>NC_053026.1:49005330-49605330 GCF_003073215.2 Triticum urartu | reverse complement strand
GAAGCTGCGAGGTGGGAGTAGGGCAGGGAGCCGGTGGCGAGGTGGGAGGAGTAGGGTGACGAGGCGGTTGGTGACGGTGATTTGGGAGAGAGGAGGGAAATCGGGGGATCTGTTTCTCGCGCATCCCTCTCTTCTTTCCTATTTTTTGGCATATGTCCCATGATAGGGTAAGAGATGCAAATATGCAATGCATATCTACAACCTTTAACATGCGTATCTATTGTGGATTTTACAATGTATAGCTAAAATGTTGTAGAAGTGTGTTGCTTTATAACGGGTATTCTTGTAGTGTCGCGATACTCCGAAACAACCCGAACCATTCCGGTGTCTGAATGTAACCTTACAATATATGAATCTTTACCTCTCGACCATTTTGAGACTCCTCGTCATGTCAGTGATCTCATCCGGGACTCTGAACAAACTTCGGTCATCAAATCACATAACTCATAATAAAAATCGCCATCGAACTTTAAGCGTGCAGACCCTACGGGTTCGAGAACTATGTAGACATGACTGAGACACATCTCCGGTCAATAACCAGTAGCGGAACCTGGATGTTCATATTGGCTCCTACATATTCTACGAAGATCTTTATCGGTCAAACTGCATAACAACATACGTTATTCCCTTTGTCATTGGTATGTTACTTTCCTGAGATTCGATCGTCTGTATCACCATACCTAGTTCAATCTCGTTACCGGCAAGTCTCTTTACTCGTTCCATAATGCATCATACCCCAACTAACTCATTAGTCACATTGCTTGCAAGGCTTATAGTGATGTGCATTACCGAGAGGGCCAGAGATACATCTCCGATACACGGAGTGACAAATCCTAATCTCAATCTATGCCAACTCAACAAACACCATCGGAGACACCTATAGAGCATCTTTATAATCACCCAGTTACGTTGTGACGTTTGACAGCACACAAGGTGTTCCTCCGGTATTCGGGAGTTGCATAATCTCATAGTCAGAGGAACATGTATAAGTCATGAAGAAAGCAATAGCAATAAAACTAAATGACCATTAATGCTAAGCTATCGGATGGGTCTTGTCCATCACATCATTCTCTAATGATGTGATCCTGTTCATCAAATGACAACACATGTCTATGGTTAGGAAACTTAAGCATCTTTAATTAACAAGCTAGTCTAGTAGAGGCATACTAGGGACACTCTGTTTGTCTATGTACTCACACATGTACTAAGTTTCCGGTTAATAAAATTCTAGCATGAATAATAAACATTTATCATGATATAAGGAAATATAAATAGCAACTTTATTATGGCCTCTAGGGCATATTTCCTTCAGTCTCCCACTTGCACTAGAGTCAATAATCTAGATTACATAGTAATAATTCTAACACCCATGGAGTCTTGGTGCTGATCTATTCTGCTCATGAGAGAGGACTAGTCAACTGGTCTGCAACATTCAGATCCGTATGTATCTTGCAAATCTCTATGTCTCCCTCCTTGAATTGATCATGGCTGGAATTGAAGCGTCTCTTGATGTGTTTGGTTCTCTTGTGAAATCTGGATTCCTTCGCCAAGGCAATTGCTCCAGTATTGTCACAAAAGATTTTCATTGGACCCGATGCACTAGGTATGACACCTACATCGGATATGAACTCGTTCATCCAGACTCCTTCATTTGCTGCTTCCAAAGCAGCTATGTACTCTGATTCACACGTAGATTCCGCCACGACGCTCTGCTTTTAACTACACCAACTGACAGCTCCACCATTCAATATAAATACGTATCCAGTTTATGACTTAGAGTCATCCGGATTAGTGTCAAAGCTTGCATCGACGTAACTATTTACGACGAGCTCTTCGTCACCTCCATAAACGAGAAACATATCCTTAGTCCTTTTCAGGTATTTCAGGATGTTCTTGACCGATGTCTAGTGATCCACTCCTGGATTACTTTGGTACCTTCCCGCTAAACTAATAGCAAGGCACACATCAGGTCTGGTACACAGCATTGCATACATGATAGAACCTATGGCTGAGGCATAGGGAATGACTTTCATTTTCTATCTATCTTCTGTAGTGGTCGGGCATTGAGTTTGACTCAACTTCACACCTTGTAACACAGGCAAGAACCCTTTCTTTGACTGATCCATTTTGAATTTCTTCAAAACTTTATCAAGGTATGTGCTTTGTGAAAGTCCAATTAAGCGCCTTGATCTATCTCTATAGATCTTGATGCCCAACATATAAGCAGCTTCACCGAGGTCTTTCATTGAAAAATTCTTATTCAAGTTTCCTTTCATGCTATTCAGAAATTCAGTATCATTTCCAATCAACAATATGTCATCCACATATAATATTAGAAATGCTACACTGCTCCCACTCACTTTCTTGTAAATACAGGCTTCTCCAAAAGTCTGTATAAAACCATATGCTTTGATCACACTATCAAAGCGTATATTCCAACTCCGAGAGGCTTGCACCAGTCCATAAATGGATCACTGGAGCTTGCACACTTTGTTAGCACCTTCTGGATCGACAAAACCTTTTGTTTGCATCATATAGAACTCTTCTTTAAGATATCCATTAAGGAATGTAGTTTTGACATCCATTTGCCAAATTTCATAATCATAAAATGCGGCAATTGCTAACATGATTCGGAAAGACTTAAGCATCGCTACAGGTGAGAAGGTCTCATCATAGTCAACTCCTTGAACTTGTCGAAAACCTTTCCCAACAAGTCGAGCTTTGTAGACAGTAACATTACCGTCAGCGTCAGTCTTCTTCTTGAAGATTAATTTATTCTCCATGGCTTGCCGATCATCGGGCAAGTCAACCAAAGTCCATACTTTGTTCTCATACATGGATCCCATCTCAGATTTCATGGCCTCAAGCCATTTCGCGGAATCTGGGATCATCATCGCTTCCTCATAGTTCGTAGGTTCGTCATGGTCAAGTTACATGACCTCCAGAACAGGATTACCGTACCACTCTGGTGTGGATCGTACTCTGGTTGACCTACGAGGTTCAGTAGTAACTTGATCAGAAGTTTCATGATCATCATCATTAGCTTCCTCACTAATTGGTGTACGAATCATTGGAACTGATTTCTATAATGAACTACTTTCCAATTCGGGAGAAGGTACAATTACCTCATCAAGTTCTACTTTCCTCCCACTCACTTCTTTCGAGAGAAACTCCTTCTCTAGAGATCCATTCTAAGCAACGAATATCTTGCCTTCGGATCTATGATAGAAGATGTACCCAACAGTTTCCTTTGGGTATCCTATGAAGACACATTTCTCCAATTTGGATTCGAGCTTATCAGGTTGAAGCTTTTTCACATAAGCATCATAGCCCCAAACTTTAAGAAACGACAACTTGGGTTTCTTGCCAAACCACAGTTCATATGGTGTCGTCTCAACGGATTTAGATGGTGCCCTATTTAATGTGAATGCAGTCGTCTCTAAAGCATAACCCCAAACGATAGCGGTAAATCAGTAAGAGACATCATAGATCGCACCATATCTAATAAGTGCAGTTACGATGTTTGGACACACCATTACGATGTGGTGTTCCAGGTGGCGTGAGTTGCGGAACTATTCCACATTGTTTCAAATGAAGACCAAACTTGTAACTCAAATATTCACCTCCACGATCAGATCATAGAAACTTTATTTGCTTACGATGATTTTCCACTTCACTCTGGAATTCTTTGAACTTTTCAAATGTTTCAGACTTATGTTTCATCAAGTAGATATACCCATATCTGCTCAAATCATCTGTGAAGGTCAGAATAACGATTACCGCCGCGAGCCTCAACACTCATCCGACCGCATACATCAGTATGTGTTATTTCCAACAAATCAGTTGCTCGCTCCATTGTTCTGGATAACGGAGTCTTAGTCATCTTGCCCATGAGGCATGGTTTGCAAGCATCAAGTGATTCCAAAAGCCCATCAACATGGATTTTCTTCATGCACTTTACACCAATATGACCTAAACGACAGTGCCACAAATAAGTTGCACTATCATTATTAACCTTGCATCTTTTGGCTTAAATATTATGAATATGTGTATCACTACAATCGAGATTCAACAAAAATAGACCACTCATCAAGGGTGCATTACCATAAAAGATATTACTCATATAAATAGAACAACCATTATTATTTGATTTAAATGAATAACCGTCTTGCATCAAACAAGATCCAGATATAATGTTCATGCTTAACGCTGGCACCAAATAACAATTATTTAGGTCTAAAACTAATCCTGAAGGTAGATGTAGAGGTAGCATGCCGACGGCGATCACATCGACTTTGGAACCATTTCCGCCGCGCATCGTCACCTCGTCCTTAGCCAATCTTTGTTTAATCCATAGCCCCTGTTTTGAGTTATAAATATGAGCAACAGAACCAGTATCAAATACCTAGGCGCTACTACGAGTATTAGTAAGGTACAGATCAACAACATGTATATCAAATATACCTTTCACTTTGCCATCCTTCTTATCCGCCAAATACTTGGGGCAGTTCCGCTTCCAGTGACCAGTCCCTTTGCAGTAGAAGCACTCAGTCTCAGGCTTAGGTCTAGACTTTGGCTTCTTCACTTGAGCAGCAACTTGCTTCCCGTTCTTCATGGAGTTCCCCTTCTTCCCTTTGCCCTTTTTCTTCAAACTAGTGGTCTTGTTAACCATCAACACTTGATGCTCCTTCTTGATTTCTACCTCCGCAGCCTTTAGCATCGCGAAGAGATTGGGAATTGTCTTATTCATACCTTGCATATTATAGTTCATCACGAAGTTTTTGTAGCTTGGTGGCAGTGATTGAAGAAATCTGTCAATGACACTATCACCAGGAAGATTAACTCCCAGTTGAGTCAAGTGGTTGTGGTACCCAGACATTCTGAGTATATGTTCACTGACAGAACTATTCTCCTCCATCTTGCAGCTGTAGAACTTATTGGAGACTTCATATCTCTCAATCCGAGCATTTGCTTGAAATATTAACTTCAACTCCTAGAACATCTCATATGCTCCATGACGTTCAAAACGTTGTTGAAGTCCAGATTCTAAGTTGTAAAGCATGGCACATTGAACTATCGAGTAGTCATCATCTTTGCTCTGCCAGATGTTCATAACATCTGGAGTTGCTTCTGTAGTGGGTCTTGCACCTAGCGGTGCTTCCAGGATGTAATTCGTCTATGCAGCAATGAGGATAATCCTCAAGTTACGGACCCAGTCCGTGTAGTTGCTACCATCATCGTTCAACTTAGCTATCTCTAGGAACGCATTAAGATTCAAGGGAACGGTAGCACGGGCCATTGATCTACAACAACATAGACATGCAAAATACTATCAGGTACTAAGTTCATGATAAATTAAAGTTCAATTAATCATATAACTAAAGAACTCCCACTTAGATAGACATCTCTCTAGTCATCTAAATGATCACATGATCCATATCAAGTAAACCATGTCTGATCATCACGTGAGATGGAGTAGTTTTCAATGGTGAACATCACTATGTTGATCATATCTACAATATGATTCACGTTCGACCTTTCGGTCTCAGTGTTCCGAGGCCATATATGCATATGCTAGGCTCGTCAAGTTTAACCTGAGTATTCTGCGTGTGCAAAACTGGCTTGCACCCGTTGTATGTGAACGTAGGGCTTATCACACCCAATCATCAAAGGGTGTCTCGGCACAACGAATTGTAGCAATGGTGCATACTCAGGGAGAACACTTATACCTTGAAATTTAGTGAGAGATCATCTTATAATGCTACCACCGTACTAAGCAAAATAAGATGCATAAAAGATAAACATCACATGCAATCAAAATAAGTGATATGATATGGCCATCATAATCTTGTGCCTTTGATCTCCATCTCCAAAGCACCGTCATGACCACCATCGTCACCGGCTTGACACCGTAGCACAGTTGTCGTCTCGCCATCTATTGCTTCTACGACTATCGCTATCGCTTAGTGATAAAGTAAAGCAATTACATGGCGATTGCATTTCATACAATAAAGCGACAACCATAAGGCTCCTGCCAGTTGTCGATAACTTCTACAAAACATGATCATCTCATACAACAATTTATATATCATCACGTCTTGACCATATCACATCACAACATGCCCTGCAAAAACAAGTTAGACGTCCTCTACTTTGTTGTTGCAAGTTTTACGTGTCTGCTACGGGGTTCTAGCAAGAACCATTCTTACCTACGCATCAAAACCACAACGATTTTTCGTCAAGTGTGCTGTTTTAACCTTCAACAAGGATCAGGCGTAGTCAAACTCGATTTAACTAAAGTTGGAGAAACAGACACCCGCTAGCTGTTGGAAATATGCCCTAGAGGCAATAATAAAATGGTTATTATTATATTTCCTTGTTCATGATAATTGTTTATTGTTCATGCTATAATTGTGTTATCCGGAAATCGTAATACATGTGTGAATACATAGACCACAACATGTCCCTGGTGAGCCTCTAGTTGACTAGCTCGTTGATCAATAGATGGTTACGGTTTCCTAACCATGGACATAGGATGTCATTGATAACGGGATCACATCATTAGGATAATGATGTCATGGACAAGACCCAATCCTAAGCATAGCACAAGATCGTGTAGTTCGTCTGCTAAAGCTTTTCTAATGTCAAGTATCTTTTCCTTAGACCATGAGATTGTGCAACTCCCGAATACCGTAAGGGTACTTTGGGTGTGCCAAACTTCACAACGTAACTGGATGGCTATAAAGGTACACTACGGGTATCCCCGAAAGTATCTGTTGGGTTGGCACGAATCGAGACTGGGATTTGTCACTCCGTATGATGGAGAGGTATCTCTGGGCCCACTCGGTAAGACATCATCGTAATGAGCTCAATGTGACTAAGGGGTTGGTCACGGGATGATGTGTCATGCCGGTGACGATGATGATCATGGCGCCCCGAAGATGGAGATCAAAAGGAGCAAAATGATATTGGCCATATCATGTCACTATTTGATTGCATGTGATGTTTATCATGTTTTTACATCTTATTTGCTTAGAACGACGGTAGCATAAATAAGAGGATCCCTCATTAAAATATCAAGAATTGTGTTCCCCCTAACTGTGCACCGTTGCTAAGGTCCGTTGTTCCGAAGCACCACGTGATGATCGGGTGTGCTAGGTTCTAACGTTCGCATGCAACGGGTGTAAGCGAGATTTACACACGCAATACACTTAGGTTGACTTGACGAGCCTAGCATGTACAGACATGGCCTCGGAACACGGAAGACCGAAAGGTCGAACATGAGTCGTATAGAAGATACGATCAACATGAAGATGTTCACCGATGATGACTAGTCCGTCTTACGTGATGATCGGACACGGCCTAGTTGACTCGGATCATGTATCACTTAGATGACTAGAGGGATGTCTATCTGAGTGGGAGTTCATTAAATAATTTGATTAGATGAACTTAATTATCATGAACATAGTCTAAAACTTTGCAATATGTCTTGTAGATCAAATGGCCCACGCTAATGTTGCCCTCAACTTCAACACGTTCCTAGAGAAAACCAAGCTGAAAGACGATGGTAGCAACTACACGGACAGGGTCCGTAACCTGAGGATTATCCTCATAGCTCCCAAGAAAGCATATGTCCTTGAAGCACCGCTAGGTGATGCACCTATTTTCCCAGCAACTCAAGACATTATGAACGCTTGGCAGTCACGCAGTGATGATTACTCCCTAGTTCAGTGCGGCATGCTTTACAGCTTAGAACCGAGGCTCCAAAAGTGTTTTGAGCAGCACAAAGCATATGAGATGTTCCAAGAGCTAAAATGGTTTTCCAAGCTCATGCCCGGGTCGAGAGATATGAAGTCTCTGACAAGTTCTACAGTTGTAAGATGGAGGAGAATAGTTCTGTCAGCGAGCACATACCCAAAATGTCTGGGTTGCACAACCACTTATCTCAGCTGGGAGTTAATCTCCCGGATGATGCGGTCGTTGACAGAATCCTTCAGTCGCTCCCACCTAGCTACAAGAGCTTTGTGATGAACTTCAATATGCAGGGGATGGAAAAGACCATTCCTGAGGTATATTCAATGCTGAAATCAGCGGAGGTGGAGATCAAAAAGGAACATCAAGTTTTGATGGTGAATAAAACCACTAAGTTCAAGAAAGGCAAGGGTAAGAAGAACTTCAAGAAGGACTACAAGGGAGTTGCCGCGCCCGGTAAGCCAATTGCCGGGAAGAAGCCAAAGCATGGACCCAAGCCTGAGACTGAGTGCTTTAGTTGCAAGGGAAACGGTCACTGGAAGCGGAACTGCCCCAAGTACTTAGAGGATAAGAAGGTCGGCAATACCAAAGGTATATGTGATATACATGTTATTGATGTGTACCTAACCAGAGCTCATAGTAGCTCCTGGGTATTTGATACCGGTGCAGTTGCTCATATTTGTATCTCAAAACAGGAGCTGCGGAATAAGCGGAGACTAGCGAAGGACGAGGTGACGATGCGCGTCGGGAATGGTTCCAAGGTCGATGTGATCGCCGTCGGCATGCTACCTCTACATTTACCAACGGGATTAGTTTTAAACCTCAATAATTGTTATTGAGTACCAGCTTTGAGCGTCAACATTGTATTTGGATCTCGTTTAATGCGAGATGGATACTCATTTAAATCTGAGAATAATGGTTGTTCTATTTATATGAGAGACATGTTTTATGGTCATGCCCCGCTGGTCAATGGTTTATTCTTGTTTAATCTCGAACGTGATGTTACACATATTCATAGTGTGAATGCCAAAAGATGTAAGGTTGATAATGATAGTCCCACATACTTGTGGCACTGCCGCCTTGGTCACATTGGTGTCAAACGCATGAAGAAACTCCATGCAGATGGACTTTTGGAGTCTCTTGACTATGAATCATTTGACACGTGCGAACCATGCCTCATGGGCAAAATGACCAAGACTCCATTCTCTGGAACAATGGAGCGAGCAACCAACTTATTGGAAATCATACATACTGATGTGTGCGGTCCAATGAGCGTTGAGGCTCGCGGTGGTTATCGCTATGTTCTCACCCTCATGGATGACTTAAGTAGATATGGGTATGTCTACTTAATGAAACACAAGTCCGAGACCTTTGAAAAGTTCAAGGAGTTTCAGAGTGAGGTTGAGAATCAACGTGACAGGAAAATCAAGTTCTTCCGATCAGATCGTGGGGGAGAATATTTGAGTCATGAATTTGGCACACACTTAAGGAAATGTGGAATTGTTTCACAACTCACGCCGCCTGGAACACCTCAGCATAATGGTGTGTCTGAACGTCATAATCGCACTCTATCGGATATGGTGCGATCTATGATGTCTCTTACCGATCTACCGCTATCATTTTGGGGTTATGCTATAGAGACTGTCGCATTCACTTTAAATAGGGCTCCGTCGAAATCCGTTGAGACGACACCGTATGAATTGTGGTTTGGGAAGAAACCTAAGCTGTCGTTTCTGAAAGTCTGGGGATGCGATGCTTATGTCAAGAAACTCCAACCTGAAAAGCTCGAACCCAAATCAGAAAAATGCGTCTTCATAGGATACCCTAAGGAAACTATTGGGTATACCTTCTGAGGGAGTCCCGGATTAGGGGGTCTCCGGACAGCCGGACTATATCCTTTGGCCGGACTGTTGGACTATGAAGATACACGATTGAAGACTTTGTCCCGTGTCCGGATGGGACTCTCCTTGGCATGGAAGGCAAGCTTGGCAATACGGATATGTGGATCTCCTTCCTTGTAAGCGACTCTGTGTAACCCTAGCCCCCTCTGGTGTCTATATAAACCGGAGGGTTTAGTCCGTAGGACAAGAACAATCAGACCATAGGCTAGCTTCTAGGGTTTAGCCTCTACGATCTCGTGGTAGATCGACTCTTGTAATACTCATATCATCAAGATCAATCAAGCAGGAAGTAGGGTATTACCTCCATCGAGAGGGCCCGAACCTGGGTAAACATCGTGGCTCCTGCCTCCTGTTACCCTCTGCCTTAGACGCACAGTTCGGGACCCCCTACCCGAGATCCGCCGGTTTTGACACCCACACCTTCTACCTCAGATCCGAAGGCAAGATCTTTGTTGCCAAGAATGGATCCTTTCTAGAGAAAGAGTTTCTCTCGAAAGAAGTAAGTGGGAGGAAAGTAGAACTTGATGAAGTATTGCCTCTTGAACCGGAGAGTAGCGTTGCTCAAGAAAATGTTTCTGTGGTGCCTGCACCGACTAGAGAGGAAGTTAATGATGATGATCATGAAACTTCAGATCAAGTTGCTACTAAAATTCATAGGTCCACAAGGACACGTTCCTCACCAGAGTGGTACGGCAACCCTGTCCTGGAAATCATGTTGTTAGACAATGGTGAACCTTCGAACTATGAAGAAGCGATGGCTGGCCCGGATTCCGACAAATGGCTTGAAGCCATGAAATCCGAGATAGGATCCATGTATGAAAATGCAGTATGGACTTTGACTGACTTGCCCGATGATCGGCGAGCCATAGAAAATAAATGGATCTTTAAGAAGAAGACAGACGCGGATGGTAATGTAACCATCTATAAGGCTCGGCTTGTCGCTAAGGGTTATCGACAAGTTCAAGGGGTTGACTACGATGAGACCTTCTCACCCATAGCGAAGCTGAAGTCTGTCTGAATCATGTTAGCAATTGCCGCATTCTATGATCATGAGATATGGCAAATGGACGTCAAAACGGCATTCCTTAATGGTTTCCTTAAGGAAGAATTGTATATGCTGCAGCCGGAAGGTTTTGTCGATCCTAAGAATGATGACAAGGTATGCAAGCTCCAACGCTCATTCTATGGGCTAGTGCAAGCATCTTGGAGTTGGAACATTCGTTTTGATGAGATGATCAAAGCGTTTGGGTTTACGCAGATTTATGGAGAAGCCTGTGTTTACAAGAAAGTGAGTGGGAGCTCTATAGCATTTCTCATATTATATGTGGATGACATACTATTGATGGGAAATGATATAGAACTCTTGGAAAGCATAAAGTCCTACTTGAATAAGTGTTTTTCAATGAAGGGCCTTGGAGAAGCTGCTTAGATATTAGGCATCAAGATCTATAGAGATAGATCGAGACGCCTCATTGGTCTTTCACAAAGCACGTACCTTGACAGGATATTGAAGAATTTCAATATGGATCAGTCCAAGAAGGGGTTCTTGCCTGTATTACAAGGTGTGAGATTGAGCATGGCTCAATGCCCGACCACGGCAGAAGATAGAGAAAAGATGAGTGTCATCCCCTATGCCTCGGCCATAGGGTCTATTATGTATGCCATGCTGTGTACCAGACCTGATGTAAACCTTGTCGTAAGTTTGGTAGGAAGGTACCAAAGTAATCCCGGCGTGGAACATTGGACAGCAGTCAATAATATCCTAAAGTACCTGAAAAGGACTAAGGATATGTTTCTCGTTTATGGAGGTGACGAAGAGCTCGTTGTAAAGGGTTACATCGATGCTAGTTTTGACACAGATCTGGATGACTCCAAGTCACAAATCGGATACGTGTATATTTTGAATGGTGGGGCAGTCAACTGGTGCAGTTGCAAGCAAAGCGTCGTGGCGGGATCTACATGTGAAGCAGAGAACATGGCAGCCTCGGAGGCAGCACATGAAGCAATCTGGATGAAGGAGTTCATTACCGACCTAGGAGTTGTTCCCAATGCGTCGGGCCCAATGACTCTCTTCTGTGACAACACTGGAGCCATTGCCCTTGCCAAGGAGCGCAGGTTTCACAAGAAGATCAGGCATATCAAGCGTCGCTTCAACTCCATTCGTGAAAATGTTCAAGATGGAGACATAGAGATTTGTAAAGTGCATACGGACCTGAATGTCACAGATTCGTTGACTAAACCTCTTCCACGTGCAAAGCATGATCAACACCAGAACTCTATGGGTGTTCGGTTCATCACAATGCAACTAGGTTATTGACTCTAGTGCAAGTGGGAGACTATTGGAAATATGCCCTAGAGGAAATAATAAAATGGTTATTATTATGTTTCCTTGTTCATGATAATTGTCTATTGTTCATGCTATAATTGTGTTACCCGGAAATCGTAATACATGTGTGAATACATAGACCACAACATGTCCCTAGTGAGCCTCTAGTTGACTAGCTCGTTGATCAATAGATGGTTATGGTTTCCTAACCATGGACATAGGATGTCATTGATAATGGGATCACATCATTAGGATAATGATGTGATGGACAAGACCCAATCCTAAGCATAGCACAAGATCGTGTAGTTCGCCTGCTAAAGCTTTTCTAATGTCAAGTATCTTTTCCTTAGACCATGAGATTGTGCAACTCCCGGATACCGTAAGGGTACTTTGGGTGTGCCAAACGTCACAACATAACTGGGTGGCTATAAAGGTACACTACTGGTATCCCCGAAAGTATCTGTTGGGTTGGCACGAATCGAGACTGGGATTTGTCACTCCGTATGATGGAGAGGTATCTCTGGGCCCACTCGGTAAGACATCATCGTAATGAGCTCAATGTTACTAAGGGTTTGGTCACGGGATGATGTGTTACGAAACGAGTAAATAGACTTGCCGTAACGAGATTGAACAAGGTATCGGTATACCAACGATCGAATCTCGGGCAAGTGCTATACCGGTAGACAAAGGGAATCGTATACGGGATTGATTGAATCCTTGACGTCGTGGTTTATCCGATGAGATCATCGTGGAACATGTGGGAGCCAACATTGGTATCTAGATCCCGTTGTTGGTTATTGGCTGGAGAGATGTCTCGGTCATGTCTGCGTAGTTCCTGAACCCGTAGGGTCTACACACTTAAGGTTCGGTGACGCTAGAGTTGTAATGGGAATTGTATGTGGTTACCGAAAGTGGTTTCGGAGTCCCGGATGAGACCCCGGACGTCACGAGGAGTTCCGGAATGGTCCGGAGGTGAAGATTTATATATGGGAAGTCCAGTTTCAGTCACCGGAAAGGTTTCGGGGTTTATCGGTATTGTACCGGGACCACCGAAGGGGTTCTGGGGGTCCACCGGGAGGGTCCACCTGCCCCAAAGGACCTAATGGGCAGTAGTTGGGTGGGAACCAGCCCCTTACTGGGCTGGTGCGCCCCCTCCCCCCCCCCCAGGGCCCAAGGCGCATAGGGTTGGAAACCCTAGGGGGCCGCTGCCCCTCCCCCCCGGGGGTGGGCGCCCCCCTAGTTGGAAACCCTAAGGGGGCCGCTGCCCCCACCCCGAGGGGCCACCCCCCCCCCCCCCCTAGATTGATCTAGGGGGCCAGGCCCCTCTCCCCTTCCCCTTATAAATAGTGGGTCGGGCGCTTAGATCGGAATCAACCGCGATCTGAATCGCTACAAGTACGACTCCTTCATACGCGTTCTTGTAACGCTTCCGCATCGCAATCTTCAAGGGTATGAAGATGCACTCCCCTCTCTCTCGTTGCTAGTCTTTCCATAGATTGATCTTGGTGATGCGTGGAAAATTTTTAATTTCTGCAACGATCCCCAACACTAGCCACATGTGTGCGAAGCATGTCGGTAGAACCAGTCTCATCAACGCGGTCATACATGTAATGTCGGTCCGGGCCGCCTCATCCAACAATACCGCCGAATCAAAGTAAGACGTTGCTGGTAAGCAGTATCACTATTATCGACCACAACTCATTGTGTTCTACTCGTGCATATAACATCTACGCATAGTCCTGGCTCGGATGCCACTGTTGGTGAATGCAGTATTTCAAAAAATTTACCTACGATCACGCAAGATCTATCTAGGAGATGCATAGAAACGAGCAGGGAGATTGTGTCCACGTATCCCCGTAGACCGAAAGCGGAAGCGTTTAGTAACGCGGTTGATGTAGTCGAACGTCTTCGCGATCCAGCCAATCCAAGCACCGAACGTACGGCACCTCCGCATTCAGCACACGTTCAGCTCAATGACGTCCCTCAAGCTCTTGATCTAGTTGAGAACGAGGGAGAGTTCCGTCAGCACGATGGCATGGTGACGGTGATGATGAAGTTACCGGCGTAGGGATTCACCTAAGCACTACGACGATATGACCGAGGTGTGTAACTATGGAGGGGGGCACTGCACACGGCTAAGAGAAGACTTGGTGTGCCTTTGGGGTGCCCCCCTCCTACGTATATAATGGGGGGAGGAGACGAGGCCGGCCATAGGGGGGCGCGCGCCATAGGGGAGTCCAACAAGATTTCCCAATCCTAGTTGGAGTCCCCTTCCTTTCCAAGAGAGGGAGAGAGAGGGAAGGAGGAAGAGGGGAGAAGGAAAGAGGGGGTGCCGCCCCCCTCCCTAGTCCAATTCGGATTGTCCATGGGGGGCGGCCTCCCTTGTGGCCCTCCTCTCTTTTCCACTAAGGCCCATGAAGTCCCATGAACTTCCCGGGGGGGTTCCAGTAACCCCCGGTACTCCGAAACTCATCCGAAACAACCCGAACCATTCCGGTGTCTGAATGTAACCTTACAATATATGAATCTTTACCTCTCGACCATTTCGAGACTCCTCGTCATGTCCGTGATCTCATCCGGGACTCCGAACAAACTTCGGTCATCAAATCACATAACTCATAATACAAATCGTCATCAAACGTTAAGCGTGCGGACACTACGGGTTCGAGAACTGTGTAGACATGACCGAGACACATCTCCGGTCAATAACCAATAGCGGAACCTAGATGCTCATATTGGCTCCTACATATTCTTCGAAGATCTTTATCGGTCAAACCGCATAACAACATACGTTATTCCCTTTATGATCGGTATGTTACTTGCCCGAGATTCGATCGTCGGTATCACCATACCTAGTTCAATCTCGTTACCTGCAAGTATCTTTACTCGTTCCGTCATGCATCATCCCGCAACTAACTCATTAGTCACATTGCTTGCCAGGCTTATAGTGATGTGCATTACCGAGAGGGCCCAGAGATAGCACTTCGATACACGGAGTGACAAATCCTAATCTCGATCTATGCCAACTCAACAAACACCATCAGAGACACCTATAGAGCATCTTAATAATCGCCCATTTACGTTGTGACGTTTGATAGCACAAAAGGTGTTCCTCCAGTATTCGGGAGTTGCGTAATCTCATAGTCAGAGGACATGTATAAGTCATGAAGAAAGCAATAGCAATAAAACTAAACAATCATTAATGCTAAGCTAACGGATGGGTCTTATCCATCACATCATTCTCTAATGATGTGATCCCGTTCATCAAATGACAACACATGTCTATGGTCAGGAAACTTAACCATCTTTGATTAACGAGCTAGTCTAGTAGAGGCATACTAGGAACACTCTGTTTGTCTATGTATTCACACGTGTACTAAGTTTCCGGTTAATACAATTCTAGCATGAATAATAAACATTTATCATGATATAAGGAAATATATATAACAACTTTATTAGTGCCTCTAGGGCATATTTCCTTCAATATGTATATGACATGAAGAAAGCTATAGCAATATAACTGAACGATCAACATGCTAAGCTAACGGATGGGTCATGTCAATCACATCATTCTCCTAATGATATGACCTCGTTCATCAAATGACAACACATGTCTATGGTTAGGAAACTTAACCATCTTTGATTAACGAACTAGTCTAGTAGAGGCTTACTAGGGACACGGTGTTTTGTCTATGTATTCACACATGTATCAAGTTTCTGGTTAATACAATTCTAGCATGAATAATAAATATTTATCATGATATAAGGAAATATAAATAACAACTTTATTATTTCCTCTAGGGCATATTTCCTTCGGTCTCCCACTTGCACTAGAGTCAATAATCTAGATTACATTGTAATGATTCTAACACCCATGGAGTCTTGGTGCTGATCTTGTTTTGCTCATGGAAGACGCTTAGTCAACGGGTCTGCCACATTCAGATCCGTATGTACTTTGCAAATCTCTATGTCTCCCTCCTTGACTTGATCACTGATGGAGTTGAAGCGTCTCTTGATGTGTTTGGTTCTTTTGTGAAATCTGGATTCCTTCACCAAGGCAATTGCTCCAGTATTGTCACAAAAGGTTTTCATTGAACCCAATGCACTAGGTATTACACCTAGATCAGATATGAAATCCTTCATCCAGACTCCTTCATTCGATGCTTCTGAAGCATCTATGTACTCCGCTTCACACATAGATCCCGCCACGACGCTCTGCTTGGAACTGCACCAACTGACAGCTCCACCATTCAATATAAATACGTATCTGTTTTGTGACTTAGAGTCATCTGGATCAGTGTCAATGCTAGCATCGACATAACCATCTACGACGAGCTCTTTGTCACCTCCATAAACGAGAAACATATCCTTAGTCCTTTTCAGGTACTTCAGGATGTTCTTGACCGCTGTCTAGAGATCCACTCCTGGATTACTTTGTTAAGCTAGACTTATGGCTGAGGCATAGGGAATGACTTCCATTTTCTCTCTATCTTCTGCAGTGGTCGGGCATTGAGTCTGACTCAACTTCACACCTTGTAACATAGGCAAGAACCATTTCTTTGACTGGTCCATTTTGAACTTCTTCAAAACTTTATCAAGGAATGTGCTTTGTGAAAGTCCAATTAAGCGTCTTGATCTATCTCTATAGATCTTGATGCCCAATATATAAGCAGCTTCACCGAGTCCTTTCATTGAAAAACTCTTATTCAAGTATCCTTTTATGCTATCCATAAATTCTATATCATTTCCAATCAACAATATGTCATCCACATATAATATTAGAAATGCTACAGAGCTCCCGCTCACTTTTTTGTAAATACAGTCTTCTCCGAAAGTCTGTATAAAACCATATGCCTTGATCACCTCATCAAAGCGTATATTCCAACTCCGAGATGCTTGCACCAGTCCATAAATGGATTGCTGGAGCTTGCACACTTTGTTAGCATCTTTAGGATCGACTAAACCTTCTGGTTGCATCATATACAACTCTTCTTTAAGAATGCATTAAGGAATGCAGTTTTGAAGTCCATTTGCCAGATTTCATAATCATAAAATGCAGCAATTGCTAACATGATTCAGACAGACTTAAGCATCACTACGGGTGAGAAGGTCTCATCGTAGTAACTTGTCGAAAACCTTTTGCGACAAGTCGAGCTTTGTAGACAGTAACATTACCATCAGCGCCAGTCTTCTTCTTGAAGATCCATTTATTTTCTATGGCTCGCCGATCATCGGGCAAGTCAACCAAAGTCCACATTTTGTTCTCATACATGGATCCTATCCTAGATTTCATGGCCTCAAGCCACTTATCGGAATTTGGGCTCATCATCACTTCTTCATAGTTCGTAGGTTCATCATGGTCTAGTAACATGACTTCTAGAACAGGATTATCATACCACTCTGGTGCGGAACATGCTCTGGTTGACCGACGAGGTTCGGTAGTAACTTGAGGTGAAGTTTTATGATCATTATCATTAGCTTCTTATCTAGTTGGTGTAGGCATCATGAGAACGGTTTTCTATGATGAGCTACTTTCCAATTCGAGAGAAGGTACAATTACCTCATCAAGTTCTACTTTCCTCCCACTCACTTATTTTGAGAGAAACTCCTTCTCTAGAAAGGATCCATTCTTAGCAACAAAGATCTTGCCTTCGGATCTGTGATAGAAGGTGTACCCAACAGTTTCTTTTGGGTATCCTATGAAGACGCACTTCTTTGATTTGGGTTCGAGCTTATCAGGCTGAAGCTTTTTCACATAAGCATCGCAACCCCAAACTTTAAGAAACGACAACTTAGGTTTCTTGCCAAACCATAGTTCATACGGTGTCGTCTCAACGGATTTAGACGGTGCCCTATTTAACGTGAATGAAACTGTCTCTAATGCATAACCCCAAAACGATAGTGGTAAATTGGTAAGAGACATCATAGATCGCACCATATCTAATAAAGTACGGTTACGACTTTCAGACACACCATTACGCTGTGGTGTTCTAGGTGCCGTGAGTTGTGAAACTATTCCACATTGTTTTAAATGAAGGCCAAACTCGTAACTCAAATATTCGTCTCCGCGATCAGATCGTAGAAACTTTATTTTCTTGTTACGATGATTCTCCACGTGACTCTGAAATTCTTTGAACTTTTCAAATATTTCAGACTTGTGTTTTATTAAGTAGATATACCCATATCTGCCCAAATCATCTGTGAAGGTCAGAAAATAACAATACCCGCCGCGAGCCTCAACACTCATCGGACCGCATACATCGGTATGTATTATTTCCAATAAGTCAGTGGCTCGCTCCATTGTTCCGGAGAACGGATTTTTAGTCATCTTGCCCATGAGGCAATGTTCACAAGCATCAAATGATTCATAATCAAGTGATTCCAAAAGCCCATCTGCATGGAGTTTCCTCATGCGCTTTACACCAATATGACCTAAACGGCAGTGCCACAAATATGTTGCACTGTCATTATCAACTTTGCATCTTTTGGCATCAATATTATGAATATGTGTATCACTACGATCAAGATTCAATAAACCATTCGCATTGAGTGTATGACCATAGAAGGTTTTATTCATATAAACGGAACAACTATTATTCTCGGACTTAAATGAATAATTGTATTGCAATAAAAATGATCTAATCATATTAATGCTCAATGCAAACACCAAATAACATTTATTTAGGTTCAATACTAATCCCGAAGGTAGAGGGAGTGTGCGATGGTGATCGTATCAACCTTGGAATTACTTCCAACACACATCGTCACCTCGTCCTTAACTAGTGTCTGTTTATTTTGCAACTCCTATTTCGAGTTAGTACTGTTAGCAACTAGACCAGTATCAAATGCCGAGGGGTTGCTATAAACACTAGTAAAGTACTTACCAATAACATGCATATCCAATATACCTTTGTTCACTTTGCCATCCTTCTTATCCGCCAAGTATTTGGGGCAGTTCCACTTCCAGTGACCATTTCCTTTGTAGTAGAAGCACTCAGTTTCAGGCTTGGTCTAGCTTTGGGCTTCTTCACGGGAGTGGCAACTTGCTTGCCATTCTTTTTGAAGTTCCCTTTCTTTCCCTCGCCCTTTTTCTTGAAACTAGTGATCTTGTTAACCATCAACACTTGATGCTCTTTCTTGATATCTACCTTCGCCGATTTTAGCATCGCGAAGAGCTCGGGAATCATTTTCGTCATCCCTTGCATATTATAGTTCATCATGAAGTTCTACTAGCTTGGTGATAATGACTAGAGAGCTTTGTCAATCACTATCTTATCTGGAAGATTAACTCCCACTTGATTCAAGCGATTGTAGTACCCAGACATTCTGAGCACATGCTCACTGGTTGAGCTATCCTCCTCCATCTTGTAGGCAAAGTACTTGTCAGAGGTATACATCTCGACACAGGCATGAGTCTGAAATGCCAATTTCATCTCTTGGAACATCTCATATGTCCCATGGCGTTCAAAACATTTTTGAAGTCCAGATTCTTAGCCGCAAAACATGGCGCACTAAACTATTAAGTACTCATCATATCGAGCTTGCCAAATGTTCATAATGGCTGCATCTGCTACTGCAATAGGTCTGTCACCTAGCAGTGCATCAAGGACATAATTCTTCTGTGCAGCAATGAGGATAAACCTCAGATCACGGACCCAGTCCGCATCATTGCTACTAACATATGTCAACTTATTTTTCTCTAGGAACATATCAAAAAATAGTGAAGCTACAACGCGCGCTATTGATATACAACATAATTTGCAAATACTATCAGAACTAAGTTCATGATAAATTAAAGTTCAATTAATCAAATTACTTAAGAACTCCCACTTAGATTGGCATCCCTCAAGTCATCTAAATGATACGTGATCCAAATCAACTAAACCATGTTCGATCATCACGTGAGATGGAGTAGTCATCAATGGTGAACATCTCTATGTTGATCATGTCTACTATACAATTCACGGTCAATATTTTGGTCTCCAGTGTTCCAAGGTCATGTCTGTACATGCTAGGATCATCAAGTTTAACCCGAGTATTCCGCATGTGCAAAACTGTCTTGCACCCATTGTATGTGAACGTAGAGCCCATCACACCCGATCATCACGTGGTGTCTCAGCACGACGAACTGTTGCAACGGTGCATACTCAGGGAGAACACTTATACCTTGAAAGTTTAGTAAGGGATCATCTTATAATGCTACCATCGTTCTACGCAAAATAAGATGCATAAAAAATAAACATATTATGCAATCAAAATATGTGACATGATATGGGCATCATCATCTTGTGCTTTTGATCTCCATCTTCAAAGCACCGTCATGATCTCCATCGTCACCAGCTCGACACCTTGATCTCCATCGTTGTGTCGTGGTCGTCCCGCCAACTATTGCTTCTACAACTATCGCTAACGCATAGTGATAAAGTAAAGCAATTACTTGGCGTTTGCATTTCATACAATAAAGCGACAACCATAAGGCTCCTGCCAGTTGCCGATAACTTTTACAAAACATGATCATCTCATACAACAACGTATATCACATCATGTCTTGACCATATCGCATCACAACATGTCCTGCAAAAACAAGTTAGATGTCCTCTACTTTGTTGTTGCAAGTTTTACGTGGCTGCTACGGTCTTCTAGCAAGAACCGTTCTTACCTACGCATCAAAACCACAATGGCGATTTATCAAGTTTGCTATTTTAACCTTCAACAAGGACCGGCCGCAGTCAAATTCGATTCAACTAAAGTTGGAGAAACAGGCACCCCCCAGCCACCTTTATGCAAAACTAGTTGCATGTCTGTCGGTGGAACCGGTCTCATGAACGTGGTCATGTAAGGTTGGTCTGGGCCGCTTCATCCAATAATACCGCTGAATCAAAATAAGACATTGGTCGTAAGCAGTATGATAATCACCGCCCACAACTCTTTGTGTTCTACTCATGCATATCATCTACACATAGACCTGGCTCGGATGCCACTGTTGGGAAACATAGCATGCAATTTGAAAAAAAAAATCCTATGCTCATGCAAGATCTATCTAGGAGATGCATAGCAATGAGAGGGGGAGAGTGTGTCCACATACACTCGTAGACCGAAAGCGGAAGCGTTTGACAACGTGGTTGATGTAGTCGAACTTCTTCTCATTCTGACCGATCAAGCACCGAACGTACGATACCTCCGAGTTTTGCACACATTCAGCTTGATGACATCCCTCGAACTCTTGATCTAGCAAAGTGTCGAGGAAGAGTTCCATCAGCACGACGGCATGGTGACGGTGATGGTGAAGTGATCCGCGCAGGGCTTCGCCTAAGCACTACGTGAATATGACCGGAGGCGTAAACTGTGGAGGGGGGCGCCACACACGGTTAACAATTGTTGGTGTGTGTTCTAGCGGTGCCCCCCCCCCACATATATATATAGGTTGGAGTGGAGAAGAGGCAGCCAAGGGGGCGCCCCAATTTGGTCTCCCCCCTTCCATAAGTTCCGGAGGGGGGAGGAGGGAAGGAAGGGGGAGGCCGAATCCCTCCCCTTCCTTCTCTCTTCCTCTCTTTCCTTCTCCTCCTATTTCGGCCTATATGGGGGCGCACCAGACCCTTAGGGGCTGGTATGTCCCCTTCTTGGCCCATTAGGCCCATATAGTTGCCGGGGGGTGCCCGGAACCCCTTCCGGTGACCCGATATGTACCCGGTACCCCTGGAACACTTCCGGTGTGTAGGATCGAAAGTATGTCTAGAGGGGGGTGATTAGACTACTTGACCAAATAAAAATCTAGCCTTTTCCCAATTTTAGTTCTTGGCAGATTTTAGCTATCTTAGCACAAGTCAAGCAATCTACACACAATTCAACCAAGCATGCAAAAGATTATATGAGCAGTGGAAAGTAAAGCATGCAACTTGCAAGAATGTAAAGGGAAGGGTTTGGAGGATTCGAACGCAATTGGAGACACGGATGTTTTTGTCGTGGTTCCGATAGGTGGTGCTATCGTACATCCACGTTGATGGAGACTTCAACCCACGGAGGGTAATGGTTGCGCGAGTCCATGGAGGGCTCCACCCACGAAGGGTCCACGAAGAAGCAACCTTGTCTATTCCATCACGGCCGTCGCCCATGAAGGACTTGCCTCACTACCGGTAGATCTTCACGAAGTAGGAGATCTCCTTGCCCTTACAAACTCCTTGGTTCAACTCCACAATCTTGTTGGAGGCTCCCAAGTGACACCTAGCCAATCTAGGAGACACCACTCTCCAAGAAGTAACAAATGGTGTGCTGATGATGAACTCCTTGCTCTTGTGCTTCAAATGATAGTCTCCCCAACACTCAACTCTCTCTCACAGGATTTGGATTTGGTGGAAAGAAGATTTGAGTGGAAAGCAACTTGGGGAAGGCTAGAGATCAAGATTCATATGGTTGGAATGGAATATCTTGACCTCAACACAAGTGTAGGTGGTTCTCTCTCAGAAAATGTGTATTGGAAGTGTAGGTATGTTCTGATGGCTCTCTCCACGAATGAAGAGTGGGTGGAGGGGTATATATAGCCTCCACACAAAATCTAACCGTTACACACGATTAGCCAAACTCGATGGGATCGAATAGTTAAACTCGGTCGGACCGATTCAGCAAACCTAGTGACCGTTAGGATTTTCGGTGGGACTGAGATGCAACTCGGTATGACCGATATGGTTAGGGTTAGAGCATAACGTAATCTCGGTGTGACCAATTACACAAACTCGGTGGGACTGATTTTGGTAATAAGCTAACTAGAGAGTTGGTCAGGTAAACTCGGTGGGACCGATTCGCTCATCTCGGTGAGACCGAAATGTTACAAAAGGGAAACAGAGAGTTTACATTGCAATCTCGGTGGGACCGATCGCTCATCTCGGTTGCACCGAGACGTTACAAGGGGAAACAGAGAGATTACAATCCCATCTCGGTGAGACCGAGATCCCTATCAGTGAGACCGATTTGCCTAGGGTTTGTGGCAATGGCTATGACATTTGAAACTCGGTGGCGCCGGATAGAAAGAATTGGTGGGGCCGAGATTGACTTTTGGTTTAGGTCATATGTGGATGTGGGAAGGTAGTTGAGGGTTTTGGAGCATATCACTAAGCACTTTGAGCAAGCAAGCCATTAAGCAACACCTCATCCCTCCTTGATAGTATTGGCTTTTCCTATAGACTCAATGTGATCTTGGATCACTAAAATATAAAATGTAGAGTCTTGAGCTTCAAGCTTGAGCCAAACTTTTTGTCCTTAGAATTTTGAGGGATCCACTTTCCTCATCCATGCCATGCCATTCATTGAGCTTTTCCTGAAATATTAATCTTGGAATAATGTTAGCTCAATGAGCTATATGTTGTTATTAATTACCAAAACCACCCAGGGATAGTTGCACTTTCAATCTCCCCCTTTTTGGTAATTGATGACAACATATAGATCAAAGCTTCGACAAATGATAATAAGAGTGAAAGATATTGTCGCTTTGAGAAGTATGTGAAAAGCAAGAGCTCCCCCTAAATTTGTGCATATCTTAAGATTTGCTTTGGACTGCAAATGCACAATGAGTTAGGATCATGGGTTACTCTTCCATGTCACATACATCTTAGTGGAGCGCTCAAAATGATAAGAATTAAATACATGCACTCATCACCAAGCAAAGTGAATGATCAAATAGGGATAAAATGATAGTATCATCCAACAAGCATTAATGTAGCATATGATCAAACACACATGATCATCCAAGTATCACAAACAAGCAAATAAAGTTCAACCACCAAAGCAAGAGAATAAAAAGCAACGCTCTCTCTTGAAGCCTATGATCTATACATTTTTCTCCCCCTTTGGCAACAAGTTACCAAAAAGTTCATAGAAAATGCATAGCACTAAAATGTCTCTCAAGCTTGGTCTTCAGGTGGTGGTGTCCGGAGAACTCCAAGAACGAAGGCTTCACTTGATGTAGATGGAGCTGTTGGAGTAGGTGCTGGAGCTGGTGGCACTGAAGCTGTAGCTGGTTCAGATGAAGTGGCTCTGGTGTCTGATACTGGTACTGCAGTTGACCTCTAAGCTCTAGGCACTCTGGCAAATGCCTCAGTTGTTGTCTTTCCCTTCCTCTCCTGCATGTCATCCTGAAGTTACTCCACAACAGACTGGATCTCAGTTACCTTCAC
The DNA here is from genome assembly GCF_003073215.2 of Triticum urartu. NCBI lineage: Eukaryota > Viridiplantae > Streptophyta > Magnoliopsida > Poales > Poaceae > Triticum > Triticum urartu. Next base: position 49,581,184 of record NC_053026.1, on the reverse strand, counting down.
ATCCATGTCATAGAACTTCGGCTCCATGATTCTTTCCAAGCTCTCGTGGTTTCGAGTCAGGGTGGCCAGTCCTTTCTCAATCCTTAGAGTGGATGCAATCAAGTAGCCAAGCTGATCTTGCTTGCTTTTTAGAAGATACCGAGATGCCTCCTCCTGGGTTGGCATTTTGGCAGCTTTCTCCATCTTTGCCTTCTCCTTCCTTGCTTGTGCTTGTACTGAGGATGGTTCATCTTCATCCATAACCACTTGGTTGTCCTCAAAGTCAGGATAGAGAACAAAGTGTTCCTTATCCAACAGATATTTTCCTGTGCCCATCTTTGAGTTAATCAACTCCTGAATTTGTGGGGCATATCCACAACTTCTCTTTTGGTCTGCTGCTGTCCTCTTGATAGTCTCAACCATGAGGCTCATGACCTTGAATTTCTGTGGCACATCAAATATGTGTAGCAAATTAATTGCATGCCCTCTGATCATGTTGTGGTCACCTGACTTGGGCAAAAGAGTGTGCCTTAGGATCCAGTTGATCGTTGGCAGTCCTGACAGAAGAAAATGGACTGACCCAAACTTGAAAGTCTCAAGAGCTTTGTCTGGGATCTCCTTGTACATCTGTGACATAGAATTGTGATCCATCTTTTTCTTGGCATAAACATCCAAGTCATCTTCTTCTTCCTTTGGGGCATTGATCAGATTGGCCCATTCCTCAATAGTTGATTGGTATCTCGTTCCTTTAGACATCCAAACTATTCTGCCATCTGGATAGAAATGTGCTGTGGAGTAGAATTGCATAATGAGCTCATCATTCCAGTTTGTGAGCTTCTTCCCAACAAAGTCTGCAACTCCACACGCACGGAATCTGTCATACACTCCAGGATAGTGTTCTTCATTCTTCTTCATGTAGGTCCAGTCGACCCACCTCATATCACACACTATAGGCTTCTTGTCCAACAAGATTGTCTCATAGAAATCCTGTTGTTCCTTTGTGTGGAACCTGTAATCAACAGCAGTCCTTCTCCTGGTGGCATATGGATCTGACTCTCTCCATAGCCTCAACCCTGAGTCTCTCCTGATCTTCATGTACTCAGCCACAGGATGAGCATCATTGTGGTCTGGAATTTTTGGTTTGAGCTTCCTCAGGACTTGTCCTTCATCATCTTCATCAGTAGCAACTTCAGGCACTGGGGCCTTGTTCTTCTCAGAGCTGGTATACTCCTGGTATTCCTCTTAGGTGCACTCTTGGGCTTGGAGGCAACTTTGGGTGCTTCTTTGGGCTTTGATGAAGCAGCCCCTGTCCTGATAGCACTAGTAGAAAACGGGCCTTTTGTCCCGGTTCCTGAACCGGGACTAAAGGGTTGTTACTAATGCCCTGACCCTTTAGTCCCGGTTCTAACCAGAACCGGGACAGATGGGCCTCCACGTGGCCTGCGCGCTGAGCCCAGGCAGGAGGGCCTTTGGTCCCGGTTCGTGGCACCAACCGGGACCAATAGGCCTCCACGCGTCAGCATTTCTGTGGCTGGGGTTTTTGTTTTTTTTGAAAGGGGGGGGGTTGGGGGTTTTGGGGGGTTAATTTAGGTATTTCATATATTGTGTTAGATAGCTAATTAATAGAGAGAAGTGTCCTCTCTTATGTCCGTGCTTGGTCGACGCTACGTATACTATACATACGTATACAGAGGACTAGACACGCTAGCTAGCTAGTAAGAAAATGAAGGAAACAGAAGATCATCATGAACATATATGCATACAGAGAGAAGTGATATCGACCACCTCTCCTTCTCCGAGAGATTGGTCGAACAACAAGTTCTCGTATATCTATCGTCCGACACTACCGGCTACATATATACAATAATTATCTCTTACAAATATAATCTCCTGCATTATGGATGCATGGTCCACATAGTATTCTCCGTCTTCAGTGATCACGTGGTCAAGAAAGAATGCCGCCAATTCCTCTTAAATTGCTCGCATGCGATCTGGTGCTAGGAGTTCATTCCGCATCCGAAACATCTAATTTGAAGAAGGGGGTCAATACATATATATATATATATAAATGAATGAAACTCAACACAAATGATGGTAATAAAATAAAATTGTGAATATTGTTATTTACGCACTTCATATTGTTCGTCAGTGTACCCGCCCCGCTCACAAGTCGTGTGGCGGATGGACTCGCAGACGTAGTATCCACAGAAATCATTCCCTTGTTCCTGCCACAACCACTTTACAAGAAATAGAGGTCAATCAAACTGATAAGCAAGAATTCCAAATGGTATTGATGAAACTAGCGCTTGAATCACTAGGAGATGCGCGGAACATGCTACTATAGTACTTACTTTCGGGTGTCTAATTTGCAGCTCCTTCGGCAGTCCCGGAGCTTTTTTGGTGAATTTTCTCCAAACCCTGCCGGACAAAGAAAACAATTAGTTGATATCAGGAAATGAACAAAGTTGCTGATATGGTGGATAATGATCAATTTAACTTACTTCTTGAGGATTTCAGTCATGTCCGCATACTCCTGGGGATCTTTTCGTCTAGAGTCCAAGATAGTTACTACTCCCTTCTCAAGAATAATCTCTAGGAGAATATAGTGGTAACTGCGCATGCATGCATAACTCATCAATTACATTACTATAACCTGGACTAATATATAAGGGAAACCAAATATGCACAAGACAGTAACACTCACTTGAAGTTGTAAGGAAAGAGTATTATATCTTTGTGTTCATTTATTTTGAATGATCGTAGCAAGTTGGCCTCGGTTTCTTCGGGCCTTTTGTCAACCTCAGTTGCATCTATGAGATATGTGTTAACGAACCCAATATCACCGATTTGTCTTTTCTTCAATTAGGCGATCTTCAATCTGCATGATATAGTGAGGATAATTATAAACATGCAATGAAAGAGCTGAGCTATATAGAGAGACTTAATGACAGAAGTAGTAGTACTTACAGACAGTAGCAGGTGACCGTTGTTTTATTGAGGGCCAATTGATTGAAAAACTGATAGAACTCCTCAAATGGAATAGGCAACGGTTCAATTCCAAAGAGGTCATGCTCCGGTTTAACTCTCGCATACAAAGTACTCCTCCCCCCAGACTCTCTGCAGATTTTCAAGTACCAATCATGCAATCTTCGCATCATCGTTGATAGAGATTTTTCATCTTTGACGAGAGGCTTCCCGTACTCGTATCTGTGTATCTGCACATCCATGGGATCATAATGTACTTCGTCGGGCAGGTAATCATCAAGATTGCTATAACCGGGCACCATCCTCGGATCGAGGATGTCGCTAGGCACCTTGAGCGGGGGGCATGATTGCTTCGCTTGTTCGTCGAGCTGGGCAATTTGTTTCCCAGCTGCTCGTCGTTCTTTCAGCCTTTGATCACTGACTGTACTTCCCGACCGCTCTGCTTCGGCCCATGTCTTTGCAATAATGCACTCATAGTTGCCTTTCGGCGGAGACTTGGGTGGTTTTGCCAGGGCAGCCAGAGTGCGCTTCACTTTCATCGGATCTACCTTCTCCTCTGGAGGTGGATGTCTCTTTGCTTTCAACCCTTGAAACCAGTCATCCACCTCGGTTCGCGCGATCCTCGCGTTCTCCTCCGGGGTCCTCTCGTATGGTAACTTCTCTGGGGTCTTCAAAGAAGGACCGAATCTGTATGTCCTCCCGCCTCTGGCTGTACTGCTAGACGTCGGCCGAACAGACGGAGCGGTCGTCTTCTTTACTTGCTTACGAGGCGGAGGAGAAAGACTACGACGCGCCGGAGTAGCTGCCGGAGCGGCGGCGGGTCTCTTCCGCACTTGCTGACAAGGCGGAGAAGGAGGAGGCTGGCTGCTCGGGCGCGCCGACGCAGGCGGAGAAGGAGGCGGAGTGCCGCCACGCGCCGGAGAAGGAGCCGGCCGAGGGCCCTGATCGTCACTCGCAGGAGGAGGAGGCGGTGGAGGAGGCGGAGTGCCCTGACTCGCCGGAGGAGGAGGAGGAGGCGGAGGCGTCCAGTTCGAAAGGTTGATGAGCTCCTTCCGCCATAGGCATGGAGTCTTCAGAGAAGAACCCAGCCGAGTCTCCCCTTCTCCGGTAGGGTGGTCAAGCTGGAGGTCCTCAAATCCCTCCGTTATTTCATCCACCATCACCTTAGCATATCCTTCTGGAATCGGCCGGCAGTGAAAAGTTGCGCTGGGTTCATTAGGAAAAACAGAGCCAACAGCCGCCTTGACCTTCATATTAATCCATTGCGTCATAAGGTGGCAATTTGGAGCCTCCGTGATAGCATCCACGGGATAGCTGGCAGGAGCCGTCAAGACAAGCTGCGGCTGAAGCAGCTCGGTGGAAGCCACGCTGCTTCTCCGCTGAGATGGCGGGGTAGCTTCAGGGGAAGCTTCGGCAAGTCGTTTGCTGCAATTTTCTTCTCGTTCCTCTATCGCTTGTACCCTTGCGTGCAGCGCCTGGAGTTCGGTCTGCTGCACTTTTTTCCTCCTCTTGTGGCTTTTGTAACCGCCTGTGTCCGGAAACCCAGCCTTCCACGGAATGGAGCCTGGCGTGCCTCGTGTCCGTCTAGGGTGCTCAGGATTTCCGAGGGCCTATGTGAGCTCGTCGTTCTCTCTGTCTGGAAGGAACGTCCCTTCCTGCGCTGCAGCGATATAGTACCGAAGCTTCATCAAGGGTATGTCAAGTTGCTCATCCGTCCAAATGCACTTCCCTGTTACAGGGTCCAAGGTTCCGCCAGCCCCGAAGAACCAAGTCCGGCAACGGTCTGGCCAGCTCATTGTCTCTGGTTCGATCCCTTTTGCAACCAGATCATTCTCAGCCTTGGCCCACTTAGGCCGGGCTACGAGGTATCCACCTGACCCCGTGCGATGGTGAAGCTTCTTCTTCGCAGCATTTTTCTTGTTTGTCACCGACATCTTCTTACTCTTTTCCGATGTCTTGTGGGCCACAAATGCAGGCCAGTCATCTCTGATCTTCTCATATATGCCCTTGAATTCTGGTGTCTCTTTTTTCTCGACAAACCTATTCAGGTCATTCTTCCACCTCCTGAATAGGTTTGCCATCCTCTTAAGAGCAAAAGACTTGATTAATTGCTCTTTAACTGGCTTCTCCGGATCATCCTCTGGCGGTAGGGTGAAATTTGTCTTCAGCTTAGTCCAAAGATCATTTTTCTGCATATCATGGACGTACGACACCTCAGGGTCTTCTGTAGCCGGCTTGAACCATTGCTGGATGTTGATCGGGATCTTGTCCCTAACCAGAACCCCGCACTGAGCAACAAATGCCTTCTTTGTTCGGATGGGTTCAATAGGTTGGCCGTCGGGCGCGATTGCTATGATCTCAAACCTTTCATCTGAGCTCAACTTTTTCTTCGGGCCTCGTCTCTTTACCTCAGTTGTGCTCGATCCGGAAGGCTAGAAAAAAGAGCAAAGACTTAATTAATATGTGTACATACCAAAACAATGAATGCATCAATTAGCTAGTCAGCACAGGCTTAACTAATATATATACCAGGTCGGACTCGGTTCGGTCACCGGAGCCGTCATCATGGTCTCCTTCTTGCACCGGCATTGGGTCACCGGAGCCGTCCTCACGTTCTTCTTCTTGCACCGGCATTAGGTCACCAGAGCCAGCTTCTTCACCCTCTCCTTCCAGACCATCGGTGTCGTTGAGAAACAACGAGACGGCATCACTTCCTTGTGCGATTATGTCCCTCAACATCGCTTCGTTTGCTTCGTCTCGGGCGGTGTCCATAGTTTCTACAAATATTTACAACATGGCAATTATTATTCAAACATGACAAATGGATATATTAGTGGCAAACATAGAACTAGCTAGCTAAACATAGTAAGGAATCATATATATTAATTAGTGGCCTCGGCGCTGCTTCTCTAGGGTTTGGGGTGGCCTCGACAACGCTTCAAGGGTTTGGGGTGGCCTCGAGAACGCTTCAAGGAGGGGGTAATATCGACCCCCCGCATGTGTTGAAGCTATCGGGAGGGGGTATATCGACAACGACGACACTACATCTATGTCCCTCGACGACCCTCATTCCCGATAAAAAAAAGAGGAAGAAGAAGAAGAAAAAAAGAGGAGAAGAAAGAATAGAGGAGAAGAACTCCTCTATTCTTTCTTCTCCTCTTTTTTTTCTTCTTCCTCTTCTTTTTTTATCCTCTTCGTCCTCTCATGTTCGAGAGGATCGTCGAGGGCTCGGGAGGTTGCCTAGTGCCGAGCGATCCTCGACCCCTCGAACCCTCGACCCTAGTTCCCGACCCTCGACCCCTCAGCGATCCTCAACACCCTCGTTCCCGATAAAAATTAAGAAGAAGAAGAAGAAGAAGAAGAAGAAAAAAAGAAGAAAAAAAAAGAGGAGAAGATCGAAGAAAAAAAAGAGGAAAAGAAGAAAGGAATATTCTATTTTCTCTTCCTCTCCACTATTCCTTCTTCTCCTCTTCTCTTTCTTCTTTTTTCTTCTTCTTATTTATTTCTCCTCTTCTTTTCCTCTCCTCTTCTTCTTTCTTTCCTCTTATTATTTTCTTCTTTCCTATCCTTCTTTTTCTAAAATTGTAACTTTTGCATATATAAAACTTTTCTAAAATTGTAACTTTGTATATATGAACAAAAAACTTTCTATGAACAAGAAAACATTTTTAACATATATATTTAGCAAATTCTAGCCACATACATCACATACACATATACATTATAGCCACATACACATATACATCACATATGAACAAAAAATAAACTAATAAAAATAAAAAACATATTGCAACATATGAACAGAAACATATAGCCACATACATACACATACATTATATATATATATGAAAAAAAATTAAACTAATAAAAAAAATTGTTGGCGCCGGCGGGGCAGAGGGGCATGGCGGCAGCGGTGGCGCCGGCGGGGCAGGGCAGGGCGGCTGGGCGGCGCGCGGCGCCAGCGCAGGGCAGGGGCGGCGCACGGCAGCCGCGCAGGGCAGGGGCGGCGGCCGCGCAGGAGAGGGGCGCAGGGGCGCGGGACGGGAGGGGGCTGTGCTCACAGGGGGCGGCGGCGACGGTGAAGGCGATCAGCCTGACGGCGTCGGTGGCGGCAGCGACGGTGAAGGCGAGCAGCCTAACGGCGTCGGTGGCGATGGCGACGAGGAGGAGCAGGGGCGTCGGGCGGCGACGGCGATGGGGAGGAGCAGGGGGCGTCGGGGGAGAAGTGCGTGATTTGGTCGAAAACTGCTAAGTGTTTGCTTATATAGAAAAGGCTTTGGTCCCAGTTCATGGCACCAACCGGGACCAATGCCCCCCTTTAGTCCTGGTTGGTGCCACCAACCGGGACCAAAGGTCCCTTTTCAGCAGCCCAAAGGGCGGGAAGCGGCGGCCTTTGGTCCCGGTTGGTGGCACCAACCGGGACTAAAGGGGGGCATTAGTCCCGGGTCGTAGCACCAACCGGGACTAATGCCCCCCTTTTGCCCCGGTTGGTGCCAACAACCGGGACCAAAGGCCTGTGCTGCCCCGAACCCAAATATTTAGTCCCACCTCGCTAGTTGAGAGGGAGGCGCACCTGTTTATAAGGTGCGGTGCGCCATCCCTCTCGAGCTCCTCTCCAAAGCAGGCTTTCAGGCCTAACACTGCAATATGTGCCTGTGGGCCTACTGGGCCTCCCGCGGGCCTGAATCCTAGCCCATGGTATGGTTTCTAGTCGTATTCAGGCCGTGGGGGCCCAGTAGGTGGCACTTTTTTGTTTTTTTGTTTTTTTTGTTTCTACTTAGAACTAAATACTTATTGTTGCTATATTTAATTTTTTTTCCAGTTTCTTTGTTTTGTTTTCTGCATTATTTATTTTCTTTTGTTTCTTGCTTTATTTTTTAATTCTTTTAGCTTTTAGTTTTAGAAAAATTATAAACTTTCTGTTAGTGCCATTAGTTTTAGAAAAAGTATAAACTTTCTGTTAGTGCCATTAGTTTTCAAATTTGAATAGTTAAAATTTGAATTCTTTGAAATTTGTGTGAATCACAAGTTTGTGATTAACTTTACTAAAAAAATGAACATAGATGCACCTATAGAGAAAATTTGACCTAAATTCATAGTTTTCAAATGAACTCTGAAAAAGTTGGCATAGCATACTCGTCTGTTACAAATTTGGCATGGTATCATCATAATAGTTGCTGGAGAAAGTCTTCACTTTTTCTTCGCTTGTGTCATTTGCTTATTGCGCCGTAACCATGGATAATCTTCATCGTTTATCAGGATGCTTGGGTCAGCCTTGACATTGAAGGGAGGAATTTCATGAAACTTTTCATAATCTTCAGACATGTCTGTCTTGCCCTCCACTCCCAGGATGTCCCTTTTTCCTGAAAGAACTATGTGGCGCTTTGGCTCATCGTATGATGTATTCGTTTCCTTATCTTTTCTTTTTCTCGGTCTGGTAGACATGTCCTTCACATAGATAACCTGTGCCACATCATTGGCTAGGACGAACGGTTCGTCAGTGTACCCAAGATTTTTCAGATCGACTGTTGTCATTCCGTACTGTGGGTCTACATGTACCCCGCCTCCTGACAGATTGACCCATTTGCACTTAAACAAAGGGACCTTAAAATCTTGTCCGTAGTCAAGTTCCCATATGTCCACTATGTAACCATAATATGTGTCCTTTCCCTTCTCGGTTGTTGCATCAAAGCGGACACCGCTGTTTTGGTTGGTGCTCTTTTGATCTTGGTCAATCGTGTAGAATGTATTCCCATTTATCTCGTATCCTTTGTAAATCAATACAGTCAAAGATGGTCCCCTGGACAACAAGTACAACTCATCACAAACAGTGTTTTCACCTCTGAGATGTGCTTCCAACCAACTGCTGAAAGTCCTAATGTGTTCACATGTAATCCAGTCGTCGCACTGCTCCGGGTGTTTGGAGCGCAGACTGTTCTTGTGTTCATCGACATACGGGGTCACCAAGGTAGAGTTTTGTAGAACTGTGTAGTGTGCTTGAGACCAAGAATGCCCGTCCCTGCATATTATTGAGTTCGCTCCTAGCGTGCCTTTTCCAGTCAGTCTCCCCTCATACCGCGATTTAGGGAGACCTATCTTCTTAAGGCCAGGAATGAAGTCAACACAAAACCCGATGACATCCTCTGTTTGATGGCCCATGGAGATGCTTCCTTCTGGCCTAGCGCGGTTACGGACATATTTCTTTAGCACTCCCATGAACCTCTCAAAGGGGAACATATTGTGTAGAAATACGGGCCCAGAATGACAATCTCGTCGACTAGATGAACTAGGACATGCATCATGATATTGAAGAAGGATGGTGGGAACACCAGCTCGAAACTGACAAGACATTGCGCCACATCACTCCTTAGCCTTGGTACCATTTCCGGATCGATCACCTTCTGAGAGATTACATTGAGAAATGCACATAGCTTCACAATGGCTAATCGGACGTTTTCCGGTAGAAGCCCCCTCAATGCAACCGGAAGCGGTTGCGTCATAATCACGTGGCAGTCATGAGACTTTAGGTTCTGGAACTTTCTCTCTGGGATATTTATTATTCCCTTTATATTCGACAAGAAGCCAGTCGGGACCTTCATACTGAGCAGGCATTCAAAGAAGATTTCTTTCTCTTCTTTCGTAAGAGCGTAGCTGGCAGGACCTTCATACTGCTTCTGAGGCATGCCGTCTTTTTCGTGCAAACGTTGCAGGTCCTCCCGTGCCTCAGGTGTATCTTTTGTCTTTCCATACACGCCCCAAGAAGCCTAGCAGGTTCACACAAAGGTTCTTCGTCACGTGCATCACGTCGATTGAAGAGCGGACCTCTAGGTCTTTCCAGTAGGGTAGGTCCCAAATAGATTTCTTCTTCCACATGGGTGCGTGTCCCTCAGCGTCATTCAGAACAGCTAGTGCGCCGGGACCCTTTCCAAAGATTACGTGTAAATCATTGACCATAGCAAGTACGTGATCACCGGTACGCATGGCGGGCTTCTTCCGGTGATCTGCCTCGCCTTTGAAATGCTTGCCTTTCTTTCGACATTGATGGTTGGTCGGAAGAAATCGACGATGGCCCAGGTACACATTCTTCCTGCATTTGTCCAGGTATATACTTTCAGTGTCATCTAAACAGTGTGTGCATGCGTGGTATCCTTTGTTTGTCTGTCCTGAAAGGTTACTGAGAGCGGGCCAATCGTTGATGGTCACGAACAACAACGCCTTTAGGTTAAATTCCTCTTGTCCGTGCTCATCCCACGTACGTACAGTGTTTCCATTCCACAGCTGTAAAAGTTCTTCAACTAATGGCCTTAGGTACACATCAATGTCGTTGCCGGGTTGCTTAGGGCCTTGGATGAGAACTGGCATCATAATGAACTTCCGCTTCATGCACATCCAAGGAGGAAGGTTATACATACATAGAGTGACCGGCTAGGTGCTGTGATTGCTGCTCTGCTCCCCGAAAGGATTAATGCCATCCGCGCTTAAAGCAAACCATACGTTCCTTGGGTCCTTTGCAAACTCATCCCAGTACTTTCTCACGATTTTTCTCCACTGCGACCCGTCAGCGGGTGCTCTCAACTTCCCGTCTTTCTTACGGTCCTCACTGTGCCATCGCATCGACTTGGCATGCTTTCCGTTTCTGAACAGACGTTTCAACCGTGGTATTATAGGAGCATACCACATCACCTTCGCAGGAACCCTCTTCCTGTGGGGCTCGCCGTGAACATCACCAGGGTCATCTCGTCTGATCTTATACCGCAATGCACCGCATACCGGGCATGCGTTCAGATCCTTGTATGCATCGCGGTATAGGATGCAGTCATTAGGGCATGCATGTATCTTCTCCACCTCCAATCCTAGAGGGCATACGACCTTCTTTGTTGCGTATGTACTGTCGGGCAATTCGTTATCCTTTGGAAGCTTCTTCTTCAATATTTTCAGTAGCTTCTCAAATCCTTTGTCAGGCACAGCATTCTCTGCCTTCCACTGCAGCAATTCCAGTACGGTACCGAGCTTTGTGTTGCCATCTTCGCAATTGGGGTACAACCCTTTTTTGTGATCCTCTAACATGCGATCGAACTTCAGCTTCTCCTTTTGACTTTCGCATTGCGTCCTTGCATCGACAATGACCCGGCGGAGATCATCATCATCGGGCACATCGTCTGGTTCCTCTTGATCTTCAGCAGCTTCACCCGTTGTAGCATCATTAGGCACATCATCTGGTTCCTCTTGATCTTCACCAGCTCCCCCCGTTGCAGCATCACGGTATTCAGGGGGCACATAGTTGTCATCGTACTCTTCTTCTTCGTCGTCTTCCATCATAACCCCTATTTCTCCGTGCCTCATCCAAACATAATAGTGTGGCATGAAACCCTTGTAAAGCAGGTGGGTGTGAAGGATTTTCCGGTCATAGTAAGACTTCGTATTCCCACAATCAGGGCATGGACAACACATAAAACCATTCTGCTTGTTTGCCTCAGCCGCATCGAGAAACTCATGCACGCCCTTAATGTACTCGGAGGTGTGTCTGTCACCGTACATCCATTGCTGGTTCATCTGCGTGCATTATATATAATTAAGTGTCCAAATTAATAGAAGTTCATCATCACATTAAAACCAAAGTACATACATAGTTCTCATCTAACAACATATAGCTCTCTAGAGCATCTAATTAATTAAACCATACATTGAAACTATGTAAAACATTTTAATGCGAAAACAAAGGCGATCATAATCGCAACCAAGGTAACAATTGATCCAACGGCATAATGATACCAAGCCTCGGTATGAATGGCATATTTTCTAATCTTTCTAATCTTCAAGCGCATTGCATCCATCTTGATCTTGTGATCATCGACGACATCCGCAACATGCAACTCCAATATCATCTTCTCCTCCTCAATTTTTTTTATTTTTTCCTTCAAGAAATTGTTTTCTTCTTCAACTAAATTTAACCTCTCGACAATAGGGTCGGTTGGAATTTCTGGTTCACATACATCCTAGATAAATAAAATCTATGTCACGTTGGTCCGCATAATTTTCATAAACAATAAATGAACCAATAGTTATAAAGATTAATATATATACCACATCCGAATCATAGACAGGACGAGGGCCGACGGGGGCGGATACCAAAACTATTGCACTATATAAGATGCAATAATAAAAGTAAGAAAATGATACAAGTATCTATCTAAACATACAAGTAAGAATATTTTTCCTTTCAGAAAGAAGATAAGAACAAGAGGCTCACCACGGTGGTGTCACTGATGAGATCAGCACGGGTGATCGAGCTTTGAGGTCGAGCTTCGAGAGGAGAAAGCTTAACTAGTGTGGCTCGGGCATTTCATCGAACACCTCATGTGCATAGGAGGTGAGCTAGAGCACCACAAACCCCTCCCCTCGCCGGCCCAGAAAAACAGAGCATTGGAGTGCTCTGCTCGCGGGCGAGGGTATATATAGGCACCTCATTGTTCCCGGTTCGTGGCATGAACCGGGACTAGAGGCCCCCCTTTGGTCCCGGTTCAGGCCACCAACCGAGACCAATGGTGGTGGGCCAGGAGCCAGGCCCATTGGTCCCGGTTCGTCCCACCAACCGGGACCAAAAGGTCCAAACGAACCGGGACCAATGGCCCACGTGGCCCGGCCGGCCCCCTGGGCTCACGAACCGGGTCCAATGCCCCCATTGGTCCCGGTTCTAGTCTGAACCGGGACTAATGGGCTGACCCGGCCTGGACCATTGCCCCCTTTTCTACTAGTTTAGCATCACCCATAAGCTTCTGTGCCTTAGGTGCTGGTGCAGCAACCTCTTCTTCCTCTTCCTCTTCTTAATCTCTCCTCATAGAGGGTTTACCAAGAACTCTGGCAGTAGTGGTTCTGACTCTCTTTTTCTTCTTATCTTGGCCAATAGCTTCCTCTTCTGACTCAACGGTAAACTTTATGGTTTCTCCAGTGGCAACCTTCCTAGGTTTGGAAGTGGGAACTCTTCTTGCAGGTGCCTTATTCTGCATACCTGGCTTTGTGGCTGCAGCTGAGCCATATTCCTTTTTGAGCACTTTCTTCTTTGAAATGGCCTCATCCTCTACTGCCACATAATCCTCATCCTCAGATTCTGAGGTTCTCTTCTTCCTTGTCCTGGTGGCAGCTTTGGGCAAATTGCTGGGAGTGCTTCTGCTTCCTTCATCTGAGCTGCTAGAGGGACTAGTGCCCTCACTCATGTGAATCTGCTCTTCTGACTTGTTCTGGTTGTCACTTTGGTCTGACATACTTCAAACACTGACTGCTGACCCCGTGAAGAGTTATAGATGAGATAGAGTGGATGAGCACCACAAAATACAGAGATTTTTGCAAAAGAATGATTCAAAAACTTAGTTTTAGTTTTCCACAGAAAGCATTTCGGATCAACTGATTTGCAAACTCGGTGATACCGAAGCAGTTTTTGGAACCTAAACTAGTGAACTCGGTCAGACCGAGTCACAGTTCGGTGGCACCGAGACTGCTAGGGTTTCACAAAGTCCTGAACTCGGTCACACCGGTTTGTAACTCTCGGTCAGACCGAGAACCACATGTGCAATGGCCTTGGCCGAATCGGTGGAACCAAGTTCTGCAACCCGGTGGGTCCGAGATGGTTTCGGCGGAAACCTAACCCTAAATTTTCAAATCGCATCTATTCTAAGGATTGTTTTGACTGGATAGAGGTGTTTCAATCGTGGCAAGAATCATAATGAACACAATGTGCTGAGAATCAGACGAGGATAGCACTGTGATCGAGTTCATACCCTAGTTCGGCGATGAACTCGCTACGGCGGCAACGGTGGAGACAAAATCCGTTGATGACGGCGGAGACCAGCGACAGGAGGCGGCTGGCGACGAAGTCGACGATCCGGAGACCTAGAAGGCAGAGCGAGCTATGCGCGGGCAAAGAGGTTTGGAGAAAGTTTTCCAAATTTTGCCTGTGTGAATATATAGCCCGACCCTGTCGGTGTGACCGAGTGGAACAACTCGGTGGCACCGAGATGCATAACTGTTGACAGTTACAGCAACTCGGTGTGACCGAAAAGTTCAAATCGGTTGCACCGAGATGAAAACCTAGATCGACTTAGTGATCTCGGTATGACCAAAATGGAGGAATCGGTCAGACCGAAAAGCACAAAGAAGTTTTGGAAGTTTAAGTCTATGACGAATCGGGGACTCCGAGTGCTTCTCACACAGAGTGGTTCGAATCTGACTTGATCAAATTTTGTGACATAGCATGAATAGAGTTTGAGACGAGAAAAGCATAGATAGCTAGAGAGGGTTCTTAGGCATTCTTGTCCATCCACTTGGCAAAAGAAAAGAAAACCAATCAATCAAAACAACAAGTGGATGTCCTCGAATGAGTAAAATATGCAATCAACATGCTCACACAATAAAATGGCAATTGAAATATGTGGCAAAGCATGCACAACCAATTCTAGCATCTATCAAACAATTTGTGATGACTAGGTCATCTATATATGAGTATATTGACTTAGGAGTCAAATGAGAACATTTGATCATAGGTCATACTCATCGTTTAAGCACAAGTGGGGTTACCACTTTTACATAAAGCATTGTTGTGTTCACACCATTAGAGTTTCTTTAGCTCAATTCTTAGAGTAAAGCTCCCCCTAGATGTGAGATCCCCCCTAAGAGGGATGAACTAACCTTGGGTTTTGTCGATGATGACTTCATGTAGATGTTGAAGATGTGGATGCTCAATGTTGATGTAGATCATTTGGAGCTATCCATTGGAGTGAGTTGCACTTTCAATACCTACACGGGTTAGTCCCACAAGGAACAAACAAGAATATCCATAGACATAGAGTGATGCACACACAAGATGATGTCTATGAAAGCTTTTAGGTTACCTTGTCCCTTGTCTTACCAACAAGAGGGTTTGTGACTCCTTGAACTAGTGCAATATGTGGAAGTTGATTGCACTTGTTCTTGCCAAGATGGTAAGAGTGAAGTATGTTGGCAGAGTCACCCTCAAGAACTCTCTAGTTCTTCTTCTTCGGGATCCACACCATCTTGATGGGAATCCTCGGTGTTGTAGTTGTACTTGATGAAGTGGAACTTGAATTAGTCTTGGGAATCCACTTGACCAAGGCCTTAGGAGCTTCTTCAAATGCATCAATTTCCTCTTGAAGCTTGTCCTTGCCTTTTTGCTTGTGGTCTTGTGGTGGAAGATCATCTTGAGCTTGTGTCCCTTTGAAAGAAGTAGGATCATACTTCTCTTGTTGAGGAACAAACTTCGTCTTGGGGTATTGATCTTCTTCCCACTCAACTCCATTGGCATTGAACTTTCGTTCAAAACCAACACCTTGGTTCTTCCGGTGCCTTCCTTGCTTGCGTACAATTTCCTCAAATTGCTTACTTCCGGCAAGGCTCTTATAAACACCTTTCTCTATAATTCCCTTCAATAAGCTATTTTCTTGCTCAAGTGTAACTTGGCTAAGAGAATCATTAGTGGAATCAAGAGAACTACTAGAAGCAACAATATTGGATTTAGCATGATTATTGTTACTACTAGAGGAAGAATCTTTCTTGTTCTTGTTACTAGACTTGACTTGAGGCATGTAAGTGGATAAGAGTAAACGCTTGGCAATGTAAGAAGAACTTTTCTTACGAAGATCATCATTGATTGCTTTTAAGAACTCATGCTCTTGCTCAAGGTTGAGCTTTTCAAAGCGTAATTTCTCATGAGTCCTTAAAAGTTCTCGATGATCTCCTAAGATAGTTTCATGAGCTAACTTAAGAGTGTTTAGTTCTTTAGTTAGAGACTCAATCTTCTCCTTATCATTGTCATTCGTTTTATCTTGATTAGCATGATTAATTGACGTTTCATCATAGTATTCATCACTAGAGTTGTCAATAAGTAAATCATCATCACCTAACAAGTCATCTTCATCACTATTGAAATCAACATACTCGGGGTGTGATACCTTTGGGCCTTTAGCCATGAAGCATGTTCCAACTCCTTCATTTGGTGAGTCAAATATGTCGTAGGAGTTGGTTGTCACAAGTGCTAGACCGGCAACACCTTCATCTTGAGTATATTCAGAGTCGGAGTGATAGCTTCTCTCGGAGTGGTTGTCGGAGTCGGAGCCGGATATCCATTCACCAACATGAGCTTGATGTCTTCGTTTTGTGTAGCTCCTTGATGACTTTTCCTTTCTTTCCGAATCCTTGCTTCTCCATGAGGGTCTTCGTTCATAACGATCATCTCTACTCCTTCTTTCTCTAGATGGTGATTCTTCTCTTCTACTTCTTCTCTTGGGAGAATCTTCTCTCCTCTTGTAGGGGGCCGTACACTCATTGGAATAGTGTCCGGGCCTTCCACAATTGTAGCAGTTTCGCTCTCGACTAGAAGATCTTTTGTCATTGTAGGACCTTGACTTGAAACTTCTCTCTTTGCTTCTACTCTTGTAGAACTTATTGAAGTTCTTCACCATTAAGCTCAACTCTTCATTGAAGGTTTGTTTCTCACTCGATGATGTGGGCGCTTCACATGAGGCTTTGTAAGCACCACTTGATTTGTTGTGAAGTTCCTCTTTATCCTTGAGTGACATCTCATGAGCAACAATTCTTCCGATGACTTCCGTTGGCTTGAGATCTTTGTAATTGGGCATCATTTGGATCAATGTGCACACGGTATCATATTTTCCATCCAAGGCTCTTAGGATCTTCTTGATGATGAATCTATCGGTCATCTCTTCACTCCCTAAGCCGGCAATCTCATTTGTGATAAGAGCAAGCCTAGAGTACATTTCAGCGACACCTTCACCATCCTTCATTTTGAACTTGTCAAGTTGACTTTGAAGCACATCCAATTTGGATTCCTTGACGGAGTCGGTACCTTCGTGCATATCAATCAAAGTATCCCAAATTTCCTTTGCATTCTCAAGATGGCTGATTTTGTTGAATTCTTCGGGGCACAATCCGTTGAAGAGGATATCACAAGCTTGAGCATTGTATTGCAGCATTTTCAACTCTTCCGCGGTAGCTTCACGGTTCAGTTCTTTCCCATCAAAGAATTAACCTTGCAAGCCAATACACACAATAGCCCAAACGGCGGGGTTATGTCCAAGAATATGCATTTTCATCTTATGCTTCCAACTAGCAAAATTAGTACCATCAAAGTAAGGACCTCTACGGTGATAATTTCCCTCGCTAGACGTCATACTCTCCTAGGTTGTGAAACCAAGGCTATGACCACCAAAAGCTATGGAAATCAAAGCAAATGGAGACCAAAGCTCTGATACCACTTGTAGGATCGAAAGTATGTCTAGAGGGGGTGATTAGACTACTTGACCAAATAAAAATCTAACATTTTCCCAATTTTAGTTCTTGGCAGATTTTAGCTATCTTAGCACAAGTCAAGCAATCTACACACAATTCAAGCAAGCATACAAAAGAGTATATGAGCAGCGGAAAGTAAAGCATGCAACTTGCAAGAATGTAAAGGGAAGGGTTTGGAGGATACAAACGCAATTGGAGACACGGATGTTTTTGTCGTGGTTCCGATAGGTGGTGCTATCGTACATCCACGTTGATGGAGACTTCAACCCACGGAGGGTAACGGTTGCGCGAGTCCACGGAGGGCTCCACCCACGAAGGGTCCACGAAGAAGCAACCTTGTCTATTCCATCACGGCCGTCGCCCACGAAGGACTTGCCTCACTAGCGGTAGATCTTCACGAAGTAGGTGATCTCCTTGCCCTTACAAACTCCTTGGTTCAACTCCACAATCTTGTCGGAGGCTCCCAAGTGACACCTAGCCAATCTAGGAGACACCACTCTCCAAGAAGTAACAAATGGTGTGTTGATGATGAACTCCTTGCTCTTGTGCTTCAAATGATAGTCTCCCCAACACTCAACTCTCTCTCACAGGATTTGGATTTGGTGGAAAGAAGATTTGAGTGGAAAGAAACTTGGGGAAGGCTAGAGATCAAGATTCATATAGTTGGAATGGAATATCTTGACCTCAACACAAGTGTAGGTGGTTCTCTCTCAGAAAATGTGTATTGGAAGTGTAGGTATGTTCTGATGGCTCTCTCCACGAATGAAGAGTGGGTGGAGGGGTATATATAGCCTCCACACAAAATCTAACCGTTACACACGGTTAGCCAAACTCGGTGGGATCGAATAGTTAAACTCGGTCGGACCGATTCAGCAAACCTAGTGACCGTTAGGATTTTCGGTGGGACTGAGATGCAACTCGGTAGGACCGATATGGTTAGGGTTAGAGCATAACGAAATCTCGGTGTGACCGATTACACAAACTCGGTGGGACCGATTTTGGTAATAAGCTAACCAGAGAGTTGGTCAGGTAAACTCGGTGGGACCGATTCGCTCATCTCGGTGAGACCGAAATGTTACAAAAGGGAAACAGAGAGTTTACATTGCAATCTCAGTGGGACCGATCGCTCATCTCGGTTGCACCGAAATGTTACGAAGGGAAACAGAGAGATTACAATCCCATCTCGGTGAGACCGAGATCCCTATCGGTGAGACCGATTTGCCTAGGGTTTGTGGCAGTGGCTATGACATTTGAAACTCGGTGGCGTCGGATAGAAACAATCGGTGGGGCCGAGTTTGACTTTTGGTTTAGGTCATATGTGGATGTGGGAAGGTAGTTGAGGGTTTTGGAGCATATCACTAAGCACTTTGAGCAAGCAAGCCATTAAGCAACACCTCATCCCTCCTTGATAGTATTGGCTTTTCCTATAGACTCAATGTGATCTTGGATCACTAAAATATAAAATGTAGAGTCTTGAGCTTCAAGCTTGAGCCAAACTTTTTGTCCTTAGAATTTTGAGGGATCCACTTTCCTCATCCATGCCATGCCATTCATTGAGCTTTTCCTGAAATATTAATCTTGGAATAATGTTAGCTCAATGAGCTATATGTTGTTAGGAATTACCAAAACCACCCAGGGATAGTTGCACTTTCACGGTGTCTGAATACTATTGTCCTGTATATGAATCTTTACCTCTCGACCATTTCAAGACTCCTCGTCATGTCCTTGATCTCATCCGGGACTCCGAACAACATTCGGTCACCAAATCACATAGCTCACATAATACAAAATTGTCATCGAACGTTAAGCGTGCGGACCATACGGGTTCGAGAACTATGTAGACATGACCGAGACACCTCTCCAGTCAATAACCAACGGCGGAACCTGGATGCTCATATTGGTTCCCACATATTCTACGAAGATCTTTATCGGTCATACCGTAATGACAACATACGTTATTCCCTTTGTTATCGGTATGTTACTTGCCCGAGATTTGATCGTCGGTATCTTCATACCTAGTTCAATCTCGTTACCGGCAAGTCTCTTTACCCGTTCCGTAATACATCATCCCTCAACTAACTCATTAGTCACATTGCTTGCAAGGCTTAATGTGTATTACCGAGAGGGCCCAGAGATACCTCTCCAATACTCAGAGTGACAAATCCTAATCTCGATCTATGCCAACCCAATAAACACCTTCGGAGATACCTGTAGAGCATCTTTATAATCACCCAGTTACGTTGTGACGTTTGATAGCACACAAGGTATTCCTCTGGTATCCGGGAGTTGCATAATCCCATAGTCAAAGGAATATATATATATATGACATGAAGAAAGTTATAGCAATAAAACTGAATGATCAACATGCTAAGCGAACGGATGGGTCATGTCCATCACATCATTCTCCTAATGATGTGATCCCGTTCATCAAATGACAACACATGTCTATGGTTAGAAACTTAACCATATTTGATTAACGAGCTAGTCTAGTAGAGGCTTACTAGGGACATAGTGTTCTGTCTATGTATTCACACATGTATCAAGTTTCCGGTTAATACAATTCTAGCATGAATAATAAACATTTATCATAATATAAGGAAATATAAATAACAACTTTAGTATTGCCTTTAGGGCATATTTTCTTCATCGCTTACGCGTCCTTTCTTTTGAACAACGAACTTTTTATTAATCGACAAACTGTGGCAAAGTGATCGCCGATCGTCGGGACTTTGTGGCGTTGATCGCGCGTTTTTTGGGTAGCGGGAATGGACAAATCTGAATTTACGACGCCTTGGGGGCGGCACCTGGGGGCGTGGCTAGGACCTAGATCGCCCCCGGGGCCTAAAAATCACCGGACGAGCGTCCGAAATAGCGCCGGCCTATGCGCTGGGGGGCGAACGAGTGGAGTTGCTCTATAGCCATCTTTATCTCTTTACATATACTATGAGTAGTGATTCATCTACGAGCGAGGTGCGCGTGCGACTTATACTTGGGACGCCGGGCGAAAGACGAGACGAGAGCAATCTTACATGTATAACTATTATGTGTCATAAATAAATGCCTCAGCATTTTCTTATAGTCTACCGAAGTGGCAACACACCAAATAGTCTTAGATCGTCAATACTATTACACATACAAAGCCATACAAATCCCAAGGTATGTCTAGATGGAGTAAAAGAGAAAAAACTTTAAAGCAAACAAAACAACGAATGACGCCGCCGTTGCACAACCATATACTCCGTCTTATATAAGCCGTCGCCCATATTTCGCGTCTCTGCCGAAGGCCACCAGAGAATAGACCTCCCGGCGCCGGCCTTTCGGACTTAACCCAACCACTACTAGTCTCTAGCAGCTGCGAGAGGAATGGGAGACCGGAAGTAGGGGGCAGCTGCTAAGATTTGGGCGAGGCGACTGTCTGGAACGCGAGGAAGGCGGCGGCTGCTATGTTTCTTCTAACCTTCGAACTCAGCTTGACGATGTTAAGTAGGAGTTGGACGTTTAAAGACGCATGCGTTTTGGTGCTCTCGCTCCCAAAGGCAAGACGCCGTGAGCCGGTTCAGGGAGCTCACCCCCTTCGGTTGTGCAGAGGGTAAGGTCGTCTTCCTCCTCCAATCGATCAATTATTTGCCAATCGTGGAGAGAGGCAGAGGAAGCAAGCCTCGACATCAACTCTTTCAATAGATTAGGACAACTGTTACTAAGAATATTGTCGAAGTCATCAGTTGCCATGACTGCCTCCAGTGTCGTTGAAGAGGAATTGAGGAGGAACCAGAAGCATGCCTCCTTGAGCCCGGGGCAGCCATGTTGCTCAGCTAGCACCAGCGTGGTCACCACCGTGCTGACATTAATGTGCTTGCACAGCCTGTCCTCACAGAGCAGCTTGAGCCTCTCCATGCCATACCTGTCAGCGGCTTCCAGGAGATGCTGGGCCATAGCTGCCTCATCCTCCTCTTCTTCTGTCACGGGTGGCAGTTCCTCGGTGTACACGAATTGCAGCAGATTCCTGAATACCTCGGGCCTCATCCCGTGGATACGTATGCCGGCGGCGCTGCTCTCTTTCATCACGCCAAAGAGTTCTGCTTTGAACACCGGCGACCGCGCCGCAAGCACGCAGCGGTGCGCGGCGAAAGTCTCCCCGCCGACTAGGAACCTCACGTCTGCGCCCTGCTCGCTCTGCAAAAGCTCACGACGCCAATCAGGCGGTGGCACGACGGGTCGTAGAGGACGAGGGCAAGGGGTGGCACCGCCCGCAAAGAACTCCATGACTGTGATGTTGCACCTGACCGAGAAACAGTCGAGGAGTTTCAGCTCCTCCCTCGCGATGAATTTGTCGTAGCCCCGGTAAGCGCCGACGAGACGAAAATTGCACACGTCGCTACTAGCTTTAGCGTAGCGCGGCAGCAGCTCCCCGGTGGAGTCGAGCATGTCGAACCCGATATCTGCCTTCACGGCGAGGTAGGCAGCATCAAGAACAGCATGGATGGACACGAAACCGCCGCTCTCGCGACTTTCTCCGTTGGGGTAGAAGTCGATGTGCCAGCTAGTGCGGCCTCCACCGCGGAAGGATTCCGATCGGAGGGCTTTGCCGATGGGGAAGCTGTTCATCATCGATGAGTATCCTTGGATCTTGAGCACGTGGTGCACGCTCGTAATGCTGGCCTGGAGGATGGAGTCTGAGACCACGACGCCGGTGGGAGCTCTCACGTCGAGTCCGATGGTCATCGCCGGCAGCGGCAATATTAAAAGATGCGGGCGGGCGGGCCGGTGATCGACCTTAATCAGGTTTTGCGTACCTACGTAGGTCTAGGGTGTACCTGCTTTTGATCGGCTCATATCAACTCTCGATCGGTTGACTCGTGTTGGGTCCGCAAACCTTGTGGAGATGACCCACACGCAGATGGTATACGAGACGGGATGTATGTATGTATCCTTGTTTTTTTTTTTGAGCCGTATGTATCCTTGTTGAGACACAGTTGCAAAAAAAAAGGTATGCACATCCTTGCGACGGGCAACCACCTAGGAGTGAATTTGTATCCAATACCAAAAAAAGGAGTGAATTTGTATGTCTCCTGCTACAATTACACGTGCGAATATGAATCAGATACGTAGACATTAGGGTATGGTCATCCTACCGTCTCGAGAACGTCTGCAATAATAAACCACATTAGGGTTTCCAATAATAAACCGTAGACGTCCACGGTCACCGGCTGCAGGCGATGGCCGCCGGACACGCAGCGTTGTCACATCAGCACCCCGTCGGCGTTCACCAGTCCATCCCAAACACCACCCTCCGCGCTAGCAGGACCACCGTGCAGCACGTGCTCAAGATTCAAGGATATTCATGGATGAGTAAGAGCTTCGACACCGGCAAGGGGCTCCGCTCCAAATCCTTCTATGTAGGAGGCACAACTGGCTGGCACATCGCCTTCTACCCCAACGGCAATCGCGTGGAGACCGACGACTCCGTCTCCGTCTTCGCCATTCTTGACGACGCCGTCGCCGGCCGCGCCGTCGAGGCCGAGATCGGGTTCGACGTCCTGGACCCAACCACCGGGGAGCCGATGCCGCGCTACCGTAGACCTGGCGGCGGGGTCATACGCCGGTTTGCACGCATTGGTGCCTTCTGCGGATGTGAAAATTTCATCCGGCTTGAAGAGCTCCAAGAATTCCTCCTCAAGGACGACTGTTTCTGGGTCAGGTGCAACGTCACGGTGGTCGAGTTCCTTAGAGAGACTGCACCGCCTCCGCGGCCCGTCGTGGCCGCCATACCACCACCCGACTGGGCCCAACACTTCGGTGACCTCCTGCGGAGCAAGCAGGGCGCAGACGTGATGCTCGACGTCGGCGGGGACACTTTTGCGGCGCACCGGTGCGTGCTCGCGGCGGGGTCGCCGGTATTCAAGGCCGAGCTTTATGGCACGTTAGAAGAGTGCAATGCATATGTACGGATCGACTACATGAGAGCTGAGGTGTTCAGGAATCTGCTGCACTTTGCGTACACCGACGAGCTTCCGCCGGAGACAATAGAGGATGGTGCTGCGATGGCTCGGGATCTCTTGAAGGCCGCTGACAGGTACGACATGGAGAGGCTCAAGCTGGTCTGCGAGGACAGATTGTGGAGTCACATCGATGCAAGCACGGCGGCGACCACGCTGCTGCTGGCTGAGCAACATCGCTGTCACCGTCTCAGGGAGGCATGCTTCGAGTTTCTCCTCACGTCCTCGACCACACTAAATGCAGTCATGGCAACCGACGGCTTTGGCCATCTGTGTAAAAGCAACCCCGGTCTATTGAAGGATATATTGTCCAAGCTCGCAACCCACCGAGATCGCCGGCGAAGAATTCGACAATGGGAGGAAGACGACAACCACGGGTTCATCCTCAGGACAACCGAAGGGGATAAACTACCTGAACCGACTCACCACATGCATCTTGGTGGCTCTAGGAGCATTGAAACGCACACGTCTTCAAGCGAGACACCTGATCGTCGAACCCCTTTTCATCCCGACCTGACTCGTGATATTGCTACCTTCATTTCTTGGTCGTCTAAAAATTGATCAAACATAATTGTGTCTGCGTGCATCATGTATATCCTTTTTATATTTTGCTAAAAAATGATGAAAAATTAAGTAATGGAAACATTACCTTCTCACCTTCCACCATGCATATTAAAAGAGGTAAGAGCTGGGAGAGGATTTGTTGCACACAGGTGCTGGGTGTTGGAAATTAGCACCCAAATACACTTGTGATGAACTGAATACTAAAACAGAAACAAAGTAATAGCAGCACCACCTCATCTACTAACTCAAGGAGCGTTGCTTAGCATGGAAGGAAACATATGCAATAAAATATATACATAGGAAACTAGTAACTCGGCACACAAGACGCTTCCCAGACACTAGCTGGTGGTAGGAGTAATTTTTTGGATAGCATCAAGCATCAACACAAAGACACCGGATTTACATGGAAACCCCCTCAATTTGAGAGGAAAAACCACGAACCGAAGGCACCCAAATCCTCTTTCACTATTATTAAATATGAGATACAACAAATTATTCTCTAAATAGCAGTAGAAGATCTCATACATCAAGATTTCTGAATCTTGGATGGACACAATAAGATTTCGGGCTCAAGAGCTAGGATTTGAAGCAATCTCACCAAAGATGGTGGAAGCACAGCTTGAAGGAGACAAGGTGGTGGATCTGGACCATCACAACCTCGGGGAGGAGCTCCCTTTGCTTCTTCCTTCAATCTTTCTCTTCTTCCGTTTCTCTCTTGGTTTCTCTTTTTTTTCAATGAAGGCCAAACTGATTTTCGTCACCCTTGATGGTGGCTGCTGAATGGAGGGTAAATCATCTTCATCCTCTCACGTGCAAAGTCCAAAATGACCCCCCCTAATGGGTAGTGGGCTTCTGCACCTCTTTGGGCTGCTAAAAGGCTTCAAATGGGCTGCCTAGAAGGAAGGTAGGCGATGTGACAATGCTCACGGGTGGACATGAACAGGGTGTGGCACCAATATGCATGAGGTTGGTGCTGATGCATGGGAGAGGAAGACATTGAGGGCAGCGGTAGCACCAGAGGAGCCCCCGCAGTGATCTGACATCCGGTATTAGAGCAAAGGAGAAGCTGGTCGAGGTGGAGGACAACAATGGCCGCTACTGTCCGGCCATAACACCGACCTTGACCCCCGAGCTACTCTCATAATGCTCCGAGGTATGGCCCCTTGTGTGTGTTGGCTGTGTGCATCCTAGCTATGCAGAGGCCAGGTAGGTGTTCTTTGGGTTTGTATCCTTTTGATGCTCCTTTTTGAGCTAATAAAAGCCACCCTTTATCGAAAAAAATCTTGTAAGAAAGCCGAGAATTTCATGATACCAATTCTAAATAAAATCATGATACTAAATTCCATGAAATTTCATGACACTACTTCTTGGACTACTCATTTCCGAATATTTTAGACACACATGCTCGTCCTGAGCGTTTTGAGCAGTCATAGACCGAAAGTGGGCTACAAACATCGTGGAAACATATTCTGGACCGAATTTGGAGAGTTTTAGGCTAGTTGGATGCAAATTTTTATTACCTTGTTTTCTTATTTGAAATTAAACTAAGGGATGTCTAAAATGGCCGAACAAAGATGCCAACAACCTCAAGTTTATGATGTAGAAGGGTTGTGATAGGGACATGGTTGAACTTAATAAAAGGTGGTGAACAACACATATTATGATGATTCGGCGGGAGGCGGTGACTAGGAACATAACTCAAAACCCTACAGGAATTGGACGCTAAGACCAACAACTCAACATGTGAATGCAAATGTAAACTCAACGATGCAACCAGGGGCGGGCCTACTTCAATTCATGGGTATTCAATTGATTGAATACCCATTATTTTTGCAAATAAACTAGGTATATATAGTGTATATATGGGTATGTATAAAGAAAAAATGAAACTTTTTTTGAGAAAAAAATGAAACTGACAGAATTAAACGCGGCTGCTGAGCATTCAGTCCAAAACCAGACGCTAGCCCACCTGGTCAATGTTGTGTGTCCACTATATTATGCTATATGTTATTTATATATTATCTAGTTTGTATAAATTGATGCTTCCGTTATACACGCCTAAAAAGGACGCTAGGCTTTGAAAAAATTGCCTTTGAAATTTTGAATACACTCTTCAAATCCTGGGACCGCCCCTGGATGCAACCAGTGGCGGAGCTACAGGGTGTCCAGGGTGGGCCGCGGCCCACCCTGGGATTTTGGAGCAACCATACCTATGGGTCTTTAACTGGGCCAGAGAAAAAAGATGGCCCAATAACACTTCCTGTTGACTCGGGGATCAACGCAGCCACAGCCCGCAACCGCGCCCTCGTTCCACATCGAGCCAGGGGACAGCCGCCTCGTCCTGACGCCCTCCCAGAGCCGTGCCTTACGACGGCTCGCCGTCCTCGCCGGTCGCCGATTAGCCCGCCGGAGCCCAGCCCCCGATGAGGATCCTCTCCTTCCCGCCTCCCTGCGAGCTGCGTGTGTCCCTGTCCTGCGCGGCTGCGCCCTTGCCCCCGGCCTTCTGACTCCCCTGCAAGTGTAAGTGCAGATCTTGCTCCCCCCCTGTTTGTGTTGTTCGACGAGGGGATGAATTAAAATTGCCCTCTGTTATCAGGAGTGTGAGGAACTTGGTGGTCTTCTTGGCTGAGCAGTCAAGGCAATTGAAGCACCTCCAGCGGCTTCCAGAACTCGGTATGACACTT
This sequence comes from Triticum urartu, assembly GCF_003073215.2. Classification (NCBI taxonomy): domain Eukaryota; kingdom Viridiplantae; phylum Streptophyta; class Magnoliopsida; order Poales; family Poaceae; genus Triticum; species Triticum urartu. Next base: position 49,554,657 of record NC_053026.1, on the reverse strand, counting down.
GCACTTAAAGTTTATTTCTTAGATCGGTGTTATTCAGGTTCTGTTTTCATATATTTTTAACAGTGCAATGTATTCCCTTGTGGGCTTACCAGCTTACCAATTTTGATTCCCCAATTTCTGACTTAGGTTTTTTTTGGCCGTGCTATGCTATCCTTTAGATGAACCGAACAGATGCATAATTTTGCACATCATTTCTACCTCAAATAAATTCTCAAGGTATGTACTATGATCCATATAGTATGTACTATGTAGGTTTCTTTATGCAAAACTTAGAATTAATTGAGAATTTTAGTGTGTAAGACCATATTTATATATTTCTATGTGATATTGGTAATTATTTAGAATGTTCACATGTTATACTTATCAAAAAAAATAGGGGGTGGACCACCCTGTTCTCAAACGCTAGCTCCGCCACTGGATGCAACACATTGAAAATAAATTTGGCAATGTCTTAGAGTATTCTACATGTGATGATCTAACCATACAGGGGTGGGCAAACCGAGTAAATAGCAAAAAACTACTACTTTACAGACTAGGGTTTCAAAAACCTATCGGTTTTTAATTTTTCTCAGATAACTACCAAATGGGTGGTCGACTATTTCAAAAACCCAAATCGTCGAGTATTAATCAGTTGATCACAATTATGATAGGTTGGGCCCACACCTAAACAAACTGTTGGTTTGACCGTCAACTTACATGTGAGGCCCACATGTAAGTTTCCTCTTCCTCTTCTCTTTCTTCTTCCTCTCTGTCTCTTCTCTTCCCTCCTCTGTGCCCGACCTCTCCCCTCCAGAGCCGGCGACCCTCCCCCCTGCCCCCAAGCCGGCGATGGCACTCCCTCTCCTCCCCATCGAGGCATGGCGTGGCGGCGGCCGGGGGGCAGGCGAGGCACGGCGTGGCGGCGGCCACGAGCGAGGCAAGGCGTGGCGATGGCCGCGGGGTAGGCGAGGCACGGCGTGGCGGCAGCCGCGAGGCAAGCGAGGCACGGCGTGGCGGCAACCGCGGGCGAGGCACGGCGCGTCTCGCCGGCCGGAGGAGGCAGCGCTGCCCTGCCGAGCGGGATCGAGCTCCTGGCTGCCTGGGGGACCCGATTGCTTTTTCAGAAAACTTGTAGGAACCCATTGCTTTTTACAAAACTTACATGAGGGACCCACATGTAAGTTAATGGTCAAAGTAAACGGTCAAACAAACGGTTATCTTACACGTGGGCCCCAATTGTCATAATCGTGATCAACTGATAGACTCGGCGATTGGGGTTTTTTGAAAAAGCCGACCACCCATTTGGTAGTTATCTGAGAAAAATTAAAAACCAATAGTTTTTTGAAAGCCTAGCCTGTAAAGTAGTAGTTTTATGCTATTTACTCGGGCAAACCATATCAAACATATCGTTTCCTAGACCCCATTGTACTTTCACCAAGGTAAGCACTCATAGGAGATATGATGATGGACACTCTAACATTAGGATCTTGCCGTAGCTAGAATAATTACCCTGTTCGGTAGTAGTAACATATCAGATGTATCACACTTGGAGGGCTTGGGTTTGAGCTATTATTGTCGCACCCCGCATCTCGGTGCGGCACACCTTCTAAACTTGATTGAATAACACTAAAAACATATTTTGTAAAGCAGGGACACGATCTCTGACCTCTCCATACCACCATGCCAAGGGCTGACTTACGATAGTATATGCATACCAACGCTATTTGACATTATCTTGACGATTAAATTCAAGTTAATTCAAAATTTTGAATGCTATAAAATTTTCATTTGGTGTCAAGGAAATTGCGACCGAAAAACCCTGGCCAACATTGCCTATGTACAATAATTGACGGTGGAAATATGCCTTTTTGCCTAATAATTATTGATTATTTGCATTATTTGTCCAATTATTTTCATTTGTGAAGTTCTGGTGGTTTATAACACATATCTTGTTTTTCTTCTTTACTAGTGTTTTTCCATTGAAGAATTTCTGCAGTTTGTAATGCTGCTGGGATCAGTAAGGATTGAGCGTATGGCCTTCGAGCAATAAAAGATTACGTTGTTATAGCTTCCAACGGTCGCCGATACACTACAGCATGAAAATATATTCTTCTCCACAGTGGCGGCGGTCATCAATTAAAACGATACTCCTATATTCTTGTCGACGGTGCCGGCTGGCCCTCGTCAACAAAAGATATCGACAATAATCTTCTCAACGCTGCCGGCGCACACATTGATATTTCCGCCGACCCGCACGCCTATCTACAAATTCAGTCATCCCCCACATCTCTGCGGATCTGAGATCTCGCCGTGCCTCATCCCCGAGCCCTCTCTTCCCAGCTTCACCGGCGCGGCTCACTGCGGGTCGCTCCATTTGAAGGTAAACGAGACTACACTAGTTCCTGTTTTTTCCTTTGAATGTGAAGCAGATCGGTTAAAAGACGCAGTCATCTTCCACTCTTGCCAATCTTGCTGCCTCTGCCCAATCCCAGAATGGCGAAGCGTCGGAAAGTCACGTCCGCCATTGTAGCTGAAGAAGAGAGAAGGACGCACGTGATCAACATAGATGGGTACTCAAGAACCAAGGAGCTGCTCAAGGCCGGCGACTGTACCACATCCATCCCTTTCATGGTGGGAGATCATAACTGGGTCGTCAAGTATTACCCGAACGGCAACGACAAACATGGTCACATATCTGTTTATCTGGTCCTTGATTCGGCGGGCGGCGACGGTGTGAAGGCGAAAGTCACCTTCAGCATCCTTGACAAGGGTGGAGAACCAGTGCCCGCATACATCAAAGTCGCCCCGGAACATGTGTTCCCATACAGTGGTTCAGATTGGGGTTTCGGTGATTTTATCAAGCATGAGGATCTGGAGGGATCGGTGCATCTAGGAGGCGATAGTTTTAGAATCAAGTGCGACGTGGCCGTGAAGAAGATCCGTAGCGATGAGACACATGCAAATCAGTTTGTTGTGGTTCCTCCAAGCAACTTGCATCGGCATCTCGGTGAGCTCCTGAAAAGCAAGGATGGAGCAGACGTGGCCTTTCGAGTTGGTGGCGAGATATTCTCGGCCCATAGGTCGGTGCTCGCCGCTCGTTCGCCAGTCTTCAAGGCGGAGCTCTTTGGTACCATGAGGGAGAGATCTGGTGATCCTATTGAAATTGATGATATAGAAGCAGGTGTGTTCAAGTCCTTGCTCCATTTCATCTACACGGACTCACTCCCTGAGACAACTCGTGAAGGAACCAATGAAGGCGTAACGCAAGAAGATATAGCAACAGCTGGCCATCTACTTGTAGCGGCAGATAGGTACGACATTGTGAGGCTCAAGCTGATATGTGAGGAGATATTGTGCAATCACATTGACTCCAGCATGGTTGCAACTAGTTTGGTTTTGGCTGAGCAGCATAATTACCATGGACTCAAGGAGGCTTGCTTTGAGTTCCTTGCTTCTCCGCCCAATTTGGAAGCGATGATCGTAAGTGATGGTTACCAACATCTAAAAAGCAGTTGCCCATCTCTTCTGCGAGAGCTGATTGCTAGACTCTTGCCTGTTGAGCTGACAGCAGCCAAGGATATTATCAGGGACATTTAGTACTTACGTGTATGGGTACTAATGATCATATCATCAAGTAAGCCTAGAATCTGTTTTGCTGGTTCCCGTGTATGCCTGTATGGTTGCGTAATAATGTGTAAGAATAAAAATGCTATTTTGTTTGAAATGTTCATATTGTGAAAAGTATATGTGTATGGTCGATAAAATGCTCAAAATGTGATGTTGAAACTTTACAAACATGGTCTCTGTTTTGATCTGTGATGCCGGAAAATTATGCATGATGAGAAGGATGCCATAATGTGATTTAAACACTCTTATATTTCTTTACGGTGGTAGTACAATAAATCAGAGCCCAGTTTAGTAAAATGGAAAAGACTGCATGCTGAGAAATAGCTAAATTGAGAGGGTTATTTTACAAATTTAAAGCATGAATCTTACTGCACATGGACGGCCCTGATAGTTTGGGGGTATCTAGTTTGGTGTGGTTATGCATTTCGTTTCACTCATGTCTAGCAGCGTGCATGTTCCTACGGCAAGAGAATGTGGAGAAGATAAATAGTGATGCAAAGTCGAGGAGAGGACGTTGCTGAGTTCGATGTCACGCACATGCTGTGGGACTTGAGAAGAAGGGAAACAATTCTCGTCACATCATCGGTCCTGTGACTCGATCAATCATTTCTCCTACATCGCCTCTTTCTCTTTCTCCTCCTTTTCGGTACTGTTGAACATGCATATTAACACCCTCCATCACACACGGTTGAGCCAAAATGTGTGTGATATGCCGATCATACATGAAGGCCCACGCCGACCCGTTTGTGAAGTGCTAGACTGAAATGGTGCTTGTCTGATGTGTAGCACATGGAACAATGTTGCCCTAGAACGTTCATTTGCATTGTGAGACCCCACATCACAAACGATCCTTTTTATGCCCACTTGCGATGTGTGGCACATTACACACGATTTGTAATTAATGACTGTGTCTGATGTGCTTGCACATTATATAAGTCAGGTGATCTCTGCAATCCTAACCATCTAACTCTTTGACACCCTCTCCCTCTCCCTCCCCTCTAAATGATATGGCACAATGTGCATGGGTGGAGCCGACGCCCTTATTCTCTTCCCAAGGTATTTACATGGGAGAAGGTCGAGTGATGGAGCAGCTCTCTCGGGAGGCAAGGAGGAGGTTGTCGCACCACGCGAGGACCCGAGACGAGAGGAGAGGGGAAGGAGGGTAGGTGATGCGACAATATGCTGGGGTGGACATGAGGAGGTGGCACCGAAATGTGTGCGGTTGGTATTGATGCAGGGAGAGCCCCCTTCCGCCGAGAGCAATTCCGTGGTCCATGCAATGATCTCACATCCAGTGTCAGAACGAAGGAGAAGCTGGGCGAGATGGAGGACAACAATTTTTATTTTGTTTTAAAAAAATGGATTTTATTTTTCATCCGGACTCATTTGAGCTCGAGCTAAGAATAGCTATGTCCCCAGATAGTGCGCCTTGATTGTTCATGTGGCCTCAAATTTGTATCTGTTGCATAGTGTACAAAATATGTTCGAAAATTGGTTGGGCTTATTTCTCATGTCCCGGTTGGGGTGACAGCTCTGTGTTGGCCTGTTGGGTTCTTTGACTAACCAAAATAAATGTTTTCCCTTTTGACAAAAAAAATTGTTCCTTTTTTTTGTGAGTTAAGATTTCTTCTCTCCTGTAGGTTATACTGTCTGCACTAGCAGTAGCAGGTGCCGGGCACAAGGACCTTGCATCAGCTTGAGACAATTTGGCAATATTTCAGCGCAAAGCTCTTTTTACCGGAGCCGGTAACTAGGCCATCTAGTACCACATTCGTATGTCTCTGTATTCAGCAACTCCCTTCTTGTATAGCAATTTTAAGAAGTCACATCAACTGCCATGCGAGTCCCATGAAATTTTCTCCCAGAATAAATTACTACCTTTTGTGAGAGAAGTACACGCAACATGCATGCTTGGGTCCCCAATTTTTTGACCTCTCTCCCCACCCAAAACCATTCATTTTATTTCGCTTTGAAAATTTAGACGATTTATATCTTTTTAACCAAAACTCCATTTTTTTCAAATTTTATATATATTTGAAATTCTGGCAACTAGACCTTTAAAACAAGAGCAATATTGGATGGGTTTTGAACTTGTTTAAATTGTACTGTTTCGTAAATTTATTTGAAATAAATGAGATAAAATATCACATTATTTTCATTGGTATTAATATATCACTATTTTGCTAAATTTCAACATGTCACTTTTCTGAAATATTTCGTAATATTGAAGACCTTTAAAACAAATGTGGGAGCAACCAAATAGTCGAATTGCCGATGAAATAGCAGGCAGTAACTTTTGCTTTTTTTTTGCCAGAAACTTATGGGAGCTTTATTGACGAAGTAGCATGTAATTACAATCAGCCCTTAGGCTGTTAACTAGGAAAGGAGGGCAATCCTCAAGCCAGCACTCCCAAGCCTTCTTGGCACCCATATCGGCCAAAGTATTCACCTCTCTGGATACATGCCTAATCGAAAAAGAAATAAAAGACGATGACTTCTCCCGAATTTCATCTAAGATAACAAAGGCCCAAGAAGAAGAGATCAATCGGGGCAGGGTAAATGTAAACTTTTGGAATGCTTTGCTTATCTGATACAGAGTACATCAGGGGATACATATAGTGCTGGCTAGACCAACTATCGCTAGGACGTGGAGCAGATCGTGCAACGATCGTGGGCAGAGGGAGTCTGCTGACTAACACCCCCCCCCCCCCCCCCCCCCCCCCGCGCAGTGTCAGCGGCGGGCTCGACGACGTTGAGACTGGCACAAATGGCGAAGAAGGGTGCGGACGGCAGGCCTTTGGTGAAGATGTCTGCAAACTGGGCGCTAGTAGGGACGTGCAGAACGCGGACGTTGCCAAGCGCCACCTTCTCGCGAACGAAATGGATGTCAATCTCGATTTGCTTGGTCTGGCGATGCTGAACGAGATTGCATGACATGTAGACAGCCGAGGCCTTCCCACATGATCTGCGAGTTATTGATTTCGGGCTACGACGAGGAGGAGGTGTCTGAGATCGTTGAGGAGGTTCTCCCTTCGGACGATCCGGCCAGGGCAGGACTACATTCGGGGGAGAACACAGAGATGGTCCGGCGGGCCGTTCATCGGAGGACGGCGGCGTCGGCAATTAGGCCATGGAAGGGCCCCATCCCCATGGTATGTATGCCTAAACTCACCCCGTTCGATTTGGTTGGGCCAGAATCTTGGACTTTGGTCGTTGGGAGGAAGAAACGTGTCCGGGCGGCGGCCGCCGGGCACCGGTAGCGCCGGCGGAACCCACGCCGAAAATCCCGAGGATCGGGATCGGAACCGCCAGGGCTCTTTGTTTGAAATGTCTCCTGGGCGTGGACGGGCCAACGACGGCAGTTGGGCCGGCTTTGCCTGGGTATTTGGCCCAATGCAACCCGCCGAAGTGTGGGCCGGAGTCTATATGGCCCTGACTGATCCGGTCGAGCCTGTTTTGGCTTTGATCGATCATCTATCGATCGAGGCCCACAAACTACCGAAGCACGCTCTAACTCTCGGGATCGGTCGCCATGTTTGGTTATGCCACCCTGAAGATCTTTCTTTCATTCCTGTAAACATGACGGTTTAATAAAAAGCTTTGTGAGTTTGCCTAAAAAAATCGATCGATCGAGGCACCAGCCGATCATAGTGATCGTTCTTGTGCCGAGACTGCTGCTAGGGTTCGGCGGAGTGTTGCGCCGGGATTCCCTACATGCAGTGGTAGAGCTTGCCTATAACGCCCTCGATGCGGCTATATCTCCCACGTGTCGAAGCACGACTTAGAGGCATAACCGCATTGAAAGCAATGTCGCAAGTGAGGTAATCTTCGCAAACAACCCATGTAATACATAAGGGAAAAGAGATACATAGTTGGCTTACAATCGCCACTTCACACAATTACATGAATAAAGCATTACATCATCCAAATACAATCAAAGTCCGACTACGAAACCAAAATAAAAGAAGAACCCCAAAAGCGACACGGTCCCCGATCGACCCCAACTGGGCTCCACTACTGATCAACTAGAACGAAACAACACAAAGCGACAAGATCTTCATCGAGCTCCTCCTTGAGCTTGGTTGCGTCATCTGCACGAACTCATCGGCACCTGCAAGCTGGTTTTGGAAGTATCTGTGAGCCACAGGGACTCAGCAATCTCGCACCCTCGCGATCAAGACTATTTAAGCTTATGGGTAAGGTAAAAGGTATGAGGTGGAGCTGCAGCAAGCGACTAGCATATATGGTGGCTAACATACATAAATGAGAGCGAGAAGAGAAGGTAAAGCACGGTCGATAAGAGAATGATCAAAAAGTGATCCTAGAACAACCTACGTCAAGCATAACTCCAACACCGTGTTCACTTCCCGGACTCTGCCGGAAAGAGACCATCACGGTAACACACGTTGTTGATTCATTTTAATTAAGTTAAGGTTCAAGTTATCTACAACCGGACATTAACAAATTCCCATCTGCCCATAACCGCGGGCACGGCTTTCGAAAGTTCAAATCCCTGCAGGGGTGTCCCAACTTAGCCCATCACAAGCTCTCACGGTCAACGAAGGAATAGACCTCCTCCCGAGACATTCCGATCAAACTCGGTATCCCGGTACAACAAGACATTTTGACAGGGTAAAACTAAACCAGCAACACCGCCCGAATGTGCCGACAAATCCCGATAGGAGCTGCACATATCTCTTTCTCAGGGCACACCGGATCGTCCAAACTTCCGGTAGGCCAGCCCAGAGTTGCCCCTGGTGGCCATCGGCGGCTGACAAGTTGGGCCAACACTTAGAGGAGCACTGGCCCAGGGGGGTAAAATAATGATGACCCTCAGGAGCGCGACTCCCAAGGGAAAAGAAAAGGCTAGGTGGCAAATGGTAAAACCAATGTTGGGCATTGCTGGAAGAGCTTTACTTAAGGCGAACTGTCAAGGGGTTCCCATAATAGCCCAACCGCGTAAGGAACGCAAAATCTGGGAACATAGCACCGATATGACGGAAACTAGGGCGGCAAGAGTGGAACAAAACACCAGGCATAAGGCCGAGCCTTCCACCCTTTACCAAGTATATAGATGCATTAATTAAATAAGAGATATTGTGATATCCCAACAAGTAAAACATGTTCCAACAAGGAACAACATCTCCATGTTCCAACAAGGAACAAACTTCAACCTTCACCTGCAACTAACAACGCTATAAGAGGGGCTGAGCAAAGCGGTAACATAGCCAAACAACGGTTTGCTAGGACAAGGTGGGTTAGAGGCTTGGTTCAACAATATAGGAGGCATGATAAGCAAGTGGTAGGTATCGCAGCATAGGCATGGAAAAAGAGCGAGCATCTAGCGAGCAAAGATAGAAGTGATTTCGAGGGTATGATCATCTTGCCTGAGATCCCGCAAGGAAGAAGAACGAGTCCATGAAGAAGACAAACAGACGCAGACGAACGGTTCCTCACAAACGCGACGTTATCGGAACCAACCCGAAGAAGCAACACCGGAAAAGAGCAAACAACCAGTAAACAACCACCACATAGACATGGCATGATGCGCAAACAAGAATGATGCATGTCCGGTTTAAAGAGGGCATGGCATGGCAAAGTGCAACAAACAACACTACAAGTTAAGTGGAGCTCAATATGCAACGAGTTGCATATTGACGGAACACCACATGAATTATTTAGTTCTCTCTCGTTTAGGTACTCAACAATATTAAATGTTGTTAGCATGGCAAGAGAGTGAAGCAAAGTAAAACTACCTATCTAGTCAAGTTTAAATGAGGCCGGAAGCAACGAACAACAAATCCAGAAAATCCTCATATGAATATATTAGGTTTGGTACTGTTCTGCCCTAAACATTATTTTAGAGTTGTTAAACATGCAAGATGAGTACACCATGTTAACCTAGGCAAAATTCTATCCCATTTACATATAAAGTTTATTAAAATCTGAGTTACGGTTATTTAGTTATGAATTAAATCATTTTTAGCATGGCATAGGAGCAAATTTAATCAAACATCATTTTAAACATTTTAAATATGGATGAAAAAGACATATTATGAAACTAGAAGAAAAACTAAGCATATTTCATATTAAGTTTGTTTTAATCCAATGCACGGTTTGTGAGCTATTATATGCATGAACATGAGGGTCTTTTCTGCAAAACCACCGTCTCAGGAATAATAGCTAAATTCGTAGCAGCAGGAAAAAAAAATAGGACGGGCTGCATTGGGTTGAACTGAGCTGCTCACCACGGCACTTGGGCCGGCTCGGTGATGGACTAGGACGGGAGAAGGCGCAGCTGGGCCGGCAGGCGCGCGGCCCACGACGAGCAGCGAGGGGAGAAGGCGGCCCAGGCAAAGCGGCAGAGGTGGGGGTTCTTCGCGCGGGCGAGCTGGGCCTGGCGCTCTCGTGGCCCACGCGCGGTCGGCGACGAAGTCAACGGACACAGCTAGCGGGACTTGGAGTTGCGCGCGTTCCAGGAAGTCAAGGGGCGGCGGCGCTGGTGCTTCCGGCGACAAAAACGACGGGACGACCACCGGATGCGAGGCGAGGTCGTCGGGGACCGATTCCCGGCAGTGGGCGGCGGATCTGGACGAAGAGGAGCTGGGCCTTGGCGTGCGGGCGACGCTGGAATGGAGCAGAGCTTGGGGCGGCTTGGAGCTCCCGGCGACGATGGTGAGCGTGTGAAGGCGGCCGGGCCGTGGATGAAGGCCAACTCCACAGCCGCGGGTCCAAGGAGGCACGGCTCCGGCGGGCAGGGGCCGGAGACGAGGCAGGACGGGCGGCTTCCATGGCCTCCTGTTCGAACATGCAGAGCACGAGAGAGGGATGAGACAAGGTAAGAAGCAGGGAAAGAAGGAGGTAGCGCGAGGGGATTTGGCTCGGGCGTCGGTGGTCTGCTCCAGCGAGCTGGCCGATGCTCGGGCGGCTACAGGAGAGGAGCGGCGGGCAGAGGAGCTCGGGCGGCTACAGGAGAGGAGCGGCGAGCAGAGGAGCTCGGGCTCCTGCAGGACTTGGGCGGCAATGGTGGTTGGACAGGAGGGGAAAACGAGGAGAAAGGTGGAGGCTAGATTTGGATCCCGATGGGGAGAGTGGCGGCGGCGTGGGGATGGATGGGACATCTCCTAGGTTTTAGGGTTTGGTCTCAAATTAGACAAGGGGTGGACTATAAATATACATCATGGATTAGATTAGGGGCTATCTCGACCCTACGATCGTAATCGGACAATCGCGAATAAAATAGCTAGAAAGTCCAATAAGAAAACGGTGACATTTTGTAGACGTTTGGGGATGATCCGGACACAATGGTGGCGACACCCCGGGTTGGGTCCGGGACAACTTTCGGACGCGCGCGAGGGGGGTCGCAGGCTGACGAGAGAGGTTAGGTTGGACCTGGCGGTAGGTAGTGGGCTGTGTAGACGGTCTCGAGCTGAGAGAAGAGAAGAGAGGGAGGCCCGGCGACTGTTTCCGGAGACCGAAAACGTCCGACGTTAGACCGGCTACTATTGCCGCTATATTTTAACGGTTGGGCTATCAAACGGACTCCGAATGCGATGAAACTTGGCAGGCGGTCTACTGACAATAAAACAACACCGCACATCAACTTTCATCCGAGAACATTTTCTGGCCACTTATAAAATAATATTTCGGACGTGCCGCGGGCGCGTGCAAGTGTGTCTGGGCTCAGAACGGACAGCGGAGAGAACGGGGGAACCCGGACGAATGCAAGTTTTGAAAATATGATGATGCAATGCACATGATGACATGATAAGATGCAACACGCAAGCAAAAGACATGACAACGACAGCGAAAAACTGACGGACACCTGGCACATCGGTCTCGGGGCGTTACATTGCTGACTCCCGGCGGCGAGCATGGCTGGCCGGGGAGATGGCTCCCAGCCGCCTCTGCGGCTCCAGGTGCAGCAGCCGTCGTAGCTGTCGGTTGCACCATACGGCGACGACGACGCGGGGCTGCTGATGCCGGGCAGGTCCAAGCTGCGGGTCGCTCTGGCCCCGTTGGCGGGCGCGGTGCTTACGGCGGCACGGGACACAGCGAGTATGGAGCTGCCTCCGGAAGCGGCAGCCGCGGTGACTATGGCGCGGGCCGCTATGGTTTCAACGGCGGACGCGGTGGCTATATTGTTGGCCGCGGCAATGACAGTGGCTATCATGGCTATCGGGCCAGATGGAATCAGTGGAATGACGGGGCAGGAAGAGGTTTTGGCGGCAACCAGTGGCAGCGAAACTTCAACCCTCCCCCCAACGAGTTCATAGAGGGTGCCATAGGGCCTCATACGCGTGGTGGTCGGGGAGGAGATGACCGATACCCTCATACGCGTCGCCCATATGTCCCCAAGGTTTATCCTAAGCAGCCGACGATCAAACCGGCGACGACTGACGGTGGGGCGGCGATGGAGGCCGCGTCCACTGCTTCTACTTCCACGCGCTCCTCTACCTGAGGCTGTGGTGGCGGCGGTTAAGGCATTGGCGGCGGTGTCTGTTCCGGCCACGACACCTACCGATGACAGAGATGGGATGAGTGATAAAGGGAGCGACAAAGCTGATAATGTGCGGGCTAATAAGGTCGTCCGTAAGAAACAAAAGATGACCTGTTATCGTTGTGCTGTGCCAGGTCACTTTGTGATTGACTGCACGATGGTGTTATGTGACATTTGTCTAAAGCCTGGACACTCATGTGACGATTGTCCGCTGCTTTTGGTACCTAAGCCTGTGGTGACCATTTGCGGTGTCTGCAACAATAAGATTATGTTCTTTGAGACTCCACGCACGATCTCGGTGACCCCTGCTTTGGAAAGCTCAAAGTTTGGTCTGGTCAAGGTTACTCAGGGTACTTTGACAGAGGAACAGGTGTGTCAGCAGTTCAGACGGCTAGTTTCTGAGTCTTTTCACTGGTCACCTGTCAGGTTGGAGGATCAGGTTTATAGAGTGGAGTTCCCTAGGAAGGACGATCTTAATCACCCGCTGAAGTGTGGGCTCAGTAAGGTGCCTGGGAGTAAGTGTATTCTTGAGTTTGACGAATGCAAAAAACCTGAGCCTCTCGCCACGGGCAATTCCGTGGGTCGCGCAATTATCCCACATCCGATATTGGAGCAAATATTTCCACGAATAAATTGGAAATATTTTTTAAAATCGATAAAATAGCACAAAACAGACATATATTTTAAACGTCTCTTCAATCATAAGAAATATGTGATTTTTTTTGCATGGAAACATTACCCAAATCAATAGATTAAAAATAGTTAGTTGATCATTTATGTAGATTCTGATTTTCTAATTTTGTTCTGTATGAAAATGTTGCATCCCATCATATCTTTTCAATTGTATATTATCTTCAACATTTGGATAAACCCTTTGCAAGTTACAATCAAAGCAATGCAGCAGTATGAACATACAAAATGGAGGTGCTCATAAGGGTGAGTGTATATGCGACTTCGTCAATCTCAAAATGATGTGCCAGCTCAGTCTCCCGAAAATGCCCATAGGGATAGAGTGTGCGTTTGTGCGTTCATATGGATAAGTATATGTGCGTATGTACAAGCGTCTGCTTTTGTACTTTGTTACAAAAAACTACGCACGTACGAAACAGAAGTACACGCATAAAGCATGCTCAATGACACACGCAATGTGTGTGTGTGTGTTTTCTTGCTTTAATTCATTGTGATGCTCTGATAAATAATACTTTCTTCGTCCCGAAATACTTGCAAAGAAATAACAAGAAGTAAAATGTTATGGAAGTTAAAAACAATTTAAAGTTGAGATCTTCATGTGATATTTATCATTAACAGGGCAGTAATTTTGACTATACTTGGAATTTTCTAGGAAGTAAAAAAAACAACTTCTCCAACCACGAGAAGCCAATTAAACATCTATTTTCGAATGTCAATTCGGTCGTGTTGTGTAGACTACTGTTCATAGAGTTTTAAATAGTGGGCTATGTCACGGCTAATGTATTAACGTGCCAAATTGTGCTGTAGCGCGCTAAATGGAGCATGCCCCTCCAAACGTTATAGCGTGGACATAGCGTCCTATTTAAAACAAAGATCGGTCGTGTGCCCTCAAATTTGTATATATCCATTGCATGGTGTACACAATTGAAGCGGAAAATTGTGCGGATCTCCGGCCGTCCATTGTGTTTTAAAGATTGGTGTAGCACTGTGTAGTATAAAAAATAAAGCATTCTGTTCTCGGGAATACATAACTATACAACATTTAAATAGGATACGCAGGTCTCATCAAAGTCAGTTTTTGGTCAGATGACACGGCGTCTTGCATATATGTGTTATCCATTCCCTCTTTCTTTCTCTCTCAAACTAATGCATACATTTATTTCACATTTGCTAATTTAAAATCATTCATATCTCTTAAACCAAACTTCCGATTTCAAAACTTTTTATATATTTGAAGTCATGTCGCAAATATCTTTAAAATAAGACCGATTTTGGATACATTTTAAATAAGTTAAAATTCATGAAACACATTTCACATATTTCACCCGATTAAAACCTTATGAATAAAATGATTTCAATCAGTTTCACAAATTCACATTTCAGTTTTGTGTTGTTTTTCACATTCAAAACTTACATTTCACTTCTCACCGGCTTGTTTCAGATAAATCACATCTATTTCAATTGCACATTTGGAAATGACCATTTCACAAGTTGACATTTCAGTTCATATAATCGGTTTCACAAGTTGACACTCTTGAAATAAACTGTTGGACATTTTGAAATAATCGGTTTCACGAATTAACATTTTAGTTTCGTATTGTTTTCACTTTCAGAACATGAAATTCACTTTCCACGGGCTTACAAAAAGCACATGCATTTCAATTGCACATGTTTGAAATAACATGTTTCACTCTTCTGAAATAAACGGTTACACATTGGAAGTAATCAGTTTCACAAGTTAACTTTTCGGTTTCATATTATTTTTCACTTTCAGAAAATACATTTCACTTTCCACTGACTTGTTTCATAAAAAACACATATATTTCCATTGCACATTTTTTAAAAAGATGATTTTCACTTTTTTGAAATAAATTGTTACACATTTAAAAAAATGTTATGAAAAATAACTTATTTTACTCTTTTGAAATAAAAATGTTACATACTTCCAAATAATTAGTTTCTCAAGGTGTCATTTGAGTTTAATAGGTTTGTGTGAAAAGTGTTATTTTTCACATATTTCTAGTGAAATAGGTTTGTTTCAGATTTTTATAGTGAAATGTGTTTATTTCACATATGAAATGTGAAACGTCGAAAACTAAATGTGTTTGAAATGTGACCAAAATTGGTCTAGTTTTAAAGTTCTTGATGCCAGGAGACCAAATATAAAAAATAAAAATAAAAACAAGTCTATAGTTTAAAAGATATGGTTGATCTAAATTCTTTAAGAGGAAATAAAGTCTATGGATTTGTTCCGCGGGTAGAGTGGGAGAAGAAACTTGCATGTGTACCGTCCCTGACAAAAGGTGTACTTTGGAGTCCATTATGCTGCCACTGATTTGACGAAAAATAAAGATACAAGAAATATACCGGTGCTATACATATTTAGGTGGGTTATACATTTTTACGAATCTCGGAATAAGTGGATGGCCCTAGATGTACCGGCACATCACGGAAAACGCTCAAAATGACTTTGCGTGTACATAATATGTTTGGAAATTGGGTTGAGGATACACAAGGTGTTTATTTCTCATGTCTCGGTTCGGGTGACTGCTCTGTGTTGGAACTTTGACTAACCAAGAATAAAAAAATTGACAAAAAAAAAAGTTCCTTTTCATTGTAGGTTATACTCTCTGCACTGGCAGTCGCGCGTGCCGGGCACTAGGAGCTTGCAGCAGCTTGAGACAGTTTGGAGGTCATCCGTTGTTCGCTCGACGGCGAGCGCGGCGATGCTGTTGTATCGCAACAGGGCGCCACTGCTGCGCGCGGGTATCCAATGAAGTCCACTGATGGGTATACTTCTGTCCGCCTAAACCTGCATTGGAAGCAACTCCAATGAAGCGCACGCCGGGCATCCGATCCGATCCGTTCCATGCCTTCCTCGTCCACCCGTGCAAGAAACGGACCAACGCACCATCCATATAAAAGCGCACCAGAGCATTACTAGCTCCGCTGCATCCCGTTCCATGGTTCGCCATTAATGACGATGAGCAAGCCGCACGCCGCGTGCTCCCTCTTGCTAGCCCTGCTCATCGGCCTCACGCGCCCTTCGCCGTGCGCGTCCTCCCTGTACAACCCCCCGCCGCCGGACATGGCGTACCACCACGGCGGCGTGCTCGACGGCACCGTGCCGGTCTCCGTGCTCTACTACGGCGCCTTCTCGCCGCACCACAAGGCCGTCCTCGCCGACTTCCTGCTCTCGCTCTCCCCGCGCTCGCGCCCCCACGCCTTCGGCGCTCCGGCGGCCGCGTCGTCGGCGTCGGTGGCTCAGTGGTGGGAGACCGTCGACCGGTACGTGCAGAGGACCGGCAGGGAGCGGACGCGGGTGATGCTGACCAACCAGGTGTCCGACGAGGGGTGCTCGCTGGGGAAGCACCTGTCGCGGCTCCAGGTCGAGCAGCTGGCGGCGCGGCTCGGCGTCGCCCCCGGCGGCGTGGCCGTCGTGCTCACCGCCGCGGACGTAGCGGTCGACGGCTTCTGCGGGAGCTCCTGCGGGCTGCACGGCTCGCTGGCGCCCGGCGGCGCCGTGCACGTGTGGGTGGGCAACGCCGCCGTGCAGTGCCCGGGCCGGTGCGCGTGGCCGTTCCACGCCGCGGACCCTGCCGCGGCGGCGACGGCAGGGCCTGGGCGCCACAGGGGCGGGGAGACTCCGCTCCGTGCGCCCAACGGCGACGCCGGGGTGGACGGCATGGTGATCAACCTCGCGGCACTGCTGGCCGGCGCGGTGACCAACCCGTACGGGCACGGATACTTCCAGGGCGACGCCGGCGCGCCGGTGGAGGTGGGCGGCGGGTGCCCGGGAGTGTACGGGCGCGGTGCGTACCCTGGCTACCCCGGCGCGGTGAAGCTTGACACGGCCACCGGCGGCGGATACAACGTGGTGGGCAGGAACGGCAGGAGGTACCTCGTGCCGGCCCTGCTCGATCCCGCCAACTACTCCTGCCTTATCATGGCCTGATCCAATCACAAACCAAGCCGTTTAATTAACTTGTATACTTAGGCCGCGAGTTTATGCATGAGACTTCAAAAGCTTTGCTTGATAGTAGGCACCGATCTAATCGTCACGTCTAGCAGCTGCGTGATGCACGTTCGTAAGCGACTCATGTCAAAGCAGTGTAGCCCCTTAAAAAAGTTATATGCATGGATATCAATGCAGAGCAACGGTGTGATCTATACTCCTAAGGAAGCAGTTGGTAGTCTCGCTTTCAGGGTTTTTCGTCCTAAAAAAATCTACAAAATTTCGTAGGTTAACCAGGGACAACTCCCACCTTCTAGGGTTTTTTTGTCCCACCTCTCATGATTTTTTTGGTACCTCGTCCCACCTCACACTAAGCCGCCACGAACCGCAAAAACCGCCTACCTTAGCCAAATCAACAAATCTATCTCATTAATTCAATTTTCTTTAGGAAACAAATAATAGATTCTTTCCTACCTCAGCCAAATCAACGGATCTCTTCTATTAATCAATTTGCTTTAGCAAACAAATAATAAATTCTTTCCTACCTTAGCCAAATCAACGGATTTCTCCCATTAATGCAAATTGCTTTAGCAAACAAATAATAGATTCTTTCCTACCTTAGCCAAATCTACGAAATCTCTCTCATTAATGCAATTTGCTTTAGGAAACAAATAATAGATTTTCAGAAAACAAATAATCTCTAATCTCTAATAATTTCTACTCCTAATGAAGCAGTTGGTAGTCTCCTCCCACCTTCCATGGTTATTTTGGTACCTCCTCCCACCTTCGCTGTTTTTTTTCGTAGATTTTTTTCGTCCCCTCCCCTCACTTCATCGGTTTATTTTCGCGTCACCCTCTCACACAACGAAAGAAATCTAAACAGATCAGAACTTTCCATACTGGCGCAAGTTATTTAGTAATGTAGAATCAATCACGAACAATCTCTAAAGATCAAATCTAAATTAATTAACCTTACCTTAAATCACCCAATTACATTAATTAGAAAACAAATAATTGATTTTCAAAAAATCGCTCAATCACGTAAACCTTACCTTAACTCACGGATGGTAATCAATCTCCAAACAAAGGAAACAATACATCGAGGGAGCAGTAAATAAACTCCCTTTCTTATGACATGTATATGACCTTTCCTTCCCTCTACGTTGTCGAGCGTTCTTGATTCTCGAGGCCGATGCTTGGGCTGCGTCACTGGGTCGCGACGGTGCTAGAGGACGAGGACGGCGAGGCCGGGTGCCGCGGCATCGCGTTGGCCGCGACCGGTGAAGGGGGCAAAGAAGGGCGGCTTCCCTGGCCCTGGCCATGGCCGTGACCCTGGGAGTTGGTGCGGTGGAAGTGGCACTTGAAGGACACGGCGTAGGTGGCCGACGCGCAGACGCGCTTGGAAGCGGGCCCGTGGCCCGTGCCGGACGGCGCCGACGCCGACCCGGGCCACCTCCTCCGCGTATTCTTGGAGCTGTGGCTGGCCGATTTACATAAAATTAATTCCCTCAGTTGTGGTGGCAAATATAATACACATAATCCATATTGTTATGTACTAGCGTGTGTGTGTGAAATAGATGGATTATGGTCCCGTACCCAATAAGATGGATATGTGTGTGTGTTAGAGAGAGAGAGGGAGAGGGGGAGAGTGAGGAAGAGGGAGGCCGAGTGTGTGTGTGAGGAATTGATGGTAAAAAAGGTCGCCAATGTCATTTGATATATATGAGAATATTAAAAAGACCTTCTGACCAAGTCGCTCGGGCGTGCAAAGTTCGTTGAGTTCAGAGAGAATCTCGGCATCGTCGACGTGAAAGGAGCAAGCCACGACTGAGGGGGTGATTTGTTAGCATTCATTCGTGTCATAGACAGTCTAGGTGCATATTTGTTTTTCTTTTCTTGTACGTGTTCATGCCGTGCGCATGTTGCATAGCTGCGTGCGTGTGTGTAGCCCGGGTCGTGCGCTAGGTAGCCCGGGGCACTGGCCACTACCAGTTCAACATGGGATGGCACGTTGTGCGTGTTGGGAGTGCCGGAAGTATAGGATCAGCTGTTAGCTTAGTCTGCATGTAGCTCAAGTTATAAGGAATAAGGAGAAAAACAGAAAAGCCGCAGGAAGTGTGTGCGGCACAAAAATCTCTTGTCATCGTGTTTCAGTTACAGAGAGCGTGAGAGTCCATCTTCAGTGAGAGAGAGATCGCCGGCGATGACATGTAGGCGGTGGCGGAGCATCACCACTGATTCTAGGTTCCTCGGCCGCTTCCGCGCGCACCACCGCAAGCCGCCGCCCCTCGGCGCCTTCGAGTACATCCAGGGCGACCTCGTCTTCACCTCCTTGCTCGACCGTCCCGACTGCATCCCTCCCGGGCGCTTCGACCTGGGACGCTACAGCGACCACCGCGACTACAGCGTGCTCGGCTTCCGCCACGGCCGCGTCCTCGTCTTAGACCATGTGCGCAAGGACCTCGTCATGTGCGCCCCCGTCACCGGCGAGCAGCGCCGCGTGGCTGTTCCACCCGAGTTCAAGATGGGCTCCCTCAACGGGGCCGTGCTCTACGCTGCCGGCGACCCTGGCCACGTGCACGGTGAATGCCACTCCAGCCCCTTCAAGGTGGCCTTGGTATCCTTGTGCAGACATGACTATAGACCCCTCGCCAGTGTTTACTCCTTGCCTCCTCGGATACCGGGGCATGGAGCAACCTCGTCTCGACGGCGGCTCCATGTCAACTGTTTGATGCTGGTATGGATGGCTCACTCGTTGGTAAAGCACTTTACTGGTTGCTTACAACTATGGAGGCTGGCATTGTTGAGTTTGATTTGGAAGAGTAGAGTCTAGTTGTGATCAAGGGGCCACCCGTTACAGATGGTTTCCCTGGTGGTGGTACCCATCGGATCATCAGGCTGAGGATGGCGCTGTTGGCTTCGCCATGATGTCTTACCCACACTTCCAAACGTGGCAAAGGAACGTCGATGCTCATGGTGTTGCCACATGGGCGCCGTGGAAGACCGTAGATTTGCGTAACATTCTCGGGCCCCGTCCTCAGATTGGGAGAACCAGAAGGATGGCGCGATTGACACGAGGCTGGGACTATGTCAAGGGGACGGGAGGTATAATGTGCTATGTTGAGGATACTGATGTCATTTTTATACATATGGACGTCAATGTCTACATGATTCAGCTTAATTCAATGCAATCCAAGAGTATTCCTGGAAAGCGTTTTAGAAGTGCCTACCATCCATTCATGAGTTTCTATACACCAGGTAATCGCTTGTCCTTAGTCCTAATATTGTATGAGCTGCCAAATTCAGTTATGTTTCATAAATGGTTGCTCAAACATCTTAATTCTATCTCTTAAGTCACAGACAACTTAAGCCTAATCAGCAATTATCCGTTTGATAGATAGACAAACTTAATCTATAGCCATATTTTCCTTATGTTCTCATTAGCTTTCTTCATTCCTGGAAGGTCCAAATCAAATGTCAAATGGTTAAAATTGCAAAATCAAATGTCACTTAGTAACTTAATTGAGATGTTTGGAATATCAAAGCTAATTATATTCTTTTATCCCTTACTTTTTAAACTCGATAAGAACAACTTTGGTTGAATCCATACCTTAAATGATATTCCTGCCATTCCGATATCTTGGGTTTATTAGGTTTTGCTAAGACAAGACTTTGACTTGGTCGCAAAAGAAAGGCTTTGACCAAGAATTACTTCTTTACCGCATGGTTTATATGATGTAATATTGCAATTCTCAGTACACTCTTTTGAAAACAAATCAAGTGGTACCAAGTTCATGTCATAAAAAGGAGTGAATTGCAGAAAACCACCATATTTGCGCATAGGTTTGCAGAAAACACCGGTTTACGAATTTCTGTCAGAAACCACTGATTCTCGGCTTAATCTTTTGCAAAAAATACTATTTGATGACTTTGTTCGTTTTAATGACGATTATAACAGATGGAGCCCACTCTATGCTGATGTGGCGTAACGGTTCATGATAAGCGCCATTAGACAGGGTCTTTTTGACAAAAACTCCAAACCTTTCTAAAAAAATCTCAGTGCGTCCTTGATCCAGATCGGAATCCAAATCTCTCTCGTACTCCCGATGGATGTGCCGCTCCTTCTCTCTCTCGTTCTGCCGGCGGATGCCCGGGCTTGCTCGCTGGCCTCGCGGGCCTCGGACGCCACCAAGAACGCCTCGCCGAGCAGCAGCAGCTCCACCGTGCCTCCTCTGCGCCGGCCAAGCCACGAGCAGCAGCAGCTCCACCTGCTACTGTTGACGCCATGCTCGACCTGCCCAAGCCCGACGATGACACCGCCCTACGCCCGCGCACACCGGTCGCCGCCGCCTTGCCGAGAGGGCTCGCCCTCGTGTGCGCCGACCTGCTGCACCGCACCTCGCCGAGAGGCTCGTCCTCGCGTGCGCTCCTCCTACCGGTCGCGGGAACTGCTAGACCTGCCACGGCGGCATCCTGCGCTCCTCCTACGGCGAGTCCCCCCACTGGCCTCCTCCTACCGGCTGCAGGGCTGCCAGACCACGGCGGCGTCCGCCCCCTCCCCCCGCGAAGCGCAGACCTGCTCGTCGCCGGTGACCTGTTCGCCTTCGTAGCAGGCGTCGCGGCGCACGGGCGTACGTAGTTCTCCATGCCCAGCCTGGTGCTCGACCTCGACGCCGGCGAGGTCCATCTGCCGGCTTGGCCGCCGCCCCAAGCCGGCGACGAGAGCCCATGGGAGCCGTGCTGCAGGTTCTGTGCACGGGGTTTAATTGCGTTTTTGCTTTATGATTGAGGGGTATCTATGTAAAATTTCAGGGACTAGTTTGTAATATTAGATCAAACGCCGTCTAACCTGAGCCGTTATGCCACGACGTCAAATGTGCGCCCCACATGTCCTAATTGAGGTTAAAATGCCCAAAGGGACAGGTTAGTGTTTTCTGTAAAAAAATTAGGCTGAGAATCAGTGGTTTCTGGCAGAAATTTGTAAACCGGTGTTTTCTGCAAATCTAGCTGTCAATGTGATGATTTTCTGTAATTCACTCCATAAAAAGGCATATTAACAAAGTAATTCTTCATCAAAGCCTCATCTTAATGAAACCTAATACGTGAGAATATAGTATTTATTTTTTGTCACTTGTAGACCCTCTTGCAAGTGACTAGTACTCCCTCTGTCCGTGTTTATTAGGCCTGCTAACCGAAAACTCTGGGACCATGATGGGAAGGGAAACTAGAGTATAAGCTTGTTTGTTGCTAATTAATTAGCTTGCATTGCATAACAATATCTGCCTGTGCAGTGAAGCCGAACGTGGCGCGCACGCCTTGCACCTTTCTATGCCCCCATCGCTAACTAATTCCGTTGCATGCAGCACTTCCCTAATTTCGTCACAAAAAAAGTACTTCCTAATTAATTTCATTGCACGTGGCCTAGCAAACTTGAACGTCGTTGGTTGCCCCGCTGACCCAATAAACACTATGGATGGACTATATTGGTAGCACACAAAATAAATTGCATTTCTTGGCTCTAATCATGCTCCAATTATTTAAAACTGCATACCTAAAGTCACATTTGTTGCTAAAGTTTATTAGTTTGGTGTTCTAATTGTGTTGGTTGACAACTTGACATGACTAAGGACAAGTTTACATGAGATAAATTCTGTACCATGTCTTGGTTTTTCTTATTGGCTAAGTGTACTGTTTCTAGATATTCCTTGTTAGTATAAAAATGAGCTATAAATCATCTATAAAATGTGAGTTACAAAAGTGAGTTCTTTCGCTCAAGTGGTGTTTCTAGCTATCCATCTGTCTTTTCCTTGGAACTATTTTTAATTGGCTGACTTCTTGTGTCTCCAGGCACAGCCATTGCTGGTGGATATAATGAAGCTGGGAATGGCTGACTGGTTTGATGTGTGGATGGCGACGGTGTCAGGTGCTCGGAGAGGAGCCGAGGAGTGCGCTGGTTCAGGAGCGAGCTCTTCTCGCTCGGGCTCCGATCCAGAACGGGCAGGAAGGCAGAGGAGGGTTGGATCGAGGGGAGACCTCGGGTGGAGTCCGGTTGGTGGGATTGGATCGGGGGAATGAGGGGATCCCAAGGAAGAAAGGTAGGTGGGCTACGACGGCGTGGGGATTGGACCAGATCCCTAGAAATTAGGGTTGCTGGTTAAATAGTGAGTGGGTTAGGTTAGGGGCTAAACGGATCCTCCGATTTAGATCGGACGCTCGAGATAAATAGGCTAGGGAGACCAAAAAGAAAAACGGAGGTATTTTGTAGATGTTTGGGGATGAACCGGATACAACGGTGACGACTGCCCGGGTCGGGTTCGGGACAGCTTTCGGACGCGCACGTGAGGGGGTCGATGCACTGTGCAAGGAGGGGTTTCAGGGCCTGGCGGTTGATAGCGGACTGTGCAGAAAGCTTTGGGCTGAGAGAAGAGAAGAGAGAGAGACCCGGCGACTGTTTTCGGAGACCGAAAACGTCCGATGTTTGGCCAGCTATATTGCCGCTATAGTTTAATGGTTGGGCTATCAAACGGACTCTGAATGCGATGAAACTTGGCAGGCGGTCTACTGACAACATAACAACACCGCATGCCAACTTTCAACCTATTTCGAGAACATTTTCCGGCCACTTATAAAATAATATTTCTGACATGCCGCGGGCGCGTGCAAGTGTGGTTGGGCTCAGAACGGACAACGGGGAGAATGGGGAGACACGAACAAATGCAAGTTTTGAAAACATGATGATACAATGCACATGATGACATGACAAGATGCAACACGCAAGCGAATGACATGACAACGACAGCGAATAACTGAAAGACACCTGGCGCAACGGTCTCGGGACGTCACATAAGTCACAGACAATTTAAGCCTAATCAGCAATTATCCCTTTGATACATAGACAAACTTAATCTATAGCCATATTTTCCTTATGTTCTCATTAGCTATCTTCATTCCTGGAAAATCCAAATCAAATGTCAAATGGTTAAAATTGCAAAATCAAATGTCACTTAGGAACTTAATTGAGATGTTTGGAATATCAAAGCTAATTATATTCTTTTATCCCTTACTTTTTAAACTTGATAATAACAACTTCGGTTGAATCCATACCTTCTTAAATGATATTCCTGCCATTCCGATATCTTGGGCTTATTAGGTTTTGCTAAGACAAGACTTTGACTTGGTCGCAAAAAAAAAGGCTTTGACCAGGAATTACTCCTTTACCACATGGTTTATATGATGTAATATTGCAATTCTCTGTACACTCTTTTGAAAACAAATCAAGTGGTACCAAGTTCATGTCATAAAAAGGCATATTAACAAAGTAATTCTTCATCAAAGCCTCATCTTAATGAAACGTAATACGCCTGCATATGAGAATATAGTACTTATTTTTTGTCACTTGTAGACCCTCTTGCAAGTGACTAGTACTCCCTCTCTCCGTGTTTATTAGGCCTGCTAGCCGAAAACTCTGGGACCATGATGGGAAGGGAAACTAGAGTATGAGCTTGTTTGTTGCTAATTAATTAGCTTGCATTGCATAACAATATCTGCCTGTGCAGTGAAGCCGAACGTGGCGCGCATGCCTTGCACCTTTCTATGCCCCCATCGCTAATTAATTCCGTTGCATGCAGCACTTACCTAATTTTATCGCAAAAAGTACTTCCTGATTAATTTCATTGCACGCGGCCTAGCAAATTTGGACGTCGTTGGTTGCCCCGCTGACCCAATAAACACGATGGATGGAGTATATTGGTAGCACACAAAATAAATTGCATTTCTTGGCTCTAATCATGCTCCAATTATTTAAAACTGCATACCTAAAGTCACATTTGTTGCTAAAGTTTATTAGTTTGGTGTTCTAGTTGTGTTGGTTGACAACTTGACATGATTAAGGACGAGTTTACGTGAGATAAATTCTTGGTTCTTATTGGCTAAGTGTACTGTTTTCTGGATATTCCTTGTTAGTATAGAAAATTAGAGTTACAAAAGTGAGTTCTTTCGCTCAAGTAGTGTTAGCTATCCATCTGTCTTTTCCTTGGAACTGTTTTTAATTGGCTCACTTCCTGTGTCTCCAGGCACAGTCATTGCTGGTGGATATAACGAAGCTGGGATGGCTGACTGGTTTGATGTGTGAATGTGCTGAAATGGTTCAACATGTAAGAAAATTTTCTGAATATAGCTTGTGAGATTTGGATTTTTCGATTAGTTTTTTTTGTGTAAAATATCTGGCTGCATCATGGGTAACATGCACTCACAAGCTATTGTCCATTTGGCTATAAGGATTCACACATATGAATAGCACAGAGAAGAACTAAAATGTATGATGATGCCAAACTAAAATGTCTCCTTTTTTTATCTTACATGATATACAGGGTTGAATATGGGGTGTGGATGTTAAAATTACACGCGTCGTATGTGCCTATGTGGGCACTCATAGAAGTTCTCCTTGGCTTAGCCGCGTTTCAAATGAATATTCCATTGGACCATTTTCTTGTATAAACAGTAGCATAGGGGACATGGAGTATCTACACCCGAGCTCAAATGCTCCCTTATGAACAGTAAGTTTGAGGCTATACAAGTTGGGAGTGTAGAATCTGGATCGATGATTTTGCTTTTTCCAGCTATACATTAGTAGTCCATTTTCCTGTTATTATATAATGTAAACATCAGTAAGTTGGAGGCTATATATTAGTATTGCCTATCAGGTTACTAATGGATTGGCATCTTTCCTTACTCCGGGTGAAGGAACGGCTGCTGCAGTTCTTGCTGAGTCCATCGCATCGCATCAATGTGTTTGACAAAAAAATTAACTATCTAAACGAACTTGCTGAATGTGTGCTAGTCTACCAAAGTTTCGAATGTAACCGTGTTAATAGAGGGAATTTCAGCTTCCCCGGGTGATATGGTTGTGGTCATGTCAAATCTCATTGATTTTTTGTTGTTGGCAAAATGTTGTGAGTACTACTTTTCATTCATTAAGAGAACTGGCAGAGCCATACAGAGTACATGGGAGATACTCTCTCCGTTTCATAATTCTTGTCGTGGTAACTAAAAACTTACCACAACAAGAATTATGGAACGGAGGGAGTATAAACATATAAAACTTACCACGACAAGAATTATGGAACGGAGGGAGTATAAACATATGGGCAAACGAGCAGAGCAACGGAAGTGAAAGAAAGGAGAAGAAACAAGAATGTAGAGAATAAAGTTCAGGGAGGCTCATGGATAAAGAATGGGGCTATAGCTCCAATCTTGGTTTGATGCCAACATCTCACTTCTTGCATAGTCTTGTCTATGAGCTGAGTCGCGCTGATGGCTTTGTTATCAAACAAACAGTGTTCCCCTTCTTCTAAATCATCCACCAGGTGAGCATCATAGTTGAGTTCCAAGCTTCTTGGAGCAACGGCAGTCCAACCTTGAAGCCAATTCGCGTCCACCAGGAAGCCAAGTTGGCCGTGAGCTGCTGGGGCGCCAGCGAGGGCCTAAGAGCCTTGTACTTTGGTACAGAGGTGCTTTGGGAAGGTGTTTTATAAATTAAACCGAATTTTCTCACGCACAAGTGAGTATCTCTATATAAGGGGTTCCTAATTAAGTCTCTAGCCTCTACAAGTAAGCACTAGTGCTTAATAAAAACTGATTTATTTTTTCTAAGCACCTCCCGTAAACACATTGCACTGTGCAAGGCTCAAGGGCAACTCCTGCTGGAATTTAGTCTATTTTGGGCAGCCCAATAACTATTTCAGAAATTCCTAATAAATCCTAGAGGCCCACTTAGCCCATTTGTGCAAGGCAAGGGATACTACTAAAGTTTAGTCCCACATTGCTAGTTTAGTGGGAGTTGGACCTCCTTATAAGGGAGGTTCTTTCCCCACTTGTACGAGCATGAGAACAAGAGGGATATCCAGATGGGTTTGTACTAGATGGTCAGGAAGGAAAAGTATGCAAATTGCTGAAGTCTTTATACGAACTTAAGCAAGCACCCAAACAGTGGCATGAGAAGTTTGAAAGAATTTTAACAGCTGCAGGCTTTGTTGTGAACGAAGCTGACAAATGTGTGTACTATCGCCATGGTGGGGGCGAGGGAGTTATCATGTGCTTGTATGTTGATGACATACTGATTTTCGGAACCAATCTGAATGTTATTAAGGAGGTCAAGGATTTCCTATCTCGTTGTTTTGAGATGAAGGATTTAGGAGTGGCTGATGTCATTCTAAACATCAAGTTGTTGAGAGACGACGATGGTGGGATTACATTGCTTCAATCTCACTATGTCGAAAAGATCTTGAGTCGCTTTGGCTATAGTGACTGCAAGCCCTCTCCAACACCATATGATGCTAGTGTGTTGCTTCGAAAGAATCAAAGAATTGCTGGAGACCAATTGAAGTATTCTCAGATTATTGGCTCGCTTATGTACTTAGCCAGTGCTACAAGACCTGACATCTCTTTTGCCGTTAGCAAACTGAGTCAGTTTGTTTCAAAACCAGGAGATGTGCATTGGAAAGCTCTAGAAAGAGTTTTGCGTTATTTGAAAGGCACTGCAAATTATGGAATTCACTCCACTGGGCATCCAAAGGTGCTTGAAGGGTATAGTGACTCAAACTGGATCTCAGATGCTGATGAGATAAAGGCCACGAGCGGTTATGTATTCACTCATGGAGGTGGCGCTGTTTCTTGGAAGTCTTGCAAGCAGACCATCTTAACGAGGTCAACAATGGAAGCAGAACTCACAGCACTAGATATAGCTACGGTTGAAGCAGATTGGCTTCGCCGGCTCTTGAATGACTTGCCGGTTGTTGAGAAACCTGTACCGGGTGTCCTTATGAACTGCGACAATCAAACTGTGATCATGAAAGTGAGCAGCTCAAAGGATAACATGAAGTCATCAAGACACGTTCAAAGAAGGTTAAAGTCTGTCAGGAAAATGAAAAACTCCAGAGTTATTGCATTGGATTATATCCAAACGTCTAAAAATCTGGCAGATCCTTTTACCAAGGGTCTATCACGTAATGTGATAGATAATGCATCAAGGGAGATGGGTATGAGACCCACAATATGAGTTGTTCACAGTGGTAACCTCTTCTTTGTGATCGGAGATCCCGTGAATTAGATGTGGAAGACAAGTTGTTGGTCAACTGAGAGGAGAGTATTCGTACTATTCATAATACCACTCCATGAAGATGCAATACTCTCCTAATCTGCATGGCAGGTTGATGTATATCTTAATGTGTTCTAAGTGGCTTATTTAAGTAGATATGTTATCCTGCAGAACATCTTTTGAAGAACACACCTATATGAGTCTAATTGTCAAACGTCGCAATCTATGAGAGTAGGGTTCTCTCTAGTAAACTCATGAAAGGTCACGGAGTATGACGCATAAGCTCCACCTGCGGGGAAGATCCACGGTAGCCACGTATCGGTCAAGGCTTTATGTGAAGCTAGATTCGTAGAAAACTTGCAGTTCAAGGCCCAGTCCACTGTTCAAGTTGCTTACTATTGTAGCATAGAGTTCTAGGTGAAAGTTCAACTTAACAGTCTCCACTGCAGTACCGGTATATAAAATAGTGTTTTGGAACCAAAAGCAAATTTCTGTGTGCCTCTGGGATCTAGTGGGGGATTGCTGGAATTTAGTCTATTTTGGGCAGCCCAATAACTATTTCAGAAATTCCTAATAAATCATAGAGGCCCACTTAGCCCATTTGTGCAAGACAAGGGATACTACTAAAGTTTAGTCCCACATTGCTAGTTTAGTCGGAGTTGGACCTCCTTATAAGGGAGGTTCTTTCCCCACTTGTACGAGCATAAGAACAAGAGGGATATCCATGCGCGCTCCTCCTCCGCCGCCCGCCTCGCCTCGTCACGACGTGCCGCGGGTTGCGGGAATGAGCCGAGCTGATATCTAAATTTTTGCCACGCACAATGGGTATACGAAAGGTCACGTGGGAGTTGAAACGTTTTCTGTAGTGGACGCTGAATTCGAACGGCGCGCCTCTTTGGCCTGTTCGCTTCGTCTCCCTTCGTTGCTTGACCTCCTGCCACAGCCTCTTCGCATCCTTCTCCTGTGCCTATATAAGAGAGGTCGCTCCTCTCTAGAGAGACACAACAGAAGCTCATCTTCCTCTCGCCACAAAGTTCCGACCATTGCGCTGCTGCTACGTTCTTCCCCATCCCGTCTTGCGGCATGCACCGCAGGTCGGGACAGTAGGCCTCCGAAACCGCACCTTTTCAGTCATGTACTGGAGAAGGGTGATAAGGTTTTTGGGGAGTGCTCAGCGCGACTACTGGCTGCTTCATCACGGACGATCCGGTCACCGACGACTACTTCCCCGACGACGACTTCTTCCCCGACGTCCACGACCTCCTCGACGACATGGCAGGCGAGGACACCGACCCCAAGTACAGCGCTTCTGCTGCTGTTGTCCCGTACATGTTCTTGTCTTTCCTGTTAAAGGTTCTGCTGCAGTTCCTTGTTCTAGTCCTTGTCCTACACATGATAGGTTCTACTTCATATATGCTACTTGCTATACTGTCTGTTTTAGATTTGATAGGCTACGGTTCATATATGTAGAAGCTATTTACCTTCTCTCTGTTAGAACGCATGACTTGTTTTATCTCTACTATATTAGTCATGATTTATCTAGTATTTATGTTAATAAAATCATTTAGTAAATTGCTCATATTTCCAACAATCCAAAAACCTTATTATAGGCAATTTACCCCAATTGGTTTTGCTGCTTCCATGAGACCTCCTATGTTTGAGGGTATCCACTATAAGAGGTGGCGCGTGAGAGCAGTCTTATGGTTTCAAACCATGAGTTGCTATGATGCCACTCTCGGCAAGCCTGAAGGAGAGCTTGATGCTCAACAGGCACAAGCTTTTCAGAAAATGGATACTCTGTTTAAGGATGCTCTCTTGAGTGTTCTTGGTGAGAACATAGTTGATGCTTATGCGTCCATTGATAATGGAAAAGATATGTGGGATGCGCTCGAGACCAATTTTGGGGTCTCGGATGCTGGCACTGAGCTGTACATCATGG
The DNA here is from genome assembly GCF_003073215.2 of Triticum urartu. Lineage (NCBI taxonomy): Eukaryota > Viridiplantae > Streptophyta > Magnoliopsida > Poales > Poaceae > Triticum > Triticum urartu. Next base: position 49,524,872 of record NC_053026.1, on the reverse strand, counting down.
AGCAATTCTATGATTACAAGATGACTGAAGAGCGCTCCGTGGTTGAGCAAGCTCATGAGATATAGTCATTTGCTAGAGAACTTGAGCACTTCAGTTGTATGCTACCAGACAAGTTTTTTGCCGGAGGTATCATCACTAAGCTTCCCCCTTCATGGAGGAACTTTGCTACCTTGCTGAAGCATAAGAGGAAGGAGTTTTCCGTCCCGGATCTCATTGGCACTCTTGATGTGGAAAAAAAGGCGAGAGCAAAGGACACACGTGCTCGAGGTATTGAGGGAGGATCTAGTGCCAATGTGGTACAGAAGCAGAACTTCCAGCCCCACAAGTTCAAGAACAAGGGCAAGTTTGATGGAAAAGCAAAGTTTGATGGGAAGAACAAGGCTGTGCAACACACGAACTTCAAGAAGAAGAATGGCAAGAAGAAAGGTGCTTGTCATGTGTGTGGGGATCCTGATCATTGGGCTCCTAGTTGCCCTAATCGCTATGACAAGCGTCATCCTGGGAAAGGCGGCAAGACCGCTAATGTTGTCATTGGAGACACTGACATGAAGGATGCTGGGTATGGTATATTTCCCACTATTCTTTCAGTATGTCATTCTCCTGACTGGTTGATTGACACGGGTGCTAATGTGCATGTATGCGGTGATATTTCCATGTTTTCGTCTTATCAGACCGTAGGGACTTCAACCGTGCCGATGGGCAACGGTTCAAGTGCTTCTGTTCGTGGTGTTAGCACGGTCGATCTGAAGTTTACTTCGGGGAAGATCGTGCGGCTGAAGAACGTGCATTATGTCCCCTCCGTCAATAAAAATCTTGTTAGCGGATCTCTTCTGTGTAGAGATGGCTACAAGCTTGTCTTTGAGTCGAATAAATTTGTAATATCCAAGTATGGAACCTTTGTTGGTAAAGGCTATGAGTCAGGAGGCTTGTTTCGTTTATCCTTATCAGACGTTTGCAATAAAGTTGTTAATCATATTTGCAACAATAGTGAATCCAATGTGTGGCATTCACGTCTTTGTCATGTTAACTTTGGTTGCATGTCGCGACTAGTGAAGTTGAACTTAATCCCTAGTTTCACCACCGTCAAGGGATCTAAGTGTCAAGTGTGTGTGCAAGCTAAGCAACCTCGTAAGTCTCACACGACTGCGGAAATAAGAAATCTTGCACCACTAGAGCTCATACATTCAGATCTATGTGAAATGAATGGTGTGTTGACAAAAGGTGGAAAGAAATATTTCATGACGTTAATTGATGACTCCACTAGATACCTTCGTGTGTATCTTCTGAAATCTAAGGATGAGGCTTTGAATTTTTTTTCAAGATCTATAAAGCTGAAGTGGAAAACCAACTTGATCGGAAAATCAAGAGGCTTAGGTCCGACCGTGGTGGAGAGTATTTTTCCAATGAGTTTGATGCTTTTTGTGCGGAACATGGTATAATCCATGAGAGGACGCCTCCCTACTCACCTCACTCAAATGGGGTGGCCGAAAGAAAGAACCGTACTCTAACTGATTTGGTTAACACCATGTTAGACACATTGGGTCTCTCCAAGGCATGGTGGGGGGAGGCGATATTGACAGCATGTCATGTCCTGAACCGAGTCCCCACAAAGAAAAAAGAGATAACTCCATTCGAGGAATGGGAGAAGAAAAGGTTAAAACTCTCTTATCTGCGAACATGGGGTTGTTTGGCGAAAGTCAATGCTCCAATTTCAAAGAAGCGGAAGTTTGGACAAAAGACTATGGATTGTGTTTTCCTAGGATATGCTTTTCATAGCATTGGCTATAGATTCTTGGTTGTAAAATCTGAGGTACCTGACATGCATGTCGGTACGATCATGGAGTCGAATGATGCGACTTTCTTTGAAAATATCTTTCCCATGAAGGATATGGCAACCTCATCTAATCAGGAGATGTCTAGTTCATCAAATCAGGAAGCAGTTACAATTACCGAATCTACAATTTCGATGAAACAATTTGAAATTCCTATGGAGGAGAACAATGAAGTTCCTATTAGGAGCAAGAGACAGAGGACTGCAAAGTCCTTTGGTGATGATTTTCTTGTGTACCTCATAGATGACACTCCCAGTTCTATTTCAGAGGCCTATGCATCTGAAGATGCTGACTACTGGAAGGAAGCGGTTCGTAGCGAGATGGATTCCATCTTGGCGAATGAAACTTGGGAGATAACTGATCGTCCTTATGGGTGCAAACCTATAGGATGCAAATGGGTATTCAAGAAGAAGCTTAGGCCTGATGGTACTATTGAAAAGTACAAGGCTCGACTCGTGGCTAAGGGTTATATCCAAAAGGAAGGTGAAGACTTCTTTGATACTTACTCACATGTGGCTCGACTGACCACTATTCGAGTTCTACTTTCACTAGCTGCCTCGCATGGTCTTCTCGTTCATCAAATGGATGTTAAGACTGCTTTCCTAAATGGAGAGTTGGACGAGGAAATTTATATGGAACAACCAGATGGGTTTGTACTAGATGGTCGGGAAGGGAAAGTGTGCAAATTGCTGAAGTCTTTGTACGGACTTAAGCAAGCACCCAAAAAGTGGCATGAGAAGTTTGAAAGAACTTTAACAGCTGCAGGCTTTGTTGTGAACGAAGCTGACAAATGTGTGTACTATCGCCATGGTGGGGGCGAGGGAGTTATCCTGTGCTTGTATGTTGATGACATACTGATTTTCGGAACCAATCTGAATGTTATTAAGGAGGTCAAGGATTTCCTATCTCGTTGTTTTGAGATGAAGGATTTAGGAGTGGCTGATGTCATTCTGAACATCAAGTTGTTGAGAGACGATGATGGTGGGATTACATTGCTTCAATCTCACTATGTGGAAAAAAATCTTGAGTCGCTTTGGCTATAGTGACTGCAAGCCCTCTCCAACACCATATGATGCTAGTGTGTTGCTTCGAAAGAATCAAAGAATTGCTACAGACCAATTGAAGTAATCTCAGATTATTGGCTCGCTTATGTACTTAGCCAGTGCTACAAGACCTGACATCTCTTTTGCTGTTAGCAAACTGAGTCGGTTTGTTTCAAAACCAGAAGATGTGCATTGGAAAGCTCTAGAAAGAGTTTTGCGTTATTTGAAAGGCACTGTAAATTATGGAATTCACTACACCGGGCATCCAAAGGTGCTTGAAGGGTATAGTGACTCAAACTGGATCTCAGATGCTGATGAGATAAAGGCCACGAGCGGTTATGTATTCACTCATGGAGGTGGCATTGTTTCTTGGAAGTCTTGCAAGCAGACCATCTTAACGAGGTCAACAATGGAAGCAGAACTCACAGCACTAGATACAGCTACGGTTGAAGCAGATTGGCTTCGCCGGCTCTTGAATGACTTGCCGGTTGTTGAGAAACCTGTACCGGGTGTCCTTATGAACTGCGACAATCAAACTGTGATCACGAAAGTGAGCAGCTCAAAGGATAACATGAAGTCATCAAGACACGTTCAGAAAAGGTTAAAGTCTGTCAGGAAAATGAAAAACTCCGGAGTTATTGCGTTGGATTATATCCAAACGTCTAAAAATCTGGCAGATCCTTTTACCAAGGGTCTATCACGTAATGTGATAGATAATGCATCGAGGGAGATGGGTATGAGACCCACAATATGAGTTGTTCACAGTGGTAACCTATTCTTTGTGATCGGAGATCCCATGAATTAGATGCGGAAGACAAGCTGTTGGTCAACTGAGAGGAGAGTATCCGTACTATTAATAACACCACTCCATGAAAATGCAATACTCTCTTAATCTGCATGGCAGGTTGATGTATATCTTAATGTGTTCTAAGTGGCTTATTTAAGCAGAGATGTTACCCTGCAGAACATCTTTTGAAGAACACACCTATATGAGTCTGATTGTCAAACGTCGCAATCTGTGAGAGTAGGGTTCTCTCTAGTAAACTCATGAAAGGTCACGTAGTATGACGCATAAGCTCCACCCGCGGGGAAGATCCACGGTAGCCACGTATCGGTCAAGGCTTTATGTGGAGCTAGATTCACAGAAAACTTGCAGTTCAAGGCCCGGTCCACTGTTCAAGTTGCTTACTAGTGTAGCATAGAGTTCTAGGTGGAAGTTCAACTTAACAGTCTCCACTGCAGTACCGGTATATAAAACAGTGTTTTGGAACCAAAGGCAAATTTCTGTGTGCCTCTGGGATCTGGTGGGGGATTGCTGGAATTTAGACTATTTTGGGCAGCCCAATAACTATTTCGGAAATTCCTAATAAATCCTAGATGCCCACTTAGCCCATTTGTGCAAGGCAAGGGATACTACTAAAGTTCAGTCCCACATTGCTAGTTTAGTGGGAGTTGGACCTCCTTATAAGGGAGGTTCTTTCCCCACTTGTACGAGCATGAGAACAAGAGGGATATCCACGCGCGCTCCTCCTCCGCCGCCCACCTCGCCTCGTCACGGCGCGACGCGACGCGGGTTGCGGGAATGAGCCGAGCCGATATCTAAATTTTTGCCACGCACGACGGGTATACGAAAGGTCACATGGGAGTTGAAATGTTTTCTGTAGTGGACACTGAATTCGAACGGCGCGCCTCTTCGGCCGCTGCCTGTTCGCTTCGTCTCCCTTCGTTGCTTCACCTCCTGCCGCAGCCTCTTCGCGTCCTTCTCCTGTGCCTATATAAGAGAGGTCGCTCCTCTCCAGAGAGACACAACAGAAGCTCCTCTTCCTCTCGCCACAAAGTTCCGACCACTGCGCTGCTGCTATGTTCTTCCCCATCCCGTCTTGCGGCGTGCACCGCAGGTCGGGACAGTAGGCCTTCGAAACCGCACCTTTTGAGTCATGTACGGGAGAAGGGTGATAAGGTTTTTGGGAGCGCTCAGCGCGACTACTGGCTGCTTCATCACGGACGATCCGGTCGCCGACGACTACTTCCCCGACGACGACTTCTTCCCCGACGTCCACGACCTCCTCGACGACATGGCACGCGAGGACACCAACCCCAAGTCCAGCGCTTCTGCTGCTGCTATCCCGTACGTGTTCTTGTCTTTCCTGTTAAAGGTTCTGCCGCAGTTCCTTATTCTAGTCCTTGTCCTACACATGATAGGTTCTACTTCATATATGCTACTTGCTATACTGTCTGTTTTAGATTTGATAGGCTACGGTTCATATATGCATAAGCTATTTGCCTTCTCTCTGTCAGAACGCATGACTTGTTTTATCTCTACTATATTAGTCATGATTTATCTAGTATTTCTGTTAATAAAATCATTTGGTAAATTACTCATATTTCCAACAACTCCAAGTCTTCGACGCCGGTCATCAAAACAAACAAAAATGCTCATCACACAACCCAAGACCCCTGCCCCTCCTCCCCGATTTGGGGCTGGCCTTAAGAGATTTCGAAAGGCCAGGTAATTGCTCATTCTTGCTATGTTTCCTACATTATTGCTCAAACATCTTAATTGTGCCTCTTAAGTCACCAAGGCCTTGTACAATGCAAGACACTTAGGGAAGGAATCCTTGCTCATCATGGCTCTGCAGAGCTAAACAAGTGAGTAGTGTTGTGGCCACCGGATCAGTGTAATAAGAATTGACGACCTCTTGTGTCCAATGTGGTTGCATCGTTCGCGATATTTGAATCGAAATTGCAAGCCCACCATCCTTGCCATGTCTTTTCTCTGCAAATCTGTATTAAGATTCTGATCTTGGAGATGACAAAGACTATTATGATCGGGAATAATAATGAGGGCCCCCCCTCTACAAATAAGCACGCCACTTGTCCACACCATTATGACAGCTAAAAACTCCTTCTCATACACCGATAACTTCTCGTTCTTGAATATTGGCTTGTTGTGGAGGGAGTTGGCGAGGGGGGAGGGATGGAGCCTTCCCTTTTTCCTTCTACAGTTAGCTTAAGATGCGTGGTTTAGATGAGTAGGCTATTTTCTTTTGGTTCTCCTGTAAGACTTGGTGATTTCTATATTAATGGAAATCGGAGAGATGTCTCTCTTTTATCAAAAAAAAAAGAATCCCGAGACAAACTGGGTTAAGAGTGGCTAAGTTCACAGAAGGTCCAGAATCCAATGGGTCAATCAATTGATACAAACCGACAGAAACTAGTGGAATGTGGACTTGGTGAAGCAAATGTTCCCTGCATATGATGTCGAAGCCATATGTGCGATCAAACTCCCAGCATGGAAAACAGAGGACTGCATAGCATGGCATATGGAGAAGTCTGGTATTTTTTCAGTTAAAAATGCCGACAAGTCGGCTACCCAGAGAGAGAGAGAGAGAGAGAGAGAGAGCCCACCAGTCTCGAGCTCTTCTAATGAGGCATATGACAGAAGCATATGGAACAGGGGCGGAGCTAGACTTATTCAAGGGTATGCAATGCATACCCAACAATTTTGGCAAAAGAGAATCAGTATATATGTCCATACATACATGTATATGCATGATAGCAGTCTTTTCACGTGTAGAACTCAGGAAAAAACAAAATGCATAGCCATCCCGTGCCCTCCCACTTCATTCCTTACGTGTCTGGGCCTAAGTATTAGCTTGAGCTGCTATCGGATCAGTAAGACTTTTAAACTTGCAACAGACCTTGAACTGCCTATATACCAGCCCTGCCTCTTGCCCTCCTGCTATATCCCAATATCACGCCTTGTCCTCAACAAGCATGGCGCATGCAGCACACTCCACGTCAACAAGGCAATAATGTAATTATGTGAGCTTTTCATCTGGATTTGTTATTTTTGAGAACATAGAATGATTTGTAATGTATTGATTGATTTTCTTTCAGAATAATTTTATTAGCTAATTCAATGTAGTCTGTTGCATTCAATCAAATTTAAGCACTAATTTGCATTTGTTCGGTTAACACTTGAGAGAGGAGCTAAATTGACTTGGCAGTTGGCAGTGATATTGGAATTGTAGACTATAGTGTTAAATTATATTTTTCTCCTTATTTTCAAAATGCCACCAAACTATTCGAGATTGTTTCTAGAAAGACAAATTGTAGTTCATCATGGTCATTGTGAACTTTCATGTCATATATTATTATATGTTACAAAAAAAATATAGCTTCGCATACCCATGTAAAAAATCCTGGCTCCGCCACTGATATGGAATCTAATCTGGCAAGCAAAAGTTCCATAGAAAGTTAAGATAGCAGGTTGGTGGATCGCCAATGAATTGACGGCTACGAGAGAAGATAAAATGCTCCATCTGTGGCATGGAGGATGAATCGGAATTTCATGCGGTCATTGCATGCACTCCGGCGAGAGCACTCAGGGGTGAAACTAGGATAGTATGGCAGCTGCCGCCGGAAAGATGCTTCTGTTATACTGGAGAGGATTGGCTCCTTTGTTTACTTAGTACCTGTGCTGAAGTCATGCATGCCAGAGTTCTGCTAATCATTTGGAGACCATGGCATCTTCGGAATTTGTAAGCGTTGTGTTTTCCTCAAAAAAAAAAATCTACACTGGAGAAATTATGTGACCCAAATACTGAATGTTGGACTGAGCAAAAGAGCACTTTGACATCTTGGCATACAATTGTTGTTCGCGGAGAATTCCCAATACCTGACGCAGATGCTCCATGTGTTGCTCCCAATTTTGATTGTAGACTTAGGATATCATCAAGGAATATAATCACATATTCCTAGTTGTCCTCTTTCACGACGTATTTGGCAACGGATCGGCCTCTCTCCTTCAAGTACCATTGATGGACTCTGGGACTGCCGCCTACCTACACAGGTGGATGCGGTAATCTGGCACTCCATCCTCCTCATCATCCTATGGAAGATTTAGGATTCCAGAAATGATATGACCTTCAAGCAACAAAATCACCACAGTATTCTCACCCTCAGGCGCATCGTGGATGATCTCATGCTCTAGATGCACCGGATGAAGAAACCGGTACACAAGCAGGCCGCTTCCTCCTGCGTTCCTACCTCTTATCACGACTTCACGTGCTTATGTAATTCCCCTTTGTAATCAGTCTGACGATGGGTTACAAACTTGAGAAATATATTCAGGTGGGGAGCCCCCCGTGATTTTTCAAATATATACTTCTAAGGGAGCAGTTGATAGTCTCTCTTTCAGGGTTTTTTTAGTCCCATCTCCCACGGTTTTTTTTCGTCCTAAAAAAATCTGCGAAATTTCGTAGGTTAACCAGGGACAACTCCCACCTTTCAGGTTTTTTTTTGTCCCACCTCTCATGGTTTTTTTTGGTACCTCGTCCCACCTCACACTAAGCCGCCACGAACCGCAAAAACCGCCTACCTTAGCCAAATCAACAAATCTCTCTCATTAATGCAATTTTCTTTAGGAAACAAATAATAGATTCTTTCCTACCTTAGCCAAATCAACGGATCTCTTCTATTAATGCAATTTGCTTTAGCAAACAAATAATAGATTCTTTCCTACCTTAGCCAAATCAACGGATCTCTCCCATTAATACAATTTGCTTTAGCAAACAAATAATAGATTCTTTCCTACCTTAGCCAAATCTACGAAATCTCTCTCATTAATGCAATTTGCTTTAGGAAACAAATAATAGATTTTCAGGAAACAAATAATCTCTAATAATTTCTACTCCTAATGAAGCAGTTGGTAGTCTCCTCCCACCTTCCATGGTTTTTTTTGGTAACTCCTCCCACCTTCGTTGGTTTTTTTTCGTAGATTTTTTTCGTCCCCTCCCTCACTTCATCGGTTTATTTTCGCGTCACCCTCTCACACAACGAAAGAAATCTAAACAGATCAGAACTTTCCATACTGGCGCAAGTTATTTAGTAATGTAGAATCAATCACGAACAATCTCTAAAGATCAAATCTAAATTAATTAACCTTACCTTAAATCACTGAATTACATTAATTAGAAACAAATAATTGATTTTCAAAAAATCGCTCAATCACGTAAACCTTACCTTAACTCACGGATGGTAATCAATCTCCAAACAAAGGAAACAATACATCGAGGGAGCAGTAAATAAACTCCTTTTCTTATGACATGTATATGACCTTTCCTTCCCTCTACGTTGTGGAGCGTTCTTGATTCTCGAGGCCGATGCTTGGGCTGCGTCACTGGGTCGCGACGGTGCTGGAGGACGAGGACGGCGAGGCCGGGTGCCGCGGCACCGCGTTGGCCGCGGCCGGTGAAGGGGGCAAAGAAGGGCGGCTTCCCTGGCCCTGGCCATGGCCGTGACCCTGGGAGTTGGTGCAGTGAAAGTGGCACTTGAAGGACACGGCGTGGGTGGCCGATGCGCAGACGCGCTTGGAAGCGGGCCCGTGGCCCGTGCCGGACGGCGCCGACGCCGACCCAGGCCACCTCCTCCGCGTATTCTTGGAGCTGTGGCTGGCCGATTTACATGAAATTAATTCCCTCAGTTGTGGTGGCAAATATAATACATATAATCCATATTCTTATGTACTAGCGTGTGTGTGTGAAATAGATGGATTATGGTCCCGTACCCAATAAGATGGATATGTGTGTGTGTTAGAGAGAGAGAGGGAGAGGGGGAGAGAGTGAGGAAGAGGAAGGCAGAGAGTGTGTGTGAGGAATTGATGGTAAAAAGGTCGCCAATGTCACTTGATATATATGAGAATATTAATATTGAACTTTTAAAGTTAATGTGGCCCCGTTGCAACGCACGGGTGTTCTTCTAATATATATCTCTGCTCCTAATGGACGAGCTGGTTGAATAGTCCCCCCACTTTCGTCTGGTTTTTTTTCAACCGGTTTTTTTCGTCTGGTTTTTTTTCCATCAAATTACCCCTACCCCCACGCCCACACACCGAACCCCACCCACGCAGGTAGCCAAAGAAACTGCGCCCTGCCGCCCATCAGGATCCCCATGCCCCATACCCCGCCGCCAATCCCCATACCCCGCTGCCGATCAGATCTGCGCAGCCGTCGTGCGATCTGCGCACTCCACAGCACCGCCGCCGCGGAACGACTTGACAGTGCCGCCGCCACGTTTCTGGATCGCTGGCAGTTTTTGGATCACGCGCCGCCACGGAACGTGCGATCGGCGACGCTGTACGGTTTCAACCCCAGGTATGAACACACATGTGTTGTTTGTTTGTTATGTCTACGTGTACAGATCAGGGCGATCCTGATGGATTCGTGTTCAAACTAAATCAACCCATGCCAGACTTCTTTTTCCACCTCCACCGCCGGCCGCTGCCCGCGCTCGGACCTCACAAATCAAACCCCTCTGTAACTAATACAAGAGCTTTTAGGTCACTACTTCCGTGACCTAAAAGGCCTCATATTAGTTTACAAAGGATGTACCTCAATCTAGATAACATGAAAAATACTTTTAGTACTGAAATGTTGAATTGCACGACATAGAAATAAACAATCTCCCATCCAGAACTCCTTGGGTATCATCTGAATTGGTTATCCTTCGTAAAAAAATATTAACAGTCACTGAAACATTACAACATAGTTGCATCAATCAATACCTTGCTGCCTGGATCACTTGTTTCTGTAAAAATTACACCACAACTTCATGTGCCCACGATATTTGAGGTTCAGAGCAGTCCTTGAGAGTAGTTTGCGAATCAATTACGGAGAAGGATTCCAGAGTGATTTTGACTGGATTTTGACTGGATTCCAGAGTGATTTGGAATTTGGGATTAATACATGTCCGCGACAGCGCATTAGTAATGAAACAATTCTCTGAAAGAATCAGCAAAGTAGAACTTGTGACGTTTCATTATGTCCCTCCAAATAACCTTGATGGATATCCTTGTCAGAATAGCAGAACCGCATACGAATCAATTAACACAGCAATGGGAAGATAAATAATCATTCTGAATAGCAAAGAATAGGTAAGTTCACATGAAAAAATAGGTCACCTTTCTAAATTCTAAACCTGTACAATAGCAAGCTGCGCTTGTGATCTTCGACGGCCTTCATCTGCCTGCGGTCAGATGAACAGGACATCTTAGCATCTTGAATTCTTAACTTGTATCCAGCAGAGTCAGTTTACAAAAAAATGGAAAGTAGCAAAGTCCGTTGGACATGTCTTTCTATTTTCATATATATAGCAAAACTCATAAATCTGTAACAATCTGCCCGTATGGACTGGATTTCTGTACAATGGGAACGGGCCTTTAGTACTGTTGGTATTTCACGTGATCTGCTTGCAGAGTCAGTTTACAAGTTTTTGCTATATACCTGAGTCTGTTGGACATGTCTTTTTTTAGTAGTTACATATGGGGACTCCACACAGCAAGCCAGCGGAACAGACGACTTCATCACATGTACCTCCAGGTATATGTTCACCTATAAATTGTGCTACACAAGTCAAACATATATATGTTCAACTATATATGTGTTGCAGGCCCGATGGAGGGGACAAGTGTTGACGACTCTAACGAAGGGATTATACCCATAGCCGATGATGTTGACAAAATTTACCCACGTAGTACAGGTATAAGGTTTATTTTTATCCTTTTTAGTTGAAAAATCATACCTAACAGACTTGGGCACAACCGATTCTAATGTATCAACATCTTGACTTCTAGGAGTCCATACTACTCCCTCCGAACGTATGATACTTGAGACCGATGGTGATAGCACATATGATACTCCAGGTATATATCTACCTCCATATATATGTTCAGCTACATATTTTGTTATACATGTCAAACACCATCACAGGAGATGTTGCAGGCCCGATGGAGGGGCCAAATGGTGACGACTCTAATTTAGGGGTTATACCTGGAGTCGACGATGTTCACAAGAATTACCCAAGTAGTCCAGGTATTAAGGCTGTGCATATATACTGATATTGCTTTTATGCTTTTTATGTGATAAATCATACCTAACAGACTTGGGCAGAACCGATTCTAAAGGATCAAGCATGTGACTTGTAGGAGCCCATATTACTCACTCGGACTGGATGATTCTTGAACAGGCCGATTGTGAAAGGACATGTGTTCATCAACCTTCCCATCTGATTTCGGGTAAGTATTATGTTGCCGAAAGGTTAAGACCATGTGCCTACAACTTTGCCTTAGTTCGGTCCAATATATATTTATGTTAACATGATGCAGACAACCCTCCAATCTCATTCCTTTATAATGTAGATTCGTTGCCAGCTCTCAGTAATCTGACAAAATAACTAGGTAGCATGCAACGTGACAGTTGGGAAGAGAGGTCGCATAATGTTCCACGCCACTCACAGTGATATCACTAATGCAGATCATGCAGACAACCCTCCAATCTCATTCCTATATAATGTAGATTCGTTGCCAGCTCTCAGTAATCTGACAAAATAACTAGGTAGCATGCAACGTGACAGTTGGGAAGAGAGGTCGCATAATGTTCCACGCCATCCTCACAGTGATATCACTAATGCAGATCAACCACCCTCTGTGGACCTTGACGAAAAAAGAAAGGTGATAAAAACTCAGAGGCGAACTGCTTATAGAAAGAAACAAGAGGAGGCTACCGTCAAGCAACAAGATGAAAATATGTCTGCCCTTACGATATCAGGTAAGAATGCTTTATGGGAAGGCACTGCGATGATATTATATATACTCCCTCCATTCCACAACATAATGTGATTATCATTTCACATGCAGATATGCTGAATGTGGGTGGGTTACCTCTCGGTGATATCACTAATGTGTGTCAACAAACCACGGTGGACCTTGACGAGAAAAAAGAGCAAAAAAAGGCTCGGAGGAGAGCTGCTTATCGAAAGAAAAAAGAGGAGGAATCCAGCAAGCAACAAGATGAAAATCTGACTGGCCTTACGATATCAGGTAAGGATGATTATGTTTATGATGACCATATGTATACTTTCTTAGTGAATAATGTAGGCGACACATGTTTCCTCACCCCAACCCCATGAATAATTGACCAAGAATATAGAATAAAAATAATTGACCAACACAATTCCTGATCATTTAGGTTCAATTTGATATAGGGCAGACATACGACTTTTGAGTACATATAGACTTTATGTATGGACACGGAGGGATTCTATAAAAAATAAACCTAGATTAAGAAGTAGCTTCAACCAGCCCTGTTACCTCTCGGTGAACAATGAAGACCCTAAACCCTCCGGGCAGATATGCAAAATGTTCCCCTGTTACCTCTCGATGATACCACCCCAACTACATCCAGCAATACATCATCGTTTAACCAGACCGTGCAGATATATAAAGTAAGCGTTTGTGTAGTACATGAAATCTTCTTGAACAATGAAGACCCTAAACCCTCCGTGCAGATATGCAAAATGTTCCCCTGTTACCTCTCGGTGATATCACTAATGGGTGTCAACCATTCTCGGTGGACCTTGACGAGAAAAAGAGCAAATAAAGGCTCGGAGGAGAGCTGCTTATCGAAAGAAAAAAGAGGAGGCAGCCAACAAGCAACTAGATGAAAAACAGCCTGATAAAGAACACAATTGTGACTTAACAGACAAGCAAATTGAGCAGAGAAACGCGCGGAGGCGAGCAAGTTATCGGAAAAAAGTGGGTGACGGAACGATCGATCTTCAACAAAAAAATCAGAAGTTGCAAGAATGGCGCGTGCAACACCCTAAAACCATGACTGAGGATGAAAGGGGGGAGTCAAGTGCAAAGAGAAAGGCAAAGTATGCTGCAAAGAAAAACACGCCGTGTGCTGAATCGATCGCAATGCCACGTCCAGATTTAACTAGCACATTGTCCAACCCTCACACACATTGTCTGACTCTCGCACTTTCAGCCCTCACGCAACAATTCGACAGTGAACAAATAGATCATGCTCCTACGGTCAATGTGGCCCCCACATACATTCGCAACACCGAAACCGATGGTACATATCCTATCAACCATCATCTTTCATCATGTAATCATTCATGATATATAAATAATGATTCGATGATGTTGTAGGTGCATATCTAAGCAGAACCTTCGGTGATGGTGCTATACATGGCAACCTCATCGAAATCAATGTGCACCTACAAAATGCCGACCAGCAAGCCAGTGATCCGGTAACAATAGCGGATAATGGAGTGGACGAGCAGAGTCATGAGTAAGCAGCGCGTGGGAGGAGAGAGCGAGCTTGCAAGGGAGGTATGGCGGCAAAGAAGCGTCAGCAGAAAATTGGCAAGCAAAAAACATGTACGCAGGTACCGCGTGGTGAGAGGAATGCTCTACGCGACCGGCGTAATGAAAGGTTTGCAGGTAGGGTGATGACCCCAACTGTCAGGTCCATCTCCATACCGGAAATGAGCTCAACTGGACAACCTACCGTAGTGGAAGCACACGGTACCTCGACCTCATCTAGCACGCCGGAGTACACGATCAGAAGTGAAGGTAACACTCCCATCCTTACTCTCCTTGCGTCCCTTGAGACTAAACCCTCATTTATTGGTTTCGCACCTGAGCAGACGACATGGACGCTTACCTTAGTCGTCTCATGAATGATAATGTCAACCCTGATAGCCTCTTTGACGATGAGTATTACCTGTTTGCTGGTGAAGGTATGTACACCCACTTGAGCAGCTCGCCCGTTTGAAATATCACACTAATTATAAACATTGTTTGCAGGCTCAGATGCTGATGACATGGAGCATGACGAATTGGAAGACTCAAGTCACAATACCTATGTCGACCATGATCCATTGGACTATGTCTACTCAAACCTCCCAGACCACACACACGTCCTGAAGCATGCCGCAAATTGCGATCACTGCAAAGCCAAGAAGTTTGTGTCCGAGGCCCCGGGATTCTGCTGTCGTAGTGGGCAGATCCAGCTGAAGCAACCGGAGCCCATCCCGGAGCTAATGAGGCTTTGGTCTAGCATGGATGCAGACTCAAGGCATTTTCGGGAGAACATACGGTTCTTCAACGGCCACTTCTCCTTCACAACCCTCGGGGTCAGCCTTGATGAAAGCTACACAAACATGAAGTCTGGGGTGTACACATTCCGGGCGCACGGCACCATCTACCACAACGTTCATTCCTTCAGGCCAACATCACATCCAGATCATCTACAATTGTACTTCTATGACGACGACCCAGGCCTAACCCATCGCAAGGCTGCCACCGAGCAATTAGACCAAGATGTCGTCAGAAAGTTAGTGGACATACTCAGGGAAAACCCGTACTCCCAGCAGTTTACGAGTTTGGGTGCACACAGGGACAACCTCGACAATTACAGGATAGACCTCAACACTGACCAGAGACTAGACCAACGGAAGTATAATAGACCTCTGTCATCTGAGGTCGCTGCAATTTGGGTGGAGGGCACTGACCTAGCGAAGAGGTTCGATCGTAGGATTACACTTTGCGGGAATGACAACCAGAGGCATAGTATACATGTGACGGCTGGCTCGTATGACCCTCTCTCTTACCCACTCCTCTACCCAAGGGGGGAGCTCGGTTGGCACCCGAAACTTCCTAAACGTGATGTCCCTTGGCCGGTTGTGCAACAACCAAGAGGTAGAGGTGATGATGGTGATGATGAGGACGCAGGTAAGCCTTATGCGTATTCTGTCTTTTAGATGAATTGTATACTTCTCATATGAATCCTAATGTCCGCGTTACTCATCCATGTGCAGAGGGGAATAGCAGGTTATGCGTCTCGGTGAGAGACTACTACTGTTACATGCTGCAGACACGACCTGGGATATTCAATCCCATACTCTGTGGAGCACGATTGCTCCAGCAATGGGGGGTGGACATGTACATCAAGATTGAGAGTTGTAGGTTGAAATGGTACAGGAAGAACCAGACAAAGATCCGTGCCGACCTGTATAAAGGAGTTGTTGATGCAATTACATCCGGGGAGACCCGGGCAAGCGTTGTTGGAGTAAGGATAGTGCTCCCTGGAACGTACCCAGGTGGCAACCGTGACATGAAGCGAAGGCATATGGATGCCATGGCAATTGTCCATACCTACGGGAAGCCTGACATCTTCTTGACCATGACCTGCAACCGTAACTGGGAAGAGATAACAAATGAGTTGTTTCCTGGCCAGACTGCGCAAGACCGACCTGATCTTGTGGCTCGTGTGTTCCATGGCAAGCTAGAGGCTATGAAAGAGATGTTGTTCAAGAAGAATATCCTGGGTGTTGTTGTCGCACATGTATACGTAGTCGAGTTCCAAAAGAGGGGCCTTCCCCACGCACACTTTTTGTTGATCATGGACTCTGCCTATAAGCTTGTCGTTCCGGAGCAGTACGATCGACTCATTTCTGCCGAGCTCCCAGACAAGCAAAAGTATCCTGAACTCCACGCCTTGGTGGTGAAACATATGATGCACGGACCATGCGGTGCTCTCAACCCCAAAAATGTTTGCATGCAACAAAACGAGTGCAAGTGCAAATACCCGCGGCCGTTCAATGAAAACACGGCACAGGGCAAGGACTCATACCCTGTTTATCGTCGTTGAGATAATGGTCGGCAGGCTAAGGTCCGGGGTAAAATGTTGGACAACAGATGGGTTGTGCCGTATAACCCTTACCTTCTGCGGATGTTCAATTGCCACATCAACGTTGAGGTTTGCTCCAGCATAAAGGCCGTCAAATACCTTTACAAGTACATATACAAGGGCCATGATAGGGCTTCTTTCAGCATCGACCAGCCAGACGCCGATGGTAACATTGATGAGATCAAAAGATACGTAGACGCGAGGTGGGTTACTCCTCCAGAGGCGATGTGGAGGATATTTGGCTTCCCCTTATGTGCCAATGACCCGTCTGTCCTACAGTTGCCTCTTCATCTCCCGAATATGCACAGGGTGGCATTCAATGAGCAAGCTCACTTGACCGATGTAGTCGCCTCTGAGAAAGCTTCCAAATCCATGTTGACAGAGTATTTCAAAGCTAACTAAAACCATCCGTGGGCTAGGAATATATTATACAAGGATTTTCCTGGAAGGTTCACATGGCAGAAGGGTAAGAAGTATTGGAAAGAGCGGGTGGAGCGTTATCAGATAGGTCGAATTGTGTCTGCCAATCCTGCAGAGGGGGAGCGATACTATCTGCATGTGCTGCTAAACCATGTTGCTGGCAAGACATCCTATGAGGACCTGCTCACCGTGGACGGTAGGCTATGCGGGAGCTTTAGAGAGGCTGCCGAAAGGTTGGGACTCATCGAGGCAGATAACACGCTCGACGACTGTCTTACCGAGGCAGAGCAATGGGCAATGCCATGTTCGCTCAGGAGGCTCTTCGCAACAATTTTGGTGCACTGTGAGCCAGGCGACGTGCGTGGTTTATGGGATAGGCACTTCAAGCCTATGTCTGATGACTATCGGCGATCACACACGTGCCCGATTGAGGTGGAACAGATGGTGTTGCTTGACATTAGGGGTATGTTGCAGTCCATGGGCAAAGACATAGCTGATTTCGCTCTTCCATGCATTGACGATGCGTTCGACCCAACCGAGGGCGAGGCCAGAGAAGTGATCAAGGAATCCAACGTCGATTTTGACATCAACGACACTAAATTGGCTTCGTCGCTAAACTCGGAGCAGAGGGTTGCATACGACGAGATACTAGCTTCTGTTGAACGCGGTGATGGGGGTGTGTTCTTTGTTGATGGACCGGGAGGTACAGGGAAGACCTTCCTGTACAGGGCACTGCTCGCCAAGGTTCGAAGCGAGGGAAACATCGCTATCGCTACCGCGACATCAGGCGTCGCCGCTTCTATCATGCCTGGAGGCAGGACTGCCCACTCGAGGTTCAAGATCCCATTGAGCTGCGACGATGGCGCCTCATGCACCTTCACGAAACAGAGTGGTACCGCCAAGCTACTGAGGATGGCCTCATTGATACTATGGGACGAGGACACCATGACTAAGCGACAGGCGGTCGAGGCACTGGACAACAGCATGCGCGACATCATGGGAAGACGGGACCGACCCTTTGGAGGAAAAACTGTTGTGTTTGGCGGGGACTTCAGGCAGGTGCTTCCGGTCGTCAGGAGGGGGTCCCGGGGTCAGATAATCGATGCAACCCTCCGAAGTTCACACCTCTGGAAGGGTATGCGCCAGCTAAGGCTCGTCATCAACATGAGGGCTCATAATGACACCTGGTTTGTGGATTACTTGCTAAGGGTAGGCAATGGCACCGAGGAAGTTGACGATCAAGGAAACATACGACTCCCTGAAGATATTTGTGTGCCATCTACAGGCGAGGGTGACGACCTGGAGAAACTGATTGACCATGTGTTTCCGAGACTAGATGACAACATGTCCGATCCGAATTACATGACTTCACGCGCAATCCTCTCCACCACAAACGACAACGTCGACAAGATAAACATACGCATGGTAGAGCGTTTTCGGGGAGAAGAAGTAATCTACCATAGCTTTGACAGTGCAGAAGACGACCCGTATGGCTACTACGCTCCCGAGTTCCTAAATGGATTGACTCCCAACGGTCTGCCTCCGCATGCACTCAAACTGAAGCTCAACTGCCCTGTCATACTTCTGAGGAACATTGATCCGGCTAATGGTCTGTGTAACGGGACGAGGCTTGTGGTGCGAGGTTTCCAGAGGAACGCCATCGACGTAGAAATCGTGATTGGACAACACGCGGGTAGGAGGGTTTTCCTTCCTCGAATACCCCTATGCCCGTCTGACAACGACATGTTTCCATTCAAGTTCAAGAGGAAGCAATTTCCTGTAAGGCTTAGCTTTGCTATGACGATTAACAAGGCTCAAGGACAGACGATTCCGATCGTTGGCGTGTACCTACCTAATCTGGTGTTCTCTCATAGTCAACTCTATGTTGCATTGTCTCGAGCCACCGCAAAGATCAACATAAAGATCCTCATTGAGAAGGAGAAGGAGAAGGAGAATGGCAAGAAGCAAAGCAGTAAATCAAAGAAGCGAAAAAGACCTGCCTTGTCCTTACAGACCTCGATGAAGAACATCGTCTATAAGGAAGTCCTTACAAGCTGAACTCCGCTCTTAGATATGACAGGGATTTACTCTTATGCTACATATAATTTGGTGCTCTTCGGTGTTCTTGTACAGATCTCTATCTTTCGATGTAACCAATTGAACTTTATTATGTTTATACTACAAGTCAAGTAATAATATATTGCCTCGAATTTGAGACTTTGCAAGTTGCCAAATTTTGTTGTATGTGACATTATTTTTCGTTTTGCTGGTTTGCTTATGTATATTATTCTTTTGTTGTTTTGTAATCAATCATCTACTACATCTAAACTCAGCTCTGTTTTCCTGCACAAATATTGCACACTGCCTGGGTCACTCTGTTGTTGTAAAACTAGACTCCACTGGAGTGTTCTACATTAGAGAAATATTTATGATGCGGCCCCAAAGCAGGCACGGACATTGTTATTTATTTATTTATTTTTGCTATGTTATTTATTTCCCTTAAGCAGAATAACTCTGGTTGCTTGATCATGACCGGAGACTATCTTTGGTATTAGAACTACAGTTACACCAATGGGTTATTTGCATCTCAAGTTAAATTAGTCACTGTTAATCAACAATGAAATGTGGCCGTTGGTTCTTTGATAATTGATGGTACAGATGGGCAAAGCAGCAATAATATACCACACTGGATTCATGATACAGGTGGTGAAAGCAGGGATGATATACCACACTGGATTGATGTTACAGATTGGACCCAAATACCTCCCTATTTTTTTTCCAAAGGGTGTGATACTGGACCACCACACAATATCGAAACTACATCTTTATATTATTTATCATATGTGGAGGTCTCTGTATATTCTCTTATTTCCCCCTTATTTGAATTTTATAATCCTTACTTTTCAATACATATCTGGACATTGGTGGGACAGAATGTAAACATAAAAATATAGACTTCTTGTTGAGATTAATATGCACCTTTATTACATCCAGGGATAGGGTTTTGGAGAATTTTCATCCGCTTGGTTACTTTCTCACGCCGTGCCCGTAAAAGAAAGTAGACTTTCAGCGACCAGATTTGTAGCTTTTGTAATGGGGAGTGTGAATGTGTATCCATGGGATGTATAAGAATATGCAAATTCAAAAAGAATACATTCAGAATAGTCAAAACTGAAAATTGTGCATTGAACTGACCGTTTCTGCAAGGCTATGGCTGTCAGTTGCTTGACCCCTTCTTGCCCTCACATGGATGAAACCTTGCTTTGGTGGTGGGGGATTTTGACCAACAGCCTTAGTAGTATTTCTTGAATTAGCTTCAGTATCTTTTCTGAAACTACCACTCTCATCACTGGACCTATGTGCCTTGAAACACTTTGCTTCTGTATCAGTCTGCACATTAAGATTCCAGTGAATTAGCGATTAGGACAGACGGGAGAAAGAACAATGATCACTTGCTCTCTGTATAAGCTGTGCTGTGGGCATTTTTCTTTATTACTAGAATATAACAAAAATATTGTAAACCACCTTCTAGCCTGCCAAGTGAAACAACTATTAAACTGTCAATCGGCACAACACAACTTTTATAAGGGAAACAAAGATGGCACCACTGAAATCAAATATCACATATGACAATAATGATAGCTTGCAGACCATCACGAATATGATGCCTGCTAAAATATCACAGTAGGTTATCATGTTTATACTCAATCTATACTGTACTCACTGGACGATTTATACTCCCTCTTCAGTTATAAAAAAATACAGTACTCTGTATTCCCGAGTACTCTCATTGCAAACAATAATATTACACGAAAATATCACAAATATATTAACTTTGATCTCTGTTACTAATTAGGAAGAAGGTCATTTCTACTGAAACCACAATGACAATGTCAATCCCACTCCTAGAGTTGTTGCAGATCAACAGCTGCTGTGAGTACAAGAACTCTCCTCCTATCTGCAAGATCAGCAGTACAAGCAATACATTTTCTGAGTATATTTTCATATTTTCAGAGTACTTGAAGCAAGATTACTAAAGTTACTGAAATTTACTTCAAGCAAGATTACTGGAGTAAAACACGCTCACTATGTTTACTGAAATTTTACTAAAACTGTGCCCACAACTACATCTCCTACTCCTAATCTGTACCCATACGCATACAAATAAATTGTACCCTATTCCTAATCTGAACCAAAACGCACGGGCAACCATGAGTAAAGGGAGGGGACAGGGGAAGCTCACCACGCGCTAGAGATGCTGGCGAAGAGGAGCATCGTCGAGCAGGATATCCTCGAGCAGATGTACGTCGTCGAGCAGGATGTCCACGATGCCGTAGGAGACGAAGGGGAGGGCGTACCCCATGCAGCCAGGCCGTCGGCGACTGCTCCTCCCGCTACTCCTCACAGCACCATCTTCAAATTCAGAACCGCCGCCTCCACTCCTCACCATCTTCAGATGTGCTCTTGCTCCTCCCACTCATCCTCATCGCGGGGACGTCCAGACACTTCAGATGCAGCCATGGGTACAACTCACCAGCTGCTCCTCGCCTCCGCTTTGGTAACAAAAACAATCTTGTGGCGACCTCGCTGGTGCAGGCGACGCGGGTGAGAGGGAGCGGCGAAGACGTCACAGGAAGGCGGCGGCGGCGACGCGTGTGGGGTGGAGGCGAGCGTCGACGTCGACGCGGGCGAGATGGCGGCGGCGACGCGAGCAAGAGAGGCGAGCGGCAGCGACGCGAGCAGCGGAGTGAGGCGAGCTAGGGATTTGGACGAGACAGTGCGGAACGAGTGAGTGAAGCGAGTGAGGCAAAATTGAAAACGGACGAAGTTTCTATTACCTTTGTTCCGAAATATAAGTATATGTGACGATAAATGAACGTGGATTCTAAACGCTCTTATAAAAACTTTACGGAGGGAGTGTATGTTCATATATTTATATGAAATCAGCAGTATCCAGTTTTTTATTGCAAATGAAAAATGTGTTAGTCTGACTTTTGTTCTAAGATATTATATTTATTTATTTAATGCAGTATAAAATATTCTTTGTATTTTTATATGTTCCACTTTTGTTCATCAGAGATAAAAAGTGATGGATTCCAATGATATTTTAGAAATATCATGCACATCGGCACTAACGTAACGATGACGGGTCGAACTGAGACACAACGAGAAGAGGTGCATACCACTAATTCTTCTTTGTATGTATGAAATGAAATGAATTCCTCTTCATTCTTTTGTGCTAAAAGAAGAAAGTTAGATTCGGCGATGCCCCTCCCCTTTCGGGGCGCATTCCGATTATGTTATTCAAAAGGTGTATTTTTATATGATTATTTTTTCAGGACATGGGAGAGATAAAGATGTATTCTAGCGACGTTGAAAAAGAATCCATCAACAAGGGTTATGAGACGATGTCGTTGGAAGGGGACGAAAGGTTTCGAAGTTTTTTACAACACAATGACATTGAAATTGCAGGGATTTGTCTGGCTATTTTGGTTTTCATTTATGCTCTCGCGAAACGGTAAAAAACTGGTGAAGCTGGTTGGCACGGTGAGTATTGTCCGTTACAGACATTTTTAGACCTTCCATGTGAAGTATTCATGTTAACTACATATATTTCTTTTGCATGATAGGTATGAGTTGAGAAAGTAGTTTTTATTATACTTGCTCAAACATCATGTGAATGAAGTTAAAGAGCACTTTTATGATATTGTGCGGGAATTTCTTAAGCCCGTCAAGTAGATCTTAATAATTTATAACATATTTTTAGTTTGGTCATCATTTTATATGTATACATTGTCAATTTGCCATTTTGTTATCGGTTTAAATTACAAGTGAAGTGGACTTCAATTATTATGCAATTGTGACCGTGTTATATTATCTCTACCTGTGAAATTTAACATGCATTATCTTTATATAACTTCAACTAAATATTTCAGCAGCCCGTGGCAACGCACGGGCATTCTACTAGTAGGTAAAATAGATGGGGCACCTAGGTGCCTGGGCACCTTGATTGTTTTGGAAACCGTGATATATTTAATTAGTTTCCTACTCATTCTTCACGCAAGACTTTCCATACTTATGATTTATTTTTGTTTCCTAATTATTAGGCATGCAAGACTTGCCATATAATAAATCGTATTAATGTTTTTTTATTTGAACTGCCATGGTTATCTAATGCGTGTATTTTTGTTTCCTAAATATCTAATACATACCAACTCGTATATACTCAATATTTTTTGAACTCTTACATATCATTTTTGGTTCCTAACTATCTAATATGGGCATCAAATACCTACTAATGAAATTATTTACATACATGATATGTATATACCCAATAATGTATTTCCTAACTATCTAATACTTGTATCCGGTACCTACTGACGATGTACATACACGGTACGTATATTCCAGGTCACGTAAAATATGGCTACATATATACCTGGCTATGTAAAATATACCCAATGAACTTCTACTGTACCTTCGTAGCAAAAAAAACTCCTAGTATACCCACATAGTTTATACGACATGGTCACATAAATATTCTAGTATATACCCAACGAACATAAATAAAACAGTATAACCAATGTGTCTGCACACGTATATACCCGGCTATATGAAAAAGTGTAGAAACTGTTAGGTATCATGTCAACGTATATATAGTAAAATATGACTACGTATATACCCGACTACATGAATTATGGCATCCATAGGTATCTGAATACCCGGATACAAATCTCACGTCTGGGGGGTATGCAAAAAAATATGATGGGTATGCACATACCAAAAAATATCCATTTTGAAAAAAGCTTGAAGACGTACATGTGTATTTTCCCATGGAGACAAAAGATAACTATACCTTCTATTCCCAAGACGATTATATACATACGTATCTAATTATGTATATGACTTCCTATTTTTATGTAAAAAAGAAAGAAGTGCATGTATAAGAAATAAAGTTGGGGACGTACCATGGAGCATGCATGGCCGGACCATTAATTACTATTTTTCCCCTATATTGTTTAATCTGGGCATTAAGTGTCCATATGAAGCAATAATTTGTAATAATTCTTTCCTAATAAAGAGCTAATATGGTTGACCCAATACTGCTAATACTAATTACACATGCACACATTTCAATGTCATTCAACGATTTGTAGGCAAGGTGCTTGGGCACCTAGGTGTCCAAACTGGCGTCCTATATATATATATATATATATATATATATATATATATATATATATTCACAAATCTACGAATGAAAGTCGTTTTGAATGCCGTTTTGTCTTCATCATTTTCACACACACGAATTTGATCGTATCCTGCACAGAGGTCCACAATGGACAAAGGGAATTTGTTTTTGACAGTCACTGAATTCAGCTTGCAACAATCAACACAAAACCGCCAACCACCCTCTTTTTTCTTTACCAGCAAGACAAGGGAAGCATAGGGACTCAAACATGGTTGCAAGACGCCTGCAGCAATCATTTTAGCTACCCGACGCTCGATCTCGTCTTTTTGTTGCGGAGAATATTTGAAGGATGAGAGTTCGGGGCGTATGACCAGGTTCCAGATTCAAAGCATGGTCATAAGCACGATGAGGAGGTAATTCTGAAGGTTGTGCAAAAACATCTGTTTTGTAAAACATTGAGGTCTAGCGGTAGGACGGTACTGATGTTGCCCTGATCCACAATTGCCATTGGCCATACATCATTTACAGTTAAAAGCGTGCTCTTGGTTTGGACGGACGGAAGCCGTGGCTTCGACGGCGCCGTTGCAACCAGCTCTAAATCTAGCCAACCGAGTCGTCGGAACGAATTTCACACCCGTCGCAATGGAATTTTACGGCCGGGTCGAGAGAATTTGGGCGCATGCGGACGCAAGTCTAGGCTGTGGTTACCAAATTGCGAGTGCCCTGGGTAGACTGCAGTGGGAGAGGATTGGGGAATTGGAGGAACAACAGAGAATAAGAGGAACGAACATAGAAGGTGAGAGCGGTTCCGGCGAGCACATTCCAAACCACTTTCCCCTTGGCTTCTTCCTTCGATCCCCCAACCCCCGAGTCCAGATGAGTGAGAGCGGTTCCGGCGAGGACATGACCCACCGCCGCCGCCGCCGCGGCAGCAGCCCGCCTACGGGGCCTGCCTCCCTGCCGGGCGACGGCGATCTCCTCTGGGAGATCCTCCTCCGCCTCCCGCCGCAGCCGTCCTCGCTCCGCCGTCTGCAGGCAATGGCGGCGCCTCGCCACCGACCCCAAATTCCTCCGCCGCTTCCGCGAGCACCACCGCAAGCCGCCGCTCCTCGGCGTCTTCGAGTGCCGCGACGAAGCCGTGGTCTTCACCTCCGTCCTCGACCCTCCCGACCGCATCCGTCCCGAGCGCTTCGACCTGGGACGCTACAGCGGCCGCCGCGACTACACCTTGGCCTGCTGCCGCCACGGTCGCATCCTCGTCTTAGACCATGTGGACGAATACCTCGTCGTGTGCGCCCCCATCACCGGCGAGCAGCGCCGCGTGGCCGTTCCACCCGAGTTCATGACGGGCCCCCTCAACGGGGAGGTGCTCTGCGCTACCGGCGACATTGGCCACGTGCACGGAGAGTGCCACTCCGGCCCCTTCAAGGTGGTCCTGGTGTCCATGATCGGAGAGGATTTTCGACCCATCGCTTGTGTCTACTCCTCTGAGACCGGCTTATGGGGCAGTCTCGTATCAAGTCCATGTTCACCTCCTTTCGGGTATGGTAGAACTGGCAGACTTGTTGGCAACACACTTTACTGGTTGCTTTGGTCTGTTATGCGGGATAGCATACTTGAGTTTGATTTGGAAAATTTGAGTCTGGTTTTGATGGATCAGCCACCCATTGACGATGATTTTCGCCTTGCCGGCTGTCAGATCATCAAGGCTGAGGATGACGCTCTTGGCTTTGCCTATTTGTCTTACCCAAGCTTCCAAATGTGGCAGAGGAATTTCAATGCTCATGGTGTTGCCATATGGGTGCTGTGGAAGACCATCGAATTGCATAGCATTCTTGGGCTTCCTCCTCAGATTCAGAGACCCGCAAGTGAGGTGGTAACTGTTACGGACTCGGACCATGCTGGGAAGATGGGAGTTATACTGAGCTATGCTGAGGATACTGATGTAGTTTTTATATTTGTGGATGCAAATGTCTACAATTCAAGTGTATCCTTGACAACTATCCTTTCACAAGTTTCTATGCGCCAGGTAATTGCTCATCCTTAGTCCTAATATTGTAGGAGCAACCCAATCCAGCTATGTTTCCTACAATGTTGCTCAAACATCTTAACTGTGCCTCTTAAGTCACTAACAAGTTAAGCTTAATCAACAATCGTCCCTTTGATAGATGGACAAAATTTACTCATGGCTTTATTTTTACTTTTATATGTCATCACTAGTTGTATTTATTCTTGGAAGATCCATATCAAATGTCAAATGAGTAAAAAATGCAAAATCAAATGCCACTTAGTTGGCATGTGTGGAATCTCAAACTAGTTGTATTCTTTTATCCGGTACTTCTTTTCTGTTTAACTGTTTTAATTTTGGATTTTTTAGTCAATGATAACAACTTATGTTTACCTTCTTAAATAGGCACATCCATTGCTGGTGGATCTAATGGAGCTGAAAATGCTGCACAACACATTGGATGATTGCTAATGTGCTGAAATGGTTCAGCATGTAAGAACATCTTCTGAATATAGCTTAAGAGATATGGGGAATTCTGTCTTTTTCTCTATGGAAATATGTGGCTGCCAACATGGGTAAAATGCACTCTCAAAATATCGTCAATTTGGCTGTAGAGATTCACGCATGTAAATAACATACACAACAATTAAAATGATGGTAATGCCGAGATAAAATGACTCTTTTTGTTGCAAATGATATCCAGACGTTGAATATCATGTGGATGTTAAAATGATGTGTACCTATATGGGCATTCATAGTGTTCTCCTTGGTTTAGCTTTTTCAAAGTCATTGAATTAGTAGTGCATTTTGTTGTTATAAACATCAGCCATAATGGCCCTACAAGTTGAAGACGAGAAGATTGACGATTTTGCTTTGTCCAGGCATGTGTGGAATCTCAAACTAGTTGTATTCTTTTATCCGGTACTTCTTTTCTGTTTAACTGTTTTAATTTTGGATTTTTTAGTCAATGATAACAACTTTTGTTTACCTTCTTAAATAGGCACAGCCATTGCTGATGGATCTAATGGAGCTGAAAACGCTGCACAACACATTGGATGATTGCTAATGTGCTGAAATGGTTCAGCATGTAAGAACATCTTCTGAATATAGCTTAAGAGATATGGAGAATTATGTCTTTTTCTCTATGGAAATATGTGGCTGCCAACATGGGTAAAATGCACTCTCAAAATATCGTCAATTTGGCTGTAGAGATTCACGCATGTAAATAACATACACAACAATTAAAATGACGGTAATGCCGAGATAAAATGACTCTTTTTGTTGCAAATGATATCCAAACGTTGAATATCATGTGGATGTTAAAATGATGTGTACCTATATGGGCATTCATAGTGTTCTCCTTGGTTTAGCTTTTGCAAAATCATTGAATTAGTAGTGCATTTTGTTGTTATAAACATCAGCCATAATGGCCCTACAAGTTGAAAACGAGAAGATTGACGATTTTGCTTTGTCCAGCTATACATTAGTAGTCAATTTTGTTGTTATAAACATGAATAAGTTGGAGGCTACGTATTGGTATCCAATCAGGTTATTGATGGATTGATGATTTTGCTTTCTCTAGGCGAAGGAACAGCTGCTGCAGTTCTAGCTGGGTCTGTCGCATCGTCTATGTGTTTGGCAGAATTTATAAGTTATCTACCCGAACTTCCTGAACGTGTGCTAAGTTTCTAATGTAACAAGATGCTTTTAAATAGCCTACTATTTTGCTGTATCTCCCGAGTAATATTTTCAGTCGTATTTCATTGTATCTTGTTTATTTTATATGGTTGTGCTTGGCAGCCCTTCTCATCAGCCAGGATTGAGTTTTGGAGTGCATTTTTTACTCAGTTAACCATAATCAAACATACTGAACAAAATCCAATCGATGGTATATGTCCTCCAAGAAAAATCAAGCACCTTTTCAGTTATATCGAGATATACTCACCGTGTAGTATATGTCCTGTATCATGGTAGTAGTAGTGATTGGTTCAACATGATTCACATTGTGGGTTTTAAATTGAGCCATAATGTCTATACAAACATTTACACAACTGGGGAACACAAAAAACTCCATATGCACCGGATGCCTCTATACATACATTCACACAACTGAGGAACATAAAAATCCATATGAACCGGAAGCAAAGATATGGATGTCGTACAGGAGGAAACTTAGGTGCTTGCAAACCTCATGGGAAAACAAGTGCTTATCTTTAGTACTCCCTCCATAAAGATAACTAAAGGAGTGATCTAAATGCTTTTTGTCATATTTTGTTCGACAACTGCTTCTTACAAAGTATATTGGTGACATTTAAGGTAGCAAAAGATGCCATTGGTGTCGAGCGTGCAGGCCAGGGCTTTGTAGCTGAGCCACACAGCGGTTCCACCCGTAACTTAAAAAAAATCATAAGTAAATTAAAAAATGAAGTAAATATGCTAAAGAGCATGCAAAAAATCATGGTGAAACAACATTCAAGGAGCTCTACACAAAAAGAAAAACGAGTCTTCAAGCCACACTACATCTTTATTCTTGGTTTTAACTCGGATGCAATGTATAGCATAAGTCCTATAGCCAACAGAGCAGAGATGGTTTACACGCCCCGAGCCTTAGCGATTAGCAATAATTAGTCATGGTATCAGATGCAACATTTGCTTCTAGAGACTAGTTCTGGCCATTAGATAAGGTCCACAAAAAGCTTGATAATACAATACAAAAACTACTACTAAAGAAACAGATATATATTGTGATCCGCAGAAGACAAGGCACACTGCATATATTTTACAAGGAACCCTGCTGCAAATAGCTTGCACCAGGAAACGGAAAAAGAAGAAAGCCTCGTGATTATTTCCAGCTGCCTTCAAAGTTGGCGGCTCCAGGCAATATAAGCGTATGTTGTCCACGCTAGAAATTCAACCTTGTACTACCCAACAAGAATCAGACCATGTTAATTTACCTCTTCTGACAGAGGGCTTTCCATATATAAGAACCATCAAGCTGAACCGGTTAACCCGGTTGCCTTCCGCTCCAACCAAAAATTTGCTGGGCTATGGGGGGTTGATCAATCAAGAGCTTTTGCCTCCAAAGCTGCCGAATCCACCCCAGCTAGAGCCAGAGCTACCAGAGTTGCTACCAAACCCGCCAGACCGCCCTGAACCAGAACTCCCAAACCCACCACTTGAGCCGAATCCACCTCCACCACCACCTGATCGGCCAAACCCTGAATCACCGAATCCACCACCACCACCTGATCGGCCAAACCCTGAATCGCCAAATCCACCACCTCCGCCGCCGCCTGACCGACCAAACCCACCACCTGAACGACCAAAACCGGAATCACCAAACCCGCTACCTCTGCTGGAAGAGTTGCCAAAACCACCACCGCGGCCACCAAAACCACCACCACGTGAGCGCCCACCTCCACCTCCACCTCCGAACGAATCATAACCACTAGCCATTGTCAAGTCAGAACCTTCAACATTGATCTTTGGAAGCTGCAAAAAAGAGAACACATTGAGCATAAATGCCATAAGAAAAAACTCAAGCAGCGACTTTAAATGACACAAAATCTCACCTCTGTAAACTTGCCTCCAACGTCATTCTCGATGCCCCTGACAGCTCTACTTTGGTTGTAGCTGTACATCACAATTGCAGTGCCTTTCTTCCCAGCACGGCCAGTACGGCCAGACCTGTGAACAAATATCTCTGAATTGTTTGGCAATTCATAGTGTATCACCTGAAACAAGGAAACACAGCCAGTCAAGGGGTTTGACAGCAGATGTTGCAATGAGATAATGTTGCCAGCTTTAAACAGATTAATAATGCAGTTCTAAATGACAAAAGGAAAGGTAATGACAGAAAAACACTAACCAGATCCACATTTGGAATATCCAAACCACGAGCAGCAACATCAGTGGCAATCAAAGTATTAAAGCGCCCTTCACGAAATCCTTGAAGTGTCCTCTCTCTCTGTTGTTGTGTAATATCTCCATGAAGAGCCTGACACTGGACACTTCGACTCATAGTGAATGACAACCGATCAGCATCCCTTTTTGTTTGCGTAAATACAATGCACTTGCCACCTTTAGCATGGTCCTGCAATGAACTCACACACACATTACGTCATAGAGTGCAGAAAGAAACTTAGATAGCACTTAAGAAAAAAATATTCCATTGATACTACAGAGAAAACATCCTTGCCTGAATCAATTGCCCAAGGACAGCAGGTTTTGCATGATTCTCTGTAGCAATAGACAACAGAGAAATCCCTTCTGCCAGCTTCTGGTCATCTTCACCCACCTAGAAAAGAAATAGTATCATAAACCAAATCCAGCTAGTAGCTATGTATTTTCTTAATTAAACAATGTGCTTATGATGTCATGCAGGTGCAACAAAGAGCAAACTTAACCCATAAATGTTACTTAGTTCATAACTTTGAAGTTTATTAACTTCAAAAATGATTTAACGCTATACAAATCTTCAGGGAAAGACTAAAGAGTTGCAGGCACATCCACACATATTATCAAAACCTGAAATTGACTATGCAAGTTTTCAAAAAAAAAAGGTGTCTTTGGCATTTACACCACCAGAATAATTTTCTTAATCCTCTTGATACTAACACTAATGCTTATCTTACTAGAAAAGACGCAACAAAAGTCCAAGCCTAACATAACAAAATTGAAGTTACTTCTCATGATAAGTTCCAATGCAAGTAGAGACAGCAAATGCATGACAAATAAGGTCAGATATGGATACACAAATTTTGCAATGAAATCAAAGTTGCAGTGTTCAGTAAAACATGGGTAAGCATCACTCACAAGATCAACTATGACAGGATCTTTGAGGTACTTCTGCATCAGCTTGCGTATCCAGGGTGGCATTGTCGCGGAGAACATCAAGGTTTGACGTTTGGCAGGCACATTTTGCAAAATTTCCTCAACAGCTTCATCAAAACCCACTGACAGCATCTGGTCTGCTTCATCGAGAACAACAAACTGGACATTTGACAAATTCAGAGCACGTCTATTTAGCAGATCAATTACCCGTCCAGGTGTCCCAACAACTACATCAACACCCTGGCTAAGTACTTTCATTTGTTGCTGAATTGGAGTGCCTCCATATACACAGAGTGTATCCAGCCGGGAAGAATCAACAAATTCTTTCTCAACTTGTTTTGCAAGTTCCCGTGTTGGTGCCAAACATATCGCCAGGGGATATATTCCAGGTCTGTGAATCCAGAGATTCAATTGAGGTGACAATGCAACACAAGATGGCACTAAAAGGAGTAGAGGGAAAATGAATAATGATTGATGCAAAAAATGTCCAAACTTACTTGTTAGCTGCGTTATGGCGAATAATTGCATCCATTATGGGGATTCCAAATGCCAAAGTTTTCCCTGTCCCCGTTTTGGCACGGCCAACCATATCCTTGCCTTGCATTGCTGGCTCAAGGACAGCTCTCTACACATCACAGCAAAAGGAAGGGGATTTTAACATCCAAAACACAAGGCATCCACTAATGGTGTGATCATGTAAGCAGTAAACAATCTACCCTACTGCCAGGAGAATATTGAAAGATGACAAACATAAAGGTACGCACAAACAGATAAAAAATTGGACCTATACAGGGATGGTTTGATTGACTCAATCTAGAAGCAGAAGTAAAAAAAACAGCTGAGCATGCATAACTATTATCACAAGAGAAAGGGACACGCAAGCACATAATAATACTGAGTGATAATCGCAACTGCTGAACAATATGATGCAACCTTAAATTTTTTGTCTCTCGTTAGAAATTACACATTAATTAATTAAGGTTCCATAGACTAACTTATATAGTGTATAAATTTCACTGGCAATAAAACATCTGTCCATTCAGAACGAACCAAAAGATCACAGTTGCCTCGCATAGGGCAGTGAGGTAGTGGAAAACCACACAAAACTATCATAGTGGGGAAGAACTGCTCCGCAGTTCCGCGCATCGGAGCAAGCCTCCATCTGAGCTATGTTCAGAATTAATTAACTGCGGAGAAGTTACAACATTCCAAAAAGAGGAAATGTTCTCGTTCCTACAGGACACAATTAACTGGGCAGCAATCAATCAAGCAGTAGCCCCAGAGAGCAAACAAACCACGGACGATCAAAGGAGGTAGTAATCACGTTCCAATCGAAGAGAGGGGGAAAAGGCTGCGTGCCTGCCTGCTCCCCTTACCTGGATGGGGAACAGCTTGGTGATGCCCTTGGCGGAGAGCTTGTCGACGATCTCGGACGAGATCCCGAGCTTTGCGATCTCAAGCCCCTCCTCCTTGGCGCCGGCGCCGGCCCCAGCCACGCCCCCCGCGGGCTTCCTCTTATCGTCGTAGTTCCACCCCTCGTCCGCCGCGAACTGAGCGTGCGCCCCGGCCCGCGCGGCCCCCGTCTCCCGGAACCCGAGCGGGGCCGGCCTGGAGTGGAACCACATCGCCGGCGGCGGGAGCGGCGACCTTGGGGGCAGGACCGACGCCGACGCCCCGGCGGCGGAGGGGCCCGCCGGGTGCTGCAGCAGCGCGGCCAGGATGGCCGACGCGGCGCGCCTCCGGAGGGGATCCGCGCGGCGGATCATGGCGTACATCCTGGCTGGCCCTGGCTGCGGCGGCGGCTAGGGTTTATGGCGGCGGCGGGGTTTAGGGTTCTGGGGAGGAGGAGGGGGGGACGAGGAGTGGAGAGGGGGAGAGAGGGAATGGGGTTGGGTTAATAGCCAGGCACCACGAGAGATATTTCTGCGGCTCCGGCGCGCGCGTACGGGGCGGAAATATCCCCTGCTCCCACGGACACCGACGGGTGGGGTCAGGAAGTCACCACCCAGGCGGGCCCCATCTGTACGTGAAACGATGGAGGTTGCCTGGGGTTGTTGCGGGTGCCTCTAGCAGTAGCTGGGGTGAGTGAAGAGGTTACGCGGGAGTGCGGAGGGGAGGTGAGACGTAGGGAATGACTTGTGGAGCCACGAGCTTGGCGTGCCCGGGTGTCAGTGGGTTAAGGGCAGGAGGAGGTTTATGACGACGCATTGCTTGGAGGAAAAGCTATGGCGGTTTAGGAGGCCCTGGGCTTATTGCTCGGCTGGGTTGTTTCGCATGGGCTGTTGAATGTCGTGCGAATTCTTTTGAATGGGCCGGTTGTCAGGTGCCCAAAATTATTTTAGTTTGTAGTTTAATTATTTTTTTCAGGAGTAAACATGCTCAAATTTATATAGCGTTTGTACTCCCTCCGGTCCTTTTTACTTTGCATATAAGAATTGTCTGAAGTCAAACTCCACAAAGTTTGACCATATTTATAAGAAAAAATATCAGCATCTACCATGCTAAAGTTATACAATATGAAATTTTAATTCGTGACGCATCTACTGGTATTGATTTCACATTGTGAATGTTGATATTTTTTCTATAAAGTTGGTCAAAGTTTACGAAGCTTGACTTCGGACAAATCTTATATGCGAACTAAAAAGGACCGGAGGAAGTAAGTGTTGTGATCAAGAATTAGCTCTTAGCTTCAACAGTCACGACCATAGAAATCTCTACTCCTAATGTCTCAGTTGGTAGGTCGCGTTCCGGGTTTTATTTTCGTCCCACCTCACCCGGTCTTTTTTGGTACTTCTTTGGTACTTCCTCCCACCTCCCACTCAGCCGCAATGAACCAAAAAAACCGTCCAGCCGAGTACCCCAGCCGCCCCCACGCGCCCAATCTTCTGTCGCATCCAACTAACCCGAACGAAAAAAAACCCAGCTAAAGCAAGCCGGCGAAAATTAACCAGCGAAAAAAATCGCCCCACTCTGCGCCCTCGAGCGAGGTTTCGTGCCCTCGAGCGAGAAACAGTCGCCCGACTCTGTTCCCTCCTTCGCCCGCCGCCTCCCTTCGTCCCTTCACCGCCGCCGCCCGTCGTCCCTTCGCCGCCCCTGCTCCATCCATTCACCATCGCCCTGGCACTGATCCGGCGCGTAAATCGCACATCACAAGCGCCGACCTCCACTGATCCGGCGCTGGTCCCGGCGCCGATCCTGGTCAGGACCCGTCGCCGGAGACATCCAGGACGTCCAGGATCCGGCTACACCTTTCACCAGCCGCCGCCGAGGAGCCCTACGCCGTAGCCAAGATCCGAGAGGAGCAGCCGTCGCCGAGATCTGAGAGGGGCAGCCGCCGCCGAGGTTCGAGAGGAGCTGGCCACCACGACCTCCCTCCCCAGCCAGCCGCCACCACCTCCTCCCTCACCCCCTCCCCCACGTGCCTGGCATAGGTGGGTCTCAGCCTCCCTCCTACCTCCGTCCAAGGCTAGGAACTCCCCTCCCCTCCCGATCTCCTCCCTTCGTCCAAGGCCACGAGCTCCCCTCCCCTACCCGATGTGATGAAGAGAGGGCCAGGCCTTGCCACTCCGGTGTTCGATGTGGCCAGATCCAGCCGGGGGACTCGCCGCAGAGCCTCCATGTCGGCGGAGCAGCAGCAGCCCAACAGAAGGTGGGTGCCCAATCCGTTTTTTGTTCATAGATTTCTATTGTAGTTTAATTTACTTGACATTTTGCCAAGTCATAGTTTTAGGACTATCACAACATATGTATTACTTTGCACCCATGTCCTCTGTCAAATTTGTTCAGTTCAAAGCATTAAGACTATGACCAGCTATCCAATTTGCAGTCCAGATATATTGTTTCCTTAATCAGCAATGCAAATTTGGGGCAGCTTCAATTTTCTTGTCTGATTTTATTTTGCAATCTATAATCTGAACTGAAAGGCAGGGGTACATGCGCGCATGTTTTGTAGTTGACTAACCATTAGTAATGCAAATTAGGAGCCCCTTTAATTTCTGTGAGCTGCAAGTGCAGTTGACCAATAATCTCATACTTGCTCATAAGCTGGTGAACTGAATCAACACGCCTCTTTTGGTTCCAACAAAAAAATTCCATGCTTAGGACTGTAAAATTACTTCTGTGTAATGTTCATATGGGTCCGGAGGACATTTTACACTTGATGTTTACTTGTGCACGAGCGAAGCAAGTCTGAGCTGCCCTGGGTCTTCTAGAAATTATTGAAGAAGCGTCACGTATCGATAGATCTGGATGCTTTGTGTTGGAAGAGCTGCTGCGTCGGACTATCATAGTTCATATCATAATGTTGATGCCTCTTTTGATATAGCGCTCAAATAAGATTAGGAGGAAGGGCATCACACTCTCCGAGAGCAAACAAGATACCACGTACCGATCCTGTCAGTGCATGTAATATCACTATGTTGTATTAATAAATCTGCCTAATGTTGTATTAACAAATCTGTCTTTTCTTTTTTCACATCGTGTAGGATTTAGAATTATGACAAGGAGTCAGGGACACAATCAGATTTATACCATCCGTTGTGATGATACAAGGAAAGTAAACATATACGCATATTGTGTTCAACGTGATGATACAAGCGAAAGATGGCCTACGCCGCCAACTGATCTGCGCCAGCGTGGAAGGAGTGTTCAAAAGCAGCAGGAACAGTTGTTCCACTGCTGGTCAGAGGGAGAGCTTGGCAAGGGAGATAGAGGGAGCTCTACAACCACGATCTTGGCATACAACCCGATGGCATCATGCCCACTTAAGCTTCTTCCATGTTCCAATTCTTGCATTTGTTGGTCTTTTACTGTCAGAGCTTACGAAATCCATTACAAATGGAGGTGAGGCCAAGTCGTGAACTTGCTGAGACGTCTTTGGCTTGAATTCTAAGGCTTGAATCTAAATGGAGGTGAGGCCAAGTCTTGAACGAATACTAAGGTTTGCATCTTTTATAAAGCTTGACAATTACTGTGTAGTTTCAGTTAACATGATAGTCACGCGTGGTGAATCTCTTTTCTTGTCCAGAGATTTCACGAATCCATTATTGCCTACAGAACAACATCCTAGGGCTCTCCCATCTTGATTCTCTTTATTTTGCTATATCTCAGCTATTACATACATCATTTATGCTCTGAAGCTAACCATTATATGCTTTGATTGGTTGCCTATTTGTCATTAGTTATTCTGTTTTGGCGGAATTACTATATTATCAAATTTGAGTGTTCAACAACTTGCAGAAGTAATTACATGCCAAATTTCTAAATCTTAGTTCATATGCAGCTGGAAGAATTCCACGATAGACCATTGCTTCAAGGTTGGGAGCGGCCACAACATAATTGACATCAAAACCAGATCTGGGTCCTACATATCCGGTCTTGCTCGGTGAGATTTCTATTTTCCAATCCGTTATATACCTATGATTTATTTGCTACATGAGGTAGTGGCGGGATCACCTTTACAATGCCAAATTATATTTCTATTTCTATAGTATTAGCTACTAGCCAACAGCATGTGTTTACACTCTCATCAGTTAACAGAGTGATTAGTCATAGTAAACTATGTGTCAGCTTATGTGAGTCCAATCGATCTATATTTTACCGGCATTCCCCATTGTGTAAATTGGGATTATTTGCACCAACCTTCATACACTCCTAAAAAATGGTAGGGAAGACAAGCAAATAGGCACCAGTGGAGCTATGGCAAGGCTCAAAGGGCCATGGCCCGCCCTGGGCTAGAGTGAAAAGGAGTTTTACATGAAGTTTATCCCACAATATTGCATTGATTTTTAGTTTGGTGGTGCTATTTGCACTATCCAGCCCGCCAACATTTTTTAGGTAACTCCGCCACTGCAAATAGGTATCACGATGGTTGCTGCCTAGAGGGAAGTGAGAAGAAGAGAAGACACAACATGGAGAGGAAGACAATCAGATATATCACTTGTTGCTTTACATCTTTTGTTTGAGCCTTGCTACCTGATTGCTCTTGCAATTGAGGTTTTCCAGTGAGCGTTTTATTACATAGATAGGCTCTTTCTGATGACACCAAGGCTACGACAATGAGTAGGCATGCTCTTTTAAAAATGGGTAGGCATACTCTTTTCAAAATGAGTAGGCATCTTTCCTTTCTGAATAATGGTAACATTAATTTGTTTACTTGTTAAGATTTCCCTTGAATGACTTACTATTGTTATGCACTTATGTTGAATGAAATTTTATCCATTTGGTAGTATCCTACAATGGTTTACAGATGGTGTGGCTCATTGCACTAAGATGATCGATCAGAGTCCTCAATACATATCGATGACGCCTCCTCAAGATTCACTTCTTCGTAGCCCCCAACCTTGGTATAGTATAAAAACCTACAAATAAATCAGAAGAATAGGCAATTATCGGATGCTTATGTTTGTTGGTGTAGTAGCCCTCTTAAGTCCAGTCCTAGAGAAGTGTGTCGTAGAAGCATATCAGGAAGACATGGACGTGGATATGCATTATGGTTGTATTATGGACGTGGATATGGTCGCTATATTAGCTATATCTTTTACATATTTT
Organism: Triticum urartu; assembly: GCF_003073215.2. Taxonomy (NCBI): domain Eukaryota; kingdom Viridiplantae; phylum Streptophyta; class Magnoliopsida; order Poales; family Poaceae; genus Triticum; species Triticum urartu. The sequence goes on along the minus strand of NC_053026.1, from coordinate 49,487,457 downwards.
TCTGAGTTTGTTCTCAGGGGTGGGTCGTGGCTACCTGATAACGGTCCAATTTGGTTGTTTTATGATTTTGTCAAGATATTTCACACCATACGGATTAACTATCACCAGTTTTAGTTAATGATTCCTGATATTTATCTCCCAATGGTTATCCGTCCGCACAGTTGCATGCAACTACAAGTAAACTAATTTTTTAACTTCCATTTCTTGATCAATTGACATTGGAAAATTAGCACTATTAACGCACTCTTTGTAGAACACTGCTAATACACTAAAATCTATTTGAAACTTATTTTCTGGAATACAAAGATTACTTTTTGATATATGTGAAATATAAACTCCTCTACACTAGAAGCACAAAGAAACATGAAATGGAACCCCACCTTGAAACACGTAAAAACAGATATGATGTTGATCTATGATATACCCCATTAACTGCAAAATTTAGCATGATGATGATGGAAGAAAGTTTTAATCAAGGTGTTATTTTCGAGCAAAAACCCAACATTTTATTATTTTCCCTTGATTGCATGCCTCATTATTTAATCACCGATGCACATATGCTACCTTCATGTTTCAATCATATTTACTTACTCTTCCAAGGAATTTATGGCCAGATGTGTTCAAATGCCTTTATCTTTTGAACATGTTTTCATATGAATGAACTGTGGTGCTTTTACTTTTCATTAAGGTTGCTCGACCAAGGTTGTTCGGTGATTGTGTGCACTCCACATGCATCGCCTTTGTCGAGTAAGAAAAACATGTTTTATCTCTGATTATTTCCACATAATCTTCTTTCGGTTATTTGATTTTCTTTACGTTTGTCCCCTTATGCTCCTCTTATTCCCTCAATAAAGTTTGGCCTTGTAGCAACGCACGGGGACATACCTCGACAATAGCTATTTCAAAAAAAGAAGCAAAAGGAGCGCATGATATATACCATTTCATATACCATAGCAGCAAAAACACATTGTGGTGGTCGCGCTAAGCTACGACGATGTGCATTCCTTAGCACCGGGAATTGGCCTAGGATGTCGTGGAGGGGAGAGGAGGGGGCGGGTGACACCGTGGAGGGAAGGAGAGATGGCGGTGAGAGGAAGGTGCGGGTTGAATGACGTGGCGTTGAGGGGAGGCAGCAGCAAGAGGCCATGGCGAGGAGAGATTGTGGCGACGAAGCCGTGACAAGGAGAGCAGGCCGGGAGAATGAGATGTGAGTGTGAACGTTCTGCCATGCAATGAGAGTCAGAGATTGAACTGTTTTGTTTATTGTAAGGTGAGAAGAAAAGGAGCTGTTGTTTGCTTTTTTTGTGGGAAAAGCGACTGTTTGTTGTGAGAAAAATATCACATACCTTTTTATACAGTGAAAAATAACACATACCCTAGCCAGTCATTTCTGGAGAATAATTACCAAATGAGTTCCTTACTAAAATTCGGATGCGACTTACTCTACTAAAAAGCAGATGCCACTCACTCCGATTACATATATTGTATATGGGCTTATCTTATTTTTTTATTTTAATATGTGTTTATATATCGCTTTTGTTGATTAGAGATAAGAACTATGGCTTCGGATGATGCTTTGAAAATGTCAATTGATAAGGCTTTATGATTGGCGGACTGAAAACTCCACAATTAGAAGAGACATATATAAATAGTGGTTCTTCTTTATATATTTGTTTCACATGACAATATAGAAGATGTATTTTCATATATGCTTATTTTTCCAGAGTATGAGAGAGATGAAGATGTATGATGTCGACATTCAAAATGAATCGTTTGACAAGGTTTCCAGCATGGTGTTGTTGGAAGTGGCCTAAAGTTCACCGAATTATATACAATAATACACGTATATATGTGCAATCAGAATAAAAGATTAAAAGGCCCGTGGCAACGCACGGGCACTCTACTAGTGAAGAGATAGTTCCTGAGCTTCACAATATCGTGAGGCCGCAAGCGCCCTTCTTGGTCTTTCTGTATGGAACAAAGATGGAAGGGAGGAAAGCTAAGGCCAACTACAATGCACTGACCCATTTTGTCTCGCTGTGTCTGTTTGGGTCTGCATGGACAAAAAGCACAGATGAACGCAGCAACCCATTTCATTTGTATGTCTATTTGTGCTCGTTTTGACCCATTTTCACTCCAAATTTAAAAAGAAAGTTGACAAACTTAAAGAGTGTTCATGGTTTTTGAAAAGGAAGTTCACAAACTTAAAAGGTTCATGAATTTGAAAGAAAAAAAAAGTTCATCGATATTGAAAAAAATTCATCAAATTTTTTGAAGAAGCTCATTGCATTGGAAAACTTCCAGGCAGGAAAATATTGCTTTTGCGAAAAACACAAAAAATAAAAAAACATTGATTTTGAAAGAAAGTTCATCGATTGTGAAAAAAAAAATCATTGATTTGAAAAATGTTAACAAAAGCAGGTAAATATTATCATTTTCTTAAAGTTCATTGAATTTTAAAAATAAGTTCATGCAATTTGAAAAAAAATCCCAGTTCGAAACGCAAAAATAAACAAACAGAAAAACAAATGGGCCGGACTGCGAACTGGACCTAGTGTATAGGGAGTGTGTGCCCTGTACGGATTACCCTATAAACGGCGCTCCCCCTGCCTCCCTCAAAATACCTTTTAAATGGCGCTTAAGGCGCCGATTAGGAAACGCCTGTGACAAAACCAAGGACACCTATGCAAAAGCCAACCACCGAAATCATTAGTTGAGGAGTGTTGGAGAACGCAGTAATTTCAAAAAAAATCCTACGCACACGCAAGATCCATCTAGGTGATGCATAGCAACGAGAGGAGAGCGTGTTGTCCACGTACCCTCGTAGACCGTAAGCGGAAGCGTTATGACAACGCGGTTGATATAGTCATACATCTTCACGATCCGACCGATCCTAGCATCGAAGATACGACACCTTCGCGATCTGCACACGTTCAGCTTGGTGGCATCTCACTAACTCTAGATATAGTTGAGGTCGAAGGAGAGTTTCGTCAGCACGACAGCGTGATGACGGTGATGATTAAGTTACCGACGCAGGGCTTCGCCTAAACTCTACAACGATATGACTAAGGTATAAATCTGTAGAGGGGGGCACCGCACACGGCTAAAAAATTAACTTGTGTGTTCTAGGGTGCCCCCCTCCCCACATATATAAAGAAGGGAGGGGGAGGCCGGCCGGCCCTCCTTGGCGCGCCCCCAAGAGGGGAATCCTACTAGGACTCCAAGTCCTAGTAGGTTTCCACCAAAAGGGAGAGAGGGGGAAGGAAGGAGAGGGAGCTGGGAAAGGAAAGGGGGCGCCGCCCCCCTTCCTAGTCCAATTTAGACTCAAGGGGAGGGGGACGCGGCCTGCCTTTGTTGGGGAACGTAGCAATAATTCAAAATTTTCCTACGTGTCACCAAGATCAATCTAGGAGAAGCTAGCAACGAGAGAGAGGGAGTTCATCTTCATACCCTTGAAGATCGCTAAGCGGAAACGTTACAAGAACGCGGTTGATGGAGTCGTACTCGCGGCGATTCAAATCGCGGAAGATCCGATCTAGCGCCGAATGAACGGCACCTCCGCATTCAACACACGTACTGTTGGGGAACGTAGCAGAAATTCAAAATTTTCTACGCATCACCAAGATCAATCTATGGAGAAGTCTAGCAACGAGGGAAGGAGAGTGCATCTACATACCCTTGTAGATCGCTAAGCGGAAGCGTTCAAGTGAATGGGGTTGATGGAGTCGTACTCGTCGTGATCCAAATCACCGATGATCCTAGTGCCGAACGGACGGCACCTCCGTGTTCAACACACGTACAGCCCGGTGACGTCTCCTACGCCTTGATCCAGCAAGGGGAGAAGGAGAGGTTGGGGAAGACTCCATCCAGCAGCAGCACGACGGCGTGGTGGTGGTGGTGGAGGAGCGTGGTACTCCAGCAGGGCTTCGCCAAGCACCGCAAGAGACGAGGAGGGAGAGGGGTAGGGCTGCGCCAAGAAGGAGATGTTCTCGTGTGTATGGTAGCCCAAAACCCCCACTATATATAGGGGAAAGGGAGGGGCTGCGCCCCCACCTAGGTTTCCACCCCTAGGGGTGGCGGCCAGCCCTAGATCCCATCTAGGGGGCGGCCAAGGGGGGAGAGAGGGGGGCGCACCACTAGGTGGGCCTTAGGCCCATCTGAGCCTAGGGTTTCCCCCTTTTCCCTTCTCTCTTCGCCTTGGGCCCTGGTGGTGTTGGGGAACGTTGCAGAAAACAAAAAATTTCCTACGGTTTCACCAAGATCCATCTAGGAGTTCATCTAGCAACGAGTGATCGGATTGCATCTACATACCTTTGTAGATCACGCGCGGAAGCGTTCAAAGAATGGGGATGAGGAAGGCGTACTCGACGTGATCCAAATCACCGGAGATCCTAGCGCCAAACGGACGGCACCTCCGCGTTAAACACACGTACGGTCAGCATAACGTCTCCTTCTTCTTGATCCAGCAAGGGGGGAGGAGAGGTTGAGGAAGATGGCTCCAGCAGCAGCACGACGGCGTGGTGGTGGTGGAGCTGCAGTACTCCGGCAGGGCTTCGCCAAGCACTATGGAGGAGGAGGAGGTGTTGGAGAGGGAGAGGGAGGCACCAAAGATGTGTTATGAGAGGCCCTCCTTCCCCACTATATATAGGGAGTCCAAGGGGGGGGGGGCGCCGGCCCTAGGAGATCCAATCTCCTAGGGGGGTGCGGCCAAGGGAGGAATCCCTCCTCCCCAAGGCACCTAGGAGGTGCCTTCCCCCTTTGGGACTCTTCCCTTCTTGAACCCTAGGCGCATGGGCCTCTTGGGGCTGGTGCCCTTGGCCCATGCAGGCCAAGGCGCACCCCCTACAGCCCATGTGGCCCCCCGGGGCAGGTGGCCCCACCCGGTGGACCCCCGGGACCCTTCCGGTGGTCCCGGTACAATACCGGTGACCCCGAAACTTGTCCCGATGCCCGAAATAGCACTTCCTATATATAATTCTTTACCTCCGGACCATTCCGGAACTCCTCGTGACGTCCGGGATCTCATCCGGGACTCCGAACAACATTCGGGTTACTGCATATACATATCCCTACAACCCTAGCGTCACCGAACCTTAAGTGTGTAGACCCTACGGGTTCGAGAGACATGTAGACATGACCGAGACGACTCTCCGGTCAATAACCAACAGCGGGATCTGGATACCCATGTTGGCTCCCACATGCTCCTCGATGATCTCATCAGATGAACCACGATGTCGAGGATTCAAGCAACCCCGTATACAATTCCCTTTGTCAATCGGTATGTTACTTGCCCGAGATTCGATCGTCGGTATCCCAATACCTCGTTCAATCTCGTTAACGGCAAGTCACTTTACTCGTACCATAATGCATGATCCCGTGACCAGACACTTGGTCACTTTGAGCTCATTATGATGATGCATTACCGAGTGGTCCCAGTGATACCTCTCCGTCATACGGAGTGACAAATCCCAGTCTTGATCCGTGTCAACCCAACAGACACTTTCGGAGATACCCGTAGTATACCTTTATAGTCACCCAGTTACGTTGTGACGTTTGGAACACCCAAAGCACCCCTACGGTATCCGGGAGTTACACGATCTCATGGTCTAAGGAAAGGATACTTTGACATTGGAAAAACTCTAGCAAACAAACTATACGATCTTGTGCTATGTTTAGGATTGGGTCTTGTCCATCACGTCATTCTCCTAATGATGTGATCCCGTTATCAATGACATCCAATGTCCATAGTCAGGAAACCATGACTATCTATTGATCAACGAGCTAGTCAACTAGAGGCTTACTAGGGACATGTTGGTGTCTATTATTCACACATGTATTACGATTTCCGGATAACACAATTATAGCATGAATAAAAGACAACTATCATGAACAAGGAAATATAATAATAATGCTTTTATTATTGCCTCTAGGGCATATTTCCAATAGGTGGGGGGCGCACCAGCCCACCTGGGGCTGGTCCCCTCTCACACTTGGCCCACGCAACCCTCTGGGGCAGGTAGCCCCACCTGGTGGACCCCCGGGACCCTCCCGATGGTCCCGGTACGTTACCGATAGCACCCGAAACTTTTCCGGTGACCAAAACAGGTCTTCCCATATATATAAATCTTTACCTCCGGACCATTCCGGAACTCCTCGTGATGTCCAGGATCTCATTCGGGACTCCGAACAACATTCGGTAACCACGTATATCTATTCCCTATAACCCTAGCGTCATCGAACCTTAAGTGTGTAGACCCTACGGGTTCGGGAGACATGTAGACATGACCGAGACGACTCTCCGGTCAATAACCAACAGCGGGATCTGGATACCCATGTTGTCTCCCACATGCTCCTCGATGATCTCATCGGATGAACCACGATGTCGAGGATTCAAGCAACCCCGTATACAATTCCCTTTGTCAATCGGTATGTTACTTGCCCGAGATTCGATCATCGGTATCCCAATACCTCGTTCAATCTCGTTACCGGCAAGTCACTTTACTCGTACCGTAATGCATGATCCCGTGACCAGACACTTGGTCACTTTGAGCTCATTATGATGATGCATTACCGAGTGGGCCCAGTGATACCTCTCCGTCATACGGAGTGACAAATCCCAGTCTTGATCCGTGTCAACCCAACAGACACTTTCGGAGATACCCGTAGTATACCTTTATAGTCACCCAATTACGTTGTGACGTTTGGAACACCCAAAGCACTCCTACGGTATCCGGGAGTTACACGATCTCATGGTCTAAGGAAAGGATACTTTGACATTGGAAAAACTCTAGCAAACGAACTATACGATCTTGTGCTATGTTTAGGATTGGGTCTTGTCCATCACATCATTCCCCTAATGATGTGATCCCGTTATCAATGACATCCAATGTCCATAGTCAGGAAACCATGACTATCTGTTGATCAACGAGCTAGTCAACTAGAGGCTTACTAGGGACATGTTGGTGTCTATTATTCACACATGTATTACGATTTCCGGATAACACAATTATAGCATGAATAAAAGACAATTATCATGAACAAGGAAATATAATAATAATGCTTTTATTATTGCCTCTAGGGCATATTTCTAACAGTCTCCCACTTGCACTAGAGTCAATAATCTAGTTACATTGTGATGAATCGAACACCCATGCAATTCTGGTGTTGATCATGTTTTGCTCTAGGGAGAGGTTTAGTCAACGGATCTGCTACATTCAGGTCCGTATGTACTTTACAAATATCTATGTCTCCATCTTGAACATTTTCACGAATGGAGTTGAAGCGACGCTTGATGTGCCTTGTCTTCTTGTGAAACCTGGGCTCCTTGGCAAGAGCAATAGCTCCAGTGTTGTCACAGAAGAGCTTGATCGGCCCCGACGCATTGGGTATGACTCCTAGGTCGGTGATGAACTCCTTCACCCAAATTGCTTCATGCGCTGCCTCCAAGGCTGCCATGTACTCCGCTTCACATGTAGATCCCGCCACGACGCTCTGCTTGCAACTGCACCAGCTTACTGCCCCACCATTCAAAATATACACGTATCCGGTTTGTGACTTAGAGTCATCCAGATCTGTGTCGAAGCTAGCGTCGACGTAACCTTTTACGACGAGCTCTTCGTCACCTCCATAAACGAGAAACATTTCCTTAGTCCTTTTCAGGTACTTCAGGATATTCTTGACCGCTGTCCAGTGTTCCTTGCCGGGATTACTTTGGTACCTTCCTACCAAACTCACGGCAAGGTTTACATCAGGTCTGGTACACAGCATGGCATACATAATAGAACCTATGGCTGAGGCATAGGGGATGACACTCATCTCTTCTATATCTTCTGCCGTGGTCGGACATTGAGTTGAGCTCAATTTCACACCTTGCAACACAGGCAAGAACCCCTTCTTAGACTGATCCATATTGAACCTTTTCAATATCTTATCAAGGTATGTGCTTTGTGAAAGACCTATGAGGCGTCTTGATCTATCTCTATAGATCTTGATGCCTAATATATATGCAGCTTCTCCAAGGTCCTTCATTGAAAAACTCTTATTCAAGTAGGCCTTAATGCTGTCCAAGAGTTCTATATCATTTCCCATCAAAAGTATGTCATCTACATATAATATGAGAAATGCTACAGAGCTCCCACTCACTTTCTTGTAAACACAGGCTTCTCCATAAGTCTGCGTAAACCCAAACGCTTTGATCATCTCATCAAAGCGAATGTTCCAACTCCGAGATGCTTGCACCAGCCCATAAATCGAGCGTTGGAGCTTGCACACCTTGTCAGCATTCTTAGGATCGACAAAACTTTCCGGCTGCATCATATACAATTCTTCCTTAAGGAAACCATTAAGGAATGCCGTTTTGACGTCCATTTGCCATATCTCATAATCATAGAATGTGGCAATTGCTAACATGATTCGGACGGACTTTAGCTTCGCTACCGGTGAGAAAGTCTCATCGTAGTCAACCCCTTGAACTTGTCGATAACCCTTAGCGACAAGCCGAGCTTTATAGATGGTCACATTACCGTCCGCGTCTGTCTTCTTCTTAAAGATCCATTTATTTTCTATGGCTCGCCGCTCCACGGGCAAGTCAGTCAAAGTCCATACTTCGTTTTCATACATGGATCCTATCTCGGATTTCATGGCTTCCAGCCATTTGTCGGAATCCGGGCCCGCCATCGCTTCTTCATAGTTCGAAGGTTCACCGTTGTCTAACAACATGATTTCCAAGACAGGGTTGCCGTACCACTCTGGTGCGGAACGTGTCCTTGTGGACCTACGAATTTTAGTAGGAGCTTGATCAGAAGTATCTTGATCATCATCATTAACTTCCTCTCTAGTCGGTGCAGGCACCTCAGGAACATTTTCTTGAGTTGCGCCCTTTTCCGGTTCAAGAGGTAATACTTCATCAAGTTCTACTTTCCTCCCACTTACTTCTTTCGAGAGAAACTCTTTCTCTAGAAAGGATCCATTCTTGGCAACAAAGATCTTGCCTTCGGATTTGAGGTAGAAGGTATACCCAATAGTTTCTTTAGGGTATCCTATGAAGACGCATTTTTCCGACTTGGGTTCGAGCTTTTCAGGTTGAAGTTTCTTGACATAAGCATCGCATCCCCAAACTTTTAGAAACGATAGCTTAGGTTTCTTCCCAAACCATAATTCATACGGTGTCGTCTCAACGGATTTCGACGGAGCCCTATTTAAAGTGAATGCGGCAGTCTCTAAAGCATAGCCCCAAAAAGAAAGCGGTAAATCAGTAAGAGACATCATAGATCACACCATATCTAATAGAGTGCGATTACGACGTTCGGACACACCATTACGCTGAGGTGTTCCAGGCGGCGTGAGTTGTGAAACTATTCCACATTTCCTTAAGTGTGTGCCAAATTCGTGACTCAAGTATTCTCCTCCACGATCTGATCGCAAAAACTTGATTTTCCTGTCACGTTGATTCTCAACCTCACTCTGAAATTCTTTGAAATTTTCAAAGGTTTCAGACTTGTGTTTCATTAAGTAGACATACCCATATCTACTCAAATCATCAGTGAGGGTGAGAACATAACGATAGCCACCGCGAGCCTCAACACTCATTGGACCGCACACATCAGTATGTATGATTTCCAATAAGTTGGTTGCTCGCTCCATTGTTCCCGAGAACGGAGTCTTGGTCATTTTACCCATGAGGCATGGTTCGCACATGTCAAATGATTCATAATCAAGAGACTCTAAAAGTCCATCTGCATGGAGCTTCTTCATGCGTTTGACACCTATGTGACCAAGGCGGCAGTGCCACAAGTATGTGGGACTATCATTATCAACCTTACATATTTTGGCACTCACACTATGAACATGTGTAGCATTATGCTCGAGATTCATTAAGAATAAACCATTCACCATCGGAGCATGACCATAAAACATATCTCTCATATAAATAGAACAACCATTATTCTCAGATTTAAATGAGTAGCCATCTCGAATTAAACGAGATCCCGATACAATGTTCATGCTCAAAGCTGTCACTAAATAACAATTATTAAGGTTTAATACTAATCCCGAAGGTAAATGTAGAGGTAGCGTGCCGACGGCGATCACATTGACCTTGGAACCATTCCCGACGCGCAACGTCACCTCGTCCTTTGCCAATCTCCGCTTATTCCGCAGCCCCTGCTTTGAGTTACAAATGTGAGCAACTGCACCGGTATCAAATACCCAGGAGCTACTACGGATACTGGTAAGGTACACATCAATTACATGTATATCACATATACCTTTTGTTTTGCCGGCCTTCTTGTCCGCTAAGTATTTGGGGCAGTTCCGCTTCCAGTGACCACTTCCCTTGCAATAAAAGCACTCAGTCTCGGGCTTGGGTCCATTCTTTGGCTTCTTCCCGGCAGCTTGCTTGCCGGGCGTGGCAACTACCTTGCCATCCTTCTTGAAGTTCTTTTTACCCTTGCCCTTCTTGAACTTAGCGGTTTTATTCACCATCAACACTTGATGTTCCTTCTTGACTTCTACCTCTGCTGATTTCAGCATTGAAAATAACTCAGGAATGGTCTTTTCCATCCCCTGCATATTGAAGTTCATCACAAAGCTCTTGTAGCTTGGTGGAAGCGACTGGAGGATTCTGTCAATGACCGCATCATCCGGGAGATTAACTCCCAGCTGAGTCAAGCGATTATGTAACCCAGACATAGTGAGTATGTGCTCATTGACAGAACTATTTTCCTCCATCTTACAGCTGAAGAATTTGTCGGAGACTTCATATCTCTCGACCCGGGCATGAGCTTGAAAAACCATTTTCAGCTCTTCGAACATCTCATATGCTCCATGTCTCTCAAAACGCTTTTGGAGTCCCGGCTCTAAGCTGTAAAGCATGCCGCACTGAACGAGGGAGTAGTCATCAGCACGTGTCTGCCAAGCGTTCATAACGTCTTGGTTCTGTGGAACGGGTGGGTCACCGAGCGGTGCTTGTAGGACATATTCTTTCTTGGCAGCTATGAGGATGATCCTCAGGTTCCGGACCCAGTCCGTATAGTTGCTGCCATCGTGTTTCAGCTTGGTTTTCTCTAGGATCTACAAGACATATTGTAAAGATTTTAGACTAAGTTCATGATAATTAAGTTCATCTAATCAAATTATTCAATGAACTCCCACTTAGATAGACATCCCTCCAGTCATCTAAGTATAACATGATCCGAGTTACTAGGCCGTGTCCGATCATCACGTGAGACGGACTAGTCAACATCGGTGAACATCTTCATGTTGATCGTATCTTCTATACGACTCATGCTCGACCTTTCGGTCTTCTGTGTTCCGAGGCCATGTCTGTACATGCTAGGCTCGTCAAGTCAACCTAAGTGTTTGCATGTGTAAATCTGTCTTACACCCGTTGTATGTGAACGTCTGAATCAAACACCCGATCATCACGTGGTGCTTTGAAACAACGAACTGTCGCAACGGTGCACAGTTAGGGAAACACTTTCTTGAAATTATTATGAGGGATCATCTTATTTACTACCGTCGTTCTAAGTAAACAAGATGCAAAACATGATAAACATCACATGCAATCAAATAATAATAGTGACATGATATGGCCAATATCACATAGCTCCTTTGATCTCCATCTTGGGGCTCCATGATCATCTTGTCACCGGCTTGACACCATGATCTCCATCATCATGATCTCCATCATCGTGTCTCCATGAAGTTGCTCGCCAACTATTACTTCTACTACTATGGCTAACGTTTAGCAATAAAGTAAAGTAATTTACATGGCGTTTCTCAATGACACGCAGGTCATACAAAAATAAAGACAACTCCTATGGCTCCTGCCGGTTGTCATACTCATCGACATGCAAGTCGTGATTCCTATTACAATAGCATGAACATCTCATACATCACATATATATCATTCATCATTCATCACAACTTTGGCCATATCACATCACAAAACACTTGCTGCAAAAACAAGTTAGACGTCCTCTAATTGTTGTTGCAAGTTTTACGTGGCTGAAATAGGGTTCTAGCAAGAACGTTTTCTTACCTACGTGAAAGCCACAACGTGATTTGTCAACTTCTATTTACCCTTCATAAGGACCCTTTTCATCGAATCCGCTCCAACTAAAGTAGGAGAGACAGACACCCGCCAGCCACCTTATGCAACTAGTGCATGTTAGTCGGTGGAACCGGTCTCACGTAAGCGTACGTGTAAGGTTGGTCCGGGCCGCTTCATCCCACAATACCGTTGAAGCAAGATAAGACTAGTAGCGGCAAGAAAGTTGACAAACATCTACGCCCACAACAAATTGTGTTCTACTCGCGCAAAAGAAGAACTACGCATAGACCTAGCTCTGATACCACTGTTGGGGAACGTTGCAGAAAACAAAAATTTTCCTACTGTTTCACCAAGATCCATCTAGGAGTTCATCTAGGATGCATCTACATACCTTTGCACATACCTTTGTAGATCACGCGGAAGCGTTCAAAGAACTGGGGATGAGGAAGTCGTACTCGACGTGATCCAAATCACCGGAGATCCTAGCGCCGAACGGACGGCACTGTTCCAAATCACCGAATCCTAGCGCCGAACGGACGGCACCTCCGCGTTCAACACACGTACGGTCAGCGTACGTCTCCTTCTTCTTGATCCAGCAAGGGGGAAGGAGAGGTTGAGGAAGATGGCTCCAAGCAGCAGCACGACGGCGTGGTGGTGGTGGAGCTGCAGTACTCCGGCAGGGCTTCGCCAAGCACTATGGAGGAGGAGGATGTGTTGGAGAGGGAGAGGGAGGCACCAAAGATGTGTTATGAGAGGCCCTCCTTCCCCACTATATATAGGGAGTCCAAGGGGGGGGCCCATCTAGGGGGCGGCCAAGGGGGGAGAGAGGGGGGCGCACCACTAGGTGGGCCTTAGGCCCATCTGAGCCTAGGGTTTCCCCCTTTTCCCTTCTCTCTTCGCCTTGGGCCCTGGTGGGGGGCGCACCGGCCCACCTGGGGCTGGTCCCCTCTCACACTTGGCCCACGCAACCCTCTGGGGCAGGTAGCCCCACCTGGTGGACCCCCGGGACCCTCCCGGTGTTCCCGGTACGTTACCGATAGCACCCGAAACTTTTCCGGTGACCAAAACAGGACTTCCCATATATAAATCTTTACCTCCGGACCATTCCGAAACTCCTCGTGATGTCCGGGATCTCATCTGGGACTCTGAACAACATTCGGTAACCACGTATATCTATTCCCTATAACCCTAGCGTCATTGAACCTTAAGTGTGTAGACCCTACGGGTTCGGGAGTCATGCAGACATGGCCGAGACAACTCTCCGGTCAATAACCAACAGCGGGATCTGGATACCCATGTTGGCTCCCACATGTTCCACGATGATCTCATCGGATGAACCACGATGTCAAGGATTTAATCAATCCCGTATACAATTCCCTTTGTCCATCGATACGATACTTGCCCGAGATTCGATCGTCGGTATCCCGATACCTTGTTCAATCTCGTTACTGGCAAGTCTCTTTACTCGTTCCGTAACACATCATCCCGTGATCAACTCCTTGATCACATTGTGCACATTATGATGATGTCCTACCGAGTGGGCCCAGAGATACCTTTCCGTTTACACGGAGTGACAAATCCTAGTCTCGATTCGTGCCAACCCAACAGACACTTTTGGAGATACCTGTAGTGTACCTTTATGGCCACCCAGTTACGTTGTGACGTTTGGCACACCCAACGCACTCCTACGGTATCCGGGAGTTGCACAATCTCATGGTCTAAGGAAATGATACTTGACATTAGAAAAGCTTTAGCAAACGAACTAAACGATCTTTGTGCTAGGCTTAGGATTGGGTCTCGTCCATCACATCATTCTCCTAATGATGTGATCCCGTTATCAACGACATCCAATGTCCATGGTCGGGAAACCGTAACCATCTATTGATCAACGAGCTAGTCAACTAGAGGCTTACTAGGGACATGGTGTTGTCTATGTATCCACACATGTATCTGAGTTTCCTATCAATACAATTCTAGCATGGATAATAAACGATTATCATGAACAAGGAAATATAATAAAACCAATTTATTATTGCCTCTAGGGCATATTTCCAACAGTCTAACACTTGCACTAGAGTCAATAATCTAGTTCACATCGCCATGTGATTAACACTCACAGGTCACATCACCATGTGACCGACATCCAAGAGTCTACTAGACTCAATGATCTAGTTCACATCACTATGTGATAAACACTCAAAGAGTCTGGGTTTGATCATGTTATGCTTGTGAGAGAGGTTGTAGTCAACGGGTCTTGCCATATTCAGATCCCTATGTATTTCGCAAAACTTTATGTCATATCGTAGATGCTGCTACCACGTTCCACTTGGAGCTATTCCAAATTGTTTCTCCATTATACGTATCCGGTATCTCTACTCAGAGCTATCCAGATAGGTGTTAAGCTTGCATCGACGTAACTCTTTACGTTGAACTCTTTATCACCTCCATAACCGAGAAACATTTCCTTATTCCTCTAAGGATAATTTTGACCGCTATTTGGTGATCTACTCCTAGATCACCTTTGTACCCTCTTGCTAGACATGTGGCAAGGCACACATCAGGTGCAGTACTTGAGCATGGCATACCGTATAGAGCCTATGCCAAAAGCATAGGGGACGACCTTCGTCCTTTCTCTTTCTTCTGCCGTGGTCAAGATTTGAGTCTTACTCAACTTCACACCTTACAACTCAGGTAAGAACCCCTTCTTTGACTGATCTATTTTGAACTCCTTCAAAAACATGTCAAGGTGTGCGTTCTTTGAAAGTACCATCAGGCGTCTTGATCTATCTCTATAGATCTTGATGCCCAATATGTAAGCAGCTTTATCCAGGTCTTCCTTTGAAAAACACTCTTCAAACAACCGTTTATGCTTTCCAGAAATTCTACATTATTTTGGATGAACAATATGTCATCCACATATACTTATCAGAAATGTTGTAGTGCTCCCACTCACTTTCTTGTAAATACAAGTTTCTAGCAAACATTGTATAAACCTAAAAGCTTTGATCACTCCATCAACACATATATTCCGATTCCGAGATGCTTGCTCTAGTCCATAGAAGGATTGCTAAAGCCAGCATACCTTTTAGCATCCTTAGGATCGACAAAACCTTTTATTGTATCACATACAACTTTTCTTATGAAAACTGGTAAGAAAACTTGTTTTGACATCCATCTGTAAGATTTCATAATCGAAAAATACAGCTAATGCTAACATGATTCCGACGGACTTAAGCATCGCTACGGGTGAGAAATTCTCATCGTAGTCAACTCCTTGAACTTGTGAAAAGACTCTTTCTCACAAGTCGAGCTTCATAGACGGTAACATTACCGCCCACGTCCGTCTTCTTCTTAAAGATCCATTTATCTCAATGGCTTGCCGATCATCGGGCAAGTCCACCAAAGTCCATACTTTGTTCTGATATATGGATCCTATTTCGGATTTCATGGCTTCTAACCATTTGTCGGAATACGGCCCCACCATCACTTCTCCATAGCTCATAGGTTCATTGTTGTCTAACAACATGATATCTAAGACAGGATTACCGTACCACTCAGGAGTAGTACATATCCTTGTCGACCTACGAGGTTCGATAGCAACTTGATCCGAAGCTTCATGATCACTATCATTAACTTCCTCTTCAACAGACGTAGGCACCACAGAAAACATCTTTCTGTGTTGCATCACTCTCTGGTTGAAAATAAAGGTTCGACAACCTCATCAAGTTCTATCTTCCTCCCACTCAATTCTTTCGAGAAAAACTCCTTCTCGAGAAAGGACCTGTTCTTAGCGACAAACAATTTGCCCTTGGATCTGAGATAGAAGGTATACCCAACTGTCACCCTTGGGTATCCTATGAAGATGTGTTTGTCCGCTTTGGGTTTGAGCTTCTCCGGCTGAAGCCTTAAGCATCGCAGCCCCAAACATTAAGAAATGACAACTTTGGTTTCTTGCCAAACCATATTCTTACGACGTTGTCTCAACGGACTTTAGATGGTGTCCTATCTAAAGTGAATGCGGCTGTCTCTAACGCATAACCTCAAAATGAAAATGGTAGATTGGTAAGAGACATCATAGATCGCACCATATCTCATAGGGTTCGATTACAATGTCCGGACACACCATTACCTTGTGGTGTTCCAGGTGGCTTCAACTGTGAAACAATTCCACAATGTCTTAAGTGATTGCCAAACTCATAACTCAGAAAATCCCCTTTTGATCAGATCGTAGGAACATGATCTTATTGTTATGATGATTCTTAACTTCACTCTGAAATCGCTTGAACTTTTCAAACGTTTCAGACTTGTGCTTCATTAAGTAGATATACCTATATCTACCCAAATCATCAGTGAAGATGAGAAAATAGCGATATCCACCGCACGCTTCAATTCTCATTGGATCACACACATCAGCATGCATGATTTCCAACAAGTCACTTGCCCGTTTCATTGTACCTGAAAACGGGGTCTTAGTCATCCTGCCCATGAGGCATGGCTCGCATGTGTCAAGTGATTCAAAATCAAGTGACTCCAAACATCCATCGACATGGAGTTTCTTCATGCATCTTACGCCAATATGACCTAAGCGGCAGTGCCACGAGAAAGTGGTACTATCATTATTAACTCTACATCCTTTGGCGTGAACATGTGTATTACCACGATCGAGATTCAATGAACCATTCACATAGGGTGCATGACCATGAAAGGTATCATTCATGTAAACAGAAATACCATTATTCTCTAACTTAAATGAATGACCGTATTGCAATGAACATGATCTAATCATATTCATGCTCAACGTAGATACCTGATAACATTTATCTAGGTTCAATACTAATCCCGAAGGCAGATGGAGCGTGCGATGGTGATCTCATCAACTTTGGAAACACTTCCAACACACATCGTCACCTCGCCCTTAGTCAGTCTCCGTTTAGTCCGTAGCTTTTGCTTCAAGTCACCAATAATAGCAACTGAACCGGTATCCAATACCCAGGTGCTACCAGGAGTACTAGTGAGGTACACATTAATAACACGTATATACTTTGTTGAAGTTGCCAACCTTCTTATCTACCATGCATTTGGGGTAATTCCGCTACCAGTGACCGTTCCCTTTATAATAGAAGCACTTAGTCTCGGGTTTGGGTTCAACCTTGGGTTCCTTCACTTGAGCGGCAACTGGTTTGCCATCCATGAAGTTTCCCTTCTAGCCCTTGCCCTTCTTGAAACCAGTGGTCTTGTTAAACCATCAACACTTGATGCTCCTTCTTGATTTCTACCTTTTGCGGTCTTAAGCACCGCGAACAGCTCCGGGATCAACTCCATCCCTTGCATGTCATAGTTCATCACGAAGATCTAGTAGCTTAGTGATAGTGGCTAGAGAAATCTATCAATCACTATCTTATCTGGAAGTTTAACTCCCACTTGATTTAAGTGATTGTAGCATCCAGACATTCTGAGCACATGCTCACTAGTTGAGCTATTCTCCTCCATCTTGTTGGCTAAAGAACTTGTCAGAGGTCTCACACCTCTCAACACGGGCATGAGCCTGAAATCCCAATTTCAGCTCTTGGAACATCTCATATGTTCTATGGCGTTTAAAACGTCATTGGAATCCCGATTCTAAGCCGTAAAGTATGGTGCACTAAACTATCAAGTAGTCATCAGGACGTGTCTGTCAGGTGTTCACAACATCCACAGACGACGTTGTAGGGGTTTGCACATCGAGCGGTGCATCAAAGACATAAGCCTTCTGTGTAGCAGTGAGGACACTCCTCGGACTACGGACCTAGTCCGCATCATTGCTTACAATATCTTTCAACTTAATCTTTCTCTAGGAACGTATTGAAACAAGGAGCTACAACGTGAGCTATTTATCTACAACATATTTGCAAAGACAATTTAGACTATGTTCATGATAATTGAGTTCATCTAATCAAATTATTTAATGAACTCCCACTCAGATAGACATCCCTCTAGTCATCTAAGTGAAACATGATCCGAGTCAACTAGGCCGTGTCCGATCATCACGTGAGACGGACTAGTCAACATCGGTGAACATCTTCATGTTGATCGTATCTTCTATACGACTCATGCTCGACCTTTCGGTCTTCCGTGTTCCGAGGCCATGTCTGTACATGCTAGGCTCGTCAAGTCAACCTAAGTGTTTTTGCTGTGTAAATCTGGCTTACACCCGTTGTATTCGAACGTTAGAATCTATCACACCCGATCATCACGTGGTGCTTCGAAACAACGAACCTTCACAACGGTGCACAGTTAGGGGGAACACCTTTCTTGAAATTTTAGTGAGGGATCATCTTATTTAAGCTACCGTCGTTCTAAGCAAATAAGATGTAAAACATGATAAACATCACATGCAATCAAATAGTGACATGATATGGCCAATATCATTTTGCTCCTCTCGATCTCCATCTTCGGGGCTCCATGATCATCGTTGTCACCGGCATGACACCATGATCTCCATCATCATGATCTCCATCATCGTGTCTTCTTGAAGTTGTCTCGTCATCTATTACTTCTACTACTATGGCTAACGCTTTAGCAATAAAGTAAAGTAATTACATGACGTTTATGTTGACACGCAGGTCATAAATAAATAAAGACAACTCCTATGGCTCCTGCCGGTTGTCATACTCATCGACATGCAAGTCGTGATTCCTATTACAAGAACATGATCAATCTCATACATCACATATATCATTCATCACATCCTTTTGGCCATATCACATCACACAGGCATATGCTGCAAAAACAAGTTAGACGTCCTCTAATTGTTGTTGCAAGTTTTTACGTGGCTGCTATAGGTTTCTAGCAAGAACGTTTCTTACCTACGCCAAAACCACAACGTGATATGCCAATTTCTATTTACCCTTCATAAGGACCCTTTTCATCGAATCCGATCCGACTAAAGTGGGAGAGACAGACACCCGCTAGCCACCTTATGCAACTAGTGCATGTCAGTCGGTGGAACCAGTCTCACGTAAGAGTACGTGTAAGGTCGGTCCGGGCCGCTTCATCCCACGATGCCGCCGAATCAAGATAAGACTAGTAACGGTAAGTAAATTGACAAAATCACGCCCACAACTACTTTGTGTTCTACTCGTGCATAGAAACTACGCATAGACCTAGCTCATGATGCCACTGTTGGGGAACGTAGCAGAAATTCAAAATTTTCTACGCATCACCAAGATCAATCTATGGAGTAATCTAGCAACGAGGGGAAGAGAGTGCATCTACATACCCTTGTAGATCGCTAAGCGGAAGCGTTCAAGTGAACGGGGTTGATGGAGTCGTACTCGTCGTGATCCAAATCACCGATGATCCTAGTGCCGAACGGACGGCACCTCCGTGTTCAACACACGTACAGCCCGGTGACGTCTCCTACGCCTTGATCCAGCAAGGGGAGAAGGAGAGGTTGGGGAAGACTCCATCCAGCAGCAGCACGACGGCGTGGTGGTGGTGGAGGAGCGTGGTACTCCAGCAGGGCTTCGCCAAGCACCGCAAGAGACGAGGAGGGAGAGGGGTAGGGCTGCGCCAAGAAGGAGATGTTCTCGTGTGTATGGCAGCCCAAAACCTCAAGTATATATAGGGGAGGGGAGGGGCTGCGCCCCCACCTAGGTTTCCACCCCTAGGGGTGGCGGCCAGCCCTAGATCCCATCTAGGGGGGGCCGAAGGGGGGAGAGAGGGGGGCGCACCACTAGGTGGGCCTTAGGCCCATCTGAGCCTAGGGTTTCCCCCTTTTCCCTTCTCTCTTCGCCTTGGGCCCTGGTGGGGGGGCGGCACCAGCCCACCTGGGGCTGGTCCCCTCTCACACTTGGCCCACACAACCCTTTGGGGCAGGTAGCCCCACCTGGTGGACCCCCGGGACCCTCCCGGTGGTCCCGGTACGTTACCGATAGCACCCGAAACTTTTCCGGTGACCAAAACATGACTTCCCATATATAAATCTTTACCTCCGGACCATTCCGGAACTCCTCGTGATGTCCAGGATCTCATCTGGGACTCCAAACAACATTCGGTAACCACGTATATCTATTCCCTATAACCCTAGCGTCATCGAACCTTAAGTGTGTAGACCCTACGGGTTCGGGAGTCATGCAGACATGGCCGAGACAACTCTCCGGTCAATAACCAACAGCGGGATCTAGATACCCATGTTGGCTCCCACATGTTCCACGATGATCTCATCGGATGAACCACGATGTCAAGGATTTAATCAATCCCGTATACAATTCCCTTTGTCCATCGGTACGATACTTGCCCGAGATTCGATCGTCGGTATCCCGATACCTTGTTCAATCTCGTTACCGGCAAGTCTCTTTACTCGTTCCGTAACACATCATCCCGTGATCAACTCCTTGATCACATTGTGCACATTATGATGATGTCCTACCGAGTGGGCCCAGAGATACCTCTCCGTTTACACGGAGTGACAAATCCCAGTCTCGATTCGTGCCAACCCAACAGACACTTTCGGAGATACCTGTAGTGTACCTTTATTGCCACCCAGTTACGTTGTGACATTTGGCACACCCAAAGCACTCCTACGGTATCCGGGAGTTGCACAATCTCATGGTCTAAGGAAATGATACTTGACATTAGAAAAGCTTTAGCAAACGAACTACATGATCTTTGTGCTAGGCTTAGGATTGGGTCTCGTCCATCACATCATTCTCCTAATGATGTGATCCCGTTATCAACGACACCCAATGTCCATGGTTAGGAAACCATAACCATCTATTGATCAACGAGCTAGTCAACTAGAGGCTTACTAGGGACATGGTGTTGTCTATGTATCCACACATGTATCTGAGTTTCCTATCAATACAATTCTAGCATGGATAATAAACGATTATCATGAACAAGGAAATATAATAATAACCAATTTATTATTGCCTCTAGGGCATATTTCCAACACGTACAGCCCGGGGACGTCTCCTCCTTCTTGATCCAGCAAGAGGAGAGGAGAAGTTGAGGGAGAACTCCGGCAGCACGATAGCGTGGTGGTGGAGTTTGTGGTATTCCTGCAGGGCTTCACCAAGCTCTACGGAGGAGAAGGAAGAGTTGGAGGAGGGAGGGGCTGCGCCAGGAAAGGGGTGCGGCTGCCCTCTCTCTCCCTCACTATATATAGGGGGAAGGGGGTGGAGGAGGTGCCCTAGGGTTCCCTAGGGGAGGGGCGGCGGCCACAGGGAAAACCCTAGATGGGTTTGAGCGCCCCCACCCCTAGGAAACTTGTGCCCCAAGCCGGGAGGGGTGGCTGCCCTAGGGGAGGCGCCCCCACCTGTCCAAGTTATGTGAGATGGGGTGGGAGGGGCGCACAGCCCCTTAGTGGGCTGGTGTGCCCCTTCCTCCTGGCCCATAAGGCCCCCCAACGCTTGCCGGGGCCTCTGAAACCACTTTCGAACACGCTGGTCGTCACCCGGTACCCCCGGAACAATTCCGGACTCCAATACCCTTCGTGCAATATATCGATATTCACCTCCGGACCATTTCGGAACTCCTCGTCATGTCCGGGATCTCATACGGGACTCCGAACAACCTTCGGTAACCACATACTATTTCCCATAACAACTCTAGCGTCACCGAACCTTAAGTGTGTAGACCCTACGGGTTCGGGAACCATGCAGACATGACCGAGACATCTCTCCGGCCAATAACCAATAGCGGGATCTGGATACCCATATTGGCTCCCACATGTTCCACGATGATCTCATCGGATGAACCACGATGTCGGGGATTCAATCAATCCCGTATACAATTCCCTTTGTCTATCGGTATGTTACTTGCCCGAGATTCGATCGTCGGTATCCCCATACCTCGTTCAATCTCGTTGCCGGCAAGTCTCTTTGCTCGTTCCGTAACGCATGATCCGGTGGCTAACTCATTAGTCACATTCAGCTCATTATGATGATGCATTACCGAGTGGGCCCAGAGATACCTCTCCGTCACATGGAGTGACAAATCCCAGTCTCGATTCGTGCCAACTCAACAGACACTTTCGGAGATACCCGTAGTGTGCCTTTATAGCCACCCAGTTACGTTGTGACGTTTGGCACACCCAAAGCATTCCTACGGTATCCGGGAGTTGCACAATCTCATGGTCTAAGGAAATTTTACTTGACATTAGAAAAGCTCTTAGCAAACGAACTACACGATCTTGTGCTATGCTTAGGATTGGGTCTTGTCCATCACATCATTCTCCTAATGATGTGATCCCTTTATCAATGGCATCCAATGTCCATGGTCAGGAAACCATAACCATCTATTGATCAACGAATTAGTCAACTAGAGGTTTACTAGGGACATGTTGTGGTCTATGTATTCACACATGTATTACGGTTTCCAGTTAATACAATTATAGCATGAACAATAGACAATTATCATGAACAAGGAAATACAATAATAACCATTTTATTATTGCCTCTAGGGTTTATTTCCAACAGTATCCCACTTGCACTAGAGTCAATAATCTAGTTCACATCACTATGTGATTGTGATGAATCCAACACCCATGGGGTTTGTTCATATCTCGCTTGTGAGATAGGTTTATTAGTCAATGGGTCTGAACCTTTCAGATCCATGTGTGCTTTACAAATCTCTATGTCATCTTGTAGATGCAGCTACCACGCGCTACTTGGAGCTATTCCAAACAATTACTCTACTATACGAATCCGGTTTACCACTCAGAGTCATCCGGATTAGTGTCAAAGTTGGCATCGACGTAACCCTTTACGACGAACTCTTTTACCACCTCCATAATCGAGAAAATTCCTTAGTCCACTAGTTACTAAGGATAAGTTCGCCCGCTGTCATGTGATCCATTCCTGGATCACTCTTGTACCCCTTGACTAACTCATGGCAAGGCACACTTCAGGTGCGGTACACAACATAGCATACTGTAGAGCCTACGTCTAAAGCATAGGGGACGACCTTCGTCCTTTCTCTCTCTTCTGCCGTGGTCAGGTCTTGAGTCTTACTCAATACTCACACCTTCTAACACAGCCAAGAACTCCTCCTTTGCTGATCTATTTTGAACTCCTTCAAAATCTTGTCACGGTATGTATTCATTTGAAAGTACTATTAAGCGTTTTTGATCTATCCTTATAGATCTTGATGCTCAATGTTCAAGTAGCTTAATCCAGGTTTTTCATTGAAAAACACTTTTCAAATAACCCTGTATGCTTTCAAGAAATTCTACATCATTTCTGATCAACAATATGTTAACAACATATACTCATCAAAAATTCTATAGTGCTCACACTCACTTCTTTGGAAATACAAGTTCCTCATAAACTTTGTATAAACCCAAAATCATTGATCATCTCATCAAAGCGTACATTCCAACTCCGAGATGCTTACTCCAGTCCTTAAAAGGATTGCTGGAGCTTTGCATACTTGTTAGCATCTTTCAGGATTGACAAAACCTTCTGGTTGTATCACATACAACCTTTCCTCAAGAAAATCGTCGAGGAAACAATGTTTTGACATCCTATCTGCAAGATTTCATAAATAATGCAGTAACTGCTAACATAATTCCAACAGACTCTTAGCATCGCTATGAGTGAGAAAGTCTCATCGTAGTCAACTCTTTGAACTTGTTAGAAAACATCTTAACGACAAGTCGAGATTTCTTAATGATGACACTTACCATCATTGTCCGTCTTCCTTTTAAAATCCATCTGCACCCAACAGCCTTACGACCATCAAGTAGTTCTTCCAAAGTCTATACTTTGTTTTTATACATGGATCCTCTCTTGGATTTTATGGCCTCGAGCCATTCGTCGGAATCCGGGCCCACCATCGCTTCTCCATAACTCGTAGGTTCATTGTTGTCTAGCAACACAGGACAGGATTACGTACCACTCTGAAGTAGTATGCATCCTTGTCGACCTATGAGGTTTGGTAGTGACTTGATCCGAAGTTTCATGATCACTATCATAAGCTTCCACTTCAATTGGTGTAGGTGCCACAGGAGCAACTTCCTGTGCCCTGCTACACACTAGTTGAAGTGATGGTTCAATAACCTCATCAAGTCTCCATCATCCTCCCACTCAATTATTTCGAGAGAAACTTTTCCTCGAGAAAGGACCCGTTTCTAGAAACAATCACTTTTGCTTCCGGATCTGAAATAGGAGGTATACCCAACTATTTTGGGTATTCTATGAAGATGCATTTATCCGCTTTGGGTTCGAGCTTATTAGCCTGAAACTTTTTCACATAAGCGTCGCAGCCCCAAACTTTTTAAGAAACAATAGCTTAGGTTTTTCTAAACCATAGTTCATACGGCGTCGTCTCAACGGAATTGCGTGGTGCCCTATTTAAAGTGAATGCGGTTGTCTCTAATGCCTAACCCATAAACGATAGTGGTAATTCGATGAGAGACATCATGGTATGCACCATATCCAATAGGGTGCAGTTATGATGTTCGGACACACCATCACACTATGGTGTTCCAGGCGGTATTAGTTGTGAAGCAATTTCCACAATGTCTTAATTGTGTGCCAAACTCGTAACTCAGACATTCATCTCTATGATCATATCATAGACATTTTATCCTCTTATCACGATGATCTTCAACTTCACTCTGAAATTACTTAAACCTTTCAATAATTCAGACTTGTGTTTCATCAAGTAAATATACTCAGCATCTACTCAAATCATCTGTGAAGTAAGAACATAACGATATCCACTGCGTGCCTCAACACTCATTGGACTGCACACATCAAAATGTATTACTTCACAAGTTGCTTTCTTGTTCCATCTTACTGAAAATGAGGCCTTTCAGTCATCTTGCCCATGTGGTATGATTTGCATGTCTCAAGTGATTCAAAATCAAGTGAGTCCAAATGATCCATCTGTATGGAGTTTCTTCATGCATATCTACCAATAGACATGGTTCACATGTTTCAATCTTTTCAAAAACGAGTGAGTCCAAAGATCCATCAACATGGAGCTTCTTCATGCGTTTTATACCAACATGACTCAAATGGCAGTGCCACAAGTATGTGGTACTATCATTACTATCTTATATCTTTTGGCATGAACATGTGTATCACTACGATCGAGATTCTATAAACCATTCATTTTAGGTGCAAGACCATTGAAGGTATTATTCAAATAAACAGAGTAACCATTATTCTCCTTAAATGAATAACCGTATTGCGATAAACATAATCCAATCATGTCTATGCTCAACGCAAACACCAAATAACAATTATTTAGGTTTAACACCAATCCCGATGGTAGAGGGAGCGTGCGATGTTTGATCACATCAACCTTGGAAACGCTTCCAACACATATCGTCATCTCACCTTTAGCTAGTCTCCGCAGCCTTTTATTTTGAGTTACTAACGCTTAGCAACCGAACCGGTATTTTTTACCCTGGTGCTACTAGGAGTACTAGTAAAGTACACAATATAACGTATATTCAAAATACTTCTGTCGACATTGCCAGCCTTCTCATCTACCAAGCATCTAGGGTAGTTCTGCTTCAGTGACCGTTCCCCTCATTACAGAAGCACTTAGTCTCGGGTTTGGGTTCAACCTTGGGTTTCTTCACTAGGGCAACAACTGATTTGTCGTTTCATAAAGTATCCCTTCTTTCCCTTGCCCTTCTTGAAACTAGTGGTTTAACCATCAACAATTGATGCTCCTACTTGATTTCTACTTTCGCGGTGTCAAACATCGCGAGTTGCTCAAGGATCATCATGTCTATCCCTGATATGTTATAGTTCATCACGAAGCTCTAATAGCTTGGTGGCAGTGACTATGGAGAACTATCACTGTCTCATCTGGAAGATTAACTCCCACTCGATTCAAGCGATTGTAGTACTCAGACAATCTGAGCACATGCTCAACGATTGAGTTTTTCTCCCTTAGTTTGCAGGATTAAGAAACTTGTCGGAGTTCTCATACCTCTTGACGTGGGCACTAGTCTGAAATCCCAATTTCAGTCTTTGGAACATCTCATATGTTCTGCGACGTTTCAAAAACGTCTTTGGTGCCACAATTCTAAACCGTTAGCATTACGCACTGAACTATCATGTAGTCATCAAAACGTGTATGTCAGATGTTTCCCAACATCTATAGATGACGCTGGAGGTTCAGCACACCGAGCGGTGCATTAAGGACATAAGCCTTCTGCTCAGCAATGAGGATAATCCTCAGTTTACAGACCCAGTCCGCATAATTTCTACTATCAACTTTCAACTGAATTTTCTCTAGAAACATATCTTAAACAGCAGAACTAAAGTGTAAGCTACGAGATAATTTGGAAAGACCTTTTGACTATGTTCATGATAATTAAGTTCATCTGATTATTTAATGAACTCCCACTTAGATAGACATCCCTCTAGTCATCTAAGTGATACATGATCCGAGTCAACTAGGCTGTGTCCGATCATCACGTGAGACGGACTAGTCATCATCGGTGAACATCTTCATGTTGATCATATCTACTATACGACTCATTCTCGACCTTTCGGTCTCTTGTGTTCCGAGGCCATGTCTGTACATGCTAGGCTCGTCAAGTCAACCTAAGTGTTTCACATGTGTAAATCTGGCTTACACCCATTGTATGTGAACGTTAGAATCTATCACACCCGATCATCACGTGGTGCTTCGAAACAACGAACCTTTGCAATGGTGCACAGTTAGGGGGGACACTTTCTTGAAATTTTAGTGAGGGATCATCTTATTTATGCTACCATAATTCTAAGCAAATAAGATGTAAACATGACAAACATCACATGAAAATCATAAAGTGACATGATATGGCCAATATCATCTTGCGCCTTTTGATCTCCATCTTCGAGGCACGGCATGATCACCTTCGTCACCGGCATGACACCATGATCTCCATCATCGTGTCATCATGAAGTTGCCTCGCCAACTATTACTTCTACTACTATGGCTAACAGTTAGCAATAAAGTAAAGTAATTACATGGCGTTTTCATTGACACGCAGGTCATAAATAAATTAAGACAACTCCTATGGCTCATGCCGGTTGTCATACTCATTGACATGCAAGTCGTGATTCCTATTACAAGAACATGATCAATCTCATACATCACATATATCATTCATCACATCCTTTTGGCCATATCACATCACATAGCAAACCCTGCAAAAACAAGTTAGATGTCCTCTAATTGTTGTTGCATGTTTTACGTGGCTTCTATGGGTTTCTAACAAGAATGTTTCTTACCTACTCAAAACCACAATAGTGATATGCCAATTGCTATTTACCCTTCATAAGGACCCTTTTCATCGAATCCGATCGGACTAAAGTGGGAGAGACAGACACCCGCCAGCCACCTTATGCATCAAGTGCATGTCAGTCGATGGAACCAGTCTCACGTAAGCGTACGTGTAAAGTCGGTCCAGGCCGCTTCATCCCACAATGCTGCCAGATCAAGATAAGACTAGTAACGGTAAGCAAATTGAACAAATCATTGCCCAGAACTGCTTTGTGTTCTACTCGTGCATAGAATCTACGCATAGACCTAGCTCATGATGCCATTGTTGGGGAACGTAGCAATAATTCAAAATTTTCCTACGTGTCACCAAGATCAATCTAGGAGATGCTAGCAACGAGAGAGAGGGAGTGCATCTTCATACCCTTGAAGATCGCTAAGCGGAAGCGTTCCAAGAACGCGGTTGATGGAGTCGTACTCGCGGCAATTCAAATCGCGGAAGATCCGATCTAGCGCCGAACGGACGGCGCCTCCGCGTTCAACACACGTACAGCCCGGGGACGTCTCCTCCTTCTTGATCCAGCAAGAGGAGAGGAGAAGTTGAGGGAGAACTCCGGTAGCACGATAGCGTGGTGGTGGAGTTTGTGGTATTCCTGCAGGGCTTCACCAAGCTCTACGGAGGAGAACGAAGAGTTGGAGGAGGGAGGGGCTGCGCCAGGGAAGGGATGCGGCTGCCCTCTCTCTCCCTCACTATATATAGGGGGAAGGGGGTGGAGGAGGTGCCCTAGGATTCCCTAGGGGAGGGGCGGCGGCCACAGGAAAAACCCTAGATGGGTTTGAGCGCCCCCACCCCTAGGAAACTTGCGCCCCAAGCCGGGAGGGGTGGCTGCCCTAGGGGAGGCGCCCCCACCTGTCCAAGTTACGTGAGATGGGGTGGGAGGGGCGCACAACCCCTTAGTGGGCTGGTGTGCCCCTTCCTCTTGGCCCATAAGGCCCCCCCAAAGCTTGCCGGGGCCTCCGAAATCACTTTCGGACACGCTGGTCGTCACCCGGTACCCCCGGAACAATTCCGGACTCCAATACCCTTCGTCCAATATATCGATCTTCACCTCCGGACCATTCCAGAACTCCTCGTCATGTCCGGGATCTCATCCGGGACTCCGAACAACCTTCGGTAACCACATACTATTTCCCATAACAACTCTAGCGTCACCGAACCTTAAGAGTGTAGACCCTACGGGTTCGGGAACCATGCAGACATGACCGAGACATCTCTCCGTCCAATAACCAAAAGCGGGATCTGGATACCCATATTGGCTCCTACATGTTCCACGATGATCTCATCGGATGAACCACGATGTCGGGGATTCAATCAATCCCGTATACAATTCCCTCTATCTATCGGTATGTTACTTGCCCGAGATTCGATCATCGGTATCCCCATACCTCGTTCAATCTCGTTACCGGCAAGTCTCTTTACTCGTTCCGTAACGCATGATCCTGTGGCTAACTCATTAGTCACATTGAGCTCATTATGATGATGCATTACCGAGTGGGCCCAGAGATACCTCTTCGTCACACGGAGTGACAAATCCTAGCCTCGATTCGTGCCAACTCAACAGACACTTTCGGAGATACCCGTAGTGTGCCTTTATAGCCACCCAGGTACGTTGTGACGTTTGGCACACCCAAAGCATTCCTACGGTATCCGGGAGTTGCACAATCTCATGGTCTAAGGAAATGATACTTGACATTAGAAAAGCTCTTAGCAAATGAACTACACGATCTTATGCTATGCTTAGGATTGGGTCTTGTCCATCACATCATTCTCCTAATGATGTGATCCCCTTATCAATGACATCCAATGTCCATGGTCAGGAAACCATAACCATCTATTGATCAACGAGCTAGTCAACTAGA
The DNA here is from genome assembly GCF_003073215.2 of Triticum urartu. Classification (NCBI taxonomy): domain Eukaryota; kingdom Viridiplantae; phylum Streptophyta; class Magnoliopsida; order Poales; family Poaceae; genus Triticum; species Triticum urartu. The sequence goes on along the minus strand of NC_053026.1, from coordinate 49,458,272 downwards.
GGTTTACTAGGGACATGTTGTGGTCTATGTATTCACACATGTATTACGGTTTCCAGTTAATACAATTATAGCATGAACAATATACAATTATCATGAACAAGGAAATACAATAATAACCATTTTATTATTGCCTCTTGGGCATATTTCCAACAGCCCTGGCCGCCCATCTCTCTCCACTAAGGCCCATCAAGGCCCATTAGTTCCCCCGGGGTTTCCGATAACTCTCCAGCACTCTGATTTTATTCGAAACTTCTCCGGAACACTTCCGGTGCCTGAACATATCTGTCCAATATATCGATCTTTATGTCTCGACCATTTAGAGACTCCTCGTCATGTCTGTGATCATATCCGGGACTCTGAACTACCTTCGGTATATCAAAACACATAAACTCATAATACCGATCGTCACCGAACGTTAAGCATGTGGACCCTACGGGTTCGAGAACTATGTAGACATGACCGAGACACATCTCCGGTCAATAACCAATAGCGGAACCTGGATGCTCATATTGGTTCCTACATATTCTACGAAGATCTTTATCGGTCAAACCGCATAACAACATACGTTGTTCCCTTTGTCATCGGTATGTTACTTGCCCGAGATTCGATCGTCGGTATCTCAATACCTAGTTCAATCTCATTACCGGCAAGTCTCTTTACTCGTTTCGTAATGCATTATCCCGCAACTAACTCATTAGTCACATTGCTTGCAAGGCTTATGGTGATGTGCATTACCGAGAGGGCCTAGAGATACCTCTCCGAAACTCGGAGTGACAAATCCTAATCTCGATCTATGTCAACCCAACAAACACCTTCGGAGACACCTGTAGAGCATCTTTATAATCACCCAGTTACGTTGTGACGTTTGATAGCACACAAGGTGTTCCTCCGGTATTCAGGAGTTTCATAATCTCATAGTCAGAGGAACATGTATAAGTTATGGAGAAAGCAATAGCAACAAACTAAACGATCATCGTGCTAAGCTAACGGATGGGTCAAGTCAATCACATCATTCTCTAATGATGTGATCCCGTCAATCAAATGACAACTCATGCCTATGGTTAGGAAACATAATCATCATTGATTCAACGAGCTAGTCAAGTAGAGGCAAACTAGTGACACTCATTTTGTCTATGTATTCACACATGTACTAAGTTTACGGTTAATACAATTCTAGCATGAGTAATAAACATTTATCATGATATAAAGAAATATAAATAACAACTTTCTTATTGCCTCATATTTCCTTCAAGTAGTACTCGTTGCAAAAATCACTCCAATTCCCCAGCTTGCGACAAGTGGCGCACATGCAGTGTGCCACTTGTTGCAACCTGGGAGTTTTCTCTTTTTTCGTAGATCCGTTTATTCAAAACGTTTTATCTCTCAAATCATGCGTCCAAATCTCAAACCGCTTTCACCGTTGGATTCCTCGCGTCGAGATCTTTAAAACTAGATCCCATGTTGATAGGTTTTGACGAACTTTTTTTCATGAAAAAACGGACGAAGAAACCGAACCGGGAGCACAAGTTTTTCCCTTTCCGAAAAAGGCACGCCTGTGCCTCTCATGAAATCACAACCGTGACTCTCGCGGAAGGAAAAAAGAAGAGAAAACGCGTTTTTTCGTTTTCGAGGAGGCACAGCCGTGACTCTCGCGAAAGCACACCCGTGTCTCTGGCGGAAGCAAAACCGTGACTCTCGCGAAAGGAAAAAGACAGAAAACACGTTTTTTTCGTTTCCGAGAGGCACGGCCGTGACTCTCGCGAAAGCACAACCGTGTCTCTCAGGGAAGCAAAACCGTGACTCTCGCGAAAGGCAAAAAAAAACAGAAAACGTGTTTTTTATTCCATTTTCGAGAGGCACGGCCGTGACTCTCGCGAAAGCACAACCATGCCTCGCGTGGAAGCAAAACCGTGACTCTCGCGAAAGGAAAAAAACCCAGAAAATGCATTTTTTCCATTTCCGAGAGGCACGACCGTGACTCTCGCGAAAGCAAAACCATGCCTCTCGCAGAAGGAAAACCGTGACTCGCGAAAGGAAAAAAAAGAAAACGTGTTTTTCGCACAAAAAACACAATTTTTTTTATCGAAAAGCTAAGGAAGACCAGTGGAAAACCAAAACGTCAAAAAAATCGAAAAAAAACATTTAAATAGCCAAAAACGCATGTGGAAAAATAAAAATAAAAACAAAATCTGAAGGAAGCGTTCAGAGCGCGACACATGGCGAATGGCTGAGAGCACGCCAAGTGGCGCTGATTGTTGCGAGGCTTCACAAGAAGCGCTCGTTAACTAGTGGCTTCCGCCAACCACGGCTCGACAGGAAAAAAAAGGGTCAGGACAACGGAGCCAGCAACAGATGGATAACAGCTCGTATAACAATTACGTAGTCGCAAGCGCTTGCGACTGGGCCGGCCCATTAAGCCATGTCACTCCTATCATGTTTAATATAAAAAAAAGTAACGTAAAAATACTAGAAACAAAATAGTACATGATACATGAGGACTCAAACTCAAGACCTCCAACTTGAAGTCAAGCGCTGATAGCCACTCCACCCGATTGCCACTTGAGGTATATTCAAGCTCAAAATATATAAGAAAACACAAAAGAATTAATACATATGAAATATTTTGTAAAAAAATGCAAAATTTATTAAAAAATGTGAACAATTTTTAAATGCCCAATAGTTTTGAATATCTGAACGAAATTTTAGCAAACATTTTTCTGAAATTTGTAAAATTTCGAAATATGTTGTGATTTTATTTTTTTTGTTTTTGTTTTTCTCGTTTTTCTTCTATTTTTTTACTTTCTCTCCTTTTCATTTTCTTTGATTTATTAAATTTCTGAACTATTTTTAAATCAACAACCTTTTTCTTAAATCCATGAACTTTTCAAATTCATGAATATTTTCTTAAATTTGTGAACTTTGGTTCCAAATCCGTGAACTTTTCTTCAATCCATGTACTCTTTTCAACTTTCACGAACATTTGTCAAAGCCCGCGGTGTTTTCTTAAAATTCGTGGACATTTGGTTCCAAATTGATGAACTTTTTTTTGAATTCGCAAACGCTTGGGTCGGCCCAACAGTCACCCGGCGGGAGCGATGTCATCGCCTAGTTGAAACAATGCCTGAACTTATTTTTCAATTTCTATTTTCTCCGTTTTTCTTTCCTCTTTTCATTAGTTCATTGTTCTTCTTCTTAAACTTTATTATTCTTTTTGAAATCTGTTTAAAAATTTGAAATATTTTTGGAATAACATGGGCATTCAAATTAGAAAAAAAGTACATGCTCACGGATGCACCCGTCTCGCCTAGTCTGGCACACTCATAATACTGGTATTGTTTGGGCTATGGATAAATGACCCCATGCAACAGCATGACATGGAGATATAAGGCATCGATGCCAGGTTTGAATGACTTCTGACGTGGTTTGCACATTGTGACACGTTTGGCCATTTATCGGTCTTTTTTCACCGAGAAAATTGCAGAAAATGCAAAACTTGTCAAAATCCAAACAATTTGGCATGATGCCTTGAATTCGTCATAGAGGTGGGTGGAAATTTTTTGGGCCATTTGATGGATGTTGAAAAATAATGTGCTTTCAAACAGTCCCTTCTGGCCCTACCCGAACACCCTCCATTGCATATGGTCTATTTTTGGACATCCTTCAAATGACTTCAACTTTGCAAAAACGTGGGCATGACCATGGTAGGTCCATGCTTGATTTGAGCGACTTTCGACACCACATGCAAGTTGCCACATGTCCAGCCATTTATCGACCTTTTTGACCGAAAAAACTTCAGAAAATGCCAAATTTGTCGAAGACAAAAACAACTTGGCATGGTGCCTTTAATTGGTCATGCAAGGCCATAAAAAATTGTGGTCATTTCAAAGATGTGAAGAAATAGCGTGCTCTCAGATAGAGCCTTCTGACCTACCCAACTTTGTATGCATTTTCTAGCCCCCCCATGCAACCAAATTTGGCTCCATTTGGTTAATTTGAAAAAGACAAGGTAGTCCCCCACGCAAAATTTGAATGAATTCTGACACCAAACGCACGTTGCATCATGTCCATCATGTGTTTTACTATTTTTTCACCGGGAAAACCCTAAATAATGCATAAAATGTCATAAACCAACAAAACTTGGCATGCATGCTGGCCATGGTGACGCCAATGTGTGAAAAAATTGAGTTCGTTTGGTGGAGGTAAAAAAGTGCTTTGAGACTTGCCATGTCGGCCTACCCGAAGGATTCAGATTGTACATGTTGTGTTGCTACCATGCATGAAAATGACACCAAATTTTACCGTTGTGTCATGCCCATGGAAGGCCTTCATGCACAATTTTAATGAATTCGGACACCAACCGCACATTGCGTCACATGCGGGCGGTATTCTAGGGTTTTTTCACGGGGAAAACCATAGAATGTGAGAGAACAACGAAAATTGGCATGCATGCGTTCCATTGTGATGGAAGTGTGTGGAAAAAAATGATTCCATTTTATGGACTTGAAAAAACTGCTTCAAGACTTGTTGTACCGGCATACACGAACTATCCCTGTTGAACATGGTGTAGATCATGTCGTGTATGAAATGACACCAAATTTTGCCATCATATGGGCATACCCAAGATAGTCTTCAACACAAAATTTGAACGAATTTGAACATCGAACGCACGTTGTGTCACGTGCGAGCAGTATTTTAGGGGTTTTCACTTGAAAAAACCTTAGAAAATGCATACAATGTCTGAAAGCAACGAAAGCTGGCATGCATGCATACCATGGGAGGCTAGTGTGTGAAATTTGTTTGGCTCCATTTGGTTTATGTGAAAAAACTAGTTCATGACTTACCCTACTGGTAGACCTGAACGATCCCGGTTGAACATGGTGTAGGTCCTGCCTTGCATGAAATGACATCAAATTTAGCCAGCGTGTGGGATTGCCCATGAAAGGCCTCCATGCAAAATTTGAACGATTTTGGACACCAAATGCCCGTTTGTGTCACGTCCAACCTGTGTTTTAAGGCTTTTCACCGAGAAAAGCCTAGAAAATGCATAAAATGTCATAAACAACAAAAGTTGGTATGCGTGTTGGCCATGGTGATTCCAATGTGTGAAAAAACAATTGGGTCCATTTGGTGCACGTGAAAATAAATGTTTCGATATCATAACAACTTTGCATGGTCCTTTTATTGGTCATATAAGCTCATGGGAATTTTTTGGGACATTTGACGGATGCAAAAAAAAACTTGCCCTCAAACTGAGCCTTATGGCCTCTACCCAGACACCCTTAGTTGAACATGGTGTTTTCTTGACATGCGAACAAATTATCCGCGGGCGTTGAACATAATCATAATTTAAGCAAGTACTTAAAATTGTAATTTTAATTTTCCCATGTATCCACGGGCGACAATGGACTTTCCTAGCCATGCGGCCTCCTGTGAACAAAGTATTTAATTTGTGATTTATTTTTTCAAATCCATGATTTTTTGACAATTTTGTGAAAAAAATTCAAATAGATGATTCTTTTGATTTTTGTGAACCTTTTTATCCTTCGAGCTAGGGGTGGGCATAAAAACCGACATACCGAAGACCAAACCAAAAAACCAAATTTTTCGTCTTTTCTGTTGCTGTTGGAAAATTTATGCCACATACAACGATGAGCGTGCGTGAGCGGCAGCCACGTGAATTACATGGACCAAGCTAATCGCTTGCAAAAAAAGTTCATGAATTTGACAAAAAACTGTGAAGTATTTTTAAATCATGAACCTTTTCTTAAATCCATGAGCTTTTCAAATTTGCGAATTTTTTCTTAAATTAGCGAACTTTGTTTTCAACTCTGTGCATTTTTGTAAGTGCATCTAGTGCCCCTTAGTGATTTTGGTGTATTGAAGACTTATAGGTTAATGGACTGATGCGTTTGTGAGTGTATACAGGTCTATAAGTCTATGAGGAGTTTGATATTTACAGAGAAAGTCGACCCCTAAAAATGAGGTTCTTCGACTGGAGACTTTGGATTACTGAAGTCTTTCTGAAGACTTTGAAAGTGAAGAAATTGGTGTGATCCTGAAGACTTGGTATTCATTCGAGGAACATGAAGCGTGAAGACTTTTGCTTTCGTAGTTTCATTTTCTATTTCTTGAATCATAGGAAACACTGTACTGTTAAAGGGGTCGATGAAATACTAAGGAAAAATTTCCAAGTGATGCTCAACTGAAAATCCTACACCACCAATCATTTCGAGTGAAGCCATTGGAAATCTCATACAGTTCAGTCAAATTTCTTCAGTGACAGAGACGAAACTCTTTTGGTTTTTGAGGAATTTGTTCTGACCGAGGAGTTAGGAATTCGCCAGTGCGAATTGCCTACAAGTGAGGAACATGATAGCCCTGAGGAATTTGTTAGTCAAATTTCCGGCCGTTGCTATACTACGCGCCAGTGATAACCCACAAGTATAGGGGATCGCAACAGTTTTCGAGGGTAGAGTATTCAACCCAAATTTATTGATTCGACACAAGGGGAGTCAAAGAATATTCTCAAGTATTAGCAGTTGAGTTGTCAATTCAACCACACCTGGAAACTTAATATCTGCAGCAAAGTATTTAGTAGCAAAGTAATATGATAGTGGTGGTAATGGTAGCAAAAGGTAACAGTAGCAATAGTAATGTTTTTGGTATTTTGTAATGATGATAGCAATAGCAATGGAAAAGTAAATAAGCGAAGAACAATATATGGAAAGCTCGTAGGCAATGGATCGGTGATGGAGAATTATGCCGGATGCGGTTCATCATGTAACAGTCATAACATAGGGTGACACAGAACTGACTCCAATTCATCAATGTAATGTAGGCATGTATTCCGAATATAGTCATACGTGCTTATAGAAAAAAACTTGCATGACATCTTTTGTCCTACCCTCCCGTGGCAGCGTTGTCCTAATGGAAACTAAGGAATATTAAGGCCTCCTTTTAATAGAGTACCGGAACAAAGCATTAGCACATAGTGAATACATGAACTCCTCAAACTATGGTCATCACCGGTAAGTATCCCGATTGTTGTCACTTCAGGGTTAACGGGTCATAACACATAATAGGTGACTATAGACTTGCAAGATAGGATCAAGAACTCTCATATATTGATGAAAACATAATAGGTTCAGATCTGAAATCATGGCACTCGGACCCTAGTGACAAGCATTAAGCATAGCAAAGTCATAGCAACATCAATCTCAGAACATAGTGGATACTACGGATCAAACCCTAACAAAACTAACTCGATTACATGATAGATCTCATCCAACCCATCACCGTCCAGCAAGTCTATGATGGAATTACTCACGCACGGTGGTGAGCATCATGAAATTGGTGATGGAGGATGGTTGATGATGGCGATGGCGACGGATTCGCCTCTCCGGAGCCCCGAACGGACTCCAGATCAGCCCTCCCGAGAGGTTTTAGGGCTTGGCGGCGGCTCCGTATCGTAAAACGCGATGAATTCTTCTCTCTGATTTTTTTCTCTCCGAAACCAAATATATAGAGTTGGAGTTGAGGTCGGAGGAGCTCCAGGGGGCCCACGAAGTAGGGGGGCGCGCCCTAGGGGGCAGGCGCGCACCCACCCTCGTGGACAGGTGGTGGGCCCCCTGGTCTTCATCTTTTGCAAGGATTTTTTATTATTTCCGAAAAGATGTTCCGTGAAGTTTCTGGTCATTCCGAAAACTTTTGTTTCTGCACATAAATAACACCATGGCAATTCTGCTGAAAACAGCGTCAGTCCGGGTTAGTTCCATTCAAATCATGCAAGTTAGAGTCCAAAATAAGGGCAAAAGTATTTGGAAAAGTAGATACGATGGAGACGTATCAACTCCACCAAGCTTAAACCTTTGCTTGTCCTCAAGCAATTCAGTTGATAAACTGGAAGTAATAAAGAAAAACTTTTACAAACTCTGTTTGCTCTTGTTGTTGTAAATATGTAAAGCCAGCATTCAACTTTTCAGCAAAGATTATGACTAACCACATTCACAATAATGCTTAGGTCTCAAGTTTACTCATATAAATGGCATAATCAACTAGCGAGCAATAATAATAAATCTCAGATGACAACACTTTCTCAAAACAATCATAATATGATATAACAAGATGGTATCTCGCTAGCCCTTTCTGAGACCGCAATACATAAATGCAGAGCACCTTTAAAGATCAAGGTCTGACTAGACATTGTAATTCATGGTAAAAGAGATCCAGTCAAGTCATACTCAATATAAACTAACAGTAATGAATGCAAATGACAATGGTGCTCTCCAACTGGTGCTTTTTAATAAGAGGATGATGACTCATCATAAAAGTAAATAGATAGGCCTTTCGTAGAGGGTAGCAGGGATTTGTAGAGGTGAAGACACTACTAGAAAAAGGGCTATAGATGGGATTGACACTAATGGCGCACCAGACAAGCGGTGCGCCATTAGTATATACTAATGGCGCACCACCTACTGATACGCCATTAGAGTTGAAACTACTAATGGCGCACCTGGCCCAGGGTGCGCCATTAGTATCAATTTTTTTTAACTAGTGCGCCTGTCCACAACTAGTAATGGCGCACCAGCCGGAAAGTGCGCCACTAATGTTGTTTTTTTTATTATATTTTTTATTTCCTTTTTTGCAAAACTACTAATGGCGCACTGTTCCACCGTGCGCCATTACTAGTTTAAACTAGTAATGGCGCACTGTGGGACAGTGCGCCATTAGTATTTTTTTGCAAAACTACTAATGGCGCAGCACCAGGAGGTGCGCCATTAATAATCTGGATTACTAATGGCGCATTTAGAGTTGGTGCGCCATTAGTAAGTGGGCAGCAACAAGATATTTTGGACAGCCTCTCCTACCCACACTCACTTTCTCCCCACTTCATTCTCTCCACCTCCTCCTTGTCTCGGGTGCCTCCTCTTTTTCACCTCATTTCCACCATAGATTCATTCAATTTAAGTGGTTAAATTACCTTGTTTTGATAGGTAAGTAAGGGGGGAAGCTATATTTATGTTGTTCTCCCTACAACAATGTGCACATGCACTTTTTATGGCCTAGCTAGATCTATGTATGTTCGTGGTGTTGCATATGTTTGTGGTGTTGCATATGTGTTTGTGTTTGGAGGTGTACCGGTATTTGAAATTCGATAGTTGCCAATATTTTGCCAGAATGTTGATTCATTTCCGTTTCGGCGAGAATTTTGGCATTAAGCATTCTTTTTGGTCCTATTTTTAGGGAAAGTCATGCCAAATTTTTTCTTGGTTCTAAAATATCGTTTTGCTCTACCCCGCAGGCGACCATGGTCCGCATGATGACCAAAGGCATCGTGAATAGGTTTTTGAGGTCCGCGAAGGCCGAGATGCTTCAAAAGAACGAGACGGAGATAAGATGTCCGTGTCGAAGATACAAGCTGAAGAGCCTTATTGCGGACCCGGAATCCGGGCAGGTGCGGGACCACCTGCTCTTGCGTGGTTTCATGGATGGCTATCGGTGGCAAGGTGATGAAGATGACTACGAAGTCGTCCATGGGGGCCGGGCAAGAAATGAGGAAGGGCAGCAAGACAACCACCGCGGCTCGGGCGGGCGAGAAGACGAAGAATCCCGAGGAGATGATCACGACGGTGATGTTGTACACAGTCATCATGTAGAAGATGCAGGACATGATGATGAGGAAGATGCCGGAGCAGTCGACGGGCATGATCATGAAGATGATGATGCCGGCGGAGCAGACGACGCTGGACCATCGATGGGCTGGGTGCACGACCCTCATATTCAAGAGCTGCTTCTCAAGCAGACGGATAACGCAAGAGCTGCCGCCCGAGAGAAAGCCAAGATGGATCAACTTGAGTTAGACGCGGTTACTCCATTGTATGAAGGATGCAGGCCCGAGGATACCCGCCTGAAAGTAACGCTCATGGCTCTGGAGATGAAGGTAAAACACAAAATGACCGACGCATGCTTCGACGAGAACATGTCATTCTGGCACGAACGTCTTCCCGAGGGGAACAAGTGCCCGACCAGTTTGGAGGAGGCGAAGAAAATCGTGTGTCCTCTGGATTTACCGCACGTGAAATACCATGTGTGCATGAACAATTGCATCATTTATCGGGATGAGCACACAGAGTCTACCATATGTCCGGTGTGCGGCGTCACTCGATACAAGAAGAGGAAGAAAGCTTCTCGAAAAGTGGTGTGGTACTTTCTGATCACTCCTCGTCTGCAGCGGTATTTCGCGGACCCTAAGGTAGCAAAGCTCCTGCGTTGGCACGCGGATAGGGAGGAGAAGAAGCGAGAAGATGACGCAAATGATCCGGAGATAGATAAAAAAGACAAGATGCTGAGTCACCCTAAGGATGCGAGCCAGTGGCAAGCGTTGAACTTCGAAGACCCAGAATTTGGGAATGATCCAAGGAACATCGTGCTGGGCGCGAGCACCGATGGAGTCAATCCGTTTGGCAGCCAGAGAAGCACACATAGCACCTGGCCTGTGTTTGTGTGGATGTACAACCTTCCCCCCTGGTTGTGCATGAAGAGGAAGTACATTCACATGAGTATGCTAATTGAAGGACCGAAACAACCAGGGAACGACATCAATCTGTATCTGGGGCTGCTGAAAGAGGAGCTTGACACGTTGTGGAAAACGCCAGCCAATACGTGGGACGCCGCAGAGAAAGAATATTTCCCTATGAGAGCCGCGCTGCTCACGACGGTGCACGACTATCTCGGTTACGGATATGTCGCGGGGCAGGTGGTCCACGGATTTTCTGGATGCGTCAGGTGCATGGATGACACAACGTATCGCCAGCTAGATAGAGATCCCGGGTCTTCGAAAACCGTGTTCATGGGACATCGAAGGTGGCTTCGCGACGATGACCCGTGGAGAAAACGCAAGGATCTGTTTGATGGTGAAACCGAACCCCGAGGACGCCCGCGTACGAGGAGCGGCGAGGAAATAGACGAGCTGTTGAAAAATTGGAAAGACTGCCCACTGCCGGGAAAGAAGCAAAAGGCGCCAGAGCCGGGAAAGAAGCGAAAGGCGCCAGAGCCGCTGCTGAAGGTATGGAAAACGAGGTCTGTTTTCTGGGACTTGCCGTACTAGAAGATCCACCGTGTGCCTCACTGCCTTGATGTCATGCATATCACGAAGAAAGTGTGCGAGAGTCTGCTTGGTACCCTGCTCAACATGCCAGAGAGGACCAAAGATGGGCCGAAAGCAAGGGCAGACTTGAAATCAATGGGCATCAGGCAGGAGCTTCACGCGATATATGATGATCATGATGATGATGATGATGATGATGAGGCGAAGCAGGACACGGAAAGTCGTCACAAAGGCAAAAAGGCCAAGAAGACCGGAAATGACTACCCTCCCGCGTGCTTCACTCTAAGTCAGGAGGAGAACGAGCAGTTTTTCACCTGCCTCGTAGGAGTAAAACTTCCTTACGGTTACGCGGGGAAGATAAGCAGATACCTAGACCCAGCGAAGCTGAAGTTCAGCGGGATGAAGTCTCACGACTGTCACGTGCTGATGACGCAGATACTTCCAGTTGCAATCCGTGGGATCATAGACGCGCACGTCCGTGAAACCCTATTTGGCCTATGCAACTTTTTCGACGTCATCTCTCGGAAGTCTGTTGGCGTGAGGCAACTCAGAAGGCTACAGGAAGAGATCGTGGTGATACTATGCGAGCTTGAGATGTACTTCCCGCCCGCATTTTTCGATGTTATGGTGCATCTGCTGGTCCATATCATGGACGATATCATCCAACTTGGGCCGACGTTCCTGCACAGCATGATGCCGTTCGAAAGGATGAATGGTGTCATCAAAGGATACGTTCGCAACATGTCACGTCCAGAGGGAAGCATAGCCAGGGGCTTTCTGACCGAAGAGTGCATCTCCTACTGCACGAATTATCTAGGCATCGAGAACCCCGTTGGTCTGCCCGTCAACAGGCACCTCGGCAGGCTCGCTGGATGGGGTCACCGTGAGGGTCGTCGCGAAATGCATGTCGACTTCGAGGGTCGACTCGCCGACTTTGAAAGAGCAAACCTAGTCGCGCTACAACACATAGACGTGGTCGATCCTTGGGTGGTACAGCACAAAACCTTTATTAAGAAGACGTACAATGACCGAGGCCAACAGAGGACGGACGGAGATATACTCAAAGAGCACAACTCATGTTTCACGCGTTGGTTCAAGCAGAAGCTTCTATCGTACCCTTTACATGAGGATTCTTCCGCGGAAGAACAACTCATATTCGCCTTGTCACAGGGCGCCGAGCACAACCTGATGACCTATGAGGCGTACGATATCAACGGCTACACATTCTACACCGAGGCCAAGGACATGAAGAGCGATGGTTATCAGAACTCCGGGGTAACGATGGAATCCTACACCGGTAACGACAAGGACAAATACTACGGAAGGATCGAGGAGATCTGGGAGCTGAGCTACGCTGGAGAGAAGGTCCCGATGTTTTGTGTCAGATGGGCCAAGAGCGTCCTAAAAGAAGACCGGTATTTCACCACCATGGTTATACCCGAAGCCAAATCCAAGACCGCGGGCGCAAACGTCACCGCGAAAAATGAGCCATGGGTACTGGCTTCCCAAGTGGACCAATGCTTCTTCATTACCGACCCGTCAAAGCCCTGTCGTGTTGTCGTGAGGAGAGGCAAAAGGAAGATCATCGAAATGGATGGAGTAGCCAATGAGCAAGACTTCGACAAGTATGGTGACCCGAGGATCGAACATGACGACGATGATGAAGTAGCAGCATACACCACAAGAAGAAGCAGGACCACCCTACCTAAAGGACGTCCGTTCCACAGAAGAACTCCATTTGTGAAAAAGAAGGGCAAGAAGATTGTGAACAGATAGCTAGCTAAGATCGATTGTATTTAAATCGTAGCCTTCATTTCTCGATTGTATTTCATGGGCACTTTTTGAACTATCATGAATATTTTTAAATTTCATGGACACTCGATCTCGATCCCCCTCCATCTCGATCGCTATCCCACCTCGCCAGATCCGGTCCCCCTCGCCGCCGAGCACCCCCCGGTCCACCGGCCGCCGCCGCCGACCCCCCGCACCCCGCGCACCCTCCCCCGCCGCCGCCGACCCCCCGCACCCCGCGCACCCTCCCCCGCTCCACCGGCATTACTGTTTGATGATATTATTTAAAAAATTATTACTGTCTTATAAAAAATATATTACTGTTATGATTTAAACAAGTTTGAACATATTTAAACACAAATAAGTATCAAACAGCATTTTAAATGCATAAAACAAATTTGTGGAGCCTGGGAATTGAACCCAGGACCTCCTGGTGTGAGAACTGGCTGCTGACCAGTCGAGCTAGTAAAGGGGACTTGGTGTGGATCAGGTCAGGTGGAAGATAACCTGTTGGCTCGAGCAGAAATCAAAAAAATAAAATACTAATGGCGCACCACGGTGAGGTGCGCCATTAGTATGGATGTACTTATGGCGCACCGAGGGGTGGTGCGCCATTAGTATTGTGCCATTGCCCCCATCCATATTTCCTCCCGGCCCCTCCCTATCCCCTCTCTCTCCCTCGCCCTCGATCCCCTTCCCCTCTCCTCTCCCGACGCCGCTGCCCCGCCGCCCCGACGCCGCCTCGACGCTGCCCCGCCGCCCCGACGCCGCCTCGACCCCGCCCCGACGCCACTGCCCCGCCACCTCGACGCTGCCCCGCCGCCTCGACGCGACCCCGCCGCCCGGACGCCGCCCCATCCACACCACCGTCGCCGGAGCACCACCACCACCCGGACCTCGTCCCCGACATCCTCCCCGCGCCCCACTCCCCGGCATCCTTATCCTCTCCGACCGCCTCCTCCACCCCGGCCCGCTCCTCCAAGGTAAGCTACCGCCCCGACCCCTATCCCCTTCCCTCCTCCCATCCCATCTCCCGGCGCACCGATTATAGCTAATCTTAAATCCCCAATATTGTTTGGGTGTCATATAGCGCGAAAATTAAAGTCAGTGCACTCCATTGGTTGGACATACTTGTTGTTTCTGGAACACAAACTAGAGTAGTAGAGTGGTCAACTGCTGTTTCTGCATAATTTGAGGACACTAACAAAATTCTGTTTTCAACCAATACATGGAACACCTTGCTAATTCATATTCTTGTTTCGGTGTACATATGTAGGACACAAACAATTAAGGTGTCTATTTTGATTTAGTGCCTTTGCCTCCACTGCCTTTATCTGGATTGAAGCTTGCTTGTGTTTACTTCTGATTACAAGATCTCCATATTCGGAGATTTCTTTATATATGTTGTAGTATAAATATATTGTTTTGTCATTCTGTAATTGTTAGTGGAATTTACACTGTAAATGTTAGTGGGTTTACAGTGTACTTCTAGTGGATTTTGCTCTGTATTTGCTAGTGGCATTTTTAGTGGAATTACTGTGTATTTCCATGGTTTTTACACTGTAATTATTAGTGTAATTTTGGGCCTTTGTATAGTTGATTCACAGCAGTAGCAACTGTAATTGATCCAAAAACCAGGTCAATTGATGTCAAATTGATTAACTAAATCATCCAGAAACAAGAATGATAAGTCCATATGCTACTGTTGATCCCAAGACCGGAATGACAAGTCCAGGTGTTCCTCAATTGAGGAATTTGATTAACTAAATCATCCAAAACCCAGAATGATAAGGCCACATGCTACTGTTGATCCCAAGTTTGATGCATAACAATTGTTGTATGAGTTCTCCAAATGAACAGGAGTACTCCTCTATTTTGATATGAAATCACCATGATAGGTCCACATGCTACTGTTGTCAACATGATAAATAGTTTCAGTTAGTTACCTCTAAAACTATTCCTAATTAACTGAAGAAGAGAAGAGAGGAGGAGTAGTTTATTTCATAGAGTAAACATTAGCACTATTTGACAGTAATAGGTTTTAGCTAATTTGAATTAACTGAAAGCAGCAGTACATCATTTTTATTGACAGTAAAATGTTCAAAGAAACAGAAATATCAGTACAATAGCTAGATTACACTATCAGTACACTACCAGTAAAATGTTCATTTAGTTTCAGTAAACAAATATTGCCAAGCATGACATGGCCTTTGTGAGCTCCTTTGTATAAAATGAAATGCAAGGTTGCTGATACTGTAACCCAGATCACACAGATCAAATTTTTTTCAATTTATGCAACTGTAAGAGTACCAACCAGATTACACAAATCATTTTTGATCTGCAAGGTTGTTGTTGCTGTGATGGAGTAACTCTGTAAGATGGAGTACATGAGTACTGTAGTAGTAACTCTTGATTAATTATGGCATTGTGTGTCATAATTTAAAATTGCCATGTTTATTAGAAGTGTTAACCATCACTTCTGGGTTGTAACCTTAGCTGTGTTTCAATGCTTAAAGACTATTAGCTGCATAGTAATTTCCCTGTCCTAATTGTTGTTTTTCCATGCATAGATGAACATTCTATAATTTCCAAGGATCAATTAGACCAGATTGGGCTCTCCTTTTTATTGTTGTTTTGACCTTTCTGTTGTGAAAAATAAAGCAGGATTTTAGACTAATGTGGGCCTATGGCTACACCAGCATGGTGTTTTGATTCAGAAGTGATGATTTGCTACAACCAGTGCATGCATGCCTTTTTTCTTCTTCATTTTTAGTAAAGTGCTCTGTTCTGGGTCATGGACTTTGTGCCATGGACCAGTGCATGCATGCTGCTGCTGCTGCTGTACTACTTGTCAAGTGATGCTGCTGCTGCTATCTACGAGTTGCTGCTGCTAGTTGTGATTTTGTCAAGTGATGCTGCTGCTACTTGTGATCTTCTAAAATGACCCCTTTCTCCTGAAACGTCGATTAATTTCCGTTTCGGTTGAGAAATGGGGCACTCCAAGGTCAAGAAAATTAGCAAAGGTCATGCCCAATTTTCTTGACCTAGAAGGTGCCCGATTCTCAACCAAAATAAAAATTAATTTGCTTTAGTGGTTGGATTAGTTTAGTATTTTTTTCACACACTCAGACACCCTTGCTTGCCATGTGTGTGAGAGAGATAGTGAGAGGAGACAAGAAGAAGGGGGTTAGGAAGATGTTGCCTGCTCATCAAAGCTAACCATCTCCCCATTTTCACCCCTTTTCCTTTGTCTTTTGTGGGTTGCAAGGAAGCTACTGTCTTAGCTAGCTTAGCTTGTGCACAAATCCCAGTGTTACAATCTAGAACATTAGCCTGCAAAGATGAGGTCACATGCTGGCTGTACCACTACATCATGCAACAGTGCCTTCAAGATCCAAGGCAATATCACAAACATCATAGGTAATTTGACCAAACTCACAACCTTGTATCTTTGCAGCAACCAACTTTCTAGACACACCCCTCAAGAACTAGGTTACCCTGAGAACGTGGACTTGGACCTTAGCAACAACACACTAACAGGTTCTATCCCAAAACACCTAGGCAATATCACAAACATCTCTCAATTGTTCCTTGACAATAACCAACTTTTTGGCGACATTCCTCGAGAATTAGGTTATTTGGTCAACTTAGAGATCTTGTTCCTTGACAATAACCAACTTTTTGACCAAACTTTGTTCCTATTTATAGAGAAACATGGCCAACAACGATGAGGCCGGGGGTTCGGGTGGCAAGAAATTCTGGGAGCTATCCCCAGGAGATGGAGGAACAACCTCACTTGTATGAGGACGCCGCCTTCCCCACCGATCCTGAGACCACTGATGGTACCGCCGAGGATGACCCCACTGATGCCACCACTGATGGTGCTGCCGAGGATGCCACCACTGATGATGGCGGCGCACGCACAGATGGCAGCCAACCGAAGAGGCAACGGAAGGACCGGCGCCCGACCGTGCTCCGCACCCTCAAGGAGGAAGTTACTGAAGTGGACTCCAACGGGAATCCAACGGCGCCCGAACGAATAGTCAAGGGGTACTCGCTTCAGCTCGGGTGCATTCTCCGGAGCACCGTCTCGATCAACACCGAGAACCTCAGGCATCCTGACCGAGGGAATTTGCGCAACCTCCTCTTCACGAAGCTGCACGAACGATACAAGTTCCCCGCTGAATTTGAAAACACAAGCCTCAAAGGGAATAAAGTGAACAATGCTGCCCTCACAAAGATGAGCACGGCCCTGTCTACTTGGAAAAGCAATGTGAAGAGAATGATCGAGAAAGGTGAGAGTTATGAGAAGATCAAGGAGAAAAATCCTTCGATCACCGAAGATGACTACAAAGACTTCAAGATCAATTGCTCGAGCACCGCAAGCTCCGAATCAAGTAAGTGGGGGAAAGAAATGCGGGAGCTGAACTTAGGGGAACACACACTCGGTCCCGGCGGTTACAGAGTGGCGGAGCCTATATGGGACAAGGAGGAGGCGGACCGTGCCGAGCAAGGCCTACCGCCCCTCTTCGATAAATACGGTGACAAGCAGACCAGGAACTTTGTCAGGGCCCGGTACAAGAAGGACCCGAAAACAAAGGAGCTTACCACGGATCCGAAGACCAGGGCGCTTGAGCTTGTTCTGGTAAGGAATACACCCCCGCGTAATTAGCTCCATATGGTTGCATTCTAATTAATGAAGCCAAATTTCTAAATGGTTCACATTCCTTCCGCAGGCAACTGAAAGCAGTAGCGCGGGGTCGACTAAGAGCAACCCTTGGGACACCACTCTAAATAGGGCGTTGAATGTAATGAAGAACAAGGATAAGCTCAGTAAGCCGACGTCAGCTGGTCGTGTGGCCGGCAAAGGCTTGTCGACAAAATGGTCGTCATACTATAACACTGGTGGGCGAAAGGAGAAAAAGACCAGCTCGGAAAGCCAGACGCGCGAGGTTCAAGAACTCAGGGCACAGGTGGCGCGGATTCCGGAGATTGTCCAAGAGCAAGTGCAACAACAACTCGAAGCGACGATCACCGCCATTGTGCCTACCTTGATCCAGGGGATTAGTGCATGGATTGCGGGTGGCCAACAAGGGCCGCCCCCGATTCCTAGCTTCACGGCCAGCAACTCGCAGAACGCAATGGCGGGGCCATTGGTGTCTCCGGCGGAGGCGGCATTGGTGTCTCCGGCGGAGGCGGCACGGGAGCTTAATGCACCCGGGTGTACGCCGGCCGGCACCTCTGCAGCAAGCGGCCCCTCCGTCAACTGCACGCCCGCCGTTGGCGGTGCCTCGACATTAGCCGAGCTCGACGCCATCATCACGGTAACTAATTAAGCCTCTCTCGGCCGAGGACTTCATCTCCTTGCCTTTGACTGGGCATCCCTGACGCCCTACATGTTTTCGCAGGGCGCCGCCGACGTTCCGTGCACTCTCCTGCACTTCGTGAACAATGAGTTGGTCGATGTCGCCAAGGGCAAAATCGTTCAACCGGGCAACCCCTTGTTCCACGGTACCCAGATGGCACCCAACTTGTTTAGGGTTCAACTGGTTCGGGTGCTACCAGGCTGCGACGAGTTGTTACCTCCGATTCGACCCGTCGGGGCCGACGATGATGACGTGATGACCCTCAGCGCTTGCCTGAGCTGGCCCCTGCTTTGGCCGAAGAGCCAGATTCGTTTGGGGGCGGGGGACACCACCCCAAAGACAACACCGCCAGTCGTGCCGCCGCCAAGTCGGCCCCATGGCAAGACCGCCGCAACGGTGCCGGACATCCCTATGCCACTGGATCCAAACATGCATATGGCACAGGATTAGAACGACGACGACGACGATACATTTGCCAACGTCGATCAGTACTTTGCCGATCATGGGTACGGTGGCGACTTCATGGGGCCTTCTTCTCAAGAACCCAACCCAACAAAAGACGTGCGCGATCTAGCTGGTACCGCGGAGAAGCCAAGTTGCAACAGGCATCGTCTGCAGTTCAGCTCTCAGGAAACGCCTCCAGCTGCCGACTTCACCGAGTCTCAGATAGGCGAGGTGCGAAATATGATCAGCCCCAACACACTCAAGAAGGCGGTCTGTGAGCAGAACTCGGTCCCATTACAGGAGAAGAAGAAGGCACGCAAAAGAAAGACTAACAAGGGTGCGGGCCAGCCGGCACCGAGTACGATCCGTGCTCAGGACGGGCCACCTTCACCTGAGGATATCTCGAGGAGGGTGCATGTGGCGGGTAGGCCGATGCTACCGAGAAATATGCTCAATGCTACAACCGGTGCTATGCGGAGTCTGCATGACAGTGTTCTTTCTTTGGAGAAGCGGCGTCTCGGAGAGAAGGATGTGGCATACCCGGTTTTTGCGGCCAAGGTGCCAGAGGGCAAGGGCTTTGTGGATAACTCCATCGGGGGTACGATCGTCCTGCGGTTTGATGACATCCATGCTATGTTGAACCTTCATCCGCTGCACTACACCTTCGTTCGGCTATTTTCGCTGAGTATGGAGATGCGGATCATTCGCGACAAGACCCTGGACATCGTGATAGTCGACCCCTTCTACATGCGTGCCAAGATCTTGGGCAGCGCTGGGGACCGGCAAGTCACGAGTTCTTACCTCGAAGGCGTCATTCTGGTAAACCAAGATAAGGATAACTTCCTCGTGCCTTACTTTCCCGAGTAAGTCCTCCCCTCAACCGCCCCGTAACATATGAATTCTTAGTTTTCGATCGTTTTTCTTTTAACATTCCGTGTTTTCTGCAGTGACACACATTGCACGCTCATCCTCCTAAGCCCCAAATATTCCATGGCCACGTATTTCGACCCAGACCGTCAGTCGAACGTAGACTACACAAATGTCAAGAAGGTTCTTGATGATGTTCTCCCCGGCTACGTCAAATCTGGAGGCACCTTCACCAGGCCTATTCGTAAGTACGGCAAGCACGTGTTCTCCCACAATACGACGTTCTGCTGCGTCAAGCAGCCGCCTGGCGGTCAGAAGGGTGCCTACTACGCCATCCATCACATGCGGGCGATCGTACGGGACCATCATCACCTTCTGCTACCGAGTAGACTCAAAGATTGGGCCGCGAGTGTGTCGGCAATCCAGGACGCGGACATCAAATAAGAATTCTTTCGCATCCAGTCGGAGTTTGCGGAAATCATCCATCAAGATGTCCTTCGTACCTCGGGGCAGTTCTACCTCAGAAATCAACCGTCCAACAGTGACATCGACACAATCCTACAAATGCAGGCTGACAACGCCCGTTCTTTCATGACTCCACGATAGACAGCGGCTTCATCCACGCTCCGGTCCCTTGAGTCAAGTCGAAAGCAGTGATGCTGTGTCTAGTTCTGAAACATCGATTGGCTCATGTTGTAATTAAACTTTAATGAACTTGTAGTATGTCTCTTTGGTTTCGAGAGTCGTTCAACTTAAGATGTAATCGATGCTATTAATGTCTTGCTTTTCTCTTTCGATCGTTCTGTTGCATACTTATATATTGCTTATGTATTGTCTGTGAATTGGTACTAACGTTTCGTTTGGCTACTGCATAGCGATGCCGTGGTATGTCGTGTACAAGGGTAACGTTCCCGGAGTCTACGACGACTGGGAGGAGTGTCGGAGACAGGTTCACCGATTCAGCGGCAACAGTTACAAAGGGTACGCCACTAGGGCCGAGGCCGAATCTAGATACACCCGCTATCTAGCGGGAGAAGGGAGGGAGCGTTGGAGGAACCGGATGAAGACGAGTTTCATCGTGATGATGCTCATCGTGATGACCGCAGCTCTCTTCTATGTGATGGTAGTTTAGATGATCGATATCGACTTGTAATGTGAAGACAAACTCGCGGTCTCAAGACTTGTAATATAATGTTCTATCTTTGTTCGGTCTTTTCAATTCGGAGACTAATATGATGAATTGTATTCGGAGACTAAAATGATGAATTGTATTCAAAGACTAATCTTCTATTGTATTTGATGAATCTGTTGTTGATGTGTGCTGTTTATATTTTGTCCAATTATACATTTTGTAACCTGTGCAAAAAACAGAAAAATAAAAAATAAAAAAACCCTAATATTCATACTAATGGCGCATCACATCATAGTGTGCCATTAGTATGCCAAAGGATACTAATGGCGCATCATTAAACAGTGCGCCATTAGTATGCCGAACTTACTAATGGCGCATCTCGTTGTCGTGCGCCATTAGTATGCCAAAGCACCTGGGTATACATGGCCCCCTGGGAGGCATACTAATGGCGCACTATTATATATACTAATGGCGCATCTGAGGTGCGCCATTAGTATACCAGATACTAATGGCGCACCCATGGTGCGCCATTAGTAAAATATCGGAGAGGTATCTCTGGGCCCTCTCGGTAATGCACATCACTTAAGCCTTGCAAGCATTGCTACTAATGAGTTAGTTGCGGGATGATTACAGAACGAGTAAAGAGACTTGCCGGTAACGAGATTGAACTAGGTATTGAGATACCGACGATCGAATCTCGGGCAAGTAACATACCGATGACAAAGGGAACAACGTATGTTGTTATGCGGTCTGACCGATAAAGATCTTCGTAGAATATGTGGGAGTCAATATGAACATCCAGGTTCCGCTATTGGTTATTCACTGGAGACATGTCTCGGTCATGTCTACATAGTTCTCGAACCCGTAGGGTCCGCACGCTTAAAGTTTTGATGACGGTTATATTATGAGTTTATATGTTTTGATGTACCGAAGGTTGTTCGGAGTCCCGGATGTGATCCCGGACATGACGAGGAGTCTCAAAATGGTCGA
This sequence comes from Triticum urartu, assembly GCF_003073215.2. Taxonomy (NCBI): domain Eukaryota; kingdom Viridiplantae; phylum Streptophyta; class Magnoliopsida; order Poales; family Poaceae; genus Triticum; species Triticum urartu. The sequence goes on along the minus strand of NC_053026.1, from coordinate 49,436,575 downwards.
GACATGAAGATTGATATATTGGAAGCGTATGTTTGGATATCGGAAGTGTTCCGGGTGAAATCGGGATTTTACCGGAGTACCGGGAGGTTACCGGAACCCCCCGGGGACTTAATGCGCCTTAGTGGGCCTAGGTGGAAGAGAGGAGAGGCGACTAGGGCTGGGCCGCACGCCGCTCCCCCCCAGTCCGAATAGGACAAGGAGAGGGGGGTGGCGCCCCCCCTTCCTTCTTCTCCTCCACTCTTTCCCCCTCCCAAGTCCTAATCCAACTAGGAAAGGGGGGAGGGTCCTACTCCTGGTGGGAGTAGGACTCCTCCTGGCGCACCTCCTCCCTGGGCGGCCGCACCCCCCTTGCTCCTTTATATACGGGGGCAGGGGGCACCCCATAGACACAACAATTGATCGTTTGATCATTTAGCCGTGTGCGGTGCCCCCCTCCACCATAATCCACCTCGATATTACTGTAGCGGTGCTTAGGCGAAGCCCTGCGTCGGTAGAACATCAACATCGTCACCACGCCGTCGTGCTGACGAAACTCTCCCTCAACACTCGGCTGGATCGGAGTTCGAGGGACGTCATCGGGCTGAACGTGTGCTGAACTCGGAGGTGCCGTACATTCGGTACTTGATCGGTCGGATCGTGAAGACGTACGACTACATCAACCGCGTTGTGCTAACGCTTCCGCTTTCGGTCTACGAGGGTACGTGGACAACACTCTCCCCTCTAGTTGCTATGCATCACCATGATCTTGCGTGTGCGTAGGAAAATTTTGAAATTACTACGTTCCCGAACAGTGGCATCCGAGCCAGGTTTTATGCGTAGATGTCATATGCACGAGTAGAACACAAGTGAGTTTTGGGCGATATAAGTCATACTGCTTACCAACATGTCATACTTTGGTTCGGCGGTATTGTTGGATGAAGCGTCCCGGACCGACATTACGCGTACGCTTACGCGAGACTGGTTCTACCGACGTGCTTTGCACACAGGTGGCTGGCGGGTGTCAGTTTCTCCAACTTTAGTTGAACCAAGTGTGGCTACGCTCGGTCCTTGTGAAGGTTAAAACAACACCAACTTGACAAACTATCGTTGTGGTTTTGATGCGTAGGTAAGAACGGTTCTTGCTAAGCCCGTAGCAGCCACGTAAAACTTGCAACAACAAAGTAGAGGACGTCTAACTTGTTTTTGCAGGGCATGTTGTGATGTGATATGGTCAAGACATGATGCTAAATTTTATTGTATGAGATGATCATGTTTTGTAACCGAGTTATCGGCAACTGGCAGGAGCCATATGGTTGTCGCTTTATTGTATGCAATGCAATCGCCCTGTAATGCTTTACTTTATCACTAAGCGGCAGCGATAGTCGTGGAAGCATAAGATTGGCGAGACGACAACGATGCTACAATGGAGATCAAGGTGTCGCACCGGTGACGATGGTGATCATGACGGTGCTTCAGAGATGGAGATCACAAGCACAAGATAATGATGGCCATATCATATCACTTATATTGATTGCATGTGATGTTTATCTTTTATGCATCTTATCTTGCTTTGATTGACGGCAGCATTATAAGATGATCTCTCACTAAATTTCAAGATAAAAAGTGTTCTCCCTGAGTATGCACCGTTGCCAAAGTTCGTCGTGTCCAGACACCACGTGATGATCGGGTGTGATAAGCTCTACGTCCATCTACAACGGGTGCAAGCCAGTTTTGCACACGCAGAATACTCAGGTTAAACTTGACGAGCCTAGCATATGCAGATATGGCCTCAGAACACTGAGACCGAAAGGTCGAGCGTGAATCATATAGTAGATATGATCAACTTAGTGATGTTCACCATTGAAAACTACTCCATTTCATGTGATGATCAGTTATGGTTTAGTTGATTTGGATCACGTGATCACTTAGAAGATATGAGGGATGTCTTTCTAAGTGGGAGTTCTTAAGTAATATGATTAATTGACCTTAAATTTATCATGAACTTAGTACCTAATAGTATCTTGCTTGTCTATGTTGATTGTAGATAGATGGCCCGTGCTGTTGTTCGGTTGAATTTTAATGAGTTCCTTGAGAAAGCAAAGTTGAAAGATGATGGTAGCAATTACACGGACTGGGTCCGTAACTTGAGGATTATCCTCATTGCTGCCTAGAAGAATTATGTCCTGGAAGCACCGCTGAGTGCCAGGCCTGCTACTGATGCAACTGATGACGTTAAGAACGTCTGGCAGAGCAAAGCTGATGACTACTCGATAGTTCAATGTGCCATGCTTTACGGCTTAGAACCGGGACTTCAAACATTTTGAACGTCATGGAGCATATGAGATGTTCCAGGAGTTGAAGTTAATATTTCAAGCAAATGCCCGGATTGAGAGATATGAAGTCTCCAATAAGTTCTACAGCTGCAAGATGGAGGAGAATAGTTCTGTCAGTGAACATATACTCAGAATATCTGGGTACCATAATCACTTGACTCAGCTAGGAGTTAATCTTCCGGTTGATAGTGTCATTGACAGAGTTCTTCAATCACTGCCACCAAGCTACAAGAGCTTCGTGATGAACTATAATATGCAAGGGATGGATAAGAAAATTCCCGAGCTCTTCGCAATGCTAAAGGCAGCGGAGGTAGAAATCAAGAAGGAGCATCAAGTGTTGATGGTCAGTAAGACCACCAGTTTCAAGAAGGGCAAAATGGAAGAAGAAGGGGAACTTCAAGAAGAACAGCAAGCAAGTTGCTGCTCAGGAGAAGAAACCCAAGTCTGGACCTAAGCCTGAGACTGAGTGCTTCTACTGCAAGCAGACTGGTCACTGGAAGCGGAACTGCCCCAAGTATTTGGCGGATAAGAAGGATGGCAAGGTGAACAAAGGTATATGTGATATACATGTTATTGATGTGTACCTTACTAGAGCTCGCAGTAGCACCTGGGTATTTGATACTGGTTCTGTTGCTAATATTTGCAACTCGAAACAGGGACTACGGATCAAGCGAACACTGGCAAAGGACGAGGTGACGATGCGCGTGGGAAATGGTTCCAAAGTCAATGTGATCACGGTCGGCACGCTACCTCTACATCTACCTCGGGATTAGTATTAGACCTAAATAATTGTTATTTGGTGCCAGCGTTGAGCATGAACATTATATCTGGATCTTGTTTGATGCGAGACGGTTATTCATTTAAATCAGAGAATAATGGTTGTTCTATTTATATGAGTAATATCTTTTATGGTCATGCACCCTTGAAGAGTAGTCTATTTTTTATGAATCTCAATAGTAGTGATATACATATTCATAATGTTGAAGCCAAAAGATGCAGAGTTGATAATGATAGTGCAACTTATTTGTGGCATTGCCGTTTAGGTCATATCGATGTAAAGCGCTGTTGGGGAACGTAGTAATTTCAAAAAATTTCCTACGCACACGCAAGATCATGTGATGCATAGCAACGAGAGGGGGGAGTGTGATCTACATACCTAGTATATCGACAATGGAAGCGTTTGGTTGATGTAGTCGTACGTCTTCACGGCCCGACCAATCAAGCACCGAAACTATGGCACCTCCGAGTTTTAGTACACGTTCATCTCGATGACGATCCCCGGACTTCGATCCAGCAAAGTGTCGGGGAAGAGTTCCGTCAGCACGACGGCGTGGTGACGATCTTGATGTACTACTGCAGCAGGGCTTCGCCTAAACTCCGCTACAATATTATCGAGGACTATGGTGGCTGGGGCGCCGCACACGGCTAAGGAAAAGATCACGTGGATCAACTTGTGTGTCTATGGGGTGCCCCCTACCCCCGTATATAAAGGAGTGGAGGAGGGGAGGCCGGCCAAGGCAATAGGTGCGGCCAGGATGTGGAGTCCTACTAGGACTCCAAGTCCTAGTAGGAGTCCACCAAGAGGGGAGGAAGGGAGAAGGAAGTGGAGGAGAAGGAGAGGTGGCCGGCCCCCTTTTCCCTAGTCCAATTCGGACCAAAGGGGAGGGGGGGCGCAGCAGCCCCTTGGCCCTTTCTCCTCTTCCCACTAAAGCCCATCAAGGCCCATTGCTTCTCCCGTAACTACCCGGTACTCCGAAAAATACCCGAATCACTCGGAACCTTTCCGATGTCCGATATAGTCGTCCAATATATCGATCTTTATGTCTCGACCATTTCGAGACTCCTCGTCATGTCCCATCTCATCCGGGACTCCGAACTCCTTCGGTACATCAAAACTCATAATATAACTGTCATCAACACCTTAAGCGTGCGGACCCTACGGGTTCGAGAACAATGTAGACATAACCGAGACACGTCTCCGGTCAATAACCAATAGCGGAACCTGGATGCTCATATTGGCTCCCACATATTCTATGAAGATCTTTATCGGTCAGACCGCATAAAAACATACGTTGTTCCCTTTGTCATCGGTATGTTACTTGCCCGAGATTCGATCGTCGGTATCTCAATACCTAGTCAATCTCGTTAACGGCAAGTCTCTTTACTCGTTCCATAATACATCATCCTACAACTAACTCATTAGTTGCAATGCTTGCAAGGCTTAAGTGATGTGCATTACCGAGAGGGCCCAGAGATACCTCTCCAACAATCGGAGTGACAAATCCTAATCTCAAAATACGCCAACCCAACAAGTACCTTTGGAGACACCTGTAGAGCTCCTTTATAATCACCCAGTTACGGTGTGACGTTTGGTAGCACACAAAGTGTTAATCTGGTAAACGGGAGTTGCATAATCTCATAGTCATAGGAACATGTATAAGTCATGAAGAAAGCAATAGCAACAAACTAAACGATCAAGTGCTAAGATAACGGAATGGGTCAAGTCAATCACATCATTCTCCTAATGATGTGATCCCGTTAATCAAATAACAACTCTTTTGTTTATGGTTAGGAAACATAACCATCTTTGATTAACGAGCTAGTCAAGTAGAGGCATACTAGTGACACTCTGTTTGTCTATGTATTCACACATGTATTATGTTTCCGGTTAATACAATTCTAGCATGAATAATAAACATTTATCATGATATAAGGAAATAAATAATAACTTTATTATTGCCTCTAGGCATATTTCCTTCAGTCTCCCACTTGCACTAGAGTCAATAATCTAGATTACACAGTTATAGTTCACATCACCATGTGATTACCACCCATAGTTCACATCACCATGTGACCAACACCCAAAGGGTTTACTAGATTCAGTAATCTAGTTCACATCGCTATGTGATTAACACCCAAAGAGTACTAAGGTGTGATCATGTTTTGCTTGTGAGAGAATCTTAGTCAACGGGTCTGCCACATTCAGATCCACATGTATTTTGCAAATTTCTATGTCAACAATGCTCTGCATGGAGCTACTCTAGCTAATTGCTCCCACTTTCAATATGTATCTAGACCAAGACTTAGAGTCATCTAGATTAGTGTCAAAACTTGCATCGGCGTAACCCTTTACGACGAACCTTTTGTCACGTCCATAATCGAGAAACGTATCCTTATTTCACTATGGATAATTCTGACCGCTGTCCAGTGATCTACTCCTAGATCACTATTGTACTCCCTTGCCAAATCAGTGCAGGGTATACAATAGATCTGGTATACAGCATGACATACTTTATAGAACCTATGGCCAAGGCATAGGGAATGACTTTCATTCTCTTTCTATCTTCTGCCGTGGTCGGGCTTTGAGTCTTACTCAACTTCACACCTTGTAATACAGGCAAGAACTCTTTCTTTGACTGCTCCATTTTGAACTACTTCAAAATCTTGTCAAGGTATGTACTCATTGAAAAAACTTATCAAGCGTCTTGATCTATCTCTATAGATCTTGAAGCTCAATATGTAAGCAGCTTCACCGAAGTCTTTCTTTGAAAAACTCCTTTCAAACACTCCTTTATGCTTTACAGAATAATTCTACATTATTTCCGATCAACAATATGTCATTCACATATACTTATCAGAAATGCTGTAGTGCTCCCACTCACTTTCTTGTAAATACAGGCTTCACCGCAAGTCTGTATAAAACTATATGCTTTGATCAACTCATCAAAGCGTATATTCCAACTCCGAGATGCTTGCACCAGTCCACAGATGGATCGCTGGAGCTTGCACATTTTGTTAGCATTTCGGATTGACAAAACCTTCTGGTTGCATCATATACAACTCTTCTTTAATAAATCCATTAAGGAATGCAGTTTTGTTTATCCATTTGCCAGATTTCATAAAATGCGGCAATTGCTAACATGATTCAGACAGACTTAAGCATAGATACGAGTGAGAATCTCTCATCATAGTCAACACCCTGAACTTGTCGAAAACATTTTGCGACAATTCTAGCTTTGTACATAATAACACTACTATCAGCGTCCGTCTTCCTCTTGAAGATCCATTTATCTCAATTCTTGCCGATCATCGGGCAAGTCAATCAAAGTCCATACTTTGTTCTCATACATGGATCATATCTCAGATTTCATGGCCTCAAGCCATTTCGCGGAATCTGGGCTCATCATCGCTTCCTCATAGTTCGTAGGTTCGTCATGGTCAAGTAACATGACCTCCAGAACAGGATTACCGTACCACTCTGGTGCGGATCTCACTCTGGTTTACCTACGATTCGGTAGTAACTTGATTGAAGTTACATGATCATCATCATTAGCTTCCTCACTAATTGGTGTAGTAGTCACAGAACAGATTTCTGTGATGAACTACTTTCCAATAAGGGAGAAGGTACAATACCTCATCAAGTTCTACTTTCCTCCCACTCACTTCTTTCGAGAGAAACTCCTTCTCTAGAAAAACTCCGAATTTAGCAACAAAAGTCTTGCCTTCGATTTGTGATAGAAGGTGTACCCAACAGTCTCCTTTGGGTATCCTATGAAGACATATTTCTCCGATTTGGGTTTGAGCTTATTAGATGAAACTTTTTCATATAAGCATCACAACCCCAAACTTTAAGAAACGACAACTTTGGTTTCTTGCCAAACCACAGTTCATACGGTGTCGTCTCAACGGATTTAGATGGTGCCCTTTTAACGTGAATGCAGCTGTCTCTAATGCATAACCCCAAAACGATAGTGGTAGATCGGTAAGAGACATCATAGATCGCACCATATCTAATAAAGTACGGTTATGACGTTCGGACACACCATTATGCTGTGGTGTTCCAGGTGGCATGAGTTTGTGAAACTATTCCACATTGTTTTAATTGAAGACCAAACTCGTAACTCAAATATTTTACTTCTGCGATCATATCGTAGAAACTTTCATTTTTGTTACGATGATTCTCCACTTCACTCTGAAATTCTTTGAACTTTTCAAATGTTTCAGACCTTTGTTTCATCAAGTAGATATACTCATATCTGCTCAAATCATCTGTGAAGATCAGAAAATAATGATACATCGCGAGCCTCAATATTCATCGGACCACATACATCAGTATGTATGATTTCCAACAAATCTGTTGCTCGCTCCATTGTTCCGAAGAACAGAGTCTTAGTCATCTTGCCCATGAGGCATGGTTCGCAAGCATCAACTGATTCATAATCAAGTGATTCCAAAAGCCCATCAGCATGGAGTTTCTTCATGCGCTTTACACCAATATGATAAACGGCAGTGCCACAAATAAGTTGCACTATCATTATTAACTTTGCATCTTTTGGTTTCAATATTATGATTATGTGTATCACTACGATCGAGATCCAACGAACTATTTTCATTGGGTGTGTAACCATATAAGGTTTTATTCATGTAAACAGAACAACAATTTATTCTCTTACTTAAATGAATAACCGTATTACAATAAACATGATCAAATCATATTCATGCTCAACGCAAACATCAAATAACACTTATTTAGGTTCAACACTACTAATCCCGAAAGTATAGGGAGTATGCGATGATGATCATATCAATCTTGGAACCACTTCCAACACACATCGTCACTTTACCCTTAAGTAGTCTCTGTTTATTCTGCAACTCCCGTTTCGAGTTACTAATCTTAGCAACTGAACTAGTATCAAATACTGAGGGGTTGCTATAAATACTAGTAAAGTACACATCAATAACATGTATATCAAATATACTTATGTTCACTTTGCCATCCTTCTTATCTGCAATCACTTGGGGTAGTTCCGCTTCCAGTGACCAGTCCCTTTGCAGTAGAAACACTTAGTCTCAGGCTTAGGACCAGACTTGGGCTTCTTCACTTGAGCAGCAACTTGCTTGCTGTTCTTCTTGAAGTTCCCCTTCTTCCCTCTGCCCTTTTCTTGAAACTAGTGGTCTTGTCTACCATCAACACTTGATGTTTTCTCGATTTCTACCTTCGTCAATTTCCGCATTACGAAGAGCTTGGAATCGTTTCCGTTATCCCTTGCATATCATAGTTCATCACGAAGTTCTACTAACTTGGTGATGGTGACTAGAGAATTCTGTCAATCACTATCTTATCTGGAAGATTAACTCCCACTTGATTCAAGCGATTGTAGTACCCAGACAATCTGAGCACATGCTCACTAGTTGAGCGATTCTCCTCCATCTTTTAGCTATAGAACTTGTTGGACTTCATATCTCTCAACTCGGGTATTGCTGAAATATGAACTTCAACTCCTGGAACAATCTCATATGCTCCATGATGTTCAAAACGTCTTTGAAGTCCCGATTCTAAGCCATTAAGCATGGTGCACTAAACTATCAAGTAGTCATCATATTGAGCTAGCCAAACATTCATAACATCTGCATTTTCTCCTGCATTAGGTCTGTCTCCTAGTGGTGCATTAAGGAAATAATTCTTCTGTGCAGCAATGAGGATAAACCTCAGATCACGGATCCAATCCGGCATCCATTGCTACTAACATATTTCAACACAAATTTCTCTAGAACATATCAAAATAAACACAGGGAACAACACGCGAGCTATTGATCTACAACATAATTTGCAAAATACCTACAAGGACTTAAGTTCATGATAAATTTAGTTCAATTAATCATATTACTTAAGAACTCCCACTTAGATAGACATCTCTATCCTCTTAAGTGATTACGTGATCCAAATCAACTAAAACATGTCCGATCATCACGTGAGATGGAGTAGTTTCATTGGTGAACATCGCTATGTTGATCATATCTGCTATATGATTCACGCTCGACCTTTCGGTCTCCGTGTTCCGAGGCCATATCTGTATATGCTTGGCTCGTCAAGTATAACCTGAGTATTCTGCGTGTGCAACTGTTTTGCACCCATTGTATTTGAACGTAGAGCCTATCACACCCGATCATCACATGGTGTCTCAGCACGAAGAACTTTCGCAACGGTGCATACTCAGGGAGAACACTTCTTGATAATTAGTGAGAGATCATCTTAAAATGCTACCGTCAAACTAAGCAAAATAAGATGTATAAAAGATAAACATCATATGCAATCAAAATATGTGACATGATATGGCCATCATCATCTTGCGCCTTTGATCTCCATCTCCAAAGTACTGTCATGATCTCTATCGTCACTGGCATGACACCATGATCTCCATCATCTTGATCTATATCAATGTGTCGTCACACGGTCGTCTCGCCAACTATTGCTCTTGCAACTATTGCTATCGCATAGCGATAAAGTAAAGCAATTATTTGGCGCTTGCATCTTATGCAATAAAGAGACAACCATAAGGCTTTTGCCAGTTGCCGATAACTTAACAAAACATGATCATCTCATACAACAACTTATATCTCATCATGTCTTGACCATATCACATCACAACATGCCCTACAAAAACAAGTTAGACGTCCTCTACTTTGTTGTTGCAAGTTTTACGTGGCTGCTACGGGCTTAAGCAAGAACCAATCTTACCTACGCATCAAAACCACAACGATAGTTTGTCAAGTTGGTCTGTTTTAACCTTCGCAAGGACCGGGCGTAGCCACACTCGGTTCAACTAAAGTTGGAGAAACTGTCACCCGCAGCCACCTATGTGCAAAGCACGTCGGTAGAGACCGTCTCGCGTAAGCGTACGCGTAATGTCGGTCTGGGCCGCTTCATCCAACAATACCGCCGAACCAAAGTATGACATGCTGGTAAGCAGTATGACTTATATCGCCCACAACTCACTTGTGTTCTACTCGTGCATATAACATCAACATATAAAACCTAGGCTCGGATGCCACTGTTGACGTAGTAATTTCAAAAAATTCCTACGCACACGCAAGATCATGTGATGCATAGCAACGAGAGGTGTGATCTACATACCTAGTAGATCGACAACGGAAGCGTTTGGTTGATGTAGTCGTACGTCTTCACGGCCCGACCGATCAAGCACCGAAACTACGGCACCTCCGAGTTTTAGCACACGTTCAGCTCGATGACGATCCCCGGACTCCGATCCAGCAAAGTGTCGGGGAAGAGTTCCATCAGCACGACGGCGTGGTGACGATCTTGATGTACTAATGCAGCAGGGCTTCGCCTAAACTCCGCTACAATATTATCGAAGGACTATGGTGGCTGGGGCGCCGCACACGGCTAAGGAAATGATCACGTGGATCAACTTGTGTGTCTATGGGGTGCCCCTGCCCCTATATAAAGGATGGAGGAGGAGGAGGCCGGCCAAGGCAATGGTGCGGCCAGGATGTGGAGTCCTACTAGGACTCCAAGTCCTAGTAGGAGTCCACCAAGAGGGGAGGAAGGGAGAAGGAAGTGGAGGAGAAGGAAAGGTGGCCGGCCCCCTTTTCCCTAGTCCAATTCGGACTAGAGGGGAGGGGGGGCGCAGCAGCCCCTTGGCCCTTTCTCCTCTTCCCACTAAATCCCATCAAGGCCCATTGCTTCTCCCGTAACTACCCGGTACTCCGAAAAATACCCGAATCACTCGGAACCTTTCCGATGTCCGAATATAGTCGTCCAATATATCGATCTTTACGTCTCGACCATTTCAGACTCCTCGTCATGTCCCCGATCTCATCCGGGACTCCGAACTCCTTTACATCAAAACTCATAAACTCATAATATAACTGTCATCGAAACCTTAAGCTGGCGGACCCTACGGGTTCGAGAACAATGTAGACATGACCGAGACACGTCTCCGGTCAATAACCAATAGCGGAACCTGGATGCCCATATTGGCTCCTACATATTCTACGAAGATCTTTATCGGTCAACCGCATAACAACATACGTTGTTCCCTTTGTCATCGGTATGTTACTTTGCCCGAGATTCGATCGTCGGTATCTCAATACCTAGTTCAATCTCATTACCGGCAAGTCTCTTTACTCGTTCCGTAATACATCATCTCGCAACTAACTCATTAGTTGCAATGCTTGCAAGGCTTATGTGATGTGCATTACCGAGAGGGCCCAGAGATACCTCTCCGACAATCGGAGTGACAAATCCTAATCTCGAAATACACCAACCCAACATGTACCTTTGGAGACACCTGTAGAGCTCCTTTATAATCACCCAGTTACGTTGTGACGTTTGGTAGCACACAAAGTGTTCCTCCGGCAAACGGGAGTTGCATAATCTCATAGTCATAGGAACATGTATAAGTCATGAAGAAAGCAATAGCAACATACTAAACGATCGGGTGCTAAGCTAATGGAATGGGTCATGTCAATCACATCATTCTCCTAATGATGTGATCCCGTTAATCAAATAACAACTCTTTTGTTTATGGTTAGGAAACATAACCATCTTCGATTAACGAGCTAGTCAAGTAGAGGCATACTAGTGACACTCTGTTTGTCTATGTATTCACACATGTATTATGTTTCCGGTTAATACAATTCTAGCATGAATAATAAACATTTATCATGATATAAGGAAATAAATAATAACTTTATTATTGCCTCTAGGGCATATTTCCTTCAAGCGCATGAAAAAACTCCATACTGATGGACTTTTGGAACCACTTGATTATGAATCACTTGGTACTTGCGAACCGTGCCTCATGGGCAAGATGACTAAAACGTCGTTCTCCAGAACTATGGAGAGAGCAACAGATTTGTTTGAAATCATACATACAGATGTATGTGGTCCGATGAATGTTGAGGTTCATGGCAGATATCGTTATTTTCTCACCTTCACAGATGATTTAAGAAGATATGGGTATATCTACTTAATGAAGCATAAGTCTGAAACATTTGAAAAGTTCAAAGAATTTCAGAGTGAAGTTGAAAAACATCATAACAAGAAAATAAAGTTTCTACTATCTGATCGTGGAGGAGAATATTTGAATTATGAGTTTGGTCTACATTTGAAACAATGCAGAATAGTTTCGCAACTCATGCCACCCGGAACACCACAACGTAATGGTGTGTCCGAACGTCATGATCGTACTTTACTAGATATGGTGAGATCTATGATATCTCTTACAGATTTACCGCTATCATTTTGGGGTTATGCTTTAGAGACGGCCGCATTCACATTAAATAGGGCACCATCGAAATACGTTGAGACGACGCCTTATGAATTGTGGTTTGGCAAGAAACCAAAGTTGTCGTTTCTGAAAGTTTGGGGCTGCGATGCTTATGTGAAAAAGCTTCAACCTGATAAGCTCGAACCCAAATCGGAGAAATGTGTCTTCATAGGATACCCAAAGGAGACTGTTGGGTACACCTTCTATCATAGATCCGAAGGCAAGACATTCGCTGCTAAGAATGGATCCTTTCTAGAGAAGGAGTTTCTCTCGAAAGAAGTGAGTGGGAGGAAAGTAGAACTTGATGAGGTAACTATACCTGCTCCTCTATTGGAAAGTAGTCCATCACAGAAACCAGTTTCTGTGACGCCTACACCAATTAGAGAGGAAGTTAATGATGATGATCATGGAAGTTCAAATCAAGTTGCTACTGAACCTCGTAGATCAACCAGAGTAAGATCCGCACCAGAGTGGTACGGTAATCCTGTTCTGGAAGTCATGCTACTAGATCATGATGAACCTAAGAACTATGAAGACATGATGGTGAGCCCAGATTCCACAAAATGGCTTGAGGCCATGAAATCTGAGATGGGATCCATGTATGAGAACAAAGTGTGGACTTTGGTTGACTTGCCTGATGATCGGCAAGCAATTGAGAATAAATGGATCTTCAAGAAGAAGACTGATGCTGACGGTAATGTTATTGTCTACAAAGCTTGACTTGTTGCAAAAGGTTTTCGACAAGTTCAAGGGATTGACTACGATGAGACTTTCTCACCCGTAGCGATGCTTAAGTCAGTCCGAATCATGTTAGCAATTGCCGCATTTTATGATTATGAAATTTGGCAAATGAATGCCAAAACTGCATTCCTAAATGGATTTCTGGAAGAAGAGTTGTATATGATGCAACCAGAAGGTTTTGTCGATCCAAAGGGAACTAACAAAGTGTGCAAGCTCCAGCGATCCATTTATGGACTGGTGCAAGCCTCTCGGATACAGACTTTTGGTTTTGTACAGACTTTTGGAGAAGCCTGCATTTACAAAAAGGTGAGTGGGAGCTTTGTAGCATTTCTAATATTATATGTGGATGACATATTGTTGATTGGAAATGATATAGAATTTCTGGATAGCATAAAGGGATACTTGAATAAGAGTTTTTCAATGAAAGACCTCGGTGAAGCTGCTTATATATTGGGCATCAAGATCTATAGAGATAGATCAAGACGCTTAATTGGACTTTCACAAAGCACATACCTTGACAAAGTTTTGAAGAAGTTCAAAATGGATCAAGCAAAGAAAGGGTTCTTGCCTGTGTTACAAGGTGTGAAGTTGAGTAAGACTCAATGCCCGACCACTGCAGAAGATAGAGAGAAAATGAAAGATGTTCCCTATGCTTCAGCCATAGGCTCTATCATGTATGCAATGCTGTGTACTAGACCTAATGTGTGCCTTGCTATAAGTCTAGCAGGGAGGTACCAAAGTAATCCAAGAGTGGATCACTAGACAGCGGTCAAGAACATCCTGAAATACCTGAAAAGGACTAAGGATATGTTTCTCGTTTATGGAGGTGAAAAAGAGCTCATCGTAAATGGTTACATTGATGCAAGCTTTGACACTGATCCGGATGATTCTAAATCGCAAACCGGATACGTGTTTACATTGAACGGTGGAGCTATCAGTTAGTGCAGTTCTAAACAAAGCGTTGTAGCGGGATCTACATGTGAAGCGGAGTACATAGCTGCTTCAGAAGCAGCAAATGAAGGAGTCTGGATGAAGGAGTTCATATCCGATCTAGGTGTCATACCTAGTGCATCGGGTCCAATGAAAATCTTTTGTGACAATACTGGTGCAATTGCCTTGGTGAAGGAATCCAGATTTCACAAGAGAACCAAGCACATCAAGAGACGCTTCAATTCCATCCGGGATTTAGTCCAGGTGGGAGACATAGAAATTTGCAAGGTACATACGGATCTGAATGTTGCAGACCCGTTGACTAAGCCTCTTCCACGAGCAAAACATGATCAGCACCAAGGCTCCATGGGTGTTAGAATCATTACTGTGTAATCTAGATTATTGACTCTAGTGCAAGTGGGAGACTGAAGGAAATATGCCCTAGAGGCAATAATAAAGTTATTATTTATTTCCTTATATCATGATAAATGTTTATTATTCATGCTAGAATTGTATTAATCGGAAACATAATACATGTGTGAATACATAGACAAACAGATTGTCACTAGTATGCCTCTACTTGACTAGCTCGTTGATCAAAGATGGTTATGTTTCCTAACCATAGACATGAGTTGTCATTTGATTAATGGGGTCACATCATTAGGAGAATGATGTGATTGACATGACCCATTCCGTCAGCTTAGCACCCGATCGCTTAGTATGTTGCTATTGCTTTCTTCATAACTTATACATGTTCCTATGACTATGAGATTATGCAACTCCCGTTTACCGGAGGAACACTTTGTGTGCTACCAAACGTCACAACATAACTGGGTGATTATAAAGGTGCTCTATAGGTGTCTCCGAAGGTACTTATTGGGTTGGCATATTTCGAGATTAGGATTTGTCACTCCGAATATTAGAGTGGTATCTGTGGGACCTCTCGGTAATGCACATCACTTAAACCTTGCAAGCATTGCTACTAATGAGTTAGTTGCGGGATGATGTATTACAGAACGAGTAAAGAGACTTGCCGGTAACGAGATTGAACTAGGTATTGAGATACCGACGATCGAATCTCGGGCAAGTAACATACCGATGACAAAGGGAACAACGTATGTTGTTATGCGGTCTGACCGATAAAGATCTTCGTAGAATATGTGGGAGCCAATATGAACATCCAGGTTCCGCTATTGGTTATTGATCGGAGACATGTCTCGGTCATGTCTACATAGTTCTCGAACCCGTAGGGTCCGCATGCTTAAAATTTCGATGACGGTTATATTATGAGTTTATATGTTTTGATGTACCGAAGGTTGTTCGGAGTCCCAGATGTGATCCCGGACATGGCGAGGAGTCTCAAAATGGTCGAGAGATGAAGAGTGATATATTGGAAGCCTATGTTTGAATATCAGAAGTGTTCCGGGTGAAATCGGGATTTTATCGGAGTACCGGGAGGTTATCGGAACCCCCCGGGGACTTAATGGGCCTTAGTGGGCCTAGGTGGAACAGAGGAGAGGCGGCTAGGGCTGGGCCACGCGCCCCTCCCCCCAGTCCGAATCGGACAAGGAGAGGGGGGCGGCGCCGCCCCTTCCTTCTTCTCCTCCACTCTTTCCCCCTCCCAAGTCCTAATCCAACTAGGAAAGGGGGGAGTCCTACTCCCGATGGGAGTAGGACTCCTCCTGGCGCGCCTCCTCTCTGGCCGGCCGCACCCCCCTTGCTCCTTTATATACGGGGGCAGGGGGGCACCCCATAGACACAACAATTGATCGTTTGATCTTTTAGCTGTATGCGGTGCCCCCCTCCACCATAATCCACCTTGATATTACTGTAGTGGTGCTTAGGCGAAGCCCTGCGTTGGTAGAACATCAACATCATCACCACGCCGTCGTGCTGACAAAACTCTCCCTCAACACTCGGCTGGATCGGAGTTCAAGGGACATCATCAGGCTGAACGTGTGCTGAACTCGGAGGTGCCGTACGTTCGGTACTTGATCGGTCGGATCGTTAAGACGTATGACTACGTCAACCGCGTTGTGCTAACGCTTCCGCTTTCGGTCTACGAGGGTACGTGGACAACACTCTCCCCTCTCGTTGCTATGCATCACCATGATCTTGCGTGTGCGTAGGAAAAATTTGAAATTACTACATTCCCCAACAAGGAGCGGAGTCCACTCCTCTTGAGAATAATCCGCCTAACATGGAAGATACGGACAACCCTAGTTGATACATGAGCTATTCGAGCATACAAAACAGGATATTTATTTGAAGGTTTAGAGTTTGGCACATACAAATTTACTTGGAACGGCAGGTAGATACCGTATATAGGTAGGTATGGTGGACTCATATGGAATAACTTTGGGGTTTATGGGATTGGATGCACAAGTAGTATTCCCGCTTAGTACAGGTGAAGGCTAGAAAAAGACTGGGAAGCGACTAGCTAGAGAGCGACAATAGTCATGAACATGCATTAAAATTAATCAACATCGAATGCAAGCATGAGTAGGATATAATCCACCATGAACATAAATATCGTGAAGGCTATGTTGATTTTGTTTCAACTACATGCGTGAACATGTGCCAAGTTAAGTCACTTAAATCATTCAGAGGAGGATACCACCCTATCATACCACATCACAACCATTTTAATAGCATATTGGCACGCAAGGTAAACCATTATAAGCTCCTAGCTAATCAAGCATGGCACAAGAAACTATGATCTCTCGTTGCCGTTGCAAACATGTTTATTCATAATAGTCTGAATCAGAAACGATGAACTAATCATATTTACAAAAACAAAAGAGGTCGAGTTCATACCAGCTTTTATCATCTCAGTCAGTCCATCATATATTGTCATAATTGCCTTTCACTTGCACGACCGAATGATGTGAATAATAATAATAGTGCGCGTGCATTGGACTAAGCTGGAATCTGCAAGCATTCAATAAACAGGAGAAGACAAGGCAATATGGGCTCTTTTGTCAGATCAACAATAATGCATATAAGAGCCGCTTCAACAATTTAATTATGGTCTTCTCCTATCGACCCCCAAAGAAAAGAAAAGAAATAAAACTATTTACACGGGAAAGCTCCCAACAAGCAAAAGAAGAACAGGAAATATTTTTGGGTTTTCTTTTTAATTACTACTACAAAATTAAAACTAGCTAAAAGCTACAACTATTCTTTTTTGTTTTTCTTAAGGTTTATTAAGCACACAAGAAGAAAGCATAAAAAGGAAATAAACTAGCATGGAAGATACAATGAAAAAGTATGAGCACCGACATTTAGCAATGAGTGTGTGAACATGAATGTAATGTTGGTGAGAAATACGTACTCCCCCAAGCTTGGGCTTTTGGCCTAAGTTGGTCTATGG
This sequence comes from Triticum urartu, assembly GCF_003073215.2. Taxonomy (NCBI): domain Eukaryota; kingdom Viridiplantae; phylum Streptophyta; class Magnoliopsida; order Poales; family Poaceae; genus Triticum; species Triticum urartu. Next base: position 49,419,146 of record NC_053026.1, on the reverse strand, counting down.
CCACGGTTGTCCTGGCGGATATCCATAGTAATAGTTGGGGTCGTACTGCGATGAAGAAGACTCTGACTGCCACTGGTTGGCAATCATCTCCGGATCCCAATGGTAAGTAGAATGTCGTGGAGGATCAACTTGTGGTTCCGACTCTGGCTCTATGGCTGGTGCAGGGTTCTGGAATAGGCGTGAATGTCCTCTGGCGAGACGAGGTACTGGCCTGCAGATAAATCAAACAAGGAAGGAACAGACAAGGTAATAGTCTCCGGATGATGTTTATCAAAGAACAATTTGTATTTAAGCTCCCCTTCCCTATTCTTTATAATGAAATCATGTGCTACCATACTCTTATAATCTAAATAAACACGAGGCAGCAATTTTTCTTCCCTCTCATAATGCCTAATAGGTATGTTAAAATGTGCAGCTAGGCGTGAAGCATAGATACCACCAAAGATGGGGCCCTTTGTACGGTTCAGACTCAACCATTTAGCAATAATACCGCCCATACTCACAGAGTTATCACAAAATAACCCGTGGAACAAAATAATAATATCATGAACACTAAGGTTTCCATAGTTTCCGCGGCCAATTAAGCAATGACTAGTAAATATTGCAAAGTAGCGTAAAACAGGAAAATGTATGCTAGTGATTCGTGCATCGGAAACCTTCCTCGTTTCCCCTACGGTGATGGTATTATTAAACCCATCCACGTCGTCACGATGTGGTTCCTCTATTTTGCCCTTGAAAGGGATTAAACAAACCCGACAAAAATCATAAAGTGACATCTTCTTAACCACATCATATAAATGAAACTCTACTGAAGGAGGTGATTCCCTAGGATAATAGTAGAAGTTTTGCACAAAAGTATTGGTGAGTAAGAGATACTGTTCACGTGGGTCGTGGAGGAAGTCGGTGAAAAATCCTCATAAATCCCGATGTCTCTCAAGAAATCATCGGAGGGCCATTCACACGGCCTAACCTCCGCGGTGCGAGGCAAATTATATTTGGGCTTCATTGCTTCTTCATTTTGCTTTTCCTTCGAGCTTCGGCTCGATGAGCCCCTCAAAAATCTCTTCATTATTCTCTAAAAAATTCTGAAATTTTTAGTAACTTCAAAATAAAAGTAAGCCAAACTCAATAATATTGGTAGCAACTACTCATACAAGTGCCTAGAGCCTATATCATGCATCAAAACTACTTGGAACCATATAAATTTGACATGCAAGCTCAAGAACATGGTCACCTAAGCAGAACAAATTTGCAATGAATAAAGCACTAGAACAAAAACTAATTGGACCAATGGAGGAGTCACATACCAAGGAACAATCTCCCCAAGCAGTTTTGTGATAGGTGCTTTGAGCAAGGAGATCGAAAATGGCAGCAAAATGAGCTTGGACTCGGGTTTGAGTTGGATATTCGTGTTTGTGGGAGGAAGAAGGAGTGTGTGGGTGCAGGAATAAGTGGAGGAGGGCCACCGTGGGCCCACGAGGCAGGGGGCGCGCCCCTGACCCTCGTGGCCAGGTGCCAGCTCCTCATGCTGTGTTCTCAGTGCCAAATATTCTCAACTATTCCAGAAAAAATCATATTTAAATTTCAGGGCATTTGGAGAACTTTTATTTTCGGGGTATTTTTATTGCACGGATAAATCAGATAACAGACGGAAACTACTTATTTTTATTTTATTTAATATAAATAACAGAAAGCAAAAAGAAGGTACAGAGAGTTGTGCTTTCTAGTTTCATCCATCTCATGCTCATCAAAAGGAATCCACTAACAAGGTTGATCAAGTCTTGTTAACGAACTCATTCCGAATAACATGGAACCGGAGAAATTTTGAATAACACTATGTTATCTCAACGGGGATATGCACATCCCCAACAATAAGAATATCATATTTCTTATTGACAGTAGGAAGAGGAAATTCAAAACCTCCAAAAATAATCGATGGAATTTTTCCAATAGAATTGATGCTATGGACTTGAGGTTGTTTCCTTGGAAAGTGTACCGTATGCTCATTCCCATTAACATGAAAAGTGACATTGCCTTTAGTGCAACCAATAACAGCCCCTGCAGTATTCAAAAAGGGTCTTCCAAGAATAATAGACATACTATCGTCCTCGGGAATATCAAGAATAACAAAGTCCATTAAAATAGTAACGTTTGCAACCACAACAGGCACATCCTCACAAATACCGACAAGTATAGCAGTTGATTTATCAGCCATTTGCAAAGATATTTCAGTAGGTGTCAACTTATTCAAATCAAGTCTACGATATAAAGAGAGAGGCATAACACTAACACCGTCTCCAAGATCACATAAAGTAGTTTTAACATAGTTTCTTTTAATGGAGCATGGTATAGTGGGTACATCGGGATCTCCTAGTTTCTTAGGTATTCCGCCTTTAAAAGTATAATTAGCAAGCATGGTGGAAATTTCAGCTTCCGGTATCTTTCTTTTATTAGTAACAATTTCTTTCATGTACTTAGCATAAGGATTCATTTTAAGCATATCAGTTAATTGCATACGCAAAAAGATAGGTCTAATCATTTGAGCAAAGCGCTCAAAATCCTCATCATCCTTTTTCTTGGATGGTTTGGGAGGAAAAGGCATGGGTTTCTGAACCCAAGGCTCTCTTTCCTTACCGTGTTTCCTAGCGACAAAGTATTTCTTATCATAACGTTGATTCTTTGATTGTGGGTTATCAAGATCAACATCAGGTTCGATTTCTATATCATTATCATTACTAGGTTGAGCATCATCATGAACTTTATCGTTAACATTATCACTAGTTTCAGGTTCATTACCAGGTTGTGTTTCAGCATTAGAGATAGAAATATCATTTGGATTCTCAGGTGTTTCAGCAATAGGTTCACTAGAAGCATGCAAAGTACTATCATTTTTCTTTTTCTTCCTTTTAGAAGGACTAGGTGCATCTATATTATTTCTCTGAGAATCTTGCTCAATTCTCTTAGGGTGGCCTTCAGGATACAGAGGTTCCTGAGTCATTCTACCAGTTCTAGTAGCCACTCTAACAGCATAATCATTATTCTTACTATTCAATTCATTGAGCAAATCATTTTGAGCCTTAAGTACTTGTTCTACTTGAGTGGTAACCATAGAAGCATGTTTACTAATAAGTTTAAGTTCACCTTTGACATTAGCCATATAATCACCCAAGTGTTCAAGCATATTTTAATTGTATTTCAATTGTCTACCAAAATAAGCATTGAAGTCTTCTTGATTAATCATAAATTTATCAAACTATCTAAGCATGGGCTAGCAAACTTAGTAAATGGGATTTCAGCTTTATCAAATCTATAGAGAGAATTTACCTTTACTACCTGTGTCGGGTTATCAAGACCACGAGTTTCTTCAATAAGTGATGGATCAAGATCATATGTTTCTTCAACAGGCGGTAAATTAAGACCATGTATTTCTTCAATAGGAGGTAAATTCTTAACATCTTCAGCTTTAATACCTTTTTGTTTCATAGATTTCTTTGCCTCTTGCATATCTTCAAGACTGAGAAATAGAACACCACTCTTCTTCGGAGTTGGTTTAGGAATAGGCTCACGAGTTGGTTCAGGAACTGGTTCAGGAAGTGTCCAATTATTTTCATTTGTCAACATATTATTCAATAGAATTTCAGCTTCATCCGACGTTCTTTCCCTAAAAACAAAACCAGCACAACTATCCAAGTAATCTCTGGAGGCATCGGTTAGTCCATTATAAAAGATATCAAGCATTTAATTTTTCTTAAGAGGATGATCAGGCAAAGCATTAAGTAATTGGAGAATCCTCCCCCAAGCTTGTGGGAGACTCTCTTCTTCAATTTGCACAAAATTATATATATCCCTTAAAGCAGCTTGTTTTTTATGAGCAGAGAAATATTTAGCAGAGAAGTAATAAATCATATCTTGGGGACTACACACACAACCAGGATCAATAGAATTAAACCATATCTTAGCATCACCCTTTAATGAGAATGGAAATATTTTAAGGATATAAAAGTAGCGAGTTCTCTCATCATTAGTGAACAGGGTGGCTATATCATTTAATTTAGTAAGATGTGCCACAACAGTTTCAGATTCATAGCCATGAAAAGGATCAGATTCAACCAAAGTAATTATATTAGGATCAACAGAGAATTCATAATCCTTATCGGTAACAAAGATAGGTGAAGTAACAAAAGTAGGGTCATGTTTCATTTTAGCATTAAGGGAGTGCTGCTTCCATTTAGCTAATAATTTCTTAAGATCACTTCTATCATTACAAGCAAGAATAGCTCTAGCAGATTCTTCATCCAGAACATAACCCTCAGGAACAACAGGAAATTCGTAAGTATTAGGGGGAGAGTCTTCATCATCACTATCTTCAATATAATCAGTTTCAATAATTTCATTCTCTCTAACCCTAGCAAGTTGTTCATCAAGAAATTCACTAAGTGGCACAGTAGTATCAAGTGTAGAAGTAGTTTCATCATAAGTATCATGCATAGCAGAAGTGGCATCATCGATAATATGCGACATATCAGAATGAATAGCAGAAGCAGGTTTAGGTGTCGCAAGCTTACTCAAACAGAAGGTGAATCAAGTGCGGAGCTAGATGGCAGTTCCTTGCCTCCCCTCGTAGTTGAGGGATAAATCTTGGTTTTTGGATCTCTCAAGTTCTTCATAATGATAAGCAGATATAAATCCCAAGCGACTCAAAGAATAGAGCTATGCTCCCCGGCAACGGCGCCAGAAAATAGTCTTGATAACCCACAAGTATAGGGGATCGCAACAGTTTTCGAGGGTAGAGTATTCAACCCAAATTTATTGACTCGACACAACGGGAGCTAAAGAATATTCTCAAGTATTAGCAGCTGAGTTGTCAATTCAACCACACCTAGAAACTTAATATCTGCAGCAAAGTATTTAGTAGCAAAGTAATATGATAGTAGTGGTAACGGTAGCAAAAGGTAACAGTAGCAAAAGTAATGTTTTTGGTATTTTGTAATGATGATAGCAATAGCAACAGAAAAGTAAGTAAGCGAAGAATAATATATGGAAAGCTCATAGGCAATGGATCGGTGATGGAGAATTATGCCGGATGCGGTTCATCATGTAACAGTCATAACATAGGGTGACACGGAACTAGCTCCAATTCATCAATGTAATGTAGGCATGTATTCCGAATATAGTCATATGTGCTTATAGAAAAGAACTTGCATGCCATCTTTTGTCCTACCCTCCCGTGGTAGCGGGGTCCTAATGGAAACTAAGGGATATTAAGCCCTCCTTTTAATAGAGTACCAGAACAAAGCATTAGCACATAGTGAATACATGAACTCCTCAAACTATGGTCATCACTGATAAGTATCCCGATTATTGTCACTTTGGGGTTAACGGATCATAACACATAATAGGTGACTATAGACTTGCAAGATAGGATCAAGAACTCTCATATATTGATGAAAACATAATAGGTTCAGATCTGAAATCATGGCACTCGGACCCAAGTGACAAGCATTAAGCATAGCAAAGTCATAGCAACATCAATCTCAGAACATAGTGGATACTAGGGATCAAACCCTAACAAAACTAACTCGATTACATGATAGATCTCATCCAACCCATCACCGTCCAGCAAGCCTACGATGGAATTACTCACGCACGGCGGTGAGCATCTTGAAATTGGTGATGGAGGATGGTTGATGATGACGATGGCGATGGATTCCCCTCTCCGGAGCCCTGAACGGACTCCAGATCAGCCTCCTGAGAGGTTTTAGGGCTTGGCGGAGGCTCCGTATCATAAAACGCGATCAATTCTTCTCTCTGATTTTTTCTCTCCAAAACCAAATATATAGAGTTGGAGTTGAGGTCGGAGGAGCTTCAGGGGGCCAACGAGGTAGGGGGCGCGCCCCCCACCCTCGTGGACAGGTGGTGGGCTCCCTGGTCTTCATCTTTTGCAAGGATTTTTTATTATTTCCGAAAAGATGTTCCGTGAAGTTTCAGGTCATTCCAAGAAATTTTGTTTCTGCACATAAATAACACCATGGCAATTCTGCTGAAAACATCGTTAGTCCGGATTAGTTCAATTCAAATCATGCAAGTTAGAGTCCAAAACAAGGGCAAAAGTGTTTGGAAAAGTAGATACGACGAAGACGTATCAGCCAGCTGTCCCAAAATATCCTTCCACCTAACGGTCATATCATTGAAGGGCATCTATGTCTTATCATGTCGGGCTGCTCCCTAGGCTATAAATAGCCGCCCCTACAACCACTAGCTGGTTGGCTGCTCCGAGAGAAACTGACACTTGTCATTTGAGAGCATCCCATCCTCCGAGGACTTTGAGCGAAAATCATCAAGTGAGTAAATGATGACCCACAAGTATATGGGATCTATCGTAGCCTTTTCGATAAGTAAGAGTGTCGAACCCAATGAGGAGCAGAAGGAAATGATAAGCAGTTTTCAGTAAGGTATTCTCTGCAAGCACTGAAATTATCGGTAACAGATAGTTTTGTGATAAGGTAATTTGTAACGAGTAGCAAGTAATAAAAGTAAATAAGGTGCAACAAGATGGCCCAATCCTTTTTGTAGCAAAGGACAAGCCTGGACAAACTCTTATATGAAGGAAAGCGCTCCCGAGGACACATGAGAATTATTGTCCAGCTAGTTTTCATCACGTTCATATGATTCGCGTTCGATACTTTGATAATTTGATATGTGGGTGGACCGATGCTTGGGTACATGTAACATCCCAAATTTTCAATTTGGAATGTTATACATAGATCATTCCTGCATATCATATTTTATTGCATTTTCGTTTCGCGATCCTCGAAATCCTAAGCAACTCAAGGACCCTCGGAGAGAGTTGGGGATTTCCCGATTTTCATATTTGATTTTTATCAAATATTGAAACGAGGATTTTGGTTTTAATTATTTTTCTCTCCAAAAATATTTCATATTAAAATACATGAGAGGAGATAATATGAATTCTCCAAAATAAATGAAATATTGGAGGAAAAAGATTAAAATCAAATATTTGTTTTTATCCGGAGTTTATTGCTATTTTATTTGAATTAGAAAAATTGCACGTTTTTCAAAGTTGCATTTTAGGGCCAAGAAAATGTTCATCCTGTTCTAAATATTTTATTTAGACGGTGAAAATTTGTTTTGGCATTTTTAGATTTTTATTTTGTTTTCTGTTCAGCGGAATTTAAAAAAAAACTTCCAGCGCTGACTCCTCCTCGCCGCCTCGGACGAGGAGTCCGGCCGGGACTCCTCCTCGCCGCCGCCTTGGCCCCTCCCCCAAGCCACCGCCCCTCCCCGTTTATATGCCGCCCCGAGCCCTGCCACCACCACCCAACCCCGCCGCCGCAGCCCCGCCTCCCGCAGACGAGCCGCGCCGCCGCCTCCCGCGCCTCGCCGCCATCGCTGCAGCGCCGCCGCCGCCGCCCCTCGCCGCACAGCGCCGCCTCACCCCGCCGCCCCGCAAGCCCGTCGCCCCGCCGCCCGAGCCCCGCCTCGCCGGAGAGGTAACGCGCCGTTTGTCGCCGCCGTTTTTTTTAAGAAAAAAGATTCGTTTTTTTGAAAAACCCTAGTTCGTTTTTTAGATCGGTACACCGATTTTTCCCGGTTCTTCTATTTAGCGGACGTTCGTCCGTACGTTCGTTTTAACGAACAGTTTTCGCTCGATAGTTACAGACAACGAACGTTCGTTCGTTAGCCTGTTCGTCAGTTTTCTTTTTATTGGATTTTTCCGCGATTATTTTCAATCGCGATTTCTGATCCGATTTTCGTTTTAGTTTATCTTTTCGCTCGTTTATCGGAATCAGGCAATTCAATCGCCTAGATCTTCGTCTCGAGACCCTCTTTCTGTTTAATCAACTTAAACAAGATTTTGGTATTGTAAAATTTGACTTTAGTTCAGATTAGTAAACAGATCTTGTTTCTTTCACCGTTTGAGTTTCGTTCCTCCGTTCGATTTGATTCTTTTTGTAAATCAGAGTTCTTAAGTTGAACTTTCTGGTCAATTCTTCTTATTTGAGTTTTTCCCGTGCATCTTTGCTTGATTGCTTATGTATGCTATTGTTTGTTTGCGATAGAATTCCCAGAGTGCGAAGCGTGCTACATCGAATCCCTAGGTTTCGCGGATCGTCAGCAAGGCAAGTAACACTTTGATCATACCCCTTTATCACCCAGTTTTTATGCATTAGTTCCAATCCTCAAACGTTGCATTGTTAGGATGTGATTAACATGTGGGTTGGGAAGTAGTTGATGAGGTAGAACCTATTGCCCTGTTATACTCAAACCCTTGGGAGTTACTTCCACGTGTTGCTTATATTGCTATGCTACGCTCGTAGACGTGGTTTGGGTGAGTGAAATCCATGACAGATGTGAGATTGTTAATTAATGGTTCAACTTAAGGTGGCAACTTGAATACACATCTGGGTGGAGTGAGGCACTTGGAGAATCCAGTGTTGCCTGTATTTTTGGAAATCCCGGGGTTCCGTGTGATCTTCCTATGGACCGCCACCCAGGCTCAAAGGGAACTGAGATGATTCATGCTAGAAACTTCCGTGTGCAGCCACAAGCTATTATGGGCTCTAGCATAGTTGAGTAAGTTACGTGAAGCCCTCGAAGAGGTAGATCAGCAGGTAGTGGGTTGTAGGTTTGGTATGGTCTGCCCGGAGTAGAGAGTTAATGTTTCTGAAAGATTGTGTCTCAGTCATCTGTTTCTCAAACACCATGTAGTGCGAGAAATCCAACAGAGGCGATCGAGTCTTGTGGAGAAAAGTGCGCAAACCTCTGCAGAGTGTACAATCTTATCATGGTTAGCCGTGTCCCCGGTTATGGACAATCTTGAGTATCTAATACTTGGAGTATCTTAAGTATCTCATCACATTCCTAATTAATATTGTTGGGTTGTTAATTACTTTAATTGGGATTGAGTTGGAGGAACCTTCTCAATGATGTTTCAACTACCATTATAGTTAAATTAAAATCTATTCCTTTGTTGTAGGGAAAAATTGGCTTTTCGCAAAAACTATAACCATAGAGCTTTCCACCAGCCAAATATGCATATAGTGATAGCATTATTCTGTTCTTGCTCTACTGTGTTATATTGCCAGCATATTCCATGTGCTGACTCGTTTTCGTGCTGCAACGTATTATGTTGCAGACTTTTCAGACGAGGAGTAAGGTTCGTTAGGTCGTTGCCGTGCAGCTCAGCTATGCCGTTGAAGTTGATGGACTCACTTTATCTTCCAAGCCTTCCGTTGTTATCGTATTAGATGGCCTTAAGCCATATTTTTTGTAATAAGTTCTATTTTGAGACATTCGATGTAATAAGTGTGTGATTGTTACTCTGTTATAAATCCTTCGAGTACTGTGTGTGTCAGCATTACCGATCCAGGGATGACACGGAAGCACAGAGACTTGACCGTTTGAGGTCGGGTCGCTACAAGATGGTATTAGAGCACACACTGAGTGTAGGGCACGACCACTAAGATAAACCCTAGATCACCATTCTTTACTCCTTTCTGACTCCTCTCCATTTTCTACTCTTTAGGATGGCGGAGTTGAAGAACAAGTTTGCACAGCCGGATGAAGACACACCCTTTGGACGCCACTTGAAGGAAGTCACTAGGTACTTGAACATTGGAATACCAAGCTTCACCGGGACATACAACGCCACCTTACCAGAAGAGGAGCGCTGGATGATTCAAGTACAAGTTCCAGGAAGGACGTTCTTGCCAACCTCTAAGCCCATAGAATTTTCTTTTGAAGCACCCACCTGGAGTCTAGGCAAAAGCATGGCAGCCCACATTACCATGGGACACATTGGAGAAGTTTATCATAAGGAGCTTAAGGATACTATCTATCAGATTTGTGGGCGCCGAGACGAGCAATGGGAGATGATCAGCACCAAGAAGGACAGATCCATTGCAGCTTTCATCCAGGAGTTAAACCAGCACATTCGACGCCAGGAGAATCAGATGTGCGCAGACATGATAGATTTGAAGAAGGCGAAGACAAGGATCATCGAGCTGGAAGAAGAACTTAAGTCTACACGCGATGGATACGAGGAGGAAATTGCGACACTATTGGAGAAGAATGACGACCTAATTAAGAAGATCGGAGTATTCATGGGAGATCCAGCACCGGGAAGAGAATACGATGATTCCACTTGCCCAAAGAACTACATCATCATCGACGACACCAACTCCGACCCTAGTGATGATGACTTTGAAGACGAAGCTGGAGCAGACATCATGGAGTCTTCCACCGATCAAAATTTCTAGATGACCACCAAATAATTAGTAGTATTCCCCCATGTATTTAGTAGTAGTTGAGCACTTTTGTGATAGTTATAGACTGTTGTATGCCCTTGCTTGATTGATTGAGTGAAATGTTTGTGTTTGTCTCATGTGCATATGGGTAGTGCTTTCTCATTAGACCCCTTTTCTCTATTCTGATCTCTTCCCTCTAAACCCATCAGATGCCTCCGAGACGTGACACCGGATTTGCCTTCCCGCCAGAGCTCACTCAGTTGATCCAGCAACAGAATGCCTTAATGCAATTGCTAGTTTAGAACCAAGGCAACAACAACAACAACAACCCACCTCCAGTAGACAACTTAGCTCGTTTTCTGAGGTTACATCCACCGGTGTTTTCCAGTAGCACTGAGCCCATAATTGCTGATGATTGGCTATGCCGTATTGGAAGGGAGTTGACCACCGCAGGTTGCACAGATGTTGAGAAGGTGCGCTTTGCTGCACATCAATTGGATGGACCAGCAGCCTCATGGTGGGAGAATTACACGGCCACTTTCCCCATAGCCAATGTCACTTGGGACCAGTTTCAGCAAGCTTTCCGTACAACCCATGTCTCAACTGGAGCCATGAATATGAAGAAGCGGGAGTTTCGCAACTTACGCCAGGGGAACCGTACTGTGGCTCAGTACATGGATGAGTTTAGCAAGTTATCTCGCTATGCCCCTGATGACGTGGCCATAGATGCCGCAAAACAGGAGAAGTTTATGGAAGGGCTGAATGACGAGATGAGCATGCAGTTGATGGTAGCAACCTTCAACAACTACCAGGAGTTGGTAGATAAGGCTCTTATGATTGAAGGAAGCAACAACAGATTGAGAGCCGTAATAGGAAGTATGGACAAGGGAGGTATAACTCTGGAGCTCAGCAGAAGCCTCACCTAACCCCGAACTCGGGAGGACTTGTTCATAGCCATGGAGGTCATAACCACACCGGAGGAGGTTCGCATAACCACAATGGTTCTAAGAATGGAAATATGAACAAGACAAACAACAATCATAACCGCCCTAATCCAGCCACACCCGCCAAAAGAGATCTAAGTCACATTACTTGCTATAAGTGCGGGAATACTGGACACTATGCCACGGAGTGCCCTGAAGGGAAGAATGGAAACGGGAATGGGAGCGTTGGGAAGAAGCCCAATCCACTCAACAAAGGACAAGTGAACCACGTTAACATGGAGGAGGTTGAAGAGCAGCCTGGCGCGGTTATAGGTAAGTTTTTGGTTAAGTCATTTACCGCTCTTGTTCTTTTTGATACTGGTGCATCACATTCATACATATCAAGGGGATTCGTGGATAAGTTTAGACTACCAACCCAAACCCTTAGGACCCCTCTGTTAGTGAGTTCACCTGGAGCAGAGTATATGGCTAGTCGCTGGTGCGACCAGATACCCCTAACCATTGGTAGCCATGTTTTTCCGTCTGACCTAATTATCTTGGAGTCACAAGGATTGGATGTGATATTAGGCATGGACTGGATGTCAAAGTATGGAGGAAGCATTGACTGTGCTAGTAAGTCGATTTATCTCACCACCCCAGAGGGAAAAAGGATTAAGTATGTGTCTAGGCATGTGCCTAGGAGGAGCCAAGTGAATACCCTCATGGGAGTTGTTCAGGAGGAAGTGCCTATAGTGAAGGATTACCCGGATGTTTTCCCAGAGGAGTTACCAGGCATGCCACCGAATCGAGACATCGAGTTTTTGATAGAGCTATTGCCAGGTACAGGGCCAATATCCAAGAGACCCTATCGGATGCCCGCGAATGATCTGGAGGAGATTAAGAAACAGATCAATGAGTTATTGGAGAAAGGATACATTCGATGGAGTTCATCACCATGGGGAGCCCCAGTGCTTTTGGTTGAGAAGAAGGATAAGTCTCTAAGAATGGTTGTTGATTATCGGGCCTTGAATGAAGTGACGATCAAGAACAAGTATCCACTGCCGATGATCAATGATCTGTTTGACCAACTGCAAGGAGCTAAGGTGTTTTCGAAGATCGATTTGCGATCAGGATACCACCAGTTGAAGATTCTCGAGAAGGATATACCAAAGATAGCATTCACCACACGGTACGGATTGTATGAATATACGGTCATGTCATTTGGACTGACTAAAGCCCCTGCCTATTTCAAGAGCATGATGAACAAGGTGTTCATGGAGTATTTGGACAAGTTTGTTCTGGTGTTTATTGATGATATAATGGTGTACTCGAAGAATGAAGAGGAGCACAAGGAGCATTTGCGTTTAGTTCTCGAGAAACTCAGGGAACACCAGTTGTATGCCAAGTTCAACAAATGCGTGTTTTGGTTGAAGGAAGTCGGATTCCTTGGACATGTTATATCAGGAGAAGGTATAGTAGTAGACCCCACCAAGGTTCAGTCAGTCACTGAATGGTTGACACCCACTTTAGTTAGTGAGATCCGCAGTTTTCTTGGACTCGCAGGATACTATCGGAGATTCATTGAGAATTTTTCCAAGATTGCGAAGCCAATGACGGAGTTATTGAAGAAGGATACCAAGTTTAAATGGACGGAAGATTACGAGGCAAGTTTCCAGGAGTTAAAAAAATGTTTGACTACAGCCCCAGTGTTGACACTGCCAGATATACGTAGGGATTCCCAAGTGTATTGCGATGCCTCTCGCTTAGGACTTGGAAGTGTGCTTATGCAGGACGGAAGAGTTGTCTCGTATGCCTCACGACAACTAAAACCGCACAAGTTGAATTATGCCACACATGATTTGGAGCTAGCAGCCGTAGTGCATGCGTTGAAGACTTGGAGACATTACCTTATTGGAAACCGTTGTGATGTGTACATGGATCATAAGAGTTTGAAGTACATCTTCACACAGAAGGAGTTGAACCTTAGGCAGAGGAGATGGTTGGAGCTTATAAAGGATTATGACATGAAGCTGCACTATCATCCAGGAAAGGCCAATGTTGTAGCAGACGCTTTGAGCCGGAAGAGTTATGCTAATATCCTAGAGGGTACGGGATTACCAAAGGAGTTAGCAGAGGATCTCAGGGAACTTCAATTGGAGATTGTTCCTAGAGGTTTTGTTGCAACAATGGAGGTTCAGTCTACATTGTTGGGAAAGATTCGAGAAGCTCAGAAGGATGACATAGAGATTGCCGAGATAAAAGAGAGAATGAGCAAAGGAAAGGCCGAAGGTTTTTGTGAGGATGAGCACGACACCTTATGGCTTGAGGACCGAGTTTATGTGCCCAATAACACAGAGATCATGAAGTTAATACTTCAGGAGGCTCATGACTCACCATACTCGATACACCCCGGAAACACCAAGATGTATTTGGATTTGAAGGAACGTTTCTGGTGGACAGGGATGAAGGAGGATATCGTCGAGTATGTAGCCATATGTGATGTATGCCAGAGAGTGAAGGCAGAGCATCAAAAGCCAGCAGGATTGTTACAGCCTATGCTGATACCCGAATGGAAGTGGGATAAACTTGGCATGGACTTTATCACCGGATTACCCAGGAGCAAATCAGGATATGATTCAATATGGGTAGTAGTTGACCGCTTGACCAAAGTGTCTCACTTTATCCTAGTGAAAATAACTTATACAAGTGCGAAGTTGGCCAAGATATATATGTCCAGGATCGTATGTCTGCATGGAGTTCCGAGGACCATCATATCAGATAGAGGAACACACTTTACCTCAAAGTTTTGGCATCAGCTGCACCAGACTTTGGGAATGAGATTGGAGTTCAGTACAACATTTCACCCGTAGACGGATGGACAGACCGAGAGAGTCAACCAGATTCTGGAGGACATGTTGAGGGCCTGTGCGCTAGATTATGGATCTAGTTGGGATGACAATTTGCCTTACGCAGAGTTCTCATACAACAATAGTTACCAAGCTAGTTTGAAGATGGCACCATTCGAATCCCTCTATGGACGAAGGTGCAGAACACCGTTGATGTGGGATGAAGTTGGAGACCGACAGTTGTTTGGACCAGACTTGATCAAAGAGTCGGAGGAGAAAGTTAAACTGATTCGAGATAGACTGAAGATAGCTCAGTCCAGGCAGAAGAGTTATGCAGATTCGAAACACAAGGAGGTAACCTATGAAATTGGAGAAAGAGCATATCTGCGAGTATCACCTTTGCGAGGAGTGAAACGTTTTGGAGTTAAGGGAAAGTTAGCCCCGAGATTTGTAGGACTGTATCGTGTTTTGGAACGGATGGGAGAAGTTGCCTACAAGTTGGAGTTACCTGAAGGACTGTCAGGAGTTCACGATGTGTTTCACGTTTCACAGTTGAAGAAGTGCCATGCTGAGATGGCCGATATACCGTTAAGAGATACTGTACCCTTGGAGGCAATTCAGTTGGACAGTGATTTGACTTATGAGGAGAAGCCAGTCAAGATTTTGGAGTTTGCCAGTCGAGTCACCGGCAGCAAGGTTATCAAGTTTTGCAAAGTTCAGTGGAGCCACCATACCGAGGATGAAGCCACCTGGGAACGAGAGGATGATCTTCGCAAAGACCACCCACACCTATTTTCTAGCCAACCTGAATCTCGAGGACGAGATTCATCTTAAGGGGGGTAGGTTTGTAACATCCCAAATTTTCAATTTGGAATGTTATACATAGATCATTCCTGCATATCATATTTTATTGCATTTTCGTTTCGCGATCCTCGAAATCCTAAGCAACTCAAGGACCCTCGGAGAGAGTTGGGGATTTCCCGATTTTCATATTTGATTTTTATCAAATATTGAAACGAGGATTTTGGTTTTAATTATTTTCTCTCCGAAAATATTTCATATTAAAATACATGAGAGGAGATAATATGACTTCTCCAAAATAAATGAAATATTGGAGGAAAAAGATTAAAATCAAATATTTGTTTTTATCCGGAGTTTATTGCTATTTTATTTGAATTAGAAAAATTGCACGTTTTTCAAAGTTGCATTTTAGGGCCAAGAAAATGTTCATCCTGTTCTAAATATTTTATTTAGACGGTGAAAATTTGTTTTGGAATTTTTAGATTTTTATTTCATTTACTAGGATTTATTTTCTGTTCGGCAGAATTGTTTAAAAAAAACTTCCAGCGCCGACTTGGTGAAGCCCAGCCGAGCCGGCCCACCTCCCCGCGCGTCGTCTCCCACCCAGAGACCGAGCCGCCGCCGCCTCGGACGAGTAGCCGGCCAGGACTCCTCCTCGCCACCGCCTTGGCCCCTCCCCCAAGCCACCGCCCCTCCCCCTTTATATGTCGCCCCGAGCCCCGCCACCACCACCGAACCCCGCCGCCGCAGCCCCGCCTCCCGCAGCCGAGCCATGCCGCCGCCTCCCGCGCCTCACCGCCGCCGTTGCAGCACCGCCGCCGCCGCCCCTCACCGCACCGTGCCGCCTCGCCTCGCCGCCCGAGCCCCGCCTCGCCGGAGAGGTAACGCGCCGTTCGTCGCCGCCGGTTTTTTTTTTAAGAAATCCGATTCGTTTTTTTTGAAAAACCCTAGTTCGTTTTTTAGATCGGTTCGCTGGTTTTTCCCGGTTCTTCTATTTAGCGGACGTTCGTCCGTACGTTCATTTTAACGAATGGTTTTCTCTTGATAGTTACAGACAACGAACGTTCGTTCCTTAGCCTGTTCGTCAGTTTTCTTTTTATCGGATTTTTCCGCGATTATTTTCAATCACGATTTCTGATCCGATTTTTGTTTTAGTTTATCTTTTCGCTCGTTTATCGGAATCAGGCGATTCAAGCGCCTAGATCTTCGTCTCGAGACCCTCTTTCTGTTTAATCAACTTAAACAAGATTTTGGTACTGTAAAATTTGACTTTAGTTCAGATTAGTAAACATATCTTGTTTCTTTCGCCGTTTGAGTTTCGTTGCTCCGTTCGATTTGATTCTTTTTGCAAACCGGAGTTCTTAAGTTGAACTTTCTGGTCAATTCTTCTTATTTGAGTTTTGCCCGTGCATCTTTGCTTGATTGCTTATGTATGCTATTGTTTGTTTGCGATAGAATTCCCGGAGTGCGAAGCGTGCTACATCGAATCCCTAGGTTTCACGGATCGTCAGCAAGGCAAGTAACACTTTGATCATACCCCTTTATCACCCAGTTTTTATGCATTAGTTCCAATCCTCAAACATTGCATGGTTAGGATGTGATTAACTTGTGGGTTGGGAAGTAGTTGATGAGGTAGAACCTATTGCCCTGTTATATTCAAACCCTTGGGAGTTACTTCCACATGTTGCTTATATTGCTATGCTATGCTCGTAGACGTGGTTTGGGTGAGTGAAATCCATGACAGATGTGAGATTGTTAATTAATGGTTCAACTTAAGGTGGCAACTTGAATACACATCTGGGTGGATTGAGGCACATG
The DNA here is from genome assembly GCF_003073215.2 of Triticum urartu. Taxonomy (NCBI): domain Eukaryota; kingdom Viridiplantae; phylum Streptophyta; class Magnoliopsida; order Poales; family Poaceae; genus Triticum; species Triticum urartu. The sequence goes on along the minus strand of NC_053026.1, from coordinate 49,402,490 downwards.
GAGAATCCAGTGTTGCCTTTATTTTTGGAAATCCCGGGGTTCCGTGCGATCTTCCTATGGACCGCCACCCAGGCTCAAAGGGAACTGAGATGATTCATGCTAGAAACTTCCGTGTGCAGCCACAAGCTATTATGGGCTCTATCATAGTTGAGTAAGTTATGTGAAGCTCTCGAAGAGGTAGATCAGCAAGTAGTGGGTTGTAGGTTTGGTATGGTTTGCCCGGAGTAGAGAGTTAATGTTTCTAAAAGACTGTGTCTCGGTCATCCGTTTCTCAAACACCATGTAGTGCGAGAAATCCAATGGAGGCGATCGAGTCTTGTGGGGAAAAGTGCGCAAACCTCTGCAGAGTGTACAATCTAATCATGGTTAGCCGTGTCCCCAGTTATGGACAATCTTGAGTATCTAGTACTTGGAGTATCTTAAGTATCTCATCACATTCCTAATTAATATTGTTGGGTTGTTAATTACTTTAATTGGGATTGAGTTGGAGGAACCTTCTCAATGATGTTTCAACTACCATGATAGTTAAATTAAAATCTATTCCTTTGTTGTAGGGAAAAATTGGCTTTTCGCAAACTATAACCATAGAGCTTTCCACCAGCCAAATATGCATATAGTGATAGCATTATTCTGTTCTTGCTCTACTGTGTTATATTGCCAACATATTCCATGTGCTGACCCATTTTCGGGCTGCAACGTATTATGTTGCAGAATTTTCAGACGAGGAGTAAGGTTCGTTAGGTCGTTGTCGTGCAGCTCAGCTATGCCGTTGGAGTTGATGGACTCACTTTATCTTCCAAGCCTTCCGCTGTTATCGTATTAGATGGCCTTAAGCCATATTTCTTTTAATAAGTTCTCTTTTGAGACATTCGATGTAATAAGTGTGTGATTGCTGCTCTGTTATAAATCCTTCGAGTACTGTGTTTGTCAGCATTACCGATCCAGGGATGACACGGAAGCATAGAGACTTGACCGTTTGAGGTCAGGTCGCTACAGTATTGTCCTTACTTGGACAAGCATCCCACTTATGATTAACCCCCATTGCAAGCATCCGCAACTACAACAAAAGTATTAAGGTAAACCTAACCATAGCATGAAACATATGGATCCAAATCAGCCCCTTACGAAGCAACGCATAAACTAGGGTTTAAGCTTCTGTCACTCTAGCAACCCATCATCTACTTATTACTTCCCAATGCCTCCCTCTAGGCCCAAACAATGGTGAAGTGTCATGCAGTCGACGTTCACATGACACCACTAGAGGGATGACAACATACATCTCATTAAAATATCGAACGAATACCAAATTCACATGACTATTTATAGCAAGACTTCTCCCATGTCCTCAGGAACAAACATAACTACTCACAAAGCATATTCATGTTCATAATCAGAGGGGTATTAGTATGCATAATGGATCTGAACATTGTTGGAAATATGCCCTAGAGGCAATAATAAATTGGTTATTATTATATTTCCTTGTTCATGATAATCGTTTATTATCCATGCTAGAATTGTATTGATAGGAAACTCAGATACATGTGTGGATACATAGACAACACCATGTCCCTAGTAAGCCTCTAGTTGACTAGCTCGTTGATCAATAGATGGTTACGGTTTCCTGACCATGGACATTGGATGTCGTTGATAACGGGATCACATCATTGGGAGAATGATGTGATGGACAAGACCCAATCCTAAGCCTAGCACAAAGATCGTGTAGTTCGTATGCTAAAGCTTTTCTAATGTCAAGTATCATTTACTTAGACCATGAGATTGGGCAACTCTCGGATACCGTAGGAATACTTTGGGTATGCCAAACGTCACAGCGTAACTGGGTGGCTATAAAGGTACACTACAGGTATCTCCGAAAGTGTCTGTTGGGTTGGCACGAATCGAGACTGGGATTTGTCACTCCGTGTGACGGAGAGGTATCTCTGGGCCCACTCGGTAGGGCATCATCATAATGTGCACAATGTGATCAAGGAGTTGATCACGGGATGATGTGTTACGGAACGAGTAAAGAGACTTGCCGGTAACGAGATTGAACAAGGTATCGGGAGACCGACGATCGAATCTCGGGCAAGTACAATACCGCTAGACAAAGGGAATTGTATACGGGATTGATCGAATCCTCGACATCGTGGTTCATCCGATGAGATCATCATGGAACATGTGGGAACCAACATGGGTATCCAGATCCCGCTGTTGGTTATTGACCGGAGAATGTCTCGGTCATGTCTGCATGGTTCCCAAACCCGTAGGGTCTACACACTTAAGGTTCGATGATGCTAGGGCTATAAGGAATAGATATACGTGGTTACCGAATGTTGTTCGGAGTCCCGGATGAGATCCCTTACATCACGAGTAGTTCCGGAATGGTCCGGAGGTAAAGATTTATATATGGGAAGTCCTGTTTTGGTCGCCGGAAAAGTTTCGGGGTTTATCGGTAACGTACCGGGACCACCGGGAGGGTCCCGGGGGTCCAGCAAGTGGGGCCACAAGCCCCGGAGGGCTGCATGGGCCAAGTGTGGGAGGGGACCAGCCCCAGGTGGGCTGGTGCGCCCCCCACAAGGGCCCAAGGTGCCTCCAAGAGGGAAAGGGGGCAAACCCTAGGGCAGATGGGCCCTAAGGCCCACCCCAGGTGCGCCTCCCCCTCTTCCCCTTGTGGCCGCCACCCAAATGGGATCTGGGGGCTGCCGCCACCCCTAGGGAGGGAACCCTAGGTGGGGGCGCAGCCCCTCCCCTTCCCCTATATATACTTGAGGTATTGGAGGCTGCAAGACACACGAGTTCCTCTCCTTCTTGGCGCAGCCCTACCCCTCTCCCTCCTCGTCTCTTGCGATGCTTGGCAAAGCCCTACTGGAGTACCACGCTCCTCCACCACCACCACGCCGTTGTGCTACTGCTGGATGGAGTCTTCCTCAACCTCTCCCTCTCTCCTTGCTGGATCAAGGCATGGGAGACGTCACCGGGCTGTACGTGTGTTGAACGCGGAGGTGCCGTCCGTTCGGCACTAGGATCTCCGGTGATTTGGATCACGACGAGTACGACTCCTTCAACCCCGTTCTCTTGAATGCTTCCGCTTAGCGATCTACAAGGGTATGTAGATGCACTCTCCTTCCCCTCGTTGCTGGTTTCTCCATAGATAGATCTTGGTGACACGTAGGAAAATTTTGAATTTCTGCTACGTTCCCCAACAAACATATGATCTTGCACCAAGTAAACCAACTAGCATCAACTACAAGGAGTAATCAACACTAATAGCAACCCACAGGTACCAATCAGTGGTTTGGATACAAAGATTGGATACAAGAGATAAACTAGGGTTTGAGATGAGATGGTGCTGGTGAAGGTGTTGATGGAGATTGATCCCTTCCTGATGAGAGGATCATTGGTGATGACGATGGTGATGATTTCCCCCTCTCGGAGGGAAGTTTCCCCGGCGGAACAGCTCTGTCGGAGCCCTAGATTGGTTCCACGAAGGTTCCGGCTCGTGGCCGCGGAGTTTCATCCCGTGAGCTTGCTTCTGATTTTTCCTCGATGAAAGACTCCATATAGCCAAAGATGGGAATCAGATGGCCACGAGGGGGCCCACGAGGCAGGGGGCGCGCCCAAGGGGGGTAGGGCATGCCCCCACCCTCGTGGATGGTGGGTGGCCTCCCTCTGGTACTTTCTTCTCTTAGTATTTTCTATATATTCTGAAAATAACTCCTGTGGAGTTTCAGGACTTTTGGAGATGTGCAGAGTAGGTCTCTAATATTTGCTCCTTTTCCAGCCCAGAATTCCAGCTACCGGCATTCCCCCTCTTCATGTAAACCTTGGAAAATAAGAGAGAAAAGGCATGAGTATTGTGACATAATGTGTAGTAACAACCCATAATGCAATAAATATCGATATAAAAGCATGATGCAAAATGGACGTATCAACTCCCCCAAGCTTAGACCTCGCTTGTCCTCAAGCGAAAGCCGGAACCGAAAAATATGTCCACATGTTTAGAGATAGAGGTGTCGATAAAATAAAATATGGACATGAGGGCATCATGATCATTCTTAGAACAACAACATAAATATATATTGTCATATGATCTCTTATGCTAAAGTAACAATTCATTCAGATACTCAAGTATGAATCAGAAACTTCATTGAAAACTAACAAACTATAATCTCAGTCATTGAAGCAATTGCAATTTATCATAACATAGGAAAGAGTCAATATAAGAGCTTCTCAGCAAGTCCACATACTCAACCATCTTTTAGTCTTTCATAATTGCTAACACTCACGCGATATTTATGGTTATGAAGTTTTAATCGGACACAGAGAAAGACAGGGGCTTATAGTTTTGCCTCCCAACGTTTTACCTCAAGGGTAATGTCAACAATAATAGTTCATGAAAACTCACATCCAATTAGCTATATGTATCAGGATCTTTCCAACACATTGTGCTTGCCAAAGGATAAAATGTAAAAAGGAAAGGTGAATATCGCCATGACTCTTTGCATGAAGTATAAGAAAAGAATAAAAGATAGGCCCTTCGCAGAGGGAAGCAGAGGTTTTCATGCGCTTTTATGGTTGGATGCACAAAATCTTAATGCAAAAGAACATCACTTTATGTTGCCACTTGTGATATGAACCTTTATTGTGCAGTCCGTCACTTTTATTGCTTCCATATCATAAGATCGTATAAAGTTTATTTTCTCCACACTAATAGATCATACATATTTAGAAAGCAAATTTTTTATTGCATGCACCGATGATAACTTACTTGAAGGATCTTACTCAATCCATAGGTAGATATGATGGACTCTCATGGCAAAACTGGGTTTAAGGATATTTGGAAGCACAAGTAGTATCTCTACTTGGTGCAAAGAATTTGGCTAGCATGAGAGGGAAAGGCAAGATCAACATGTTGGATGATCCATGACAATATAATTTATCTCAGATGTAAGAAAACATAATCCATTACGTTGTCTTCCTTGTCCAACATCAACTTTTTAGCATGTCATATTTTAATGAGTGCTCACAATCATAAAAGATGTCCAAGATAGTATATTTATATGTGAACCTCTCTTTCTTTATTACTTCCTATTAATTGCAACAATGACCAAGACTATGTTTGTCAACTCTCAACAACTTTTATTCATCATACTCTTTATATGTGAGCTCATTACTCTCCATAAGATCCATATGATCCCTTTAGTTCTTTTTATTTCTTCTCTTTTATTTTATTCCCTCAAGATCATAGCAAATTATCAAGCCCTTGACTCAACACTAATCTTTATTATATATAGCTCATGGACTCGATTACATAGGAAGATCATAAAGCAAAACTAGACCATACTAAAACTTTATTCTACTAGATCAAGATATTATCAAACGATACCGGGGTGCTCCCCCAAGCTTTGCAGTTGCCAAGGGGAGTGCCCATACCCGAGGCTCAGTTATTCTTTGTTGGTGACGAAGGTGTTGGTGATGATGGGTAGTTGCACATTGAGCGTAAGAGATCCTCCAATTTGCGGATAATGCCCTTGAGTGCGATGATATGCTCCTTCAACAAAATATTTTCACTCGTGAGATACTTGTTTTGAATGCGAGCTAACTCAATCATCTTGAAAGCTTCAATCTCCGTTGGGGTAAAGAGGTTGTGGTGAGGTTGAAGGATGTCTTCTTCTGGTACTGCCAGAACTTGATCCCCCATGGCCTTCTTGATCCCATCATCCTTGTTGATCTCTCCGGGTTCTTCTCTCTTCAGCTCTATCTTCATTAGCCAAGCATTGTTGCCCTCATTGTTGGAGGAGGAGGGAGACGACATGATGCTTGGCCTTGACAACCTTGGCAGGAAACAGCTCGAAACAAGAACATGAGATTTTTGCGTGATATGGAGGTCAAAACCTTCGGGAGGTTATATAATGAATTTTTACCGACTAAAAGAAGTATTTTGCAAGAAAACGGAGTACGGAGAGCGCACGAGGTGCCCACGAGGCAGGGGGCGCGCCCAGGGGGTAGGGCGCACCCAGGGGGTAGGGCGCACCCTCCACCCTAGTGGACGCCTCGTGTCCTTCCCGGACTACTTCTTATTTTCCTATTTTCTTAAATATTCCAAAACGGAGAAAAAATGCCATTAGAACTGTTTTGGAGTCGGTTTACTTACCGTACTACATACCTATTCCTTTTTGGAGTCTGAAACGTTCTGGAAAGTGTCTCTTATGTATTCCTTCGGGGTTGCGGTTTCAATAACATTGGTTTCAACATTTATGGGATTACCTGAGATATAATGTTTGATTCTTTGACCGTTCACCACCTTCAGATTTGTGCCTTCGAAGTTGTTGATTTTTATAGCACCGGAACGATAGACCTCCTCGGTAATGTAAGGACCTTCCCATTTAGAGGGAAGTTTGCCTGCAAAAAATCTTAAATGAGAGTTGTATAGCAATACATAATCACCTACATTAAACTCACGCTTTTGTATCCTTTTATCATGTCATCTTTTAACTTTTTCTTTAAACAGCTTGGCATTTTCATAGGCCTGGGTTCTCCATTCATCAGGTGAGCTAATGTCAAAAAGCCTCTTCTCACCGGCAAGTTTGAAATCATAATTGAGCTCTTTAATGGCCCAATATGCCTTATGTTCTAGTTCAAGAGGTAAGTGACATGCTTTACCATAAACCATTTTATACGGAGACATACCCATAGGATTTTTGTATGCAGTTCTATAGGCCCATAATGCATTGATACGTCCATTTTGCACCATGCTTTTATATCGATATTTATTGCATTATGGGCTGTTATTACACATTATGTCACAATACTTATGCCTATTCTCTCTTATTTTACAAGGTTTGCATGTAGAGGGGGAATGCAGGCAGCTGAAATTCTAGGCTAGAAAAGGAGAAAATATTAGAGACCTATTCTGCACAACTCCAAAAGTCCCGAAACTTCATGGGAGCACATTTCAGAATATATAAAAAATATTGGGCAAAAGAAGTACCAGAGGGGGGCCACCCACCGTCCACGAGGGTGGGGGGCGCGCCCTACCCCCTTGGGCGCGCCCCCTACCTCATGGGCCCCCTAGTGGCCCTCTGATGCCCATCTTCTGCTATATGAGGTCTTTCGTCCGAGAAAAAATCATAAGCTAGCTCACGGGACGAAACTCTGCCGCCACGATGCGGAACCTTGGCGGAACCAATCTAGGGCTCCGACGGAGATGTTCTGCCGGGGAAACTTCCCTCCGGGAGGGGGAAATCATCACCATCGTCATCATGAACGATCCTCTCATCGGGAGGGGATAAATCTCCATCAACATCTTCACCAGCACCATCTCATGTCAAACCCTAGTTCATCTCTTGTATCCAATCTTTGTATCCAAACCTCAGATTGGTACCTGTGGGTTGCTAGTAGTGTTGATTACTCCTTGTAGTTGATGCTAGTTGGTTTACTTGGTGGAAGATCATATGTTCAGATCCATTATGCATATTAATACCCCCCTGATTATGAACATGAATATGCTTTGTGAGTAGTTTACGTTTGTTCCTGAGGACATGGGAGAAGTCTTGCTATAAGTAGTCATGTGAATTTGGTATTCGTTCGATATTTTGATGAGATGTATGTTGTCATCCCTCTAGTGGTGTCATGTGAACGTCGACTACATGACATTTCACCATTGTTTGGGCCTAAAGGGAGGCATTGGGAAGTAATAAGTAGATGATGGGTTGCTAGAGTGACAGAAGCTTAAACCCTAGTTTATGCGTTACTTCGTAAGGGGCTGATTTGGATCCATATGTTTCATGCTATGGTTAGGTTTACCTTAATACTTCTGTTGTAGTTGCAAATGCTTGCAATGGGGGTTAATCATAAGTGGGATGCTTGTCCAAGTAAGGACAGTACCCAAGCACTGGTCCACCCACATATCAAATTATCAAAGTACCGAACGCGAATCATATGAACGTGATGAAAACTAGCTTGACGATAATTCTCATGTGTCCTCGGGAGCGCTTTCCTTCATATAAGAGTTTGTCCATGCTTGTCATTTTCTACAAAAAGGATTGGGCCATCTTGCTGCACCTTATTTACTTTTATTACTTGCTACTCGTTACAAATTACCTTATCACAAAACTATCTGTTACCTATAATTTCAGTGCTTGCAGAGAATACCTTACTGAAAACTGCCTATCATTTCCTTCTGCTCCTCGTTGGGTTTGACACTCTTACTTATCGAAAAGGCTATGATAGATCCCCTACACTTGTGGGTCATCAAGACTCTTTTCTGGCACCGTTGCCGGGGAGTGAAGCGCCTTTGATAAGTGGAATTTGGTAAGGAAAAATTTATATAGTGTGCTGAAATTTACTGTCACTTGTTACTATGGAACATAATCCTTTGAGGGGCTTGTTCGGGGTATCTTCACCGCGACCAGTAGAGCAAAGAGTTGCTCCTCAACCTACTAAACCTACTGAAAATGTTTACTTCGAAATTCCTTCGGGTATGATAGAGAAACTGCTAGCTAATGCTTTTGCTGGAGATGGAACATTGCATCCCGATTTACACTTAATCTATGTGGATGAAGTTTGTGGATTATTTAAGATTGCAAGTATGCCCGATGATGTTATCAAGAAGAAGGTCTTCCCTTTATGTTTTAAGGGAGAGGCATTGACATGGTATAGGCTATGTGATGATATGGGATCATGGGACTACAAGCGATTGAAATTGGAATTTCATTAGAAGTTTTATCCTATGCATGTTGTTCATCGTGATCGTAATTATATATATAATAGGGGGGGAGATGTAAGAAAAATTACCAATTTGACCCTTTTGGCCTCGCGAAGGAGAAAGCATCGCTCAAGCCTGGGGGAGGCTTAAGTCAATGTTATATTCATGCCCCAATCATGACCTCTCAAGAGAAATGATTATTCAAAAAATTTATGCTCGGCTTTCTCTCAGTAATCGCTCCATGCTCGATACTTCTTGTACTGTATCTTTTATGATGAAGACTATTGAATTCAAATGGGATTTATTAGAAAGAACTAGACGCAACTCTGAATATTGGGACCTCGACGAAGATAAGGAGTCAGGTATAACACCTAAGTTTGATTGTGTTTAATCTTTTATGGATACCGATACTTTCCGTGAATTTAGCACTAAATATGGACTTGACTCTGAGATAGTAGCTTCTTTCTGTGAATCCTTTGCTACTCATGTTGATCTCCCTAAGGAGAAGTGGTTTAAATATAATCCTTCCATTGAAGTAAAAGTAGTTGCACCTATTAAAGTTGAAGAAAAGACTATCACTTATAATGATCCTGTTGTTCCTGCTGCTTATATTGAGAAGCCACCTTTCCCTGTTAGAATGAAGGATCTATATCTATCTTTCTATCTATCTATCTATCTATCTATCTATCTATACCTATACTAATTACAGACTTCCTAAAAATTCATACGTTAATCAGATTTTATGAGCCGTTAATCTGGTGGGACCGAATTATTACGGTTCAGATCCAATCTCTCATTTATCCCTCTCTAAAAAAACTCAGATTTTACGAGCCGTTAATCTGGTGGGACCGACCTATACTAATTATAGACTTTCTAAAAATTCCTACGTTAATTAGATTTTACGAGCCGTTAATCTGGTGGGACCGAATTATTACGGTTCAGATCCAATCTCTCATTTATCTCTCTCTCAAAAAAAAACTCAGATTTTACGAGCCGTTAATCTGATGAGACCGAATTATTATGGTTCAGATCCAATCTCTCAGTTACCTCTCTCTTAAAAAAACTCATGACCATAATATCCCAAGCTCTCACGTGTAAAAAATTGTCACGTACGCATCTCTCTCCATGGTAGTTATAGACAGTCGTTAGATGAAATATACAAAGAGTCCATGCCTTTTGTCCCACACGCATGCCTCCTTAGCCAATTCTTGCATGGGCCATCTCAAAAAGAAAAAAACTTCTAACAGACCACCAAAGGAAACATTGACGTGTCCTCCCTGTTGTCCTCCTCTCACATCCCCACGCCGATCTCAACTATCACGCTACAAATAAGCTTTCGTGATTGCCTTCTCTCCAACTGTTCAATCTTACGTGCCCCCAACACTCTCCAATCCATGTTGGTTGATGCAGCCATGTAATATGTTCTTTGATTCAGAAGCCATTCTCTTGATCCATCTCAGATTTGACGATAGTCATCGTTGCCTCCCATGGTTCTGATCTTCTTTTTAAAGCCAGATCCATTGGTGCTCTGATCTGGAAAAGGTAACATAAGCAAGGATATATTGGTCTGCCTTCTCAGACGCTTCGATCTTCTTTAATATTTGTCCACCAGCTCTCTTTTGTTCCCGCTGTTATCCAATTTAGAACGAGATTACACCTAGCCATCACCGTGTCCCATAACTGCTGATTGTGCATGCAGGCGTGCTGGACTATGTTTTGATGATCCAGATGGCCGTAAAACACACAAATATGTGTTAGAAGTTCAGTTATCACGAATCGACCTTGTAGTGCCCCGACGGCTGGCTGTTGCGACATGTCACAGGACAAGGAAGCAATACCACATGTGCCCTAGCGCTCTCGACATCAGGCCATGCACGCTGACTTCTGTTCTGTCCAGTTCAAGAGGCCAGACAAATCAGGATTTAAGGTATGCAATTATATTGAATATGCATAATGATTCTTAATTACATGCTTATAACCAGTTTTGGCTGTAATGATGGAGCACATGGGCATTATCATGCATGTGCGTGGTGTGGTTGACACTCCAGGCCAGTCCTCCTACCCTAAAGTGGTACAATATTTCTGTGTAGTTTTGAGATGAAACTGGAGACCCACGCATTACCTGCAGGCCTCACGGCTATGTCCAATCTATAATCATGTACATCTTATGATTTCTTAGAGTACTTACTTCCTTAAATATAGTAGTAACTCCGTCAGATCTTTTCTTTCTCTCCAAGATACGTGATGTAGTTCATTTCTTGACTAAAGAGTTAATTTAATTGATTAAAAGTGAATCATGTGTTGTGTACGCTGCAACTTCTGAATTTGTGTTCAAGATCAGTATTTTCTAGCTAAGACTAATTGTTTTTATATATGTACACTTGGTACCTCTGCACATCCATGTGCTAAACGTCTATCATGTTGTACTCCAAGGAAAGGCCAAAGAAAATAAAATTCAAAGTGTAATTATCTGCATATAATAACCCTAGAACATGTATTTTAATATTTTAATAGTCTTTAAAACATTTCCTAATATGGTATTTACAGGGACAAATATAAATATAGTTCCATATAACTAATAAATATTAATGAAACGTTAACCAACATCTAAAAATGGAGTACTAAAATGGAGTCCATGTTATTTCTAAATCATCTAAATACATATTATTTAGATGTGAATCTCCTCCTGTGTACTACAATTTTCTATTCCCAGTACTTAATCATGTTTTATGTTTGTGGGCATTTACTAAAGAAGAAAACTGTGTTTTGTGTTAAATGTACTACACTGTGTTTTCATTTGTAACAAAGACCAAGTGTATACGCACCTAATTGATAGGTATTGAGAATACATGGGGTCAGAGCGCTATATATATATTTGGAACAAACGTACCAGCATGATTAAGTGCTTCTACATGTACAATGTAATGTATTAGTTTTCCATCGCTAAAATGAAATATAGTTATGATCCCTATCATTAAATTAACATCCTCATATTTGGCTGATTGGAACTATTCTTTATTGTCCACGATGGCTTCTCTAATAGCTGCATTATTCTCTCTTCATATATCGATATTTGATATGGTGTTCAGATAGTGGTTTTCTAATTGATTCCAACCAAGTTTGTGGGAGCCATAACGATCATGTTGTGACTCCAGTTCTAGCAAAAATTATTTGATCTGTCCGCGTCGAATGGTCTTTTTTGGTGGTGATGAAGATGATATCTTATTCCTGAGCTACATTTCTGTAAGGGATTGCTCTATGAACCTTCACCGAGAAAATGCAATATTTGGAAAAAAAATGTAAATGAGTTTTCAATATGCAAGTTACGACATTATATGATTTTTTGTCGCACTTGGAATACAGCTGTTATTATAATTTTAATATTGAAAATATATAATCAGATCCATGTGTTTTGCAGGTACACTGATAGAAGAAACACCACCAGTTCGCTATCATTTTATGTTACCTCACAAAATTGAGGTATCATCCAAACATGTTCTTCATCTTTCCGAGTTTTGGAACTTTATCTTTCCGATGTAGTGTTGTCAGCTCATTGTGGTCCATAAAAACAGCATGTGGGTGTAACATAATGCATGATTTATCAATTTGGATCCTAGCTTGCATATTATTGTCAGTTCTTTGACCCTCCAACTACTGTTTCTTTACACCTTCCTGCTGTATTCCTACATCCATGAGCATAAATATCTAAGCTCAGTTGGACAGTAGAGACTATAGCTTATGATTCATATTATGAAACAAAAACTCTTTACACTTATTTCATTAATATTGTATTTTGTTTTTGGTATAACAATAGGGACTATATCATTCCATGCTCCCTTTTTTTACTATGTGACTATAAATTATCATTAACATAAATATTATGGATTGAAAATCTAGACCGTGCAGGCGCACGGGTTGACGACTAGTCATGCTAAAGCTTCAACTGTGGTTAACAAAAGTAATATTAAGACACCTAAACCCCCTGAGCAAATTAAAGTTGAACCTAGTATTGCTATGGTTAAAGATCTCTTGGCCGATAATATTGATGGGCATGTTATTTACTTCTGCAGTGAAGCTACTAGAATTGCTAGACCTGATGCTAAAAATAAACATAGGGCTATTGTAGGCATGCCTGTTATTTCCGTTAAAATAGGAGATCATTGTTATCATGGCTTATGTGATATGGGTGCTAGTGCAAGTGCAATACCTCATTCCTTATATGAAGAAATTATGCATGATATTGCACCTGCTGAGATAGAAGATATCGATGTTACCATTAAACTTGCCAATAGAGATACTATTTCACCGATTGGGATTGTTAGAGATGTTGAAGTCTTGTTTGGGAAGGTTAAATATCCTGCCGATTTTCTTGTTCTTGGTTCCCCACAAGATAGCTTTTGTCCCATTATATTTGGTAGACCCTTCTTGAATACTCTTAATGCTAAGATAGACTGCAACAAGGATATTGTTTCTGTTGGTGTAGGGGATATGTCTCATGAGTTTAATTTTGCTAAATTTCGTACAGAACCCCATGATAAAGAATTGCCTAGTAAAGATGAAATTATTGGTCTTGCTTCTATTGCCGTGCCTCCTACTGATCCTTTATAACAATATTTGCTAGACCATGAAAACGATATGTTTATGAATGAAAGAAGGGAAATAGATGAAGTGTTCTTTAAACAGGGACCTATTCTAAAACACAACTTGCCTGTTGAAATTCTAGGGGATCCTCCTCCACCCAAGGGTGATCCTGTGTTTGAGCTTAAACCATTGCCTGATACTCTTAAATATTCTTATCTTGCTGAAAAGAAGATATATCCTGTTATTATTAGTGCTAACCTTTCAGAGCATGAAGAAGAGAGATTATTGAAAACTCTGAAGAAGCACCGTGCTACTATTGGATATACTCTTGACGATCTTAAGGGCATTAGTCCCACTCTATGTCAACACAAAATAAATTTGGAGAAAGACGCCAAACCAGTTATTGATCACCAACGACGGCTAAATCCTAAGATGAAAGAAGTGGCACGAAAGGAAATATTAAAGCTCCTTGAAGCAGGTATAATTTATCCCGTTGCTGATAGTCAGTGCGTAAGCCCTGTCCATTGTGTCCCTAAGAAAGGAGGTATTACTATCGTTCCTAATGATAAAGATGAATCTATTCCACAAAGAATTATTACAGGTTATAGGATGGTGATTGATTTCCGCAAATTCAATAAAGCTACTAAAAAGATCATTATCCTTTGCCTTTCATTGATCAAATGCTAGAAAGATTATACAAGCATACACATTTTTGCTTTCTAGATGGTTACTCTGGTTTCTCTCAAATACATGTGTCAGCTGAGGATCAAGAAAACACCACTTTTACTTGCCCTTTCGGTACCTTTGCTTATAGACATATGCCTTTTGGTTTATGTAATGCACCTGCTACCTTTCAAAGATGCATGATGGCTATATTCTCTGACTTTTGTGAAAAGATTTGTGAAGTTTGCATGGATGATTTCTCTGTTTATGGATCCTCTTTTGATGATTGCTTGAGCAACTTTGATCGAGTTTTGCAGAGATGTGAAGAAACTAACCTTGTCTTGAATTGGGAGAAGTGCCACTTTATGGTTAATGAAGGTATTGTCTTGGGGCATAAAATTTCTGAAAGAGGTATTGAAGTTGACAAAGCTAAAGTTGATGCTATCGAAAAGATGCCATGTCCCAAGGACATCAAAGGTATAAGAAGTTTCCTTGGTCATGCCGGTTTTTATAGGAGGTTCATTAAGGACTTCTCAAAATTTTCCCGACCTCTGACTAACCTATTACAAAAAGATATTCCTTTTGTCTTTGATGATGATTGTGTAGAAGCATTTGAAATACTTAAGAAAGGCTTGATATCTGCACCTATTGTTCAGCCACCTGATTGGAATTTACCCTTTGAAATCATGTGTGATGCTAGATATTATGCCGTAGGGGTTGTCCTAGGACAAAGAGTTGATAAAAAATTAAATGTTATTCAATATGCTAGTAAAACTCTAAACAATGCCCAGAGAAATTATGCTACTACTGAAAAGGAATTCTTAGCAGTTTTATTTGCTTGTGATAAGTTCAGACCTTATATTGTTGATTCTAAAGTAACTATTCACACTGATCATGTTGCTATTAAATATCTTATGGAAAAGAAAGATGCTAAACCTAGACTTATTAGATTAGTTCTGCTGCTACAAGAATTTGATTTGCATATTATTGATAGAAAGGGAGCTGAGAATCCCGTTGCAGACAACTTGTCTAGGTTAGAGAATGTTCTTGATGACCCACTACCTATTGATGATAGCTTTCCTGATGAACAATTAGCTGTCATAAATGCTTCTCGTACTGCTCCGTGGTATGCTGATTACGCTAATTACATTGTTGCTAAATTTATACCACCTAGTTTCACATACCAGCAAAAGAAAAAGTTTTTCTATGATTTAAGACATTACTTCTGAGATGACCCACATCTTTATAAAGAAGTAGATGGTGTTATTAGATGTTTTGTACCTGAGCATGAACAAGAATAGATCCTACACAAGTGTCACTCCGAGGCTTATGGAGGACACCATGCTGGAGACAGAACTGCACATAAGGTATTGCAATCCGGTTTTTATTGTCTTACTCTCTTCAAGGATGCCCGTAAGTTTGTCTTATCTTGTGATGAATGTCAAAGAATTGGTAATATTAGTAGACGTCAAGAAATTCCTATGAACAATTCACTTGTTATTGAACCATTTGATGTTTGGGGATTTGATTATATGGGACCTTTTCCTTCCTCTAATGGTTATACACATATTTTAGTCGCTGTTGATTACGTTACTAAGTGGGTAGAAGCTATTCCAACTAGTAGTGCTGATCATAACACCTCTATTAAGATGCTTAAAGAAGTTATTTTTCCGAGGTTTGGAGTCCCTAGATACTTAATGACTGATGGTGGTTCACATTTTATTCATGGCGCCTTTCGTAAAATGCTTGCTAAGTATGATGTTAATCATAGAATTGCATCTCCATATCATCCACAATCTAGTGGTCAAGTAGAACTTAGCAATAGAGAGCTTAAATTGATTTTGCAAAAGACTATTAATAGATCTAGAAAGAATTGGTCCAAGAAACTTGATGATGCATTATGGGCTTATAGAACTGCATATAAAAATCCTATGGGTATGTCTCCTTATAAAATGGCTTATGGAAAAGCATGTCACTTACCTCTCGAATTAGAAAATAAGGCATATTGGGCCATCAAAGAGCTCAACTATGACTTCAAACTTGCCGGCGAGAAGAGGTTATTTGACATTAGCTCACTTGATGAATGGAGAACCCAGGCCTATGAGAATGCCAAACTGTTTAAAGAAAAAGTTAAAAGATGGCATGATAAAAGGATACAAAAGTGTGAGTTTAATGTAGGTGATTATGTATTGCTATACAACTCTCGTTTGGGATTTTTTGCAGGCAAACTTCTCTCTAAATGGGAAGGTCCTTACGTCATCGAGGAGGTCTATCGCTCCAGTGCCATAAAAATCAACAACTTCGAAGGCACAAATCCGAGGGTGGTGAACGGCCAAAGAATCAAACATTATATCTGAGGTAATCCTATAAATGTTGAAACTAATGTTATTGAAACCGTAACCCCGGAGGAGTACATAAGGGACACTTTCCAGAATGTTTCAGACTCCGAAAAGGAATAGGTACGTGGTACGGTAAGTAAACCGACTCCAAAACAGTTCTAATGGCAATTTTTCTCCGTTTTGGAATATTTAAGAAAATAGGAAATAAGAAGCAGACCGTTAAGGACACGAGGCTTCCATGAGGGTGGAGGGCGCGCCCTACCCCTTGGGCGCGCCCCCTGCCTCGTGGGCACCTCGTGCGCTCTTCGGACTCTGTTTTCTTGCACGATACTTCTTTTGGTCGGTAAAAAATCACTATATAATCTCCCGAAGGTTTTGACCACCGTGTCACGCAAATATCTCCTGTTGTTGTTTCAAGCTGTTTCTGCTGCAGATTCGGAGCAAGATGTCTTCTCAAGAGTCAGTCGAGGAGAGTCGGGTGTCTCATCCGACACCGAGACCAAGAGCAAGTAGTGATGCTGACCACTTTGGGCCATCAACGGAAGAAGAGATGGAGGCCGACTTGAAAAGGATAGATGCCATGGAAGAGGATCAAGAAGTTACTTCTCGTTTCCGATCTGGATTCACGATGGGGGAACTACAGAGCTCAGCCATTCCAAACTTGGTCATCCCTTCCAATGTTAGATTTCTTTCTTATGAAAATATGAAAAAGAGTGTTACTTGTTCTCCCGTAGCTATGCAACATCCATGGGTGAAAGGAGCTTTAGCCATCACTGGCAAGCTCCGAAAAGAAATAATGGGCCTCAAGCACCATGTCAATAATCTTGAAGAAGAGAATCGTATCTTGAGGGGCATCATTGCCAAGAATATCACATCACCACCCCCGAAGAAGGAGACATAAACACATGGGTATGGACACCCCCCTTGGCAATTGCCAAGCTTGGGGGAGTGCCCCGGTATCGTATCACCATCACACCTTTTATCTTTATCATTTTTCTTAGTTCGATCATTTTGATAATATCTTGATCTAGTAGCATCAAGTTTTAGTATGATCTAGTTGTGAGTTTTTGCTTTATGATCTTCCTATGTAATCGAGTCCGTGAGCTATATATAATAAAGATTAGTGTTGAGTCAAGGGCTTGATTATTTTGCTATGATCTTGAGGGAATAAAATAAAAGAGAAGAAATAAAAAGAAATAAAGAGATCATATGGATCTTATGGAGAGTAATGAGCTCACATATGAAGAGTATGATGAATAAAAGTTGTTGAAAGTTGACAAACAAAGTTTTGGTCATCGTTGCAATTAATAGGAAGTAATAAAGAAAGATCACATATAAATATACTATCTTGGACATCTTTTATAATTGTGAGCACTCATTAAAGTATGATATGCTAAAGAGTTGACGTTGGACAAGGAAGACAACGTAATGGGTTATGTTTTCTTACATCTGAGATAAATTATATTGTCATGGATCATCCAACATGTTGAGCTTGCCTTTCCCTCTCATGCTAGACAAATTCTTTGCACCAAGTAGAGATACTACTTGTGCTTCCAAATATCCCTAAACCCAATTTTGCCATGAGAGTCCACCATACCTATGTATGGATTGAGTAAGATCCTTGTTGGTGTCAAAACAGGCGGATCTCGGGTAGGGGGTCCCGAACTATGCATCTAGGATCGATGGTAACAGGAGGCAGGGGACACGATGTTTTACCCAGGTTTGGGCCCTCTTGATGGAGGTAATACCCTACGTCCTGCTTGATTGATATTGACGATATGAGTATTACAAGAGTTGATCTACCACGAGATCGTAGAGGCTAAACCCTAGAAGCTAGCCTATGGTATGATTGTATGTATATGATGTATCGACTAGCCTGGCCTCGGTTTATATAATGCACTAGAGGCCTAGGATAACAAGAGTCCTAGCCGAATACGCCGGTGGGGAGGAGTCCTTGTCTTGATCACCAAGTCTTGTGGAATCTTCCATGTATGCGGCAACTGTCCGAACTGGCCCATGAGTATACGACCATGGGGGTCCTCGGCCTAATCTAATAGATTGGGAGATGACGTGGTGAGTACCCCCTAGTCCAGGACACCGTCAGTAGCCCCCTGAACCGGTCTTCAAGTTAGGGACGCTCCTCGATTCTTCTGAACTATTCTTCATCTTCGGTTGTCGGTCTGGAAAACTGGTTCAACAAATCTTCTCATCTTCGATCTTGAGGATCGCCGAAATGCATTCAACGAGTTTATACGTCGGATATCCGAGGAGCCCCTTTAAGTTTCCGGCCTTTATCAATGCCTTGTTATTTTTATGCCACACCTCGGGTTTGAAGTTGTTCCCGGGAGGCAGTGTCCTCTTGTGTCCGAGCTCTAACGCCGGACTGCATTCGAGGTATCTTTTGCAGCCGAGCACCAATGCCGGGCTGCTTCCAAGCTCCAACGCCGGATGTATCCGAGCTCCAACACCGGATTGCATAAGAGTATTGTTACAGCCGAGCTCCAACGCCAAACTGCATCCGGGCTCCAACGCCGGAATGTATCCGAGCTTCAATGCCGGACTGTGTCCAAGCTCCAACGCTGGACTGTATTCGAGGTGTCATAAATCACCTTGGTTCAAAAAAGTTGAAGGAGTTTAGCCGAGCTTAATGCCGGAAATGCCCTCTATGGAGCTAGCCACTAGCGCCCGAGCTTTATGCTGGACTGCTTCCGAGGTGGTGCACCACCCCGACTATGGGCCGATTTTTTGACAATATTTTTTATTGGTGCAATTTATTCTCTGCCGAGATATATAGCCAATAGCCCTCAAGGTGTGTATCGGTCTAAAACCCGAGATGCACTTGAAGGATGACCTAAAACCGCTGATCCCAGTAGCCGCTGAGACTTAGGTTGATTTGCAAAATCGGTCTGAGGACCAACTCCTAGCTCGGCAGAATACTTCGGGACAAAAAGCGGTGTGCAGAGTCCTCGAGACTCAGGTTGGGTGCGGTCGACCAACCTGAGGATCATAATCTCCTCGAACACTATATTGCACTTAAATTTTCTGCAATGGATTGCCAATGCAGTAGCCCCCGAGACACTGGTCGGGTGGCAACACTAGATCAGGGGATCGATGTGCCCCTTTAATATTTGTAAATAATAAGCCCGAAGCCCAGTAGCCCCCAAGCCTTAATGCGGGCACGGGTGGCCGAATTAAGGATCAATATCCATAGTAAAATCACAAATTATGTGTAATGACTCTATGTATCCAAGTACTTTACGTCATTAATGCTCGGATCCGCATTGTACAAAACTTTGTTGACCGACCATCGGCTTCCACCTCCTCGGCCAGTAGCCGAGGAGTGTTTGTCCTACTTTATAAAGCCTTTATGAGGGCAAAGATTTACGACAAACAAGGCAATCTGGCCATACGGTTTTATAAACAAAGGTACGCAGAGAGATATGTTATATTACTGTTTTGACATAAGAAATGTCTTCCAAAGAAAATAGTTCCGCTATCGGTTCCTTTCTTTGGGTTGTCATGCTAAGCATAATCATGAAACCTCAGCTCTATTGTAAGAGCAAAATATCGAGGATTTAGTTTGGGAGGCTAGTTAACAGCCCCCGGTAGTGTTTGGCGACAGTCGAGGTCAAGACGTAAACACTTCGGCCATTGTTATGATGGCCCGTCATTTAACACCGTCATCGTATTGCTGACTAGTTTACTCTTATTGTGACAGTCAGTTTTCGGCTTTCTCCACTGAGGTGCTTAACCATGTGAGCTGGAAGCATGATCGCAGTGGTTCTCCCTTTGCACACCTAGCCGAACAAAGCGGAACGTAGGAGGCAAGCGCAGGAGCTGGGAAACCCAACTATTGACCGAAGACACAATTCGAAACCAATGCATATATAATGAGATCCGAGAATGTTTTTGCCGAATCTATAAAGGTTTCCGGCATTGCACTATGAGACTTGTGCTGGAAACACACAAATAGTTTAAAAGTGCCAAAAAGCTTGGAAAACCAAAAAAACGTCAGTAAAAACATGACGTCCAAACAAGATCAAGTGTTCGGTGCCAATCCAAAAATTGGAAGAGAAAGAAAAATTGTGCTTCTATCGTGTTTTGACAACGACCAAGAAGAAAACACATTTACAGCTCATATATAAATTTTAAGAGCCCCCAAGTGACTTGGGTAAGAATTTTATGTATAATGATTGTATGTACTGAAGTACTTATATCATATTTGTGTTCACCCGAACTTTAAAAGCGTCTTAACCGACCGTCGGCTTCTCCCTCTTCGGCCAAGGGACGAAAAGTGTCATGTACTCCTCCTGTCGAGAGTATCGACGGTGTTTCCGATGACCAGGCAATCAGGCCATAAGGCTGTAATAGACAAAGCGCACTCAGGGAACTTATGCTATATTACTAACGAAGTGTAAGAAGCATCTTCGAAGAAAATAGTACCCCCACCGATACCTTTCTTTGGTGCTCATTATTACTATGATACTTGTGCAATAGATTTTTTGTACTCATGAGTTCCGTTGTGTGCCGACCATGATTGAAAACAATAAGAGCGCTAGCTTTCAGCTTCACCCAGTCCGAGGTCAGAGCTCGGAGGACCCGGTCGTGAAAATCACAGAGGTGCTCCCTTTACTCCCTAGCCGAACAATCGGGAACGTAGGGGTAAGCACAGGAGCCAGGCAACCCAGCTTGCAAATCTCTTAAGTCAATATGGTGCATATTGTGGCGTAATAAACGAACAAGGAACAAAGCCGTACAAGTATAATCATATGCAAGAGGAAAAAGCTTCATGAAGGAAGCCCCCGAGTAAACGGGGTATTTGAATTTGCATGAGTTTTGACAAGGAGATTTTTTATCAGCAACTTTTTTCAAAAAAAGTATAATGCTTGGTCGAACCGAACACAAGTTAAAAATTAAAACTTTGAGCATGAAAGCGACTTAGCTGGTTAATGTGTTCGGCATTGATGACACGGTCCGAGCTTGATGTGGGACAAGGTTCCATCCCCCAAGCCGGTCCCGAGGTGGCGGAGCGGAGAGCTCGACACGCCGAAGTGGTGACATAGCACGGTCAATGCAGACCGGCAGAGTGACACCGAAGTCCCCGGATCATTTTCCTGTGCACAAAAATAGTGCAAACCAGAGATAATAGTAATAATAATAATTAAAAAATCATTGCATAATAAATAATTTATGCAAAGTGAGTAATAAAATAAATATGGCCTGGCGCCGAAGTCAATGTCGATGCAGGGCGTCGGCGTGATGAGGTAAAGGCGTGGCAAAGCCTGAATTCACAGGTCGGTCCGAGTTCCGGATGTGGCGTTCACGAGACCATGTACAGAAACTGACTGAACCACCATGCGACCTTCGTTAATGCGACCATCATTTGATAGACCTATGTACATATGATGAACAAACCAGAGTAATAATTCCTTGGGAAAAATGAACCCGAACAAGCAAAAAATACTAGGATTAATAGCACCTGGTTCATTTGTTGTAGCAATCCGAAGAAAGGTGATTCCGAAAATTGGGACTCGATCCGCACACCCATTGCCTGATGGGCGATAAAGCGACGGTATGGCGATGCTGGCAAAGGTTGGCTCGCCAAGGCAAAGCCCTCAGTCCAGCTGACGTGACGGAGCTGGTCGGCTAGTGACGCCGAAGTCTCCAGAGTAGGTTGATGAAGAGATTGCGAAGCCCCCGGTCCAGCCGAGATGTCGAAGCCTCGATGTCAGCCGATGAGTCGAAGTAGGTCGGCGTGATGGACACAAGCTTGAAAAAGCGATAGTGCGTCCCTGCCGATGCAGGTCGTGACGTGGTCGATGCCGGCTTGATAAAGTGACCGTGCGGCGATGCCGGTATGCCCGCTCCGTGTAATCCGTGGGGCGACGATGTTGGTGATGATTTATCCTTCGCGATGCCGGACTCTTGTTCGGCTTGCCGAGATGATGATCCGAAGAAGTTGAGCTTGGCTTAAAAATTTACGGGCATGTGTTTAAAAACAACGCACAATTCCCTAGAAGAGAATTCCTCTAAAAAGGTTGTCCAATATCACGTTCATAAAGAAACATGAATTCGGATCAGATTCGTATTCGCGCAGAAAACAGATCCGAAAATTGGTCCACTCATCGGAAGGTTCCTGGAGTTTGAACCGTCGGATCGAGCTGAAATTTGGAGGGGTGGTAGATATGGGAATTCCGCATTATATGAACGGTTGGATATTCCAAAGGTCCTCCGAGCTAGGATCTGGAGACCAGGCCCTAAACTCGTCCAGATTCCCGTCCAGATTTGACAGGGCTCAGGTATATCGTAGATTGTTGGAGATTCCTCCATCGAAACTCGATGAAATTTTGGATGGCTGTTGTAGATGTAATTCCGCACTATTCCACCGAAGCAATCGTCAAACCGATGCTCGAGGATGCGGTGACGGCGAATACAAGTTTGCTGTCCATAAAAATAGCACAGCCGCCCGAAGGCAATGTTGACGTCGAGACCTCGAGCTCCATGGATGATTCCTCCCTGATCTTGACAGAAATCGGAGTTGATGTTTGATGAAGGCCCTCGTCCGAACATGGTGATCTGAACACGGGGCGCAGTTTTTGGTCGAACCAAGGTGACCAGTCAAGCTGGTGACGAAGATGCCGAAGTCGTAGTTGATCTGCAGGCAAGCCATCGATCTTTTTGCTGATCACACAACGGAACTCTCAATGAAAGCACCAATGTCGGTGTCAAAACCGGCGGATCTCGGGTAGGGGGTCCCGAACTATGCATCTAGGATCGATGATAACAGGAGGCAGGGGACACGATATTTTACCCAGGTTCGGGCCCTCTTGATGGAGGTAATACCCTACGTCCTGCTTGATTGATATTGATGATATGAGTATTACAAGAGTTGATCTACCACGAGATCGTAGAGGCTAAACCCTAGAAGCTATCCTATGGTATGATTGTATGTATATGATGTATCGACTAGCCTGGCCTCGGTTTATATAATGCACTAGAGGCCTAGGATAACAAGAGTCCTAGCCGAATACGCCGGTGGGGAGCAGTCCTTGTCTTGATCACCAAGTCTTGTGGAATCTTCCATGTATGCGGCAGCTGTCTGAACTGGCCCATGAGTATACGGCCATGGGCGTCATCGGCCCATTCTAACAGATCGGGAGACGACATGGTGAGTACCCCCTAGTCCAGGACACCGTTAATCCTTCAAGTAAGTTGTCATCGGTTCACGCAATAAAAATTGCTTTCTAAATATCTATGATCTATTAATGTGGAGAAAATAAGCTTTATACGATCCTGTGATATGGAAGAAATAAAAGTGATGGACTGCATAATAAAGGTCCATCACAAGTGGCAATATAAAATGACGTTCTTTTGCATTAAGATTTCGTGCATCCAACCATAAAAAAGCATGACAACCTCTCCTTCCCTCTATGAAGGGCCTATCTTTTATTCTTGTCTTATACTTCATGCAAAGAGTCATAGTGATATTCACCTTTCCTTTCTATATTTTATCCTTTGGCAAGCACAATGTGTTGGAAAGATCCTGCTATATATGGCTAATTGCATGTGGGTTTGCATGAAATATTATTGTTGACATTACCCTTGAGGTAAAAGGTTGGGAGGCAACACTATAAGCCCCTATCTTTCTCTGTGTCCGATTAAAACTCCATACCCATAAATATTGCGTGAGTGTTACCAATTGTGAAAGACTAAATGATAGTTGAGTATGTGGACTTGCGGAAAAGCTCTTATATTGACTCTTTCCGATGTTATGATAAATTGCAATTGCCTCAATGACTGAGATTAGAGTTTGTTGGTTCTTAATGAAGTTTATGATTCATAAATGAAATTGTGATTGAATTGTTACTTTAGCATAAGAGATCATATTGCTTCTCTAAGAATGATCATGATGCCCTCATGTCCGTATTTTATTTTTAGCGACACCTCTATCTCCAAATATGTGGACATATTTTTCGATTTCGGATTTCGCTTGAGGACAAGCGAGGTCTAAGCTTGGGGGAGTTGATACGTCCATTTTGCATCATGCTTTTATATTGATATTTATTGCATTATGGGCTGTTATTACACATTATGTCACAATACTTATGCCTATTCTCTCTTATTTTACAAGGTTTGCATGAAGAGGGCGAATGCCGGCAGCTAGAATTCTGGGCTGGAAAAGGAGCAAATATTAGAGACCTATTCCGCACATCTCCAAAAGTCTAGAAACTTCACAGGAGCACGTTTCAGAATATATAAAAAGAATTGGGCGAAAGAAGTACCAGAGGAGGGCCACCCACCGTCCATGAGGGTGGGGGCGCGCCCTACCCCCCTGGGAGCCCCCTGCCTCGTGGGCCCCCTGGTGGCCCTCTGATGCCCATCTTCTTCTATATGAGGTCTTTTGTCCGAGAAAAAAAAATCATAAGCTAGCTCACGGGACGAAATTCTGCCGCCACGAGGCGGAACCTTGGCGGAACCAATCTAGGGCTCCGGCGGAGCTGTTCTGACGGGGAAACTTCCCTCCGGGAGGGGAAATCATCACCACCGTCATCATGAACGATCCTCTCACCGGGAGGGGGTCAATCTCCATCAACATCTTCACCAGCACCATCTCATCTCAAACCCTAGTTCATCTCTTGTATCCAATCTTTGTATCCAAACCTCAGATTGGTACATGTGGCTTGCTAGTAGTGTTGATTACTCCTTGTAGTTGATGCTAGTTGGTTTACTTGGTGGAAGATCATATGTTCAGATCCATTATGCATATTAATACCCCTCTGATTATGAACATGAATATGCTTTGTGAGTAGTTATGTTTGTTCCTGAGGACATGGGAGAAGTCTTGCTATAAGTAGTCATGTGAATTTGGTATTCGTTCGATATTTTGTTGAGATGTATGTTGTCATCCCTCTAGTGGTGTCATGTGAATGTCGACTACATGACACTTCACCATTGTTTAGGCCTAGAGGGAGGCATTGGGAAGTAATAAGTAGATGATGGGTTGCTAGAGTGACAGAAGCTTAAACCCTAGTTTATGCGTTGCTTCGTAAGGGGCTGATTTGGATCCATATGTCTCATGCTATGGTTAGGTTTACCTTAATACTTCTATTGTAGTTGCGGATGCTTGCAATGGGGGTTAATCATAGGTGGGATGCTTGTCCAAGTAAGGACAGTACCCAAGCATCGGTCCACTCACATATCAAATTATCAAAGTACCAAACACGAATCATATGAACGTGATGAAAACTAGCTTGACGATAATTCCCATATGTCCTCGGGAGTGCTTTCCTTCATATAAGAGTTTGTCCAGGCTTGTCCTTTGCTACAAAAAGGATTGGGCCAACTTGCTGCATCTTATTTACTTTTATTACTTGCTACTCGTTACAAATTACCTTATCACAAAACTATTTGTTACCTATAATTTCAGTGCTTGCAGAGAATACCTTACTAAAAACTGCTTATCATTTCCTTCTGCTCCTCGTTGGGTTCGACACTCTTACTTATCAAAAAGGCTACAATTGATCCCCTACACTTGTGGGTCATCATGCATCATCAAGTTTCTTGGACCAATTCTTTCTAGATCTATTAACAATCTTTTGCAAAATTAATTTAAGCTCTCTATTGCTAAGTTCTACTTGACCACTAGACTGTGGATGATATGGAGATGCAATTCTATGATTAACATCATACTTAGCAAGCACTTTACGAAAGGCACCATGAATAAAATGTGAACCACCATCAGTCATTAAGTATCTAGGGACTCCAAACCTCGGAAAAATAACTTCTTTAAGCATCTTAATAGAGGTGTTATGATCAACACTACT
This sequence comes from Triticum urartu, assembly GCF_003073215.2. NCBI lineage: Eukaryota > Viridiplantae > Streptophyta > Magnoliopsida > Poales > Poaceae > Triticum > Triticum urartu. The sequence goes on along the minus strand of NC_053026.1, from coordinate 49,376,379 downwards.
AGTTGGAATAGCTTCTACCCACTTAGTAAAGTAATCAACAACAACTAAAATATGGGTGTATCCATTAGAGGAAGGAAACGGTCCCATATAATCAAAGCCCCAAACATCAAATTGTTCAATAACAAGTGAATAATTCATAGGCATTTCCCGACGTCTACTAATATTACCAATTCTTTGACATTCATCGCAAGATAAGACAAACCTGCGGGCATCCTTGAAGAGAGTAGGCCAATAAAAACCGGATTGCAATACCTTATGTGCAGTTTTATCTCCAGCATGGTGTCCTCCATAAGCTTCGAAGTGACGACACTTGCGTAGGATCTGTTCCTGTTCATGCTCAGGTATACAACATCTAAAAACACCATCTACTCCTTCTTTATAAAGGTGTGGGTCATCCCAGAAGTAATGTCTTAAATCATAGAAAAACTTTTTCTTTTGCTGGTATGTGAAACTAGGTGGTATAAATTTAGCAACAATGTAATTAGCATAATCAGCGTACCATGGAGCAGTGCGAGAAGCATTTATAATAGCTAATTGTTCATCAGGAAAGCTATCATCAATAGGTAGTGGGTCATCAAGAACATTCTCTAATCTAGACAAGTTGTCTGCAACGGGATTCTCAGCTCCCTTTCTATCAATAATATGCAAATCAAATTCTTGTAGCAGGAGAACCCATCTAATAAGTCTAGGTTTAGCATCTTTCTTTTCCATAAGATATTTAATAGCAGCATGATCAGTGTGAATAGTTACTTTAGAATCAACAATATAAGGTCTGAATTTATGACAAGCAAATACAAGTACTAAGAATTCCTTTTCAGTAGTAGCATATTTTCTCTGGGCATTGTCTAGAGTTTTACTAGCATATTGAATAACATTTAATTTTTTATCAACTCTTTGTCCTAGAACAGCACCTACAGCATAATGTAATGCCCACGATGCGGCTATATCTCCCACGTGTCGAAGCACGACTTAGAGGCATAACCGCATTGTAAGCAATGTCGCAAGTGAGGTAATCTTCACACAACCCATGTAATGAAATAAGGAAAGATACACATAGTTGGCTTACACTCGCCATGTCACACAATAGCATAAATATAATTACATTCATCCAGTTACACTCAAGGTCCGACTACGAAACCAAAATAAAGAACAACCCCAAATGCGACAAAGTCCCCGATCGCCCCAACTGGGCACCACTACTGATTGTCTGGAAAGGAAACGTAGTATCGTCCTGAGTCCTCATCAAACTCCCACTTGAGCTCAGTCGAATCTCCTGGAGCGGTATCTTCGGTCCCTGCATCTGGTTTTGGAAGTAATCTGTGAGTCACGGGGACTCAGCAATCTCACACCCTCGCGATCAAGACTATTTAAGCTTATAGGAAGGGTAAAGGTATGAGGTGGAGCTACTGCAAGCGACTAGCATATATGGTGGCTAACATACGCAAAAGAGAGCGAGAAGAGGAGGCAAAGGAACGATCAATGAACTATGATCAAGAAGTGATCCTAGAACAACCTACGTCAAGCATGACTCGAGACCGTGTTGTCTTCCCGGACTCCACCGAAAAGAGACCATCACGGCCACACACTCTGTTGATTCATTTTAATTAAGTTAAGGTTCAAGTCTTCTACAACTGGACATTAACAAATTCCCATCTGCCCATAACCGCGGGCACGACTTTTGAAAGATCAAATCCCTGCATGGGTGTCCCAACTTAGCCCATCACAAGCTCTCACGGTCAATGAAGGATATTCCTTCTCCCAAGACAACCCGATCAGACTCGGAATCCCGGTTATAAGACATTTCGACAATGGTAAAACAAGTCCAGCAAAGCCACCTGAATGTGCCGACAAATCCTGATAGGAGCTGCACATATCTCGTTCTTAGGGCACACCGGATAAGCAATTCGTACAACTAAAACCAGCCCTCGAGTTTCCCCGAGGTGGCGCTGCAAGGGGCTCTAGTTTGGACCAACACTCAGAGGAGCACTGGCCCGGGGGTTTAAATAAAGATGACCTTCGGGCTCCAGAAACCCAAGGGAAAAGAGGCTAGGTGGCGAATGGTAAAACCAAGGTTGGGCCTTGCTGGAGGAGTTTTATTCAAGGCAAACTGTCAAGGGGTTCCCATTATAACCCAACCGTGTAAGGAACGCAAAATCAAGGAACATAACACCGGTATGACGGAAACTAGGGCGGCAAGAGTGGAACAAAACACCAGGCATAAGGCCGAACCTTCCACCCTTTACCAAGTATATAGGTGCATTAAAGTAGACAAGATATAATAATGATATCCCAACTATAAACATGTTCCAACAAGGAACAAACTCCAATCTTCACCTGCAACTAGCAACGCTATAAGAGGGGCTGAGCAAAGCGGTAACATAGCCAAACAACGGTTTGCTAGGACAAGGTGGGTTAGAGGTTTGACATGGCAAAATGGGAGGCATGATAAGCAAGTGGTAGGTATCGTAGCATAGGCATAGCAAAAGAGCGAGCATCTAGCAAGCAAAGATAGAAGTGATTTCGAGGGTATGGTCATCTTACCTGCAAAGTTCTCCGGGTTGACATTAGCTTGATCCTCGTAAGCGTACTCAACGGGATCCTCGATCACGTACTCGTCTCCCGGCTCTACCCAAAGCAAGAAACAAGCAAAGGGAGACACAATCAACCACGTGCAATGCACAAGCAACATGATGCGAAACAATGCATGACATGCGAGATGCGATATGCGGTGCATATGCATGCTTTGGAAAGGAATGATTGAACTAGGCCTCAACTTGGAAAACCAAGAGTGCCACCGGAAAGAGGAGTTGATTTCGGTCGAAATCGATATAAAGATCACCGGAATCGGATGCACAGTTTGGAAATGACAAGCAAAACGAATATGGCACTGATCTGCGATTAACAACACGAGACCATCTAAATGCATCAAGAACAACATGCTACAGCACTCCAACATAACAGCAAAATACATGGCAGGGGTCCACTCAAGATGCTTGACAAAAGATGAACACTGAGCTACGGCTAATTCACTCAATAACAGGTTCAAACAGGCATGGCAAAAGTGCAAAAGATATCAGGTTACAGACCTAGTGAAAATAACAACATGTCAGGAATTCAACATCAGGAAGCAATGTTTAGAGCATGATAACAACATGCTACAGGAACATATCATGGCAAATCAAGGCATGGAATGAAGCTACTCAAAGCATACAACAAAAGTCCCTTACTGACCATAAGCCAAAAGGGATCAGAAAATACAATGGCAACCATGTGAACATAGCAATTATCATTAACAGATTCAGACTTAGAAGAAAAACTGGAACATGGCAAAACAGATATTGAGTAGGCATGTTTACGAGCTCGATGGACTCACCACAAGGCATTGCATGACAAACTAAGCATACACCCAGCAAGTAGACATGGCATAGAATCTAAACATGGCAAGAACAACAACATAGCATGCATGGATCAACTACAACAAGCTCGGCAAAAATGCTTAACACGTAAACATTCTGCCAGGAACATTTTATAGCAAAAGTAGAGTTTGATTGAGTTAAGCTAGGGTGCTCCATAAATGCAAACAAATTCATGGATGGATAGAGCACCACAATATCTACAAAACATCCTTACTGATCATGCTCAAAAGAGGCATGGATCACTCGGTAGCAACATGAATACATGGCATAAAAATATTAACAGGGCAGAGACTTAGAATATTTCTATGTCCCTGAAATCAGCAACATTGAGAGGGCTACTTTGCATGCTTGTGCTAGTCACCATAGAGATCACAAAAATACATGGCATACACCCCTGTAAAGATGGCATGGCATACTTCAAAATTCATGTAGGACTCAAGTTCAAAGGAGGCACACATCAATCATGGCAAAAATGACAAATGTCCAATTACTGATAATAAGCTGAAACTAACATAAACTAGCACTCTGCCAACAGCATTTATGGCACCAAGATGAGCTCAAAAGAACATGATGCAATGAGATGAAATGAAGTACTCGTCGAGACGAACATTTTGACATGCTACACGTCCAAAACGGAGCCACGGATGCAGATTTATGCCATGACGAAAAATGCATAAAAACTAGGGTTAGGGGAAAAGTCAACCGATCTAGATCCAGATCCGGATCACACGCGTTTCGAGGTGCTCGCCGGAGAGTCGCCGTAATCGGACTTGGGGGCGCCGGAGTTGACGAGGAAGAGGCGGGGTGGCCGGATCCGGGCAAAGAGGACGGCGGAGGCGCGTGGCGGCTCGGGCGGCGAGGGGGCTCGCCGGAGTCGGAGCTCTCCTCCGGCCGGCGAGGAACGCGGCGGACGGCCGGGACAAAGTGTGGCGGCGCGCGGGCGGTGAGGAGGCGCAGGGGCGGTAGGTGGCGGCGGGCGACGTGGGCCGCGGGGGCCGGTTCCGGGCTCGGCGGGCCGCGGCGGTGGGAGGTGGCCGGCGTGCCACGTGTCGCGTCCTGGCTGGCTGGGCGCGGTTGTCCGGCACGGCCCGGACGTTGTCCGGCGCGCGGAGAGGAAGGGGGCTAGGTTAGGGTGCGAAATGACCCGGGATTTTCGGAGGGGAGGCTATATTTATAGATAGAGGGAGATAGGAGGCTCCAAATTGAGCACGGTTTTCGGCCACACGATCGTGATCAAACGACCTAGATGATGGAGGAGGTTTAGGTGGGTTTTGATCCACTTTGGAGGGGTGTTGGGCTGCAACACACACGAGGCCTTTTCGGTCCCTTGGTTCACCGTTGGAGTATCAAACGAAGTCTAAATGGCACGAAACTTGACAGACAGTCTACCGGTAGTAAAGCAAGGCCGCTTGGCAAGTCTCAGTCCAATCCTAGAACGTTTAATACCCACACACGAAAAGAGGTAGAAAGGGACACCGGAGGACATAGGAGCGCCGGAATGCAAAACGGACAACAGGGAAAATGCTCGACTGCATGAGACGAACACGTATGCAAATGCGATGCACATGATATGAGATGCATGACAAAGACAAAAGCACACGAACACAAAAACCCGACAACGAGGAAATATCATAACTTAGTGCCGGAAATGGCAAGAGTTGGAATACAAATATCGTAGGTTACATACGGGGTGTTACACATAATCACTAGCATCACACATGATTTCAAATGGTAAATTCCAATCAGGTGGCTGAACAATAGGTGCACAAATCAAGGCTTTCTTAAGTATTTCAAATGCTTCTACACAATCATCATCAAAGACAAAAGGAATATCTTTTTGTAATAGGTTAGTCAAAGGCCGAGAAATTTTAGAGAAGTCCTTAATGAACCTCCTATAAAAACCGGGATGACCAAGGAAACTTCTTATACCTTTGATGTCCTTGGGACAAAACATCTTTTCAATAGCATCAACTTTAGCTTTGTCAACATCAATACCTCTTTCAGAAATTTTATGCCCCAAGACAATACCTTCATTAACCATAAAGTGGCACTTCTCCCAATTCAAGACAAGGTTAGTTTCTTCACATCTATGCAAACCTCGATCAAGGTTGCTCAAGCAATCATCAAAAGAGGATCCATAAATAGAGAAATCATCCATGAACACTTCACAAATCTTTTCACAAAAGCCAGAGAATATAGCCATCATGCATCTTTGAAAGGTAGCAGGTGCATTACATAAACCAAAAGGCATACGTCTATAAGCAAAGGTACCGAAAGGGTAAGTAAAAGTAGTCTTTTCTTGATCATCAGCTGACACAGGTATTTGAGAGAAACCAGTGTAACCATCTAGAAAGCAAAAATGTGTATGTTTGGATAATCTTTATAGCATTTGATCAATGAAAGGCAAAGGGTAATGATCTTTTTTAGTAGCTTTATTTAATTTGTGGAAATCAATCACCATCCTATAACCTGTAATAATTCTTTGCGGAATCAATTCATCCTTATCATTAGGAACAACAGTAATACCTCCCCTCTTAGGGACACAATGGACATGCCTTACCCACTAACTATCAGCAATGGGATAAATTATACCTGCTTCAAGGAGCTTTAATATTTCCTTTCTTACCACTTCTTTCATCTTAGGATTTAGCCGTTGTTGGTGATCAATAACTGGTTTCGTGTCTTTCTCCAAATTTATTTTGTGTTGTTGGTGATCATCAAGAGTATATCCAATAGCAGCACGGTGCTTCTTCAGAGTTTTCAATAATTTCTCTTCTTCATGCACTGAAAGGTTAGCACTAACAATAACATGATATATCTTCTTTTCATCAAGATAAGCATATTTAAGAGTATCAGGCAATGGTTTAAGCTCAAACACGGGATCATCCTTGGGTGGAGGAGGATCCCCTAGGATTTCAACAGGCAAGTTGTGTTTCAGAATAGGTCCCTGTTTAAAGAATACTTCATCTATTTCCCTTCTTTCATTAATAAAAATATTGTTCTAAAGGATCACTAGGAGGCACGACAATAGAAGCAAGACCAATAATTTCATCTTTACTAGGCAATTCCTCATCACGGGGTTGTCTACTAAATTTAGCAAAATTAAACTCATGAGACATATCCCCTACACCAACAGAAACAATATCCTTGTTGCAGTCTATCTTAGCATTAACAGTATTCAAGAAGGGTCTACCAAATATAATGGGACAAAAGTCATCTTGTGGGGAACCAAGAACAAGAAAATCAGCATGATATTTAAATTTCCCACAAAATACTTCAACATCTCGAACAATCCCAACTGGTGAAATAGTATCTGTATTGGCAAGCTTAATTGTAAGATCTATCTCTTCTATCTCAGCAGGTGCAATATCATGCATAATTTCTTTGTATAAGGAATGAGGTATTGCACTTGCACTAGAACCCATATCACATAAGCCATGATAGCAATGATCTCCTATTTTAACAGAAATAACAGGCATGCCTACAACAGGTCTATGTTTATTTTTAGCATCAGTCTAGCAATTCTAGCAGCTTCATTGCATAAGTAAATAATAAGCCCATCAATATTATCGGCCAAGAGGTCTTTAACCATAGCAATTTTAGCCAACTTTAACTTGCTCAGGGGGTTTGTGTGCCCTAATATTACTTTTGTTGACTACAGTTGAAGCTTTAGCATGATCCTTTATTCTAACAGGGAAATGTGGTTTCTCAATATAAGCAGTAGGAACAATAGGATCATTATAACTGATAGTCTTTTCTTCAACTTTAATAGGTGCAACTACTTTTACTTCAATGGGTGTATTATATTTAAACCACTTCTCCTTTGGGAGATCAACATGAGTAGCAAAGGATTCATAGAAAGAAGCTACTATCTCAGAGTCAAGTCCATATTTAGTGCTAAATTCACGGAAAACATTGGTATCCATAAAAGATTTAATAGAATCAAACTTAGGTGTTATACCTGATTCCTTACCTTCGTCGAGGTCCCAATCTTCAGAGTTGCGTTTAATTCTTTCCAGTAAACCCCATTTGAATTCAATAGTCTTCATCATAAAAGATCCAGTAGAAGAAGTATCGAGCATGGAGTGATTATTGAGAGAAAGCCGAGCATAAAATTTTTGAATAATCATTTCTCTTGAGAGCTCATGATGGGGGCATGAATATAACACTGACTTAAGCCTCCCCCAAGCTTGAGCGATGCTTTCTCCTTCGCGAGGCCAAAAATTATATATATAATTACGATCACGATGAACAAGATGCATAGGATAAAACATCTGATGAAATTCCAATTTCAATCGTTTGTAGTTCCATGATCCCATATCATCACATATCCTATACCATGTCAATGCCTCTCCCTTCAAAGATAAAGGGAAGACATTCTTCTTGATAACATCATCGGGCATACCTGCAAGCTTAAATAATCCACAAACTTCATCCAGATAGATTAAGTGTAAATCGTGATGCAATGTTCCATCTCCTGCAAAAGGATTAGCTAGCAGTTTCTCTATCATACCCGAAGGAATTTCGAAGTAAACATTTTCAGTAGGTTTAGTAGGTTGAGGAGCAACTCTTTGCTCTACTGGTCGCGGTGAAGATACCCCGAACAAGCCCCTCAAAGGATTATGTTCCATAGTAACAAGTGACAGTAAATTTCAGCACACTATATAAATTTTTCCTTACCAAATTCCACTTATCAAAGGCGCTTCACTCCCCGGCAACGGTGCCAGAAAAGAGTCTTGATGACCCACAAGTGTAGGGGATCTATCATAGCCTTTTCAATAAGTAAGAGTGCCGAACCCAATGAGGAGCAGAAGGAAATGATAAGCAGTTTTCAGTAAGGTATTCTCTGCAAGCACTGAAATTATCAGTAACAGATAGTTTTATGATAAGGTAATTTGTAACGAGTAGAAAGTAATAAAAGTAAATAAGGTGCAGCAAGATGTCCCAATCCTTTTTGTAGCAAAGGACAAGCTTGGACAAACTCTTATATGAAGGAAAGCGCTCCCGAGGACACATGGGAATTATCGTCAAGCTAGTTTTCATCACGTTCATATGACTCACATTCGGTACTTTGATAATTTGATATGTGGGTGGACCAATGCTTGGGTATTGTTCTTACTTGGACAAGCACCCCACTTATGATTGCTACCTCTTGAGCACTGCGTTGGTTTTCCCTTGAAGAGGAAAGGGTGATGTAGCAGAGCAGCGTACGTATTTCCCTCAGTTTTTGAGAACCAAGGTATTAATCCAGTAGGAGGCCATGCACGAATCCCTCACACCTACACAAACAAATAAACTCCTCGCAACCAACGCGATAAAGGGGTTGTCAATCCCTTCACGATCACCTACGAGAGTGAGATCTGATAGATATGATAAGATAACATTTTTGGTATTTTTATGATAAAGAGAAATAAATATGCAAGTAAAATAAATGAAAAAGGAAATAACTAAGTATTGGAAGATTAATATGATGGAAAATAGACCCGGGGGCCATAGGTTTCACTAGAGGCTTCTCTCGAGAGCATAAGTATTACGGTGGGTGAACACATTACTGTTGAGCAATTGACAGAATTGAGCATAGTTATGAGAATATCTAGGTATGATCATGTATATAGGCATCACGTCCGAGACAAGTAGACCGACTCCTGCCTACATCTACTACTATTACTCCACACATTGACCGCTATCTAGCATGCATCTAGAGTATTAAGTTCAAGAGAACAGAGTAACGCTTTAAGTAAGCTGACATGATGTAGAGGGATAAACTCATGCAATATGATATAAACCCCATCTTGTTATCCTCGATGGCAAAAATACAATACGTGCCTTGCTGCCCCTACTGTCACTGGGAAAGGACACCGCAAGATTGAACCCAAATCTAAGCACTTCTCCCATTGCAAGAAAGATCAATCTAGTAGGCCAAACCAGACTGATAATTAGAAGAGACTTGCAAAGATAACCAATCATACATAAAAGAATTCAGAGAAGATTCAAATATTGTTCATAGATAAACTTGATCATAAACCCACAATTCATCGGTCTCAACAAACACACTGCAAAAGAAGATTACATCGAATAGATCTCCACAAGAGAGGGGGAGAACTTTGTATTGAGATCCAAAAAGAGAGAAGAAGCCATCTAGCTAATAACTATGGACCCGAAGATCTGAAGTAAACTACTCACACTTCATCGGAGAGGCTATATATGGTGTTGATGTAGAAGCCCTCCGTGATCGATACCCCCTCCGGCGGAGCTCCGGAAAAGGCCCCAAGATGGGATCTCGTGGATACAGAAAGTTACGGCGATGGAATTAGGGTTTTGGCTCTGTATCTGGTAGTTTGGGGGTACATAGGTATATACAGGAGGAAGAAGTACAATGGTGGAGCAATATGGGCCCCACGAGGGTGGAGGGTGTGCCCGGGGGGGGGGGGGTAGGTGCGCCCCCTACCATGTGCCTTCCTGGTTGATGTCTTGACGTAGGGTCCAAGTCCTCTGGATCATGTTCGTTCCAAAAATGACGTTCCCAAAGGTTTCATTCCGTTTGGACTCCGTTTGATATTCTTTTTCTGCGAAACTCTGAAATAGGCAAAAAAACAACAATTCTGGGTTGGGCCTCCGGTTAATAGGTTAGTCCCAAAAATAATATAAAAGTGTATAATAAAACCCAATAATGTCCAAAACAGGATATAATATAGCATGGAACAATCAAAAATTATAGATACGTTGGAGACGTATCAAGCATCCCCAAGCTTAATTCCTACTCGCCCTCAAGTAGGTAAATGATAAAAACAGAATTTTTGATGTGGAATGCTACTTGGCATAATTTCAATGTAATTCTCTTAATTGTGGTATGAATATTCAGATCCGAAAGATTCAAGACAAAAGTTCAATATTGACATAGAAATAATAATACTTCGAGCATACTAACGAAGCAATTATGTCTTTTCAAAATAACATGGCCAAAGAAAGTTATCCCTACAAAATCATATAGTCTGGCTATGCTCCATCTTCACCACACAAACTATTTAAATCATGCACAACCCCGATGACAAGCCAAGCAATTGTTTCATACTTTTGGTGTTCTCAAACTTTTTCAATCTTCACGCAATACATGAGCATGAGCCATGGACATAGCACTATAGGTGGAATAGAATGGTGGTTGTGGAGAAGACAAAAAGGGGGAAGATAGTCTCACATCAACTAGGCGTATCAACGGGCTATGGAGATGCCCATTAATAGATATCAATGTGAGTGAGTAGGGATTGCCATGCAATGGATGCACTAGAGCTATAAGTATATGAAAGCTCAACAAAAAGAACTAAGTGGGTGTCCATACAACTTGCTTGCTCATGAAGATCTAGGGCATTTTGAGGAAGCCCGTCGTTGGAATATACAAGCCAAGTTCTATAATGAAAAATTCCCACTAGTATATGAAAGTGATAGCATAGGAGACTCTCTATCATGAAGATCAAGGTGCTACTTTGAAGCACAAGCGTGGAAAAAAGGATAGTAGTATTGCCCCTTTTTATTTATTTTTTATTCTTTTTTTTGGGCCTTCTTTTTTTATTTGGCCTTTCTCTTTTTTATTGGGACAGTACTCTATGAATGATGATCATCATACTTCTATTTATTTACAACTCAATGATTACAACTCGATACTAGAACAAAGTATGACTCCATATGAATGCCTCCGGCGGTATACCGGGATAGCAATGATGCATGAGTGACTTATATGAAAGAATTATGAACGGTGGCTTTGCCACAACTAAAATGTCAACTACATGATCATGCGAAGCAATATGACAATGATTGAGCGTGTCATAGTAAACGGAACGGTGGAAAGTTGCATGGCAATATATCTCGGAATGGCTATGGAAATGCCATGATAGGTAGGTACGGTGGCTGTTTTGAGGAAGGTATATGGTGGGTGTATGATACCGGCGAAAGCTGCGCGGTATTAGAGAGGCTAGCAATGGTGGAAGGGTGAGAGTGCATATAATCCATGGACTCAACATTAGTCATAAAGAACTCACATACTTATTGCAAAAATCTATTAGTTCTCGAAGCAAAGTACTACGCGCATGCTCCTAGGGGGATAGATTGGTAGGAAAAGACCATCGCTCGTCCCCGACCGCCACTCATATGGAGGATAATCAATAAATACATCATGCTCTGACCTCTTAACATAACGGTTCACCATACATGCATGCTACGGGAATCACAAACTTCAACACAAGCATTTCTCAAATTCACAACTACTCAACTAGCACGACTCTAATATCACCATCTCCATATCTCAAAACAATTATCAAGTTTCAAACTTCTCATAGTATTCAACACACTCATAAGAAAATTTTATTATTAATCTTGAATGCCTAACATAATTAAAGCAAATTACCATGCTGTTTTGTAGGACTCCCAAAATAATCTAAGTGAAGCATGAGAGAACAATGGTTTCTATAAAACAAATCCACCAACGTGCTCTAAAAGATATAAGTGAAGCACTAGAGCAAAAACTATATAACTCAAAAGATATAAGTGAAGCACATAGAGTATTCTAACAATTTCCGAATCATGAGTGTCTCTCTCAAAAAGGTGTGTGCAGCAATGATGATTGTGGATAACTAACAAATAAAGACTCAAATAATACAAGACACTCCAAGCAAAACACATATCATGTGGTAAATAAAAATATAGCTTCAAGTAAAGTTACCGATAGAAGTAGACGAAAGAGGGGATGCCTTCCGGGGCATCCCCAAGCTTTGGCTTTTAGGTGTCCTTAGATTATCTTGGGGTGCCATGGGCATCCCCAAGATTAGGCTCTTGCCACTCCTTGTTCCATAATCCATCAAACCTTTTACCCAAAACTTGAAAACTTCACAACACAAAACTTAAAGTAGAAAATCTCGCGAGCTCTGTTAGCGAAATTAAACAAAACACCACTTCAAGGTACTGTAATGAACTCATTATTTATTTATATTTGTGTTAAACCTACTGTACTACAACTTCTCTATGGTTTATAAACTATTTTACTAGCCATAGATTCATCAAAATAAGCAAACAACACACGAAAAACAGAATCTGTCAAAAATAGAACAGTCTGTATTAATCTGTAGCTAACGCAAGATCTGGAACCCCAAAAATTCTAAAATAAATTTCTGGACGTGAGGAATTTATCTATTAATCATCATCAAAAATAATTAACTAAATATCACTTTCCAAATAAAAATGGCATCAGTTCTCGTGAGCGCTAAAGTTTCTGTTTTTTACAGCAAGATTAAAAAGACTTTCCCCAAGTCTTCCAACGGTTCTACTTGGAACAAACACTAATTAAACACAAAAAACACAAGAAAACCAGAGGCTAAATAAATTATTTATTACTAAACAGGAGCAAAAAGCAAGGAATAAAAATAAAATTGGGTTGCCTCCCAACAAGCGCTATCGTTTAACGCCCCTAGCTAGGCATAAAAAGCAAGGATAGATCTAGGTATTGCCATCTTTGGAAGGCAATCCATAAGTGGCTCTCATAATAGATTCATAAGGTATTTTAGTTTTCTTTCTAGGGAAGTGTTCCATTCCTTTCCTTAACGGAAATTGGAATCTAATATTCCCTTCCTTCATATCAATAATTGCACCAATCGTTCTAAGGAAAGGTATACCAAGAATAATAGGACATGAAGGATTGCAATCTATGTCAAGAACAATAAAATCCACGGGCACATATTCCTATTTGCAACAATAAGAACATCATTAATTCTTCCCATAGGTTTCTTAATAGTGGAATCCGCAAGGTGCAAGTTTAAAGAGCAATCATCAAAATCACGGAAACCTAGCAAATCACACAAAGTCTTTGGAATCATGGAAACACTAGCACCCAAATCACACAAAGCATAGCATTCATGATCTTTAATCTTAATTTTAATAGTAGGTTCCCACTCATCATAAATTTTTCTAGGGATAGAAACTTCCAACTCAAGTTTTTCTTCATAAGATTGCATCAAAGCATCAACGATATGTTTGGTAAAGGCTTTATTTTGACTATAAGCATGAGGAGAATTTAGTAGGAATTTCAACAAGGAAATACAATCTATCAAAGAGCAATTGTCATAATTAAATTCCTTGAAATCCAAAATAGTGGGTTCATTAAAATTTAAAGTTTTGACTTCTTCAATCCCACTTTTAACAATTTTAGCATCAAGATCTAAAGACCCCGAATTTTTGGAACGTCTTCTTGGTAAAGGTGGATCATATTCAGTCCCATCATTATCAAGATTCATATTACAAAACAAATATTTAATAGGGGACACATCAATAACTTTTAGATCTTCATCTTTATTATCATGGAAACTAGAAGAACACGCTTTTATAAAGCAATCTTTCTTAGCACGCATCCTAGCGGTTCTTTATTTGCACTCATCAATGGAAATTCTCATGGCTTTGAGAGACTCACTGATATCATGCTTAGGAGGAATAGATCTAAGTTTCAAAGAATCAACATCAAGAGAAATTCTATCAACGTTCCTAGCCAACTCATCAATCTTAAGCAATTTTTCTTCAATCAAAGCATTGCAATTCTTTTGCGAGAAAATAAATTCTTTAATATTAGATTCAAAATCAGAGGGTATCTTATTAAAATTTCTATAAGAATTGTTGTAGGAATTACCATAATTATTAGAGGAATTACTAGGATACGGCCTAGGATTAAAGTTTTCTCTATACGCATTGTTACCAAAATTATTCCTACCAACAAAATTCACATCCAAAGATTCATTATTATTCTCAATCAAAGTAGACAAAGGCATATCATTAGGATTAGAAGAAACACTTTTATTAGCGAATAATTTCATAAATTCATCCATCTTACCACTCAAAACATTAATTTCTTCTATCGCATGCACTTTCTTATTAGTAGATCTTTCAGTGTGCCATTGAGAATAATTAACCATAATATTATCTAGGAGTTTAGTAGCTTCTCCTAAAGTGATTTCCATAAAAGTGCCTCCCGCGGCCGAATCTAAAAGATTTCTAGAAGCAAAATTCAATCCAGCATAAATTTTTTGTATAATCATCCACAAAATCAAACCATGTGTAGGGCAATTACGTATCATTAATTTCATCCTCTCCCAAGCTTGTGCAACATGTTCATGATCAAGTTGCTTAAAATTCATAATATCGTTTCTAAGAGAGATGATCTTAGCGGGAGGAAAATACTTAGAGATAAAAGCATCTTTGCACTTATTCCACGAATCAATACTATTTTTAGGCAAAGACGAAAACCAAGCTTTAGCACGATCTCTAAGCGAAAAAGGAAATAGCTTCAATTTAACAATATCAGCGTCCACATCTTTCTTCTTTTGCATATCACACAGATCAACAAAGTTGTTTAGATGGGTAGCAGCATCTTCACTAGGAAGGCCAGAAAACAGATCTTTCATGACAAGATTCAGCAAAGCAGCATTTATTTCACAAGATTCAGCATCGGTAAGAGGAGCAATCGGAGTGCTAATAAAATCATTTTTGTTGGTATTGGTAAAGTCACACAATTTGGTATTATCTTGAGCCATCATGACAAGCAAGAAATCTGACACACAAGCAAACAAGAAACGGGCAAAAAGAGGCGAATAGAGAAAGAGAGGGAGGATGGAGAGAGAGAGGGCGAATAAAACGACAAGGGTGAAGTAGGGGGAGAGGAAAATGAGAGGCAAATGGCAAATAATGTAATGCGGGAGATAAGGGTTTGTGATGGGTACTTGGTATGTTGACTTTTGCGTAGACTCCCCGGCAGCGGCGCCAGAAATCCTTCTTGCTACCTCTTGAGCACTGCGTTGGTTTTCCCTTGAAGAGGAAAGGGTGATGCAATAGAGCAGCATAAGTATTTCCCTCAGTTTTTGAGAACCAAGGTATCAATCCAGTAGGAGGCCACGCAAGAGTCCCTCGCACCTACACAAACAAATAAACTCCTCACAACCAACGTGATAAAGGGGTTGTCAATCCCTTCACGGTCACCTACGAGAGTGAAATCTGATAGATATGATAAGATAATATTTTTGGTATTTTTATGATAAAGAGAAATAAAGATGCAAGTAAAATAAATGGCAAAGGAAATAACTAAGTATTGAAAGATTAATATGATGGAAAATAGACCCGGGGGCCATAGGTTTCACTAGAGGCTTCTCTCAATAGCATAACTATTACGGTGGGTGAACAAATTACTGTTGAGCAATTGACAGAATTGAGCATAGTTATGAGAATATCTAGGTATGATCATGTATATAGGCATCATGTCCGAGACAAGTAGACCGACTCCTGCCTACATCTACTACTATTACTCCACACATCGACCGCTATCCAGCATGCATCTAGAGTATTAAGTTCAAGAGAACAGAGTAACGCTTTAAGCAAGATGACATGATGTAGAAGGATAAACTCATGCAATATGATATAAACCCCATCTTGTTATCCTCGATGGAAACAATACAATACGTGCCTTGCTGCCCCTACTATCACTGGGAAAGGACACCGCAAGATTGAACCCAAAGCTAAGCACTTCTCCCATTGCAAGAAAGATCAATCTAGTAGGCCAAACCAAACTGATAATTCTAAGAGACTTGCAAAGATAACCAATCATACATAAAAGAATTCAGAGAAGATTCAAATATTGTTCATAGATAAACTTGATCATAAACCCACAATTCACCGGTCTCAACAAACACACATCGAATAGATCTCCACAAGAGAGGGTGAAAACTTTGTATTGAGATCCAAAAGGAGAGAAGAAGCCATCTAGCTAATAACTATGGACCCGAAGGTCTGAAGTAAACTACTCATACTTCATCGGAGATGCAATGGTGTTGATGTAGAAGCCCTCCGTGATCGATACCCCCTCCGTCGGAGCTCTGAAAAAGGCCCCAAGATGGGATCTCGTGGATACAGAAAGTTACGACGGTGGAATTAAGGTTTTGGCTCTGTATCTGGTAGTTTGGGGGTACGTTGGTATATATAGGAGGAAGAAGTACGTTGGTGGAGGCAACGTGGGCCCCACGAGGGTGGAGGGCGCGCCTGGGGGGAGGGTACGCGCCCCCCTACCTCGTGCCTTCCTGGTTGATGTCTTGATGTAGGGTCCAAGTCCTCTGGATCACGTTCGTTCCAAAAATCACGTTCCCAAAGGTTTCATTCCGTTTGGACTCCGTTTGATATTCTTTTTCTGCGAAACTCTGAAATAGGCAAAAACAACAATTCTGGGCTGGGCCTTCGGTTAATAGGTTAGTCCCAAAAATAATATAAAATGTATAATAAAGCCCAATAATGTCCAAAACAGGATATAATATAGCATGGAACAATAAAAAATTATAGATATGTTGGACACGTATCAAGGATTAACCCCCATTGCAAGCATCCGCAACTACAACATAAGTATTAAGGTAAACCTAACCATAGCATGAAACATATGGATCCAAATCATCCCCTTATGAAGTAACGCATAAACTAGGGTTTAAGCTTCTGTCACTCTAGCAACCCATCATCTACTTATTACTTCCCAATGCCTCCCTCTAGGCCCAAACAATGGTGAAGTGTCATGCAGTCGACGTTCACATGACACCACTAGAGGGATGACAACATACATCTTATCAAAATATCGAACGAATACCAAATTCACATGACTACTCATAGCAAGACTTCTCCCACGTCCTCAGGAACAAATGTAACTAAAAAAGCATATTCATGTTCATAATCAGAGGGGTATTAATATGCATAATGGATCTGAACATATGATCTTGCACCAAGTAAACCAACTAGCATCACCTACAAGGAGTAATCAACACTACTAGCAACCCACAGGTACCAATCAGTGGTTTGGATACAAAGATTGGATACAAGAGATGAACTAGGGTTTGAGATGAGATGGTGCTGGTGAAGATGTTGATGGAGATTGACCCCCTCCCGATGAGAGGATCGTTGGTGATGACGATGGTGATGATTTCCCCCTCCCGGAGGGAAGTTTCCCCGGCAGAACAGCTCTGCCGGGGCCCTAGATTGGTTCCGCCTTGTGGCGGCGGAGTTTCGTTCCGTGAGCTTGCTTCTGATTTTTTCCTCGATGAAAGACTCCATATAGCCAAAGATGGGCATCAGATGGCCACCAAGGGGCCCACGAGGCAGGGGGCGCCTAGGGGGGTAGGGTGCACCCCCCACCCTTGTGGATGGTGGGTGGCCCCCTCTGGTACTTTCTTCGCTCAATATTTTTTATATATTCTGAAAATAACTCCCGTGGAGTTTCAGGACTTTTGGAGATGTGCAAAGTAGGTCTCTAATATTTGCTCCTTTTCTAGCCCAGAATTCCAGTTGCCGACATTCCCCCTCTTCATGTAAACCTTGTAAAATAAGAGAGAAAAGGCATGAGTATTGTGACATAATGTGTAATAACAGCCCATAATGCAATAAATATCGATATAAAAGCATGATGCAAAATGGACGTATCAGGAAAACCCAAACCCAAACACCTTCAAACCCAAAGTGATTAAGCATCACTGAAGAGATTGATCCTGCGTGGATCCGACGCTTGTTACCTTTGAAGGCTGTGCATCTTCCAGACGGTTAGGTGTCATGGTCTAGAGCATCCAAGAGGAAATTGTGGATCACCGAGTGACCGAGTTTGTGAAGGTTTTGAAGTCACATGAAGACTTACCACAAGTAATTGGGCGAGGTCTATGTGACCTTAGCTCAAGGGGAATACGGTGAGGACTAAGTGTCCTGAGCTGCGTGTTCAGGACTGGGTGTCCGGGACTGTGTCCTCAGGTTTAAATACCTACCCGCCCTAACCAGACGTACAATTGTCACAACAGTTGGAACTGGTCTATCAAATCATTGTCTTCATCGAGCTAACTAGTTCTATTTCCTCAACCCTTCCATTTCCTCATTTCTGTGTTGTGTGCTTGTTCATATCTGTTTGAAGACTTTGACTAAAGACTTTCTCTATTTCCTCAGCTCAATTTCTTCGGTCTGTTTGTCTTCATTATATTTATCCCGTGTTTACGCTTTCGGTACTCTATGCTTGTTTTCATTTCATCATGAAGACCATGCTCATGCTCTGTTATGTTTACTTCTGAGTACTTATTCCGCTGCAAGTAGTTCTTCTCTTAGGAATTTCCTCACCCTAAAATTCATCAGTGAAGAATTCATAAAAATCGCCTATTCACCCCCCTCTAGTCGACTTAACGCACTTTCAATTGGTATCAGAGCAAGGTACTCCCTTGTTCTGTGTGATTTTGGTTTAACCACCTAAAGTTTTAGTTATGTCGACCACATGAATGAAGACTGTGGAATGCCTCATCTTTGATGGTCATGATTATCCCAAGTGGAAGGCCATGATGAAGAAGCGCCTCATGGTGATGAACAGCGAACTCTGGACCGTCACCGACATTGGTCTTACTGACCTATGCAAGGTGGCGGAGGCTGATGATATTCACAAATACACGCTTCTCAACCTCACGGCTAAGGATATCATCTGCTCTAGCTTGTCACAAAATCAGTTCAGGAATGTTATGCATCTTAGCCATGCGAAACTCATCTGGGACCGACTCTTTGAGGTCTATGAAGGTCATCGATCTCACCATGAACCCTGGTTCGAAGAATTCATGGAATCACGCAAGGTTATGACTTTCAATCCAGAATCATCATCCTCTGCACCATGTCTTATGGAAAAAGGTGCCAAGGTAACTGAATGCTACTTATTTGAGTCCAATGATGATGAATCTGGTGATGAATTTGGACCCAGTTATGTCAAACTTGCTTCCCTTGCCACTAAACAACAAAGAGCTTTGGAAAAAGTTCAAAACGTGTTGAATGAGAGCGACGTTATGTTGGGTGAAGAAATGGATCATTCTAAAGCCCTGGCTGAAAGTCTTTAGGGACTTTAGTCCAAATTTGACAATCTTCAAGGTCATCATAACACTCTCTTATCTGATCATGAGAAGCTTTCTTATGAATTTATTCAAAGAAAGCAAGATCTTGAGCAGTTAAGAGTGAGTTATGAAGATCTTCAGAAGGAGTGTGATTCATTACTTGCTCAACAAATCAGCGCTACTCAGGATGAATTTGTTCCTCCATGTTTGAAGTGCATTGAACGTGAAACTGCTAATTCTTCACCTGAATGCTCAAATGCTTCCATTGCTGCAAATTCTTCAACTGTCTCTGCTATTACTAATTCCTCATCTGAGAACATTGCTAGTATCACTAATGATGTAGGGCTGAAGGAATTGTATATGAAGGAATTGTATATGGCAGGGCTGAAGGAATTGTATATGACATTGCTAGTATCACGGATGATGCAGGGCTCAAAAACAGTTTTTAAGGCAATATTTCTCCGTTTTGGAATATTTAGGAAAATAGAAAAATAAGTAGCAGTCCGGGAAGGACACGAGGCCTCCACGAGGGTGGAGGGCGCACCCTACCCCCTGGGCGCGCCCCCCTACCTCGTGTGCACCTCGTGTGCTCTCCGGACTCCGTTTTCTTACACGACACGTATTTTGGTCGGTAAAAATTCATTATATAATCTCCCGGAGGTTTTCACTCCCGTATCACGCAAAAATCTCCTGTCTTTGTTTCGAGCTGTTTTCTGTCAGTGTTATCAAGGCCAGACACTATGTCGTCTCCCTCCTCCTCCAACCATGAGGGCAACGATGCTTGGCTAATGAAGATAGAGCTGAAGAGAGAAGAACCCATGTAGATCAACAAGGATGAAGGGATCAAGATTTTGGCAACAGAAGACACCCTTCAACTTGATCACAATCTTCTTACCCCAACAGAGATCGAAGCTTTCAAGATGATTGAGTTAGCTCGTATACAAAATAAGTATCTCACACGTGAAAATATTTTGTTGAAGGAGCATATCATCGCACTAAAGGGCATTATCCGCAAGTTAGAAGACCTCCTACGCTCAATGTGCGACTATCCATCATCAACAAATCCACCTTCTTCACCAACAAAGGAGACATAACCACATGGGTATGGGCACTCCCATTGGCAACTGCCAAGCTTGGGGGAGTGCCCCAGTATCGTATCACCATCACTTTTATCTTTACCATTTTTCTTAGTTTGATCCTTTTGGTATTATCTTGATCTAGTAGAATAAAGTTTATGGCATGATCTAGTTTTGATTTTTGCTTTTATAATTCTTCTATGTAATCGAGTCCGTGAGCTATATAATAAAGATTAGTGTTGAGTCAAGGGCTTGATTCTTTTGCCATGATCTTAAGTGAATAAAAGAAAAAGAGAAAGAAATAAAAAGAAACAAAGAGATTATGTGAGTCTTATGGAGAGTAATGAGCTCACATAGAAAAAGTATGATAAATAAAAGTTGTTGAGGGTTGACAAACATAGTTTTGGTCATCGTTGCAATTAATAGGAAGTAATAAAGAAAGAGAGGTCTTCACATATAGATATACTATCTTGGACATCTTTTATGATTGGGAGCACTCATTAAAATATGACATGCTAAAAGAGTTGACGTTGGACAAGGAAGACAACATAATGGGTTATGTTTTCTTACATCTGAGATAAATTATATTGTCATGGATAATCCAACATGGTTGAGCTTGCCTTTCCCCCTCGTGCTAGCCAAATTCATCGCACCAAGTAGAGATACTACTTGTGCTTCCAAATACCCTTAAACCAGTTTTGCCATCAGAGTCCACTATACCTACCTATGGATTGAGTAAGATCCTCTAAGTAAGTTGTCATCGGTGCAAGCAATAAAAATTGCTCTCTAAATACGTATGACTTATTAGCGTGGGAGAAATAAGCTTTATACGATCGGGTGATATGGAAGAAATAAAAGCGACAGACTGCTGAAGGAAATATGCCCTAGAGGCAATAATAAAGTTATTATTTATTTCCTTATATCATGATAAAAGTTTATTATTCATGCTAGAATTGTATTAACCGGAAACATAATACATGTGTGAATACATAGACAAACAAAGTGTCACTAGTATGCCTCTACTTGACTAGCTCGTTAATCAAAGATGGTTATGTTTCCTAACCATGGACAAAGAGTTGTTATTTGATTAACGGGATCACATCATTAGTTGAATGATCTGATTGACATGACCCATTCCATTAGCTTAGCACCCGATCGTTTAGTATGTTGCTATTGCTTTCTTCATGACTTATACATGTTCCTATGACTATGAGATTATGCAACTCCCATTTGCCAGAGGAACACTTTGTGTGCTACCAAACGTCACAACGTAACTGGGTGATCATAAAGGAGCTCTACAGGTGTCTCCAAAGGTACATGTTGGGTTGGCGTATTTCGAGATTAGGATTTGTCACTCCGATTGTCGGAGAGGTATCTCTGGGCCCTCTCGGTAATGCACATCACTTAAGCCTTGCAAGCATTGCAACTAACGAGTTAGTTGCGGGATGATGTATTACAGAACGAGTAAAGAGACTTGCCGGTAACGAGATTGAACTAGGTATAGGATACCGACGATCGAATCTCGGGAAAGTAACATACCGATGACAATGGGAACAATGTATGTTGTTATGCGGTCTGACCGATAAAAGATCTTCGTAGAATATGTAGGAGCCAATATGAGCATCCAGGTTCCGCTATTGGTTATTTACCGGAGACGTGTCTCGGTCATGTCTACATTGTTCTCGAACCCATAGGGTCCGCACGCTTAAGGTTACGATGACATTTATATTATGAGTTTATGAATTTTGATGTACCGAAGGTTGTTCGAAGTCCCAGATGTGATCACGGACATGACGAGGAGTCTCGAAATGGTCGAGACATAAAGATTGATATATTGGAAGCCTATGTTTGGATATCGGAAGTGTTCCGGGTGAAATTGGGATTTTACCGGAGTACCGGGAGGTTACCGGAACCCCCCGGGAGGTATATGGGCCTTAGTGGGCCTTAGTGGAAGAGAGGAGAGGTGGCCAGAGATGGGCCACGCGCCCCTCTCCCCCTTGGTCCAAATTGGACAAGGAGAGGGGGCCGCCCCCCTTCCTCCTCTCTCTCCTCTTTTCCCCCCTCCGTGAATCCTATTCCAACTAGGAAAGGGGGGAG
Source organism: Triticum urartu (assembly GCF_003073215.2). Lineage (NCBI taxonomy): Eukaryota > Viridiplantae > Streptophyta > Magnoliopsida > Poales > Poaceae > Triticum > Triticum urartu. The sequence continues at coordinate 49,353,891 of NC_053026.1, read as the reverse complement.
TCCTACTCCCGGAGGGAGTAGGACTCCTCCTGGCGCGCCTCTCCTGGACGGCCGGCCCCCCTCCCTTGTGCCTTTATATACGGAGGCAGGGGCACCCCCTAGAGACACAAGTTGATCCACGTGATCATATTCTTAGCCGTGTGCGGTGCCCCCTTCCACCACAGTCCTCGATAATATTGTAGCGGTGCTTAGGTGAAGCCCTGCGACAGTAGTACATCAAGATCGTCACCTCGCCGTCGTGCTGACGGAACTCTTCCCCGACACTTTGCTGGATCGGAGTCCGGGGATCGTCATCAAGCTGAACGTGTGCTAGAACTCGGAGGTGCCGTAGTTTCGGTGCTTGATCGGTCGGGCCGTGAAGACATACGACTACATCAACCAAGTTAACGCTTCCGTTGTCGATCTACAAGGATATGTAGATCACACTCTCCCCCTCTCGTTGCTATGCATCACCATGATCTTGCGTGTGCGTAGGATTTTTTTTGAAATTACTGTGTTCCCCAACAGTGGTATCAGATCCTAGGTTTTATATGTTGATGTTATATGCACGAGTAGAACACAAGTGAGTTGTGGGCGATATAAGTCATACTGCTTACCAGCATGTCATACTTTGGTTCGGCGGTATTGTTGGACGAAGCGGCCCGGACCGACATTACGCGTACGCTTACGCGAGACCGGTTCTCCCGACGTGCTTTGCACATAGGTGGCTTGCGGGTGACAGTTTCTCCAACTTTAGTTGAACCGAGTGTGGCTACGCCCGGTCCTTGTGAAGGTTAAAACAGCACCAACTTGACAAACTATCGTTGTGGTTTTGATGCGTAGGTAAGATTAGTTCTTGCTTAAGCCCGTAGCAGCCACGTAAAACATGCAACAACAAAGTAGAGGACGTCTAACTTGTTTTTGCAGGGCATGTTGTCATGTGATATGGTCAAGACATGATGCTAAATTTTATGGTATGAGATGATCATGTTTTGTAACCGAGTTATCGGCAACTGGCAGGAGCCATATGGTTGTCGCTTTATTGTATGCAATGCAATCGCGCTGTAATGCTTTACTTTATCACTAAGCGGTAGCGATAGTCGTGGAAGCATAAGATTGGCGAGACGACAACGATGCTACAATGGAGATCAAGGTGTCGCGCCGGTGATGATGGTGATCATGACGGTGCTTCGGAGATGGAGATCACAAGCACAAGATGATGATGACCATATCATATCACTTATATTGATTGCATGTGATGTTTATCTTTTATGCATCTTATCTTGCTTTGATTGACGGTAGCATTATAAGATGATCTCTCACTAAATTATCAAGAAGTGTTCTCCCTGAGTATGCACCGTTGCGAAAGTTCTTCGTGCTGAGACACCACGTGATGATCAGGTGTGATAGGCTCTACGTTTAAATACAATGGGTGCAAAACAGTTGCACACGTGGAATACTCAGGTTATACTTGACGAGCCAAGCATATACAGATATGGCCTCGGAACACGGAGACCGAAAGGTCGAGCGTGAATCATATAGTAGATATGATCAACATAGTGATGTTCACCAATGAAACTACTCCATCTCACGTGATGATCGGACATGGTTTAGTTGATTTGGATCACATGATCACTTAGAGAATTAGAGGGATGTCTATCTAAGTGGGAGTTCTTTAAGTAATATGATTAATTGAACCTAAATTTATCATGAACTTAGTACCTAATAGTATCTTGCTTGTTTTATGTATGATTGTAGATAAATGGCCCGTGTTGTTGTTCCATTGAATTTTAATGTGTTCCTTGAGAAAGCAAAGTTGAAAGATGATGGTAGCAATTACACGGACTGGGTCCGTAACTTGAGGATTATCCTCATTGCTGCACAGAAGAATTATGTCCTGGAAGCACCGCTGGGTGCCAGGCCTGCTGCTGGAGCAACACCAGATGTTGTGAACGTCTGGCAGAGCAAAGCTGATGACTACTGGATAGTTCAGTGTGCCATGCTTTACGGCTTAGAACCGGGACTTCAACGATGTTTTGAACGTCATGGAGCATATGAGACGTTCCAGGAGTTGAAGTTAATATTTCAAGCAAATGCCCGAATTGAGAGATATGAAGTCTCCAATAAGTTCTATAGCTGCAAGATGGAGGAGAACAGTTCTGTCAGTGAGCATATACTCAAATGTCTGGGTATAATAATCACTTGATTCAAATGGGAGTTAATCTTCCAGATGATTGCGTCATTGACAGAATTCTCCAATCACTGCCACCAAGCTACAAGAGCTTCGTGATGAACTATAATATGCAAGGGATGAATAAGACTATTCCCGAGCTCTTCGCAATGCTGAAAGCTGCGGAGGTAGAAATCAAAAAGGAGCATCAAGTGTTGATGGTCAACAAGACCACTAGTTTCAAGAAAAAGGGCAAAGGGAAGAAGAAGGGGAACTTCAAGAAGAACAGCAAGCAAGTTGCTGCTCAAGAGAAGAAACCCAAGTATGGACCTAAGCCTGAAACTGAGTGCTTCTACTGCAAGCAGACTGGTCACTGGAAGCGGAACTGCCCCAAGTATTTGGCGGATAAGAAGGATGGCAAGGTGAACAAAGGTATATGTGATATACATGTTATTGATGTGTACCTTACTAATGCTCGCAGTAGCACCTGGGTATTTGATACTGGTTCTGTTGCTAATATTTGCAACTCGAAACAGGGACTACGGATTAAGCGAAGATTGGCTAAGGACGAGGTGACGATGCGCGTGGGAAACGGTTCCAAAGTCGATGTGATCGTGGTCGGCACGCTACCTCTACATCTACCTTCGGGATTAATATTAGACCTAAATAATTGTTATTTGGTGCCAGCGTTAAGCATGAACATTATATCTGGATCTTGTTTGATGCGAGACGGCTATTCATTTAAATCAGAGAATAATGGTTGTTCTATTTATATGAGTAATATCTTTTATGGTCATGCACCCTTGAAGAGTGGTCTATTCTTATTGAATCTCGATAGTAGTAACACACATATTCATAATGTTGAAGCCAAAAGATGCAGAGTTGATAATGATAGTGCAACTTTTTTGTGGCAATGCCGTTTAGGTCATATCGGTGTAAAGCGCATGAAGAAAATCCATACTGATGGACTTTTGGAACCACTTGATCATGAATCACTTGGTACTTGCGAACCGTGCCTCATGGGCAAGATGACTAAAACGCCGTTCTCCTGTACTATGGAGAGAGCAACAGATTTGTTGGAAATCATACATACAGATGTATGTGGTCCGATGAATATTGAGGCTCATGGCGGATATCGTTATTTTCTCACCTTCACAGATGATTTAAGCAGATATGGGTATATCTACTTAATGAAACATAAGTCTAAAACGTTTGAAAAGTTCAAAGAATTTCAGAGTGAAGTTGAAAATCATCGTAACAAGAAAATAAAGTTTCTACGATCTGATCGTGGAGGAGAATATTTGAGTTACGAGTTTGGTGTACATTTGAAACAACGCGGAATAGTTTCGCAACTCACGCCACCCGGAACACCACAGCGTAATGGTGTGTCCGAACGTCGTAATCGTACTTTACTAGATATGGTGCGATCTATGATGTCTCTTACTGATTTACCGCTATCGTTTTGGGGTTATGCTTTGGAGACGGCCGCATTCACGTTAAATTGGGCACCATCAAAATCCGTTGAGACAACGCCTTATGAACTATGGTTTGGCAAGAAACCAAAGTTGTCGTTTCTGAAAGTTTGGGGCTGCGATGCTTATGTGAAAAAGCTTCAACCTGATAAGCTCGAACCCAAATTGGAGAAATGTGCCTTCATAGGATATCCAAAGGAGACTATTGGATACACCTTCTATCACAGATCCGAAGGCAAGACTTTTGTTTCTAAGTTCGGAAACTTTCTGGAGAAGGAATTTCTCTCGAAAGAAGTGAGTGGGAGGAAAGTAGAACTTGACGAGGTAACTGTACCTGCTCCCTTATTGGAAAGTATTACATCACAGAAACCTGTTTCTGAGACACCTACACCAATTAGTGAGGAAGCTAATGATAAAGATCATGAAACTTCAGAACAAGATACTACTGAACCTCGTAGATCAACCAGAGTGAGATCCGCACCAGAGTGGTATGGTAATCCTGTTCTGGAAGTCATGCTACTAGATCATGATGAACCTATGAACTATGAAGAAGCGATGGTGAGCCCAGATTCCGCAAAATGGCTTGAAGCCATGAAATCTGAGATGGGATCCATGTATGAGAACAAAGTATGGACTTTGGTTGACTTGCCCAATGATCGGCAAGCAATTGAGAATAAATGGATCTTCAAGAAGAAGACTGACGCCGACGGTAATATTACTGTCTACAAAGCTCGACTTGTCGCAAAAGGGTTTCGGCAAGTTCAAGGGGTTGACTACGATGAGACCTTCTCACCCGTAGCGATGCTTAAGTCTGTCCGAATCATGTTAGCAATTGCCGCATTTTATGATTATGAAATTTGGCAGATGGATGTCAAAACTGCATTCCTGAATGGATTTCTGGAAGAAGAGTTGTATATGATGCAACCGGAAGGTTTTGTCGATCCAAAGGGAGCTAACAAAGTGTGCAAGCTCCAGCGATCCATTTATGGACTGGTGCAAGCCTCTCGGAGTTGGAATAAATGCTTTGATAGTGTGATCAAAGCATTTGGTTTTATACAGACTTTTGGAGAAGCCTGTATTTACAAGAAAGTGAGTGGGAGCTCTATAGCATTTCTGATATTATATGTGGATGACATATTACTAATTGGAAATGATATAGAATTTCTGGATAGCATAAAGGGATACTTGAATAAGAGTTCTTCAATGAAAGACCTCGGTGAAGCTGCTTACATATTAGGCATAAAGATCTATAGAGATTGATCAAGACGTTTAATTGGACTTTCACAAAGCACATACCTTGACAAGATTTTGAAGAAGTTCAAAATGGATCAAGCAAAGAAAGGGTTCTTGCCTGTGTTACAAGGTGTGAAGTTGAGTTAGACTCAATGCCCGACCACTGCAGAAGATAGAGAGAAAATGAAAGATGTTCCCTATGCTTCAGCCATAGGCTCTATCATGTATGCAATGTTGTGTACCAGACCTGATGTGTGCCTTGCTATAAGTCTAGCAGGGAGGTACCAAAGTAATCCAGGAGTGGATCACTAGACAGCGGTCAAGAACATCCTGAAGTACCTGAAAAGGACTAAGGATATGTTTCTCGTATATGGAGGTGACAAAGAGCTCATCGTAAACGGTTACGTTGATGCAAGCTTTGACATTGATCCGGACGATTCTAAATCGCAAACCGGATACGTGTTTACATTAGACGGTGGAGCTGTCAGTTGGTGCAGTTCTAAACAGAGGGTCGTGGCAGGATCTACGTGTGAAGCGGAATACATAGCTGCTTTGGAAGCAGTGAATGAAGGAGTCTGGATGAAGGAGTTCATATCCGATCTAGGTGTCATACCTAGTGCATCGGGTCCAATGAAAATCTTTTGTGACAATACTGGTGCAATTGCCTTGGCGAAGGAATCCAGATTTCACAAGAGAACCAAGCACATCAAGAGACGCTTCAATTCCATCCGGGATCTAGTCCAGGTGGGAGACATAGAGATTTGTAAGATACATACGGATCTGAATGTTGCAGACCCGTTGACTAAGCCTCTTCCACGAGCAAAACATGATCAGCACCAAGGCTCCATGGGTGTTAGAATCATTACTGTGTAATCTAGATTATTGACTCTAGTGCAAGTGGGAGACTGAAGGAAATATGCCCTAGAGGCAATAATAAAGTTATTATTTATTTCCTTATATCATGATAAAAGTTTATTATTCATGCTAGAATTGTATTAACCGGAAACATAATACATGTGTGAATACATAGACAAACAGAGTGTCACTAGTATGCCTCTACTTGACTAGCTCGTTAATCAAAGATGGTTATGTTTCCTAACCATGGACAAAGAGTTTTTATTTGATTAATGGGATCACATCATTAGTTGAATGATCTGATTGACATGACCCATTCCATTAGCTTAGCACCCGATCGTTTAATATGTTGCTATTGCTTTCTTCATGACTTATACATGTTCCTATGACTATGAGATTATGCAACTCCCGTTTGCCATAGGAACACTTTGTGTGCTACCAAACATCACAACGTAACTGGGTGATTATAAAGGAGCTCTACAGGTCTCTCCAAAGGTACATGTTGGGTTGGCGTATTTCGAGATTAGGATTTGTCACTCCGATTGTCGGAGAGGTATCTCTGGGCCCTCTCAGTAATGCACATCACTTAAGCCTTGCAAGCATTGCAACTAATGAGTTAGTTACGGGATGATGTATTACAAAACGAGTAAAGAGACTTGCCGGTAACGAGATTGAACTAGGTATAGGATACCGACGATCGAATCTCGGGCAAGTAACATACCGATGACAAAGGGAACAACGTATGTTGTTATGCGGTCTGACCGATAAAAGATCTTCGTAGAATATGTAGGAGCCAATATGAGCATCCAGGTTTCGCTATTGGTTATTGACCGGAGACGTGTCTCGGTCATGTCTACATTGTTCTCGAACCCGTAGGGTCCGCACGCTTAAGGTTATGATGACAGTTATATTATGAGTTTATGCATTTTGATGTACCGAAGGTTGTTCGGAGTCCCGGATGTGATCACAGACATGACAAGGAGTCTCGAAATGGTCGAGACATAAAGATTGATATATTGGAAGCCTATGTTTGGATATCGGAAGTGTTCCGGGTGAAATCGGGATTTTACCGGAGTACCGGGAGGTTACCGGAACCCCCCGGGAGGTATATGGGCCTTAGTGGGCCTTAGTGGAAGAGAGGAGAGGTGGCCAGAGATGGGCCGCGCGCCCCTCCCCCCTTGGTCCGAATTGGACAAGGAGAGGGGGCCGACCCCCCTTCCTCCTCTCTCTCCTCTTTCCCCCCCCTCCACGAATCCTATTCCAACTAGGAAAGTGTTGGGTTTCGTAGCAATTTCAAAAATTTCCTACGCACACGCAAGATCATGGTGATGCATAGCAACGAGAGGGGAAGAGTGTGATCTATGTACCCTTCTAGATCGACAATGGTAGCGTTAACTTGGTTGATGTAGTCGTACGTCTTCACGGCCCGACCGATCAAGCACCGAAACTACGGCACCTCCGAGTTTTAGCACACATTCAGCTCGATGACGATCCCCGGGCTCCGATCCAGCAAAGCGTCGGGGAGGAGTTCCGTCAGCATGATGGCGTGGTGATGATTTTGATGTTCTACCGTCGCAGGGCTTCGCCTAAGCACCGCTACAATATGATCGAGGTGGAATATGGTGGAGGGGGGCACCGCACACGGCTAAGGAACGACCACGAAGATCAACTTGTGTCACTAGGGGTGCCCCTTGCCTCCGTATATCAAGGATCCAAGGGGGGGTGCGGCTGGCCCTAGTAGGAGGCGCGCAGGAGGAGTCCTACTCCTACCGGGAGTAGGACTCCCCTCCCTTTCCTTGTCCAAGTAGGAGAGGGGGAAGGAGACAAGGAAAGGGGGGGGCGCCGCCCCTCCCTCCTTGTCCAATTCAGACTAGGGGAGAGGGGGCACGCGGCCTACCCTGGCAGCCCCTTCCTCTTCTCCACTTTAGGCCCATGAGGCCCATTAACCCCCCGGGGGGTTCCGGTAACCCCCCGGTGCTCCGGTTTTATCCGAAACTTCCCCGGAACACTTCCGGTGTCCGAATATAGCCGCCCAATATATCAATCTTTATGTCTCGACCATTTCGAGACACCTCGTCATGTCCGTGATCACATCCGGGACTCCGAACTAACTTCGGTACATCAAAAATCATAAACTCATAATATAACTGTCATCGAAACCATAAGCGTGCGGACCCTACGGGTTCGAGAACAATGTAGACATGACCGAGACATGTCTCCGGTCAATAACCAATAGCGGAACCTGGATGCTCATATTGGCTCCTACATATTCTATGAAGATCTTTATCGGTCAGACCGCATAACAACATACGTTGTTCCCTTTGTCATCGGTATGTTACTTGCCCGAGATTCGATCGTCGGTATCCTATACCTAGTTCAATCTCGTTACCGGCAAGTCTCTTTACTCGTTCTGTAATACATCATCCCGCAACTAACTCATTAGTTGCAATGCTTGCAAGGCTTAAGTGATGTGCATTACTGAGAGGGCCCAGAGATACCTCTCCGACAATCGGAGTGACAAATCCTAATCTCGAAATACGCCAAACCGACATGTACCTTTGGAGACACCTGTAGAGCTCCTTTACAAAGTGTTCCTCTGGCAAACGGGAGTTGCATAATCTCATTGTCATAGGAACATGTATAAGTCATGAAGAAAGCAATAGCAACATACTAAACGATCGGGTGCTTAAGCTAATGGAATGGGTCATGTCAATCAGATCATTCACCTAATGATGTGACCCGTTAATCAAATAACAACTCTTTGTCCATGGTTCGGAAACATAACCATCTTTGATTAACGAGCTAGTCAAGTAGAGGCATACTAGTGACACTCTGTTTGTCTATGTATTCACACATGTATTATGTTTCCGGTTAATACAATTCTAGCATGAATAATAAACATTTATCATGATATAAGGAAATAAATAATAACTTTATTATTGCCTCTAGGGCATATTTCCTTCAGAAAGGGGGGGAGTCCTACTCCCGGAGGGAGTAGGACTCCTCCTGGCGCGCCTCTCCTGGCCGGCCGGCCCCCCTCCCTCGAGCCTTTATATACGGAGGCAGGGGCACCCCCTAGAGACACAAGTTGATCCACGTGATCATATTCTTAGCCGTGTGCGGTGCCCCCTTCCACCATAGTCCTCGATAATATTGTAGCGGTGCTTAGGCGAAGCCCTGCGACAGTAGTACATCAAGATCGTCACCACGCCGTCGTGCTGACGGAACTCTTCCCCGACACTTTGCTGGATCGGAGTCCGGGGATCATCATCGAGCTGAACGTGTGCTAGAACTCGGATGTGCCCTAGTTTCGGTGCTTGACCGGTCGGGCCGTGAAGACGTACGACTACATCAACCAAGTTAACGCTTCCGTTGTCGATCTACAAGGGTACGTAGATCACACTCTCCCCCTCTCGTTGCTATGCCTCACCATGATCTTGCGTGTGCGTAGGAATTTTTTTTGAAATTACTATGTTCCCCAACAACTGCATAATAAAGGTCCATATTACAAGTGGCAATATAAAGTGACGTTCTTTCACATTAAGATTTTGTGCATCCAACTATAAAAGCGCATGACAACCTCTGCTTCCCTCTGCGAAGGGCTTGTCTTTTACTTTTATCTCCTACATTGCATAAGAGTCATGGTGATCTTCACCCTTCCTTTTTACATTTTATCCTTTGGCAAGCACAGTATGTTGGAAAGATCCTGGTATATATGGCTAATCGGATGTGAATTTTCATGAACTATTACTGTTGACATTACCCTTGAGGTAAAACGTTGGGAGGCAAAACTATAAGCCCTTACCTTTCTCTGTGTTCGATTAAAACTCCATACTCATAAGTATTGCGTGAGTGTCAGCAATTGTGAAAGATTATATGATAGTTGAGTATGTGGACTTGCTGAAAAGCTCTTATATATTGACTCTTTCCTATGTTATGATAAATTGCAATTGCTCCAATGACTGAGATTATAGTTTGTTAGTTTTCAATGAAGTTTATGACTCATACTTGAAATTGTGATTGAATTATTACTCTAGCATAAGAAATCATATGACAAGAATTATATAAGTTGCTGTTCTAAGAATGATCATGATGCCCACATGTCTGTATTTTATTTTTATCGACACCTCTATCTCTAAACATGTGGACATATTTTTCGATTTCGGCTTTTCTCTTGAGGACAAGCGAGGTCTAAGCTTGGGGGAGTTGATACGTTCATTTTGCATCATGCTTTTATATCTATATTTATTGCATTATGGGCTGTTATTACACATTATGTCACAATACTTATGCCTATTCTCTCTTATTCTACAAGGTTTACATGAAGATGGAGAATGCCGACAGCTGGGATTCTGGGCTGGAGAAGGAGCAAATATTAGAGACCTATTCTGCACAGCTCCAAAAGTCCCGAAACTTCACGGAAGACGTTTTCAGAATATATAAAAAATACTCAGCAAAAGAAACTCACCAGGGGGGCCACACCCTGCCCACAAGGATGGGGGGCACACCCTACCCCCTGGGCGCCCCCCTACCTCGTGGCCCCCCTGGTGGCCCTCCGGTGGCCATCTTCTGCTATATGAAGTTTTTCGATGGGAAAAAATCATAAGCCATCTTCTCGGACGAAACTCCGCCGCCACGAGGCGGAACCAATCTAGGGCTCTGGTGGAGCTGTTCTGCCGGGGAAATGATACGTCCATTTTGCATCATGCTTTTATATCGATATTTATTGCATTATGGGCTGTTATTTCACTTTATGTCACAATACTTATGGCTATTCTCTCTTATTTTACAAGGTTTACATAAGGAGGGAGAATGCCGGCAGCTGGAATTCTGGGCTGGAAAAGGAGCAAATATTAGAGACCTATTCTGTGCAACTCCAAAAGTCCTGAAACTCCACGGAACATCTTAAAATAAATAAAGAAAAATCCTCGCCAAAGATGAAGGCCAGGGGGCCCACACCCTGCTCATGAGGGTGGGGGCGCGCCCCCCTCCTAGGGTGCGCCCCCCTACCTCGTGGCCCCCCTGGTGGCTCTCCGATGTCCATCTTCTCCTATATGAAGTCTTTCGATGATAAAAAAAATAAGGAGGAACTTTTCGGGAGAGACTCCGCCGCCACGAGGCGGAACCTTGGCGGATCCAATCTAGAGCTCCGGCAGAGCTGTTCTGCCGGGGAAACTTCCCTCCCGGAGGGGGAAATCATCACCATCGTCATCACCAACGCTCCTCTCATCAGGAGAGGGCAATCTCCATCAACATCTTCACCAGCACCATCTCATCTCCAAACCCTAGTTCATCTCTTGTATCCAATTCTTGTCTCAAAGTCCGGGATTGGTGCTAGTAGGTTGCTAGTAGTGTTGATTACTCCTTGTAGTTGATGCTAATTGGTTTATTTGGTGGAAGATCATATGTTCAGATCCTATATGCATATTATTACCCCTCTGATTATGAACATGAATATGCTTTGTGATTAATTACGTTTGTTCCTGAGGACAAGGGAGAAGTCTTGCTATTAGTAGTCATGTGAATTTGGTATTCGTTTGATATTTTGATAAGATGTATGTTGTCTAGCCTCTAGTGGTGTTATGTGAACGTCGACTACATAACACTTTACCATTATTTGGGCCTAGAGGAAGGCATTGGGAAGTAATAAGTAGATGATGAGTTGCTAGAGTGACAGAAGCTTAAACCCTAGTTTATGCGTTGCTTCGTAAGGGGCTGATTTGGATCCATATGTTTCATGCTATGGTTAGGTTTACCTTAATACTTTTGTTGTAGTTGCGGATGCTTGCAATAGAGGTTAATCATAAGTGGGATGCTTGTTCAAGTAAGAATAGCACCCAAGCACCGGTCCACCCATATATAAAATTATCAAAGTATCGAACGCGAATCATATGAACGTGATGAAAACTAGCTTGACAATATTCCCATGTGTCCTTGGGAGCGCTTTTCCTATTATAGGAGTTTGTTCCGGCTTGTCCTCTGCTACAAAAAGGATTGGGCCACCTTGCTGAACTTTATTTACTATTGTTACTTGTTGCTCGTTACAATTTATCTTATCACAAAACTATTTGTTACCACTTATTTCAGTACTTGCAGAGAATACCTTGCTGAAAACCGCTTATCATTTCCTTCTGCTCCTCGTTGGGTTCGACACTCTTACTTATCGAAAGGACTACGATAGATCCCCTATACTTGTGGGTCATCAAGACTCTTTTCTGGCACCGTTGCCGGGGAGTGTAGCGCCTTTGGTAGGTGGAATTTGGTAAGGAAAAATTTATATAGTGTGCTGAAATTTACTATCACTTGTTACTATGGAAAGTAATTCTCTGAGGGGCTTGTTCGAGGTATCTTCACCCCGTCCAGTAGAGCAAAGAGTTGCTCCTCATCCCACTGAACCTATTGAAAATGAAACTCCTTTTGAATTTCCTTCGGGTATGATGGAAAAACTGCTAGCTAACCCTTTTACAGGAGATGGAACAAAGCATCCTGATGAGCACTTAATATATGCGGATGAAGTTTGTGGATTATTTAAGCTTGCAGGTATACCCGATGATGTTGCTAAGAAGAAGGTCTTCCCTTTATCTTTGAAGGGAGACGCATTGATATGGTATAGGCTATGTGATGATATGCGATCATGGGACTATAAAAGATTGAAATTGGAATTTCATCAAAAGTATTACCCTATGCATCTTGTTCATCGTGATCGCAATTATATATATATAATTTCTGGCCTCGCGAAGGAGAAAGCATCGCTCAAGCTCAGGGGAGGCTTAAATCAATGTTATATTCATGCCCCAATCATGAGCTCTCAAGAGAAATGATTATTGAAAATTTATATGCTCGGCTTTCTGATAACAATCGCAGCATGCTCGATACTTCTTGTGCTGGCTCTTTTATGATGAAGACTATTGAATTCAGATGGAAATTATTGGATAGAATTAAACGCAACTCTGAAGATTGGGACCTCGACAAAGGTAAGGAGTCAGGTATGACACCTAAGTTTGATTGTGTTAAATCTTTTGTGGACACCGATATTTTCCGTAAGTTTAGCACTAAATATGGACTTGACTCTGAGATAGTAGCTTCTTTCTATGAATCTTTTGCTACTTATGTTGATCTCCCTAAGGAGAAGTGGTTTAAATATCATCCTCCCATAGAAGTAAAAGTAGCTGCACCTATTAAAGTTGAAGAAAAGACTGTCACTTATAATGATCCTATTGTTCCTACTTCTTATGTTGAGAAACCACCTTTCCCTGTTAGAGTAAAGGATCATGCTAAAGCTTCAACTGTTGTTCGTAAAAGCAATATTAGAACTTATACACCTCCTGAGCAAGTTAAAGTAGAACCTAATATTGCTATTGTTAAATATCTCTTGTCTGATAATATTGATGGGCATGTTATTCAGTTCGAAGGTGAAACTGCTAGAATTGCTAAACCTTGTGCTAAAGATAAACATAGACCTATGGTAGGCGTGCCTGTTATTTCTGTTAAAATAGGAGATCATTGTTATCATGGCTTATGTGATATGGGTGCGAGTGCTAGTGTTATACCGCATGCTTTATACGAAGAAATTAAGAATGAAATTGCACCTGCTGAGTTAGAAGGTATTGATGTCACAATTAAACTTGCCAATAGAGATACTATTTCACCAATTGGAATTGTTAGAGATGTTGAAGTCTTGTGTAGGAAAACTAAATATCCTGCTGATTTTTTTGTTCTTACTTCAACGCAAGATAGCTTTTGTCCCATTATATTTGGTAGACCCTTCTTGAACACTGTTAATGCTAGGATAGATTGCGAAAAGAACGTTGTTACTATTGGCTTGGATGATATGGTTCATGAGTTTAATTTCTCTAAATTTAGTAAACAACATCGTGAGGAAGAATTACCTAGTAAGGATGAAATTATTGGTCTTGCTTCTATTGCCGTACCTCCTAGTGATCCTTTAGAACACTATTTGCTAGATCATGAAAATGATATGTTCATGAATGAAAGAAGGGAAATAGATGAAGTATTCTTTAAACATGAATCTATTCTGCAACACAATTTGCCTGTTGAAATTTTAGGGGATCCTCCTCCACCGAAGGGTGATCCCGTGTTTGAGCTTAAACCGTTGCCTGATAATCTTAAATATGCTTATCTTGATGAAAAGAAGATATATCATGTTATTATTAGTGCTAACCTTTGAGAGCATGAAGAAGAAAGATTATTGAAAACTCTGAAGAAGCATCATGCTGCTATTGGATATACTCTTGATGATCTTAAGGGCATTAGTCCCACTCTATGTCAACATAAAATAAATTTGGAAGAAGATGCCAAACCAGTTCGTGATCCTCAATGACGTTTGAATCCTAAAATGAAAGAAGTGGTAAGAAAAGAAATACTCAAGCTTCTGGAGGCAGGTATAATTTATCCCGTTGCTGATAGTCAGTGGGTAAGTCCTGTCCATTGTGTCCCTAAGAAGGGAGTTATTACTGTTGTTCCTAATGATAAAGATGAATTGATTCCACAAAGAATTATCACATGTTATAGGATGGTAATATTTCCGCAAATTAAATAAAGCTACTAAGAAAGATCATTACCCCTTACCTTTTATTGATCAAATGCTAGAAAGATTATGCAAACATACACACTATTGCTTCCTAGATGGTTATTCTGGTTTCTCTCAAATACCTGTGTTGGCTAGAGATCAACCAAAGACTACTTTTACATGCCCTTTCGGTACTTTTGCTTATAGACATATGCCTTTTGGTTTATGTAATGCACCTGCTACCTTTCAAAGATGCATGATGGCTATATTCTCTGACTTTTGTGAAAAGATTTGTGAGGTTTTCATGGACGACTTTTCCGTCTATGGTTCCTCTTTTGATGTTTGCTTGAGCAATCTTGATCGAGTTTTGCAGAGATGTGAAGAAACTAATCTTGTCTTGAATTAGGAAAAGTGCCACTTTATGGTTAATGAAGGTATTGTCTTGGGGCACAAAGTTTATGAAAGAGGTATTGAAGTTGATAAAGCCAAGGTTGATGCTATTGAAAAGATGCCATGTCCCAAGGACATTAAAGGTATAAGAAGTTTCCTTGGTCATGCCAGTTTTTATAGAAGATGATTAAGGACTTCTCAAAAATCTCTCGGCCTCTGACTAATTTATTAATTAAAGATATACCATTTGTCTTTGATGATGATTGTGTAGAAGCATTTGGAATACTTAAGAAAGCATTAGTCTCTGCACCTGTTGTTCAGCCACCTGATTGGAATTTACCCTTTGAAATTATGTGTGATGCTAGTGATTATGCTGTAGGTGTTGTTCTAGGGCAAAGAGTTGATAAGAAATTAAATGTTATTCATTATGCTAGTAAGACTCTAGACAATGCTCAAAGAAATTATGCTACTACGTAAAAAGAGCTTTTAGCAGTTGTATTTGCTTGTGATAAGTTCAGACCTTATATTGTTGATTCTAAAGTAACTATTCACACCGATCATGCTGCTATTAAATACCTTATGGAAAAGAAAGATGCTAAACCTAGACTTATTAGATGGGTTCTCTTGCTACAAGAATTTGATTTGCATATTGTTGATAGAAAGGGAGCTGAGAACCCCATTGCAGACAACTTGTCTAGGTTAGAGAATGTTCTTGATGACCCACTACCTATTAATGATAACTTTCCTGATGAACAATTAAATGTTATAAGTACTTCTCGTAGTACTCCATGGTATGTTGATTATGCTAATTATATTGTTGCTAAGTTTATACCACCTAGCTTCACATACCAGCAAAAGAAAAAGTTTTTCTATGACTTGAGACATTACTTTTGGGATGACCCACATCTTTATAAAGAAGGAGTAGATGGTGTTATTAGACATTGTGTACCTAAGCATGAACAGGAACAGATCCTACGCAAGTGTCATTCCGCGGCTTATGGAGGACACCACGCTGGAGATAGAACTGCACATAAGGTATTGCAATCTGGTTTTTATTGGCCTACTCTCTTCAAGGATGCCTGTAAGTTTGTCTTGTCTTGTGATGAATGCCAAAGAATTGGTAATATTAGTAGACGTCAAGAAATGCCTATGAATTATTCACTTGTTATTGAACCATTTGATGTTTGGGGCTTTGATTATATGGGACCTTTTCTTGCCTCTAATGGATACACACATATTTTAGTTGCTGTTGATTATGTTACTAAGTGGGTAGAAGCTATTCCAACTAGTAGTGCTAATCATAACACTTCTATTAAAATGCTTAAATAAGTTATTTTTCCAAGGTTTGGAGTCCCTAGATATTTCATGACTGATGGTGGTTCACACTTTATTCATGGTGCCTTCCGTAAAATGCTTGCTAAATATGATGTTAATCATAGAATTGCATCTCCTTATCACCCACAGTCTAGTGGTCAAGTAGAGTTGACCAATAGAGAGCTCAAATTAATTTTGCAAAAGACTGTTAACAGGTCTAGAAAGAATTGGTCTAAGAAACTTGATGATGCATTATGGGCATATAGAACTGCATACAAAAATCCTATGGGTATGTCTCCGTATAAAATGGTTTATGGAAAAGCATGTCACTTACCTCTCGAACTAGAACATAAGGCATATTGGGCTATTAAAGAGCTTAACTATGATTTTAAACTTGCCGGTGAGAAGAGGTTATTTGATATTAGCTCACTTGATGAATGGAGAACCCAAGCTTATGAAAATGCCAAGTTGTTTAAAGAAAAAGTTAAAAGATGGCATGACAAAAGGATACAAAAGCGTGAGTTTAATGTAGGTGATTATGTATTGCTATACAACTCTCGTTTAAGATTTTTTGCAGGAAAACTTCTTTCTAAATGGGAAGGCCCCTATGTTATCGAAGAGGTCTATCGTTCCGGTGCCATAAAAATCAACAACTTCGAGGGCACAAATCCGAAGGTGGTAAGCGGTCAAAGAATCAAACATTATATCTCAGGTAATCCCATAAATGTTGAAACCAATATTATTGAAACCGTAACCCCGGAGGAATACATAAGGGACACTTTCCGGAACGTTTCAGACTCCGAAAAGGAATAGGTATGTGGTACGGTAAGTAAACCGACTCCAAAACAATTTTTAAGGCAATATTTCTCCGTTTTGGAATATTTAGAAAAATAGAAAAATAAGTAGCAGCCTGGGAAGGACACGAGGGCCCCATGAGGGTGGTGGGCACGCCCTACCCCTCTGGGCGCGCCCCCCTACCTCGTGAGCACCTCGTGTGCCTTCCGGACTCTGTTTTCTTGCACGTTACGTATTTTGGTCGGCAAAAATTCGTTATATAACCTCCGGAAGGTTTTGACTCCCATATCACGCAAATATCCTCTGTTTTCGTTTCGAGCTATCCCATTGCAGAATAAATCAACATGTCTTCCCAGGATTCGGAAGGAGAAAGCTATGTGGATGATTACTTAGCAAATCCCAAGGTCTGTGGAGATGTGGAACACGATGGATGGACCACGGAGGAAGAAGAGGACTATGAACCCAAGGGGAAGGAGGAGACGAGCTCAGATGAAGATGAAGCACCATTACCTCAACTTGGGGACATGCACGTGGAGTTCAAAAAGTCAAGTCTCCCTGATAGGGTAAAGAAACCCAAGTTCGAGTTTATCCCTTTTCGTCTTTTGCAAGAAAATAAGCAGGACCTATGCAAAAAGATATTAACCCTGGAGTGGGAGATTGATGATCTGAGGGATCAAAATGCCGTCCTCAAGCGCAAATTAAGGGAGAAGCCTAAGCCATCAACTAAGCCAACATCACCACCTTCTTCACCGACAAAGGAGATATAATCACATGGGTATGGGCACTCCCCTTGGCAACTGCCAAGCTTGGGGGAGGTGCCCCGGTATTGTATATCACAACTCCTATATTTATCGTTATTCTTAGTTCGATCCTATTAGAAGTATCTCGATCTAGTAGAATAAAGTTTATGGCATGATCTAGTTTTGAGTTTTGCTTTATGATCTTTATTCGTAATCGAGTCTGCGAGCTTTATAATAAAGATTAGTGTTAAGTCAAGGGCTTGATTATTTTGCCATGATCTTGGGTGAATAAAAGAAAGAAGAAAAGAATAAAAAGAAACAAAAAGTTCATATTGATCTTATTGAGAGTAATGACTTCACATAGAAAGAGTATGATGATTAAAAGTTGTTGGGAGTTGGCAGACATAGCTTTGGTCATTGTTGCAATTAATAGGAAGTAATAAGGAAAGAGTGGTTTTCACATATAGATATATTATCATTGACATCTTTTATGATTGGGAGCACTCATTAAAATATGACATGCTAAAGAGTTGATGTTGGACAAGGAAGACAACGTAATGAGTTATGTCTTTCTTATATCTGAGATAAAGTGTGTTGTCATGGATCCTCTAACTTGTTGAGCTTGCCTTTCCCCCTCATGCTAGCCAAATTCTCAGCACCAAGTAGAAATACTACTTGTGCTTCCAAATACCCTTAAACCAGTTTTGCCATGAGAGTCCACCATATCTACCTATGGATTGAGTAAGATCCTTCAAGTAAGTTGTCATTGGTGCAAAGCAATAAAAATTGCTCTAAATATGTATGATTGATTGGTGTGGGAGAAATAACCTTTATACGATCTTGTGATGTGGAAGTAATAAAAGCGACGGACTGCATAATAAAGGTTCATATCACAAGGGGAAATATAAAGTGACGTTCTTTCGCATTGAGATCTTATGCATCCAACCATAAAAGCGCATGGCAACCTCTGCTTCCCTCTGCGAAGGGCCTATCCTTTATTATTATCTTCTACCTTATGCAAGAGTCATGGTGATCTTCACCTTTTCTTTTTCATTTTATCCTTTGGCAAGCTCAGCATGTTGGAAAGAACATGATATATATATATATATATATCTAATTGGATGTAGGGGAGCATGAACCATTATTGTTGACATTACCCTTGAGGTAAAAGGTTGTGGGGCAAAACTATAAGCCCCTATCTTTCTCTATGTCCGATTAAAACTCCGTAACCACAAGTATTGCGTGAGTGTTAGCAATTATGAAGGACTAGATGATAGTTGAGTATGTGGACTTGCTTTTTTGCTCTAACATAGACTCTTTCCGATGTTATGATAAATTGCAATTGCTTCAATGACTGACATTATAGTTTGTCGGAGCCCAATAAGGTTTATGATTTATACTTTTGCATTGTGAATAGATCATCACTTGAACATAAGTAATCATATGACAAAATCTATATATGTTGCTGTTATGAGAATAATCATGATTCCTTCATGTCCGTATTTTATTTTAATCGACGCCTCTACCTCTAAACATGAGGACATATTTATTGTTATCGGCTTTTCGCTTGAGGACAAGCGAGGCCTAAGCTTGGGGGAGTTGATACGTCCATTTTGCATCATGCTTTTATATCGATATTTATTGCATTATGGGCTGTTATTTCACTTTATGTCACAATACTTATGGCTATTCTCTCTTATTTTACAAGGTTTACATAGGGAGGGAGAATGTCGGCAGCTGGAATTCTGGGCTAGAAAAGGAGCAAATATTAGAGATCTATTCTGCGCAACTCCAAAAGTCCTGAAACTCCACGGAACATCTTAAAATAAATAAAGAAAAATCCTCGCCACGATGAAAGCCAGGGGCCCACACCCTGCTCACGAGGGTGGGGGGCGTGCCCCCCTCCTAGGGCGCGCCCCCTACCTTGTGGGCCCCCTGGTGGCTCTCCAACGTCCATCTTCTCCTATATGAAGTCTTTCGATGAGAAAAAAATAAGGAGGAACTTTTCGGGACGAGACACCGCCACCACGAGGCGGAACCTTGGCGGATCCAATCTAGAGCTCCGGCAGAGCTGTTCTGCCGGGGAAACTTCCCTCCTAGAGGGGGAAATCATCACCATCGTCATCACCAACGCTCCTCTCATCAGGAGAGGGCAATCTCCATCAACATCTTCACCAGCACCATCTCATCTCCAAACCCTAGTTCATCTCTTGTATCCAATTCTTGTCTCAAAGTCCGGGATTGGTGCTCGTAGGTTGCTAGTAGTGTTGATTACTCCTTGTAGTTGATGCTAATTGGTTTATTTGGTGGAAGATCATATGTTCAGATCCTATATGCATATTATTACCCCTCTGATTATGAACATGAATATGCTTTGTGAATAATTACGTTTGTTCCTGAGGACAAGGGAGAAATCTTGCTATTAGTAGTCATGTGAATTTGGTATTCGTTTGATATTTTGATAAGATGTATGTTGTCAAGCCTCTAGTGGTGTTATGTGAACGTCGACTACATAACACTTTACCATTATTTGGGCCTAGAGGAAGGCATTGGGAAGTAATAAGTAGATGATGGGTTGCTAGAGTGAAAGAAGCTTAAACCCTAGTTTATGCGTTGCTTCGTAAGGGGCTGATTTGGATCCATATGTTTCATGCTATGGTTAAGTTTACCTTAATACTTTTGTTGTAGTTGTGGATGCTTGCAATAGAGGTTAATCATAAGTGGGATGCTTGTTCAAGTAAGAACAGCACCCAAGCACCAGTCCACCCACATATCAAATTATCAAAGTATCGAACGCGAATCATATGAACATGATGAAAACTAACTTGACGATATTCCCATGTGTCCTCGAGAGCGCTCTTCCTATTATAAGAGTTTGTTCCGGCTTGTCCTTTGCTACAAAAAGGATTGGGCCACTTTGCTGCACTTTATTTACTATTGTTACTTGTTGCTCGTTACAATTTATCTTATCACAAAACTATCAGTTACCACTTATTTCAGTACTTGCAGAGAATACCTTGCTGAAAACCACTTATCATTTCCTTCTGCTCCTCGTTGGGTTCGACACTCTTACTTATCGAAAGGACTACGATAGATCCCCTATACTTGTGGGTCATCAGGAAACTTCCCTCCCGGAGGGGGAAATCATCGCCATCGTCATCACCAACGCTCCTCTCATCGGGAGAGGGCAATCTCCATCAACATCTTCATCAGCACCATCTCCTCTCAAAACCCTAGTTCATCTCTTGTATCCAATTCTTATCTCCAAGTCCGGGATTGGTGCTAGTAGGTTGCTAGTAGTGTTAATTACTCCTTGTAGTTGATGCTAGTTGGTTTAATTGGTGGAAGATCATATGTTCAGATCCTATATGCATATTCATACCCCTCTGATTATGAACATGTTTATGCTTTGTGAGTAGTTACTTTTGTTCCTGAGGACATGGGAGAAGTCTTTCTATTAGTAGTCATGTGAATTTGGTATTCGTTCGATATTTTGATGACATGTATGTTGTCTCTCCTCAAGTGGTGTTATGTGAACGTCGACTACATGACACTTCACAATTGTTTGGGCCTAGAGAAAGGCATTGGGGAGTAATAAGTAGATGATGGGTTGCTAGAGTGACAGAAGCTTAAACCCTAGTTTACGTGTTTCTTCGTAAGGGGCTGATTTGGATCCATATGTTTCATGCTATGGTTAGGTTTACCTTAATACTTTTGTTGTAGTTGTGGATGCTTGCAATAGATATCAATCATAAGTGGGATGCTTGTCCAAGTAAGGGTAGTACCCAAGCACCGGTCCACCCACATACCAAATTATCAAAGTACCGAACGCGAATCATATGAGTGTGATGAAAACTAGCTTGATGATATTCCCATGTGTCCTCAGGAGCGATGTTCTCTATATAAGAGTTTGTCCAGGCTTGTCCTTTGCTACAAAAAGGATTGGGCCACCTTGCTGCACTTTATTTACTTTTGTTACTTATTGCTCGTTACAAATTATCCAATCACAAAACTATATGTTACCACTTATTTCAGTACTTGCACAGAATACCTTGCTGGAAATCGCTTATCATTTCCTTCTGCTCCTCGGTGGGTTCGACACTCTTACTTATCGAAAGGACTATGATAGATCCCCTATACTTGTGGGTCATCACCCACTAAGGTAGATGTAGCATTTATGGAGCCTGAGTGGATTCAAGCTATGCAAGAGGAATTACATCATGTCGAGCTCAACAACGTCTGGGAACTGGTCAAACGTCCAGATCCTCGCAAGCAGAATATCATTGGCACAAAGTGGATCTACCGCAACAAGCAAGATGAAAATGGCCTTGTGGTGAGGAATAGGGCACGACTTGTAGCGCAAGGTTACACACAGGTTGAAGGAATTGACTTCGATGAAACTTTTGCACCTATTGCTAAACTTGAAGCTATTCACATATTACTTGCTTATGCTAACCATCATGATATCATCTTATATCAAATGGATGTGAAAAGTGTATTCCTCAATGGTAAGCTTGAGGAAGAAGTATATGTTGCTCAACCCCCAGGTTTTGAAGATCCAAAGCATCCCGACAAAGTCTTCAGACTCAATAAGGCCCTCTTTGGCCTCAAGCAGGCCCCTCGGGCGTGGTATGATACTTTGAAGGAATTCCTCATGAAGAAAGGCTTCAAACCCGGTTCACTTGACCCAACTCTTTTCACTATATCTTATGATGGTGAATTGTTTGTGTGCCAAATATATGTTGATGATATCATTTTTGGCTGTACTGACCAACGTTACAGTGATGAATTTTCCTATATGATGAGTGAAGAATATCAAATGTCTATGATGGGAGAATTGAAATTCTTCTTAGGTCTTTAGATTCGTAAAAAACGAAATGGCATATTCATATCTCAGGAGAAATACCTCAAGGATGTACTTAGAAAATTCAGCATGCAAGATTGCAAAGGAGTCAAAATCCCTATGCCCACAAATGGCCATCTATGCACTGATGAAAACGGTATTGACTTCGATCAAAAGGTATATCGCTCCATGATTGGTTCTTTGTTGTATTTATGTGCATCTAGGCCAGATATTATGCTTATTATTTGCAAGTGTGCCCAATTTCAAGCTACGCCGAAGGAATCACACCGTAAGGCTGTGAAGCGTATTCTTCGATATCTAACTCACACACCAACACTTGGATTATGGTATCCCAAGGGCTCGGCTTTTGATCTCATTGGATATTCAGACTCTGACTATGCTGGTGATTGTGTGGACCGCAAGTCAACATCTGGCACATGCCATTTCCTCGAACGATCCTTGGTCTGTTGGTCTTTAAAGAAACAGAACTGCGTATCACTGTCTACTGCTGAAGCTGAGTACATTGCTGCTGGTTCTTGCTGTGCTCAATTGCTATGGATGAAACAAACCCTCAAGGACTACGATGTCAACATGAAGAATGTACCTCTCTATTGAGACAATGAGAGTGCCATCAAGATTGCTCATAACCCAGTTCAACACTCGAATACAAAGCACATTCAGATTTGTCATCATTTTCTTCGTGATCATGTGTTGAAGGGCGACATCTCTATTGAGCATGTGAGAACTGAAGAACAACTAGCCGATATCTTCACTAAGCCCTTGGATGAGAAGAGATTTAGCAAGTTGAGGTGTGAGCTAAATATCCTAGAATCTTCGAATGTCCTTTGAAAAGGACACACATCCTAACACTTATGCAAAATTGATGACTTAGATGTGCAACACACAAAGTAACATTTTTCTTCAATCAATGAAGACTAACCCTCTAAGTGTGAAGAAATTAACGAAGAATTTGATTCTCAGAACTCTACGACAATTGTACGCGGTGTCTGAAATCATCATTCTTATACGGTGGGTCATGCCACCACCAAAAGTTGAAAAATCCTAAATCTGAGTTTTTCCTCACTTTGAAATTCCTCAGTTGTTATTCAACTTTGCATTGTCTTCACTCTTTCCGTCATTTTTCTTCATTTTTCTTCATTGTCTTCACTCTTTCCAGGATTAGAATAGTTATTTGGATCACAACGCCCTATATAGAGCCTGATTAGGTGTTCCCGAGAAAAAAAAACCAGCCCGCCCCACAACTCCCCCGACGGACCGACCCACCTGCCCATCTCCCGACGACCTTCCCACGAGCCACCCCACGGTCTTCCCCCGATCCCGCTGCGGCCTCCTCCCGGCGCACCGCCCCCGCTCCCGCCTCCTTCCGACGTGTCGCCGTCCCTGGCTTCTCCACCGCGTCGCCCCCCCCCACGGTGTCCACCTTCTTCCGCCACCCGCGTCGACCGCCCCCGCCCCCGAAACCGTTCACCGCGCAGCCTCCGCCACTGTAACAGGCTGTCGCGCCGCCTCCACCCGTGGATCCGGCTAGGGCGCTGCCTCCGCCCCTAGATCCGGCCGCTGCGCTGCTTCCTCCCCCCTGATCCGGCCTCCACGACACCTCCTAGCCCAGATCCACCTGCGGGACAGCTCCTGCCGTGCGCGCCTCCCCAAACCATCCGTTGCCGCACGCACCCTTCCCGGAAATCTCACAGCCGCGTGCTCCCTCCCCGGATCCCCTGCCTAGCCGGATCCCGCTTCGGCCGCCGCAAGCCTCCACGGATCCCGCCGGCGCCCTCCCTTCGGCATGCCCCTAGATCCCTCCGTCACATCCTGCAGCCATGCCCCTGTCCCCCCACCGCTGCCAGCCATCGCGGCGCACACCAGATTCGCTCACCGCCACGGACAGCCACCTAGCAGTGTTCAATTATTCTGATTTCTTGCAGCAGTTCAATGTATAATGCACAAGAAGAAGAAACTAACAATAGGTTGCAGATGTTCTGTTTTGTGATTTTCGTAGACTTGCAGCAATTTAGATGTTTGCAAGTCAAACATAGTTCTCTTTGCTTCTGTTGATTTTCTAGGCTCATCAGGATTGTGCTCTTTGGCAGGTCAAAACAGAGTTCTCGTGGTAGGTCGAACAAAGATGCTTTGGCAGGTCAAACAGAGTTCTCGTGGCAGGTCAAACAAAGATACCCGTGGAGCCGTTTCTGCTAGTCGCCATCCCCATCTGCCACACATTATGTTCCTGTTATCATGATGCATATTTTGATGTAATATCGGATGCATAATTATCACTTTATGCGTTTGTATTTCCCGACAGGTTTCTACATGCATTTCATGGTGATGGATAGAGATTCTTTCTTTGTTTATATAGAAGTTCAAAATGAATAAAAATGACGGTTCAATGTTTATAGAAAGCCACTTTGGTAAAATCTACTAGGTCTGAGATTCCCATGTGCAGAAAATGCTGGTAGGAAAGGTGCCCATGAACAATGTGAAAAATGTTGTTTCAGATGAATCAGTGTTTTTGATTGATTTATGTTATAGTGTGTGGTTTGAAGTTCATGTTCTCAAGATCGTGAAATTCAAAAAACTATACCTGAGAAAAGTTCAGTAAGAGCTTTCTTTGAGTAGTGCTTCAAACATATTATTTGCTCAACGTGTTAATGGGGTCGTGGCCCGAGAAGTTCAAACCTGTTGTTTGTGGGAAAAAATGTCGGTTTCAAACAAGATAAACAGATCCAACATATGAAACACCAGGATATGGTTGGTTTTTTTAATTCATTCTGCACATAAAAATGATCATTGGAGACATTGACATATTTGTCTTGTTATTTCTCACTACGTTCATTTTTTAGGTGTTGGAAAATGTACAACAGAAGTTCAAGTTAAACTAAGAGGGTGATTCAGCGTTTATATAAGAATCAAAAATTTCATAGAAAAAGATTAAGAAATATAACCAGGACGTCCAAATTAAAAAGATGCAGAAGTTTGATGATTATAGAAAACTCAGATTTTCCTCGTTATTAAAGAATGGAAACAAGAAGTTCAAAAATAAAATAACAAGAAGTTCAACTTTTAAAAATAGAGCGCTTCAAAATTTCATAGAAAAAAATTAAGAAAAATAAAACAAGGAAGTCCAAATTAAAAAGATGCAGAAGTTCTTATAAACACTCATAAATGAAAAATATGTTATTTTTAAAAACAACTCATAAACGAAAAAATGGTTGCTAGAAGTTCAAGTGCCCAGCGAGGAAAAGTTCAAAAACTTCTTGTGAGAGAGGTTCACCGTGTATTTAGATGTCCAAAATACATAAAACTATGTTATTTTTTGTGTTTTAAAATAATTCTCTCAAACCAAAGAGAAGTTCAAAGTGATAACAACCGGAAGTTCACGTACTACATGGTCTGTATTTCATATAAGAAAAATACAAATAAGGTGAAACAAAGTGAACCTCAAACAGACATGCCCCAGAAGTTCAACTACTTCACGCAGTGCAAAAAGCGACACGTAAAAAAAGAGTGAAGTTCAGACAGACATGTCTCAGAAGTTCAACTACTTCACGCAGTGCATTTCCGTTTCGCGATGAACGCAGAAATCATGATCTCGCCATTTTCTAATTTACTTCAAAACGACAGGAATATCATTTGTGTAAGTTCAAGTCCTTGATCGGAAAAGGTTAAAAAAAATTATTGTGAGAGAGGTTTGTACAAA
The DNA here is from genome assembly GCF_003073215.2 of Triticum urartu. Classification (NCBI taxonomy): domain Eukaryota; kingdom Viridiplantae; phylum Streptophyta; class Magnoliopsida; order Poales; family Poaceae; genus Triticum; species Triticum urartu. The sequence goes on along the minus strand of NC_053026.1, from coordinate 49,327,855 downwards.
AGGAATATCATTTGTGTAACACTGACAAATGGATGAGAAAATTACGAACAAAAAACGTCACAGAAGTTCAACGTGAAAATAGCAGGAAGTTCAACTACTACGCTGAATGAATTTCGGATGAAAAACTTTTAAAACCGCCGCGAGTATGAAAAAATGATCAACACGGGAAAGTTGCGTGTTTACAGCAGCTTTCCATCAGTATATCACTCATTGAATTCCGGGGAGTGGATGGAGAGCTACGAGTAGTGGATGGAGATCTGCGAGCAAAAAAAGCACATCGAAAACAGAGTGAAGTTCAGGTAGACATGCCGAGAAGTTCAGGTTCTTCACGCGGTGCATTCTTGAAGAATCTGTTTCGCGATAAAGGCAGAACGAATGATCTCGCCATTTTCGCAATTACTTGAAAACGGCTAGGAATCATAGAAAACCATCAACATGAAAAAGTTTCGCATTTTTCGTAGCTTTTCAACGGGATATTATTTGCGCCTTTCCGTTAAAGTTTGTAGAAAATACTGCGAAAATACGTTTTTCGCCATTTTCGAAACTGACTTAAAACCGTAAAGAATTGGGAGAAACAATACATACCAAAAAGTTTCGCATTTGTTCAAGCTTCCCAACGCCATATCATTTGCTGCATTCAGACACACGGTTAAAAAATTAGCTCAAAAATACGAACTCGGTAGGACTTGGACCATTTTCTAAATTACTCTTAAATCATTCAAAATTAGAAAAAAAAACCTTTTAAGATGAAAAAGTAGCGCATTTTCATAAGCTTTCCAACGCCATATCATATGCCTCAATTCGACTAGCTGTTTAGAAATGACATCGAAAATACGAACTCAGCTGTTCGGTTTACGAAATTTTACATTTTTTCAAATTACTCTTTAACCATAGGGAATTAGAGAAAACTTTCAACATGTGGAATGAGCGATTTTGCAGCAGCTTTCCAACGACATATTATATGCCTCATTCCGATAAACGGTTTAGAAATGCGATCGAAAATACGATTCACGTTTTTTGTGTGAAGAAAAAACGGTTTTCAAAACTGCTCTTAAACCGCTTATATTTTGCCAAAAATTTAAGTTGGGTCATGATATTGGTGTCCATAGCTTTCCAACGGTATATCGCAAGCCCCATTTAGGCAATGTTAGCGGAAGTTCAACCTAGTACAAGGGGAAGTTCAACATACTACTAGCAGGGCAGGTCAGGTTGTGGTCAGAATATTATTCTGATCCCGTGATCAGAATAGTGTTTATGTATGTATATATATATATATGTATATATATATGAGTTTACGTCCTCTACAGCATTCACTTATTGCTAATTCTTCGAGTTGCTTGTTCTGCTAAGTGAATGTGATCGGACCCTTTCCCCCTCTATGCCAAACTCAACCTAGTCTATTCACAAATTCTTCATGTGCGTTCTATTTGAAACTCGTTCAAAATCTTCACTTTGTCCTTGTCAGCTGAAGAAATTGCGAACGGAACTTTAAACTTATCTTATCTGAATTTTCGGCTTTTGCCACTCAAACCGCTCCGCTTCCACGATATACTTATCCTATTCACCCACGATCGCACACGATCGTCACGTCTCAGTACGTGGGTGACACATGTCACGCGAATGAGAAGGGTCAGGGGCACGTTCGTCCAATTTCCTCGGGCGAGCAGTTTTTCACTTCGGCTATAAATACCCCTCTCCCTTCCTCACTTCGTTTTTGCTCCGCTCGACCTCACTCCCTTGCTCGAGCTCTCAAACCCTAGCGCCACTGCTACTTCCATCATCTCCGATGAGGAAGAGCTTCACTGCCTCGACCTCGTCGCCGCCGTACTCACACCGGCCACGGATTTCTTCACTCCGCCACCGCCATAGCTGTCTTCCTCAGCCAAGTTAGGGCGTGGAAGATCTGAACTGACAAGCTTCAAATCTACACTTCACAGTTCGTCGTGTTCTTCGTCAAGGCGTTCCTTGAAGAAAAGTTGCATACCTCTTCAGAGAACTCAATTGTTCAAAACCCTCAGCTAAAGAAATTGGCAGATGGCAAGAAACCTCATAAGGGAGGAAAGAAACTGGAAGTCAACACAGCTTTTGAGATCCCTGATGACATTTACAAGGATTATTGCACTCCTAATGAGGCCACACATGGAAAGGAGGACAAAAATCAGCGCAAGGTGCGCATACAAAGGATAGAGAGGAAATGGGCACGAGAATGGAGAGAATACAGATATGTCACTCCAAAATATATGAAGAAATTTCTCTTCACCCTCCTTTCCCAAGACCTCCATTGGCACCTGGCCAAGAAGCTGATCCCACTAGCCTCAAGCGCGGTGAGGACTATCCTGATGAATGGGCCAAGCGTCAAGCTAAGTTGGCCAGAGTAGCAAAATAAGCAGTGAGGAAATTCAATGAAGACTCTGTTGCTGCTGCTGCTACCACTGCTAAGGCCTCTACTAGCAAGCCGAAGAAGGCCATGCCTAAGAAGCCCGCACATAAGCCCAGTGCTCCTTATTCTTCAATGCCCTCATGGCCAAGCTCCTCTGCAATGCCCTCAAGGCCAACGTCTGCTAAGCCCTCACGGCCAATTCCTCAAGCCGCACCAGCTCCTTAAAAAACCTCAGCTCCTCCTTCCAAGTCCTCAGCACCTGCACATCTCGCCTCGTGCCAAAGGACAAAAGGCATCTCTATTGCCTCAGGAGCCTCTGCAAGTTCATCAGCTCCTCTTCACTCTTCAACTGGCCCCACTCTGCTGAATACCAAGGCGACTGCAGGACAAGGCACTAGACCAAGTCCTCAAAAGAAGCAGGTCGCCTTCCAAGTACCGTCCGATGACGACGAAGCTGATGATGAAGAACTCGCTGAAATCATCAGAGATAGGCAGCACAGGGCCGCTAGAGCCAAAGGTAGTAATGTGCCATTGATGCTAGACCCAAAGTTGATCCTCGACTTCATTGACTTGTGGCACAAGGACCCCAACACACCTCTGCCTGAGCTGAACCTCACTCCTGGTCAAAGTCATGTGCTGACTCACTTCATTGATGAAGAAAAATGGAAATATGAACAAGGGAGGAAGGTGAAGAAAGCGCAGTACAAGAAAGAGCGCTTTCTGAAGCAAAACTTCTCGAAGCTTTCACCTAAAGAACTTGTTGCTCTGCAATCAGAGATCAAGAAACTGACTGATGAATTTGATCGCTACTATGCTAACTGGCTTGGAGCCAAAGTCAGATTTGTAAATATACCTGAAAAGTTTACTACCAATGTTGCTGCCCCTACGCAACAAGAAATTCCTCAGGCTGAAGCATCTACTCAGCCTACTAAAGAAAATGCTAGCACCGCTGATGATACTTAGGCTGCTGAAGAAAATGGTAGTACCAGGGCTGATGACTGCATTCCAGCCGTTGATGAAACTGCCAGGGCAACCACTAGTGTTGCACCTGAAGAAATTGCCACGCCAGCTGAAGCTTCAACCGATGTGCCTGAAGAAATTGCTTATACCAGGGCAACTGCATCAGTTGTTCCTGAAGAAACGGAACCAATTTCCTCTGCTCTGTTGGAAATATGCCCTAGAGGCAATAATAAATTGGTTATTATTATATTTCCTTGTTCATGATAATCGTTTATTATCCATGCTAGAATTGTATTGATAGGAAACTCAGATACATGTGTGGATACATAGACAACACCATGTCCCTAGTAAGCCTCTAGTTGACTAGCTCGTTGATCAATAGATGGTTACGTTTTCCTGACCATGGACATTGGATGTCATTGATAACGGGATCACATCATTAGGAGAATGATGTGATGGACAAGACCCAATCCTAAGCCTAGCACAAGATCATGTAGTTCGTATGCTAAAGCTTTTCTAATGTCAAGTATCATTTCCTTAGACCATGAGATTGTGCAACTCCCGGATACCGTAGGAGTGCTTTGGGTGTGCCAAACATCACAACGTAACTGGGTGGCTATAAAGGTACACTACAGGTATCTCCGAAAGTGTCTGTTGGGTTGGCACGAATCGAGACTGGGATTTGTCACTCCGTGTAAACGGAAAGGTATCTCTGGGCCCACTCGGTAGGACATCATCATAATGTGCACAATGTGATCAAGGAGTTGATCACGGGATGATGTGTTATGGAACGAGTAAAGAGACTTGCCGGTAACGAGATTGAACAAGGTATCGGGATACCGACGATCAAATCTCGGGCAAGTATCGTACTGCTAGACAAAGGGAATTGTATACGGGATTGATTAAGTCCTTGACATCGTGGTTCATCCGATGAGATCATCGTGGAGCATGTGGGAGCCAACATGGGTATCCAGATCCTGCTGTTGGTTATTGACCGGAGAGTTGTCTCGGCCATGTCTGCGTGACTTCCGAACCCGTAGGGTCTACACACTTAAGGTTCGATGACGCTAGGGTTATAGGGAAAGTATGTACGCGGTTACTGAATGTTGTTCGGAGTCCCGGATGAGATCCCGGACGTCACGAGGAGTTCTAGAATGGTCCGGAGGTAAAGATTAATATATAGGAAGTATGGTTTTGGCCACCAGAAGTGTTCCGGGCATCACCGGTAGTGTACCGGGACCACCGGAGGGGTCCGGGGGTCCACCAGGTGGGGCCACCAGCCCCGGAGGCCTACATGGGCCAATAGTGGGAAGGGACCAGCCCCTAGGTGGGCTGGGGCGCCTCCCACCAAGGCCCAAGGCGCCTCCAAGAGGGGAAGGGGGCAAACCCTAGGGCAGATGGGCCCTAAGGCCCACCCTAGGTGCGCCTCCCCCTCTCCCCCTTGTGGCCGCCTCCCAGATGGGATCTAGGGGCTGCCGCCACCCCTAGGGAGGGAACCCTAGGTGGGGGCGCAGCCCCTCCCCTCCCCCTATATATACTTGAGGTTTGGGGCTGCCCAATACATGTGATTTGCTCTCCCTGTTGGCGCAGCCCTACCCCTCTCCCTCCTCGTCTCTCATAGTGCTTGGTGAAGCCCTGCTGGAGTCTCGCGCTCCTTCACCACCACCACGCTGTCGTGCTGCTGCTGGATGGAGTCTTCCCCAACCTCTCCTTCTCCCCTTGCTGGATCAAGGCGTAGGAGACGTCACCGGGCTATACGTGTGTTGAACACGGAGGTGCCATCCGTTCGGCACTAGGATCATCGGTGATTTGGATCACGACGAGTACGACTCCATCAACCCCGTTCACTTGAATGCTTCCGCTTAGCGATCTACAAGGGTATGTAGATGCACTCTCCTTCCTTCGTTGCTAGATTACTCCATAGATTGATCTTGGTGATGCGTAGAAAATTTTGAATTTCTGCTACGTTCCCCAACAGTGGCATCATGAGCTAGGTTTATGCGTAGTTACTATGCACGAGTAGAACACAAAGTAGTTGTGGGCATCGATATTGTCAATTATCTTGCCGTTACTAGTCTTATCTTTATTCGGCGGCATCGTGGGATGAAGCGGCCCGGACCAACCTTACACGTACGCTTACGTGAGACCGGTTCCACCGACTGACATGCACTAGTTGCATAAGGTGGCTGGCGGGTGTCTGTCTCTCCCACTTTAGTCGGATCGGATTCGATGAACAGGGTCCTTATGAAGGGTAAATAGAAATTGGCAATTCACGTTGTGGTTTTGGCATAGGTAAGAAACGTTCTTGCTAGAAACCTATAGCAGCCACGTAAAAAACTTGCAACAACAATTAGAGGACGTCTAACTTGTTTTTGCAGCAAGTGTTTTGTGATGTGATATGGCCAAAGGATGTGATGAATGATATATGTGATGTATGAGATGATCATGTTCTTGTAATAGGAATCACGACTTGCATGTCGATGAGTATGACAACCGGCAGGAGCTATAGGAGTTGTCTTAATTTATTTATGACCTGCATGTCAATATAAACGTCATGTAATTACTTTACTTTATTGCTAACCGTTAGCTGTAGTAGTAGAAGTAATAGTTGGCGAGACAACTTCATGAAGACACGATGATGGAGATCATGATGATGGAGATCATGGTGTCATGCCGGTGACAACGATGATCATGGAGCCCCGAAGATGGAGATCAAAAGGAGCAAAATGATATTGGCCATATCATGTCACTTTTTGATTGCATGTGATGTTTATCATGTTTTACATCTTATTTGCTTAGAACGACGGTAGCTTAAATAAGATGATCCCTCACTAAAATTTCAAGAAAAGTGTTCCCCCTAACTGTCACCGTTGTGAAGGTTCGTTGTTTTGAAGCACCACGTGATGATCGGGTGTGATAGATTCTAACGTTTGAATACAACGGGTGTTGACGAGCCTAGCATGTACAGACATGGCCTTGGGACACATGCGAAACACTTAGGTTGACTTGACAAGCCTAGCATGTACAGACATGGCCTCGGAACACGGAGGACCGAAAGGTCGAGCATGAGTCGTATGGTAGATACGATCAACATGAAGATGTTCACCGATGATGACTAGTCCGTCTCACGTGATGATCGGACACGGCCTAGTTGACTCGGATCTTGTAATCACTTAGATGACTAGAGGGATGTCTATCTGAGTGGGAGTTCATAAGATGAACTTAATTATCCTGAACATAGTCAAAAGGTCTTCGCAAATTATGTCGTAGCTCGCGCTTCAGTTCTACTGTTTAGATATGTTCCTAGAGAAAATTTAGTTGAAAGTTGTTAGTAGCAATTATGCGGACTAGGTCCGTAAACTGAGGATTGTCTTCATTGCTTCATAGAAGGCTTATGTCCTTAATGCGCCGCTTAGTGTGCTGAACCTCGAATGTCGTCTGTGGATGTTGCGAACATCTGACATACACATTTTGATAACTACGTGATAGTTCAGTTAAACGGTTTAGAGTTGAGGTACCAAAGACGTTTTGAAACGTCGTGAAACATATGAGATGTTTCGAGGGCTGAAATTGGGATTTCAGGCTCGTGCCCACATCAAGAGGTATAAGACCTCCGACGATTTTCTTAGCCTGCAAACTAAGGGAGAAAAGCTCAATTGTTGAGCTTGTGCTCAGATTGTCTGAGTACAACAATCATTTGAATTGAGTGGGAGTTGATCTTCCAGATGAGATAGTGATGTTTCTCCGAAGTCATTACCACCAAGCTGCTAGAGCTTCGTGATGAACTATAATATATCAGGGACATATATGATGATCCTTGAGATATTCGCGATGTTTGACACCACAAAAGTAGAAATCAAGAAGGAGCATCAATTGTTGATGGTTGGTGAAACCACTAGTTTCAAGAAGGGTAAGGGCAAAAAAGGGATACTTCATGAAATGGCAAATCAGCTGCTGCTCTAGTGAAGAAACCCAAGGTTGAACCCAAACCCGAGACTAAGTGCTTCTGTAATAAGGGGAACAACCACTGGAGCAGAATTACCCTAGATACTTGGTAGATGAGAAGGCTGGCAAGGTCGATAGAAGTATATTGGATATACATTGTGTTAATGTGTACTTTACTAGTACTCCTAGTAGCACCATGGTATTAGATACCGGTTCGGTTGCTAAATGTTAGTAAACTCGAAATAAAAGGTTGCGGAGTAAACGGAGACTAGCTAAAGGTGAGCTGGCAATATGTGTTGGAAGTTTTTCCAAGCTTGATGTGATCAAGCATCGCATGCTCCCTCTACCATCGAGATTGGTGTCTGCGTTGAGCATAGACATGATTGGATTATGTCTATCGCAATACGGTTATTCATTTAAGGAGAATAATGGTTACTCTGTTTATTTGAATAATACCTTCAATGGTCTTGCACCTAAAATGAATGGTTTATTGAATCTCGATCGTAGTGATACACATGTTCATGCCAAAAGATATAAGATAGTAATGATAGTACCACCTACTTGTGGCACTGCCACGTAAGTCATATCGGTATAAAACTCATGAAGAAGCTCCATGTTGATGGATCTTTGGGCTCACTCGTTTTGAAAAGTTTGAGACATGCGAACCATGTCTATTGGTGTATATGCATGAAGAAACTCCATGCAAATGGACCATTTGGACTCACTTGATTTTGAATCACTTGAGACATACAAATTATACCACATGGGGAAGATGACTGAAAGCCTCGTTTTCAGTAAAATGGAACTAGAAAGCAACTTGTTGGAAGTAATACATTTTGATGTGTGCAGTCCAATGAGTGCTGAGGCGTGTAGTGGATATCGTTATGTTCTTACTTCACAGATGATTTGGGTAGATGTTGAGTATATTTACTTGATGAATCACGAGTCTGAATTATTGAAAGGTTCAAGTAATTTCAGGGTGAAGTTGAAAGATCGTCGTGAGAAGAGGATAAAATATCTATGATATGATCATAGAGATGAATATCTGAATTACGAGTTTGGCACAGAATTAAGACATTGTGGAAATTGTTTCACAACTAATACAGCCTGAAACACCATAGTATGATGGTGTGTCCGAACATCATAACTGCACCCTATTGGATATGATGCATACCATGATGTCTCTTATCGAATTACCACGATAGGTTATGGGTTAGGCATTAGAGACAACCACATTCACTTTAAATAGGGCACCACGTAGTTCCAATGAGATGACACCGTATGAACTATGGTTTAGAGAAACCTAAGCTGTCATTTCTTAAAAGTTTGGGGCTGCGACGCTTATGTGAAAAAGTTTCAGGCTGATAAGCTCGAACCCAAAGCGGATAAATGAATCTTCATAGGACACCCAAAACAGTTGGGTGTACCTCCTGTCTCAGATCCGAAAGCAATAAGGGATTGTTTCTAGAATCGGGTGCTTTCCCGAGGAAAAGTTTCTCTCGAAAGAATTGAGTGGGAGGATGGTGGAGACTTGATGAGGTTATTGAACCGCTCTTCAACTAGTGTGTGGCAGGGCACAGGGAGTTGTTCCTGTGGCACCTACACCAATTGAAGTGGAAGCTTATGATAGTGATCATGAAACTTCAGATCAAGTCACTACCAAACCTCGTGGGATGACAAGGATGTGTACTACTTCAGAGTGGTACCTAATCCTGTCTTGGAAGTCATGTTGCTAGACAACAATGAACCTACGAGCTATGGAGAAGCGATGGTGGGCCTGGATTCCAAAATGGCTCGAGGCCATATAATCCGAGAGAGGATCCATATATGAAAACAAAGTGTAGAATTTGGAAGAACTACTTGATGGTCGTAAGGCTGTTAGGTACATATGGATTTTAAAAGGAAGACGGACAATGATGGTAAGTATCACCATTAAGAAAGCTCGACTTGTCGTTAAGATGTTTTCCGACAAGTTCAAGCAGTTGACTACGATGAGACTTTCTCACTCATAGCGATGCTAAGAGTCTGTCGGAATCATGTTAGCATTAGCTGTATTTTTCGATTATGAAATCTTACAGATGGATGTCAAAACAAGTTTTCTTACCAGTTTTCGTAAGAAAAGTTGTATGTGATACAATAAAAGGTTTTGACGATCCTAAGGATGCTAAAAGGCATGCTGGCTCCAGCAATCCTTCTATGGACTAGAGCAAGCATCTCGGAATCGGAATATATGTTTTGATGGAGTGATCAAAGCTTTTAGGTTTATACAATGTTTGCTAGAAACTTGTATTTACAATAAAGTGAGTGGGAGCACTATAACATTTCTGATAAGTATATGTGGATGACATATTGTTGATCCGAAATGATGTAGAATTTCTGGAAAGCATATAGGGTTATTTGAAAGGTGTTTTTCAATGGAAAACCTGGATAAAGCTGCTTACATACTGGGCATCAAGATCTATAGAGATAGATCAAGACGCCTGATGATACTTTCAAAGAACGCACACCTTGACATGTTTTTGAAGGAGTTCAAAATAGATTAGTCAAAGAAGGGGTTCTTACCTGAGTTGTAAGGTGTGAAGTTGAGTAAGACTCAAAGCTTGACCACGGCAGAAGAAAGAGAAAGGACGAAGGTCGTCCCCTATGCTTTTGTCATAGGCTCTATACGGTATGCCATGCTGAAGTACCGCACCTGATGTGTGCCTTGCCACATGTCTGGCAAGAGGGTACAAAGGTGATCTAGGAGTAAATCACCAGATAGCAGTCATAATTATCCTTAGAGGAATAAGGAAATGTTTCTCAGTTATGGAGGTCATAAAGAGTTCGACGTAAAGAGTTATGTCGATGCAAGCTTAACACCTATCCGGATAGCTCTGTGTAGAGATACCGGATACGTATAATGGAGCAACAATTTAGAATAGCTCCAAGTAGAACAGTTATTTGAAATGGCTCCAAATGTAGCGTAGTAGTTGCATCTACAAGATGACATAGAAATTTGCGAAGTACATATGGATCTGAATGTTGCAGGCCCGTTTACTGAAACCTCTCTCACAAGCATAACATGATCAAACCCAGAACTCTTTGGGTGTTAGTCACATGGGGATGTGACCTTGAGTGTTAATCACATATCGATGTGAACTGGATTATTGACTCTAGTGCAAGTGGGAGAGTGTTGGAAATATGCCCTAGAGGCAATAATAAATTGGTTATTATTATATTTCCTTGTTCATGATAATCGCTTATTATCCATGCTAGAATTGTATTGATAGGAAACTCAGATACATGTGTGGATACATAGACAACACCATGTCCCTAGTAAGCCTCTAGTTGACTAGCTCGTTGATCAATAGATGGTTACGGTTTCCTGACCATGGACATTGGATGTCGTTGATAACGGGATCACATCATTAGGAGAATGATGTGATGGACAAGACCCAATCCTAAGCCTAGCACAAGATCATGTAGTTCGTATGCTAAAGCTTTTCTAATGTCAAGTATCATTTCCTTAGACCATGAGATTGTGCAACTCACGGATACCGTAGGAGTGCTTTGGGTGTGCCAAACGTCACAACGTAACTGGGTGGCTATAAAGGTACACTGCAGGTATCTCCGAAAGTGTCTGTTGGGTTGGCACGAATCGAGACTGGGATTTGTCACTCCGTGTAAACGAAGAGGTATCTCTGGGCCCACTCGGTAGGACATCATCATAATGTGCACAATGTGATCAAGGAGTTGATCACGGGATGATGTGTTACGGAACGAGTACAGAGACTTGCTGGTAACGAGATTGAACAAGGTATCGGGATACCGACGATCGAATCTCGGGCAAGTATCGTACCGCTAGACAAAGGGAATTATATACGGGATTGATTAAGTCCTTGACATCGTGGTTCATCCGATGAGATCATCGTCGAGCATGTGGGAGCCAACATGGGTATCCAGATCCCGCTGTTGGTTATTGATCGGAGAGTTGTCTCGGCCATGTCTACGTGACTTCCGAACCCGTAGGGTCTACACACTTAAGGTTCGATGACGCTAGGGTTATAGGGAAAGTATGTACGCGGTTACCGAATGTTGTTTGGAGTCCTGGATGAGATCCTGGACGTCACGAGGAGTTCCGGAATGGTCCGGAGGTAAAGATTGATATATAGCAAGTATGGTTTTGGCCACCGGAAGTGTTCCGGGCATCACCGGTAGTGTACCGGGACCACCGGAGGGGTCCGGGGGTCCACCAGGTGGGGCCACCAGCCCCGGAGGCCTACATGGGCCAATAGTGGGAAGGGACCAGCCCCTAGGTGGGCTGGGGCGCCTCCCACCAAGGCCCAAGGCGCCTCCAAGAGGGGAAGGGGGCAAACCCTAGGGTAGATGGGCCCTAAGGCCCACCCTAGGTGCGCCTCCCCCTCTCCCCCTTGTGGCCGCCTCCCAGATGGGATCTAGGGGCTGCCGCCACCCCTAGGGAGGGAACCCTAGGTGGGGGCGCAGCCCCTCCCCTCCCCCTATATATACTTGAGGTTTGGGGCTGCCCAATACATGTGATTTGCTCTCCCTGTTGGCGCAGCCCTACCCCTCTCCCTCCTCGTCTCTCGTAGTGCTTGGCGAAGCCCTGCTGGAGTCCCGCGCTCCTTCACCACCACCACGCCGCCGTGCTGCTGCCGGATGGAGTCTTCCCCAACCTCTCCTTCTCCCCTTGCTGGATCAAGGCGTAGGAGACGTCACCGGGCTGTACGTTTGTTGAACACGGAGGTGCCATCCGTTCGGCACTAGGATCATCGGTGATTTGGATCACGACGAGTACGACTCCATCAACCCCGTTCACTTGAACGCTTCCGCTTAGCGATCTACAAGGGTATGTAGATGCACTCTCCTTCCCTCGTTGCTAGATTACTCCATAGATTGATCTTGGTGATGCGTAGAAAATTTTGAATTTCTGCTACGTTCCCCAACATGCTCCTCCTACACCTGCACCAAGTCCAATTCTTCATTCTGCATCAGAAGCTAAGAAGACCAAGGTTGCGGAGTGTGCAGCTGTGAAGAAAAGGAAAGCATCAACTTCATCAGACTCTTCAGCTCCGAAGAAGATGAAGAAATTGACCAGCTCGTTTGAAAATCCTATTGATGTTGTTCCAATCTCAAGCATGCCATCAAAGGAACTCGTTCCTTTTGATGAAGAATACGTTATCCCAAGCGGATCCGATGAAGACATTCCTTCTGCTGCTTCCTTAGAGCAGTTGGATGAAGAAATTGAAGTGGATGCAATCCCTTAAACCCCAGTTGTTTCATCGCCCATGCCTCATTTTACTGCTGAAGAGGCCGACGTTGAAGAAATTAGTGGAGAAGATGAGGATGTGGACATTGGGTGCACAACGCCAGTTCTGAATGATGACTTTTGGGAAAGTCAGCACCGCAATTCTCCGTTGTTCACTCCTCTGCAACAAATTCCTCTGTCCCCAGTGACTACTGAAGTTCAAATGGGTTCTGAAGAATGATGTCTACTACACAACCTTCTTCTTGTAGACGTTGTTGGGCCTCCAAGTGCAGAGGTTTGTAGGACAGTAGAAAATTTCCCTCAAGTGGATGACCTAAGGTTTATCAATCCGTGGGAGGCATAGGATGAAGATGGTCTCTCTCAAGCAACCCTGCAACCAAATAACAAAGAGTCTCTTGTGTCCCCAACACACCCAATACAACGGTAAATTGTATAGGTGCACTAGTTCGGCGAAGAGATGGTGATACAAGTGCAATATGGATAGTAGATAATGGTTTTTGTGATCTGAAAATATAAAAAACAGCAAGGTAACTAATGATAAAAGTGAGCGAATATGGTATTGCAATGTGTTGAAACAAGGCCTAGGGTTCATACTTTCACTAGTGCAAGTTCTCTCAACAATAATAACATAATTGGAGCATATAAATATCCCTCAACATGCAACAAAGAGTCACTCCAAAGTCACTAATAGCGGAGAACAAACGAAGAGATTATGGTAGGGTACGAAACCACCTCAAAGTTATCCTTTCTGATCGATCTATTCAAGAGTCCGTACTAAAATAACATGAAGCTATTCTTTCCGTTCAATTTATCATAGAGTTCGTGCTAGAATAACACCTTAAGACACAAATCAACCAAAACCCTAATGTCACCTAGATACTCCAATCTCACCTCAAGTACCCGTGGGTATGGTTATACGATATGCATCACACAATCTTAGATTCATCTATTCAACCAACACAAAGTACTTCAAAGAGTGCCCCAAAGTTTCTACCGGAGAGTCAAGACGAAAACGTGTGCCAACCCCTATGCATAAGTGCATGAGGTCACGAAACTCGCAAGTTGATCACCAAAACATACATCAAGTGGATCACATGATATCCCATTGTCACCACAGATAAGCACGTGCAAGACATACATCAAGTGTTCTCAAATCCTTAAAGACTCAATCCGATAAGACAACTTCGAAGGGAAAACTCAATTCATCACAAGAGAGTAGAGGGGGAGAAACATCATAACATCCAACTATAATAGCAAAGCTCGTGATACATCAAGATTGTATCACCTCAAGAACACGAGAGAGAGAGAGAGAGAGGAGAGAGAGATCAAACACATAGCTACTGGTACATACCCTCATCCCCGAGGGAGAACTACTCCCTCCTCGTCATGGAGAGCACCGGGATGATGAAGATGGCCATCGGAGAGGGATGCCCCCCTCCGGCAGGGTGCCAGAACGGGTCTAGATTGGTTTTCGGTGGCTACGGAGGCTTCTGGCGGCAGAACTCCTGATCTATTCTGCTCCTCGAAGTTTTTAGGGTATATGGATATATATAGGAGGAAGAAGTACATCGGTGGATCTTCGGGCTGTCCACGAGGCAGGGGGCGCGCCCAGGGGGGTGGGCGCGCCCCCCACCCTCATGGGTAGCCCGGGACTCTTCTGGTTCATCTCCGATACTCCGTGGGATTCTTCTGGTCCAAAAATAAGTTCCGTGAAGTTTCAGGTCAATTGGACTCCGTTTGATTTTCCTTTTCTGCGATACTCTAAAACAAGGAAAAATAGAAACTGACACTGGGCTCTAGGTTAATAGGTTAGTCCCAAAAATCATATAAAATAGCATATTAATGCATATAAAACATCCAAGGTTGATAATATAATAGCATGGAACAATAAAAAATTATAGATACGTTGGAGACGTATCAAGCATCCCAAGCTTAATTCCTGCTAGTCCTCGAGTAGGTAAATGATAAAAACAGAATTATTGATGTGGAATGCTACCTAACATATTTATCCATATAATTCTATTTATTGGGGCAAGAATATTCAGATCCATAAGATTCAAGACAAAAGTTTAATATTGACATAAAAATAATAATACTTCAAGCATACTAACAAAGTAATCATGTCTTCTCAAAATAACATGGCCAAAGAAAGCTATCCCTACAAAATCATATAGTCTGGCTATGCTCTATCTTCATCACACAAAATATTTAAATCATGCACAACCCCGATGACAAGCCAAGAAATTGTTTCATACTTTTGATGTTCTCAAACTATTTCAATCTTCACGCAATATATGAGCGTGAGCCATGGATATAGCACTATGGTGGAATAGAATGGTGGTTGTGGAGAAGACAAAAATGAGAAGATAGTCTCACATCAACTAGGCGTATCAACGGGCTATGGAGATGCCCATCAATAGATATCAATGTGAGTGAGTAGGGATTGCCATGCAACAGATGCACTAGAGCTATAAGTGTATGAAAGCTCAACAAAAGAACTAAGTGGGTGTCGGTGTCAAAACCGGCAGATCTCGGGTAGGGGGTCCCGAACTGTGCGTCTAGGCCGGATGGTAACAGGAGGCAGGGGACACAATGTTTTACCCAGGTTCGGGCCCTCTTGATGGAGGTAAAACCTACGTCCTGCTTGATGAATATTGATGATATGGGTAGTAGAAGAGTAGATCTACCACGAGATCAGAGATGCTAAACCCTAGAAGCTAGCCTATGGTATGATTGTATGTTGTCGTTGTTGTGTCCTATGGACTAAAACTCTCAGGTTTATATAGACACCAGAGAGGGTTAGGGTTACACAAGGTCGGTTAAAAAGGAGGAGATATCCATATCTGTATTGCCTAGCTTGCCTTCCACGCCAAGTAGAGTCCCATCCGGACACGAGACGGAGTCTTCAATCTTGTATCTTCATAGTCTAACAGTCCGGCCAAAGGATATAGTCCGGCTGTCCGGAGACCCCCTAATCCAGGACTCCCTCAGTAGCCCCTGAACCAGGCTTCAATGACGATGAGTCCGGCATGCAGTATTGTGTTCGGCATTGCAAGGCGGGTTCCTCCTCTGAATACACCACGGAAGAATTTGAATACAAGGACAGTGTCCGACCCTGTAAAATAAGTTCCACATACCACCGTAGAGAGAATAATATTTTCGCAAATCTAATTTGCTGACTTGTTTCGGTAGCATGACGTTATGTCATGGCCCGATGATTATTCGAACCGTTTCCTTAAACTAGCCCCGCACATAACGCGAGGCAGTTTTTTGACATGTCTTGTCAAAGCAGAGATCATGTCCCCTTATTGCGGGATTCTCATCAATACGGGCGTGGGTAACCCAACCGCGCCATCGATTACAGCGCTTGGGGGATAAGCAAGTCTTACCAGGCTAGTAGGGGGCGCATAGTTTCGTCCGCCCATATAAAGGGATAAGGATTCACCTTTTCATCCACGCCTTCCTCCTCCTTTGCTCATCCATTTTCGCACACTCGAGCTCTAGCGCCCAAGTCCGCACTTCCCACCTCAACCTTCCCCCACCATGTCCGGAGCGGGAGGCAGGTGGATGGTCTCCTCCATCACGGAGGGAGACATCAAGAAGCTGAGGAGAGCTGGATACCTGCCCGACGACATTGCGCACCGGCTCCCAGATGAGGGGCAGCTCATCCCCACCCCCGGGCCCCATGAGAGGGTAGTGTTCCTTATCCATTTCCTTCCGGACTGGGATCCCTCTCCACCCATTCGTCCGGGGGCTCATGTTCTACTACGGCCTGGATTTCCATGATCTGGCCCCGAATTTCATCCTCAATATCTCGGCGTTTATCGTCGTGTGCGAGGCCTTCCTCCGCATCAAGCCCCACTTCGGTTTATGGCTGAAGACCTTCAATGTCAAGCTGAAGGTTGTGGGCGGCCGCCAGGTGGAGTGCGGAGGCATCATGGTGGGCAACATGCCCAACGTTACATGGCTCGAGGGCTCCTTTGTGGAAACCATAAAGGGGTGGCAATCGGGGTGGTTCTACATCACCAAGCCGCGTGACCCTGCATGGGCAGCGGCCCCCGAGTTCCGATCTGGCATCTCCACACGGCTCACCTCTTGGAAAGAGAAGGGCCTGTCCTGGGGTAGTTCGGGAGAGCTGACCGGACTCGAAACATGTATTCAAAACATGGTGAACAAGAAGCTCAAACTCGTCAACGTGGTTCAGGTCATGCTCCACCACCGGATCCTCCCGTGCCAACAACGGGACTTCAACTTGTGGGAGTTCGACCCGGCGCAGCACCGAACTCTGAACAGGCTCTTCGACACAACTCACGAAGATGCCTGGAGGGTGCTGTTCAAAAGCGCCGAGGTCCCCCCTCCCATTACTGAGGATTGCGGATTCAGCACGAAGCGCCAAGCCAGTGCAGTAAGTTGTTTTACCTTTCACAGGATACTTATCTTTTATAGATTGACTCCATGCGGGATCTAAACTCCCGTACCTTTGATAGGACTGGCAGGAGACGGCCGGACAGATCGACTGTCCGGCTCCTTTGCCCGAAGGCCCAGCGGACGCTCTTCTGGCGAAGATGCTGACTTCGGCTCCTTATACGGTGTTGGAGAAGACCAAGAAGTCCAAGGGAACCCGAAAGAGTTCCCGACGCCAGGCGTCGTCGGACTCACCGTCTGATGACTCTGCGGCGCTCTCCTCCTCCGAAGACGAGGAAGAAGAAGAAGATGCTCCCCCTCCAGCTGGGGGAGATAAGAAAAGGAAGGCCGCCCCAACTGGGGGGGCGATGGGTCCAAGAAGGGAAGAACTCTCCTTCCGGACAGTTCCACCGCCGCCGACGAAGGCGAAGACGAGTGGTTGCCCAGGGCCAAGCCCCTGGGGAGGTCGTAAGTATTCAGATACCAGAGTAACTCATAGCATTCCTTTGTCACACTGCTTTCCCTAATGCCGAACATAATTATGCAGGCCGCCACGAGCTAGTATCGATGTATCATCGGACGGCTCCCTGGGCTCGTCGGACATGGATAGCGATCTAGTCCCGACCACCACCTCCCCTCATCCTGCTGACGATGCCGAGGTGCTGTCTCAAGAGGCACCGGGTCGAGGGGAGACAGTCCCGGAGGTGCCTCAAGGCGACCTTCTGGACTCCGGGAGCCGAGGGGACGAGGCCCCTAAGAGCTCCGAGTTCGGCCCTCAGCCGAACACCGCGCCGGAACCTCCAGTGCTTCCGGGCTCGGGCAGGCGGCCTCCTTCCAAGAGGGGCAAGACGCCTGTGCCGGTGACCTCTGTCCATCCAGAGGCGCCGAACAATCTGCTGGAAGCGCTTCGCAGCGCTTCCATCGACGAGGAGCACCGTACTATTATGAGTGCGGTGGTCCAGAAGGTTCAGTCCGCCAAGAGCGGATTGACTGAAGCCTGTGCCAGCCTTCTAACAGGCTTTGAGGTAAGTGTTTTTAGAATATATGAAAAATATTACCACATAGACAGTAGCCCCTGATGCTTTGTTCGGTGTTCACAAAGAAAATCCGAACATAGGATCAAATAATATCGCAGGAGTCTAATATAAGTATGTCAATACGCGTATGCAGGATTCGCTGCTGGCGTCCGCCGCACTGATTGCGGAGGTTGCCGTACTGAAGCAGGACCTCGAGGGGTCCAAGAAAGAGCTCGGCCTTGCCAAGAGGCAGCTCGAGGAGAACAAGGGTAAGTAATACCTTGTCTATAGATATGTATATATAAAAAAGACGCGATTGCAAAATGACAGGGTCATCGTATATTTGCCAGGGGCCATGACCGAGGTGGAGACCCTGAAGCAAGCGCTAACCAAGGCCGAAGATAAAGCGTCCAAGGAGCGCACCGAGCGGGAAAAACAAGAGGCTTGGGTGGGCAAGGTGCAGCAAGAGCTCCAGGCTCTCATGACGAAGCACAAGGCATTGGAGCTTGACTCGAAGACGCGAGAGTCTGAGCTTGTCGCGGCCCTCGAGGGCGCAAAAAGTGCCAAGGCCAAAGCCCAAAAGGCCCTCCAGGAGATCTACGCAATGAAGAAGATAACGGCGGGTAAGGCATTCTATATGCAGAGCAAGCATGTAAAAGTAAATTACCGATTACTTACCCGGATTCGGAGCTCTCCACGAGCATTCGCAGATTTGCCCCGCAGCGTGTCAGATGCCGCACAATTTTACCAGGCCGAGGAGGGAAGCTCAATGGAGAAGCTGTTCTGGTCTCAGTATACTGGGACCGAACATCCGATGCCTCTGAGCGACCAGCTAAAGCAGCTGGTCGAGCTGCACAAGGCGGCCGAACAGGCCATGAAGGGCCTTATAGTCCGGCTGTGGCCTGGCGACGCCCTTCCGAACAGCTACTTTGGCCTGGTGAGGTGGCTTGTAGATGCCTGCCCACGGCTGGAGGTCGTCAAGCGGTCCGTCTGCATCGAAGGTGCACGCCGGGCTTTCGCCCGTGTGAAGGTGCAGTGGGCCAAGCTAGACGCCGTGAAGCTGATCAAGGAAGGGCCGCCGCAGGGCAAGGAGCATCGCACCCCCGAAATTTATTATGAGGGTGTCCTGAAGGGTGCCCGTCTTGTGGCGGACGAATGTTCAAAGGATGTAATATTTGAGTAAACTTGCTCGTGTGATCCTGTATGATGAAAACTTGTTTCATATGCGCTATGCAACACTTGTGTGAATTTAAAATATTACCTTTTGTTTGGCTGTTTATCCAATCTGAGAGATGGCTAGTCCTCGGCTTCTGCCCCCATGCCATGAGTGCTAGGGTGTTCGGGATAAACCTGAGCACTCTTGTTCCCATGTTTGGGTCCTTCGAGGGAGGTGCTCAGCACAACGAACAAGGCAACCGGACTAATAATGCTTTATCACTCTCACTTAGCCATAGAATTCTATAATTTTAAATTTCGGCGAAGCCCCTGGTATTCAGAAGGCCGAATTCGGGGCGCGATACACGCCTTTAAGCCGGACAGGGCCGGCCCCTCGCCCTAAGCGGCATAAGTCTTTAGGGACTCAAAAACCTCGCAGAACAGCGACCAGTCTCTCGCCTTATCATGACAGTCAGTTTTAGCTTTCTCTACTGAGGTGCTCAGCCCGGCAGAACCGGGGCACAATCGCAGTAGTTCTCCTAGCGCTACCTTAGCTGATAGAGCGGAACGTAAGGTACCAAAACATAGGAGCCAGACAAACCCAACATTTGACCAAAGACATGATTTGGAGCTGATGCATATAATGCTATAAGTTCGGGGTGCCGCACTTGTGAAAGTGTTCGGACTTTTCACACCATATTGTGGGGTACGTAAGCCCCTGGTGTATTGGCCGTACCAAAGTGTACGGTTGCAAGGCGTCGTTAATGAACACACACACATACACATACACACACACACACACATATATATATATATAACAAGAATGCAATAATAGTCATGATGGTATGCATTGTTTATTCAAAAAGGTGCGTTAAAGCAGAATGATACATATAGTCCGATAAGCAAAGAGTGGGACTATGTCCCTTCCAAGGGCAAGCTGAGGAATAGTATTAAATCAAATATTTCGCTCGTTATTGTAATCCACCTAGGAATTCCGTGGTGTGACGTAGCTTTCTGCCTCCTTGGTTGCTGCATCATGTGTTCAGCAATAGTGCTGCCGGACAGGGTTTCCAGAGATTAAGGTCCTGAAAAAAGAGAAAAATAACCAAACGGGAAGCCCCTAGTGTGGTTTAAGCCGCGTCTTGGGGCGTGCCGCAGTGTGCCCCCTCCCCACCTGTGCCCATATTTTTAATGCGTACTTATGTACGCGTGGCACGAGCTTCGCCGTTTGGCTAGGACTGGGGTGGGGGCTGCATTGCTACGCGAGCTCAGATCGCGCCAGGCAGTCTATCTGCCGATTGCTCCGAGCGCGCTTGAAGGTGTCCGGGTTTTGAACCGCCGAATTGGTGGATTGCCTTGAGGGGCTGTTTTGCGCTTCTGCTGCGAGGGCCGCAGTGTGCTCCTCTGTTCGGAGAGAGTGCTCTGTGTTTCCATTGACTGTAATAACCCCGCGAGGTCCTGGCATCTTGAGCTTGAGGTATGCATAATGTGGTACCGCATTGAATTTCGCAAATGTGGTTTGCCCGAGCAGTGCATGATAACCACTGCGGAACGGGACTATATCGAAGATTAACTCTTCACTTCGGAAGTTATCCGGGGATCCGAAGACCACTTTCAGTGTAATTGAGCCTGTGCAATGGGCCTCTACGCCTTGAATGACGCCCTTGAAGGTCGTTTTTGTGGGTTTGATCCTTGAGGGGTCTATACCCATTTTGCGCACTGTGTCCTGATAAAGCAGGTTCAGGTTGCTGCCGCCATCCATAAGGACTCGAGTGAGGTGAAATCCGTCAATGATTGGGTCCAGAACCAGTGCGGCAAATCCGCCATGACGGATACTAGTGGGATGGTCCCTGCAATCGAAAGTGATCGGATACACTACTGGAATCTGGCACTTTGCCATCTGCCATGGCAGATGGCAAAGGCATGGTCGGCGGATGGCAAAGGCTTTGCCATCTGCCAGCAGATGGCAAACAGTTTGTCTGAAACCCTGCCGGCAAAGGCTTCTTTGCCGTCTGCTGGCTGATGGCAAAGAGCCTGTGGCTTTGCCATCAGCTGGCAGATGGCAAAGCCTCTTAACGGGGTTAGCCCCGTTAGAAGGCTAACGGCATACTTTGTCGTTAGCCAGCAGATGGCAAAGGCTGCAGGCTCTTTGCCGTCTGCCAGCAGATGGCAAAGGCTACAAGCTCTTTGCCATCTGCCAGCAGATGGCAAAGTATGCAGGCTCTTTGCCGTGTGCCAGCAGATGGCAAAGGCTGCATGCTTTGCCGTCTTCCAGCACATGGCAAAGAGCTCTGCCATCTGCTGGCAAATGGCAAAGAGCCCAAATAGGCCAGCCCAAATTTTACATGTAGATGACACGTGGCCTCTTTGCCATCTGCCAACTGATGGCAAAGTGACTATATTGCCCCATTTAATTTTGTTTTTTCTTATATCAATTCATTTTCACAGAAAATCAAGCACAAATATATTTATATGACCAATATAGCATATTCAACACATATTACCAATAGTCATGAACACATATATCCAATACATGTTACCAATAGTAGCAAGTTTCATCCATACATATACATAGTTTCATCAGTATTACACAGTTTCATCCATAGGTAGCAAGTTTCACAAGGTCAAAACAAAAACTAAATACAAGCACTCCATCAACCCAAGCTTCCGTGATCTTAAGCAAATCTGTAAAATGGGAAAGAATAAAGTTAGAAGAAGAAGACTAGAAGAAGATTATTATGATGCAACTAAAATGTGAAGATTATTATGATGTCCGAGTTCAATTTGTTTTCTATCATGTCCTATCATTGTGTTGTTCACTCCAAGGATTAATTCCCAAATATACTCACCTGCAATCTTGGATGCCATATATCATATATCCGGTTACAGTTTTTTACATCTTTGGACAGCAGAATAAATTGGTCCCATTATTAATGAACGGGTGAACACTTGATGCAAAGGAGCATGTCATCTATTAATTTCTCACTGATCGAACTACCACTGTATAGGTCATTATGTTCACATAAAAAAGGAATTGGAAGTTGAGCATGCTCTCATGTGCTCTTTGTTTTTGAATCTCCTAGACTGAGCAGAGGCAGGCACGTGGAGATGATCATGAACCAACACGTTATGGATTCTGATGTCAATGGTGGGGAGTATTTTAGAAAACGTTTCATGCAAAAGGTGTGCTCAAGTTTAGATGCAGAGAGGTCTGCACCACTGTATTCATAACCATCCGTACATTATGGTGGAGTTGAGGAAAGGAGCATTACCAGGGATGTGATTTTAGCAGCATCTATAGATAAATGGCTGTTACAAAGGGCAGAAGATGCATGCAGTCACCAGCATCAACTTTTGGAGTGTGCGCTACTGGGATCAGTCTCTCCAGCTTTAGGTAAGCTATTCACTCAGCCACTCAGCTATTTATGTCAGATCTAGAAGTATTTTCTATAGCACACCATGTGTTAGTTTGATCTGATAAGGTTGAAATACTATGAAGCTCATGGCAATCAATGGATTGATTTTGGGGAGTATAGTTTCTGTAATTATTGTGACAGTGTGAAACATATATTGCTATATAATCAAGATTTAATGTACACTATTCAGTATATCTAATATGACTATGATAGAGAGAACATAATATACTGTATTTTATTTGTAATTTTGTATACATCTATCTATCTATCTATCTATATGTATCTATCTATAGCTATACTAATTATATATAGACTCCCAACAAATTACACATTAATCAGAAAATAAGAGCCGTTCTATCTAATCCATGTAATCCTTGGCTGAAATCTTGACCAAGAAAAAATCAGCCAGAAAAAACTTCTTGAACGGCCCACAAATAACAAACTATCTTTTTTTAGAAGACTCGCAGTTTTCACAGCTGTAGAAGAAATAGAAGCCGAGTGAGATACTCCCTATCAACAACCGTGAAGATAAGTTAGAAAAAAACATGAAAGGATATACAAAAGCGCTTAAAAGGAGAAGAAGCCGAAAGAGATAAGGGTCACAGTCCTTTCACGTACAAGCCAAGGACACCCCAAAAGTATCTACCTTCTCCACATCTCTTTCTCTCTCGTTTAAGAAAACAACCTGAAGCAACAATGGGCCATGTAATCTCCATGGTCTCCTTAGCCCCAGGAACAATTCATGTTGCTCTCAAATTGTGCAAGCAAGTTCGGGCGTCGATCCGATGTGCTCAAGGAGTGTATTGCATCACAATTGTTTTGTTAAGGTTTGTTTTCTCATCTAGATGAGGTTCGTTTTCTCATAATCTTTTGTTCTGAATTTCTTTCTTCCCTTGAATCTACCATGACTTTGGATCGGGTTCAATTTGTTTTCTATACTATCATGTGATAGTGTTCTGCTTTCCAAGGATTAAATCCCGAATATTTTCACCTACAACATATGGATATCTAATCGAGATCATCAGGTCAGATCTGGTGAGCTTATAAATTAAACCTGGTGTCTAGACAAGCAACATCACAAGAAGGAGCATCCTTTCAGTTGTCAACATCTAGCTGGTCAAGCTACTCCAAATTCAATTTTTGCACCGACAAAATATGTCCAGTAACTTTCTGTGAATCACATGTGAAAACAACTATTTTTTTCTGACAACTACAGGTTAAATAGAGCATGACCAGCTGCATCGGCTGCTCTTAACTGATTCCTACCTGCAGCTCTATAAATAAGCAAGTGTTCATCTGATACCTATTGACTATAGATTGGGGATAATTAGCAACATAATATTGATACATAGAAATACTGAGTGAGAGTATGACCAGCTGCATCGACTGCTCTTCTAATAATTCCGCATCAGCTGCCACTCATCTTGACGTCCACGCCAAGCCTCATATAGATGGTAGGATATCTTCTGTACATAGTAGTTCTTTTGTAACCTGATTGTAATATCATTAATGATGTATCTGTGTAGTCCATATATATGTGAATATGAGACGGGCGAGGTGTGCAATTAGCAGCCCGTTCTTTCTGAGCTATACGAGTTTTTCTTGGTTATCCTATTTCGGCGGTTCCATACTTAGAGAAGCTTATGAAATTACACATCATATGCCTATTTAATAAGGATGTGTTTCACTGGTACCTGTTTTGGCTGATTGAGGTTAATAAGCAACAATATATTGTAAATAAAAATATTGAGCTTTTCCCAATTTATGGCGCCTAAGTTTTATTTTGGCAGTTTCATATTACAAAACGTTATGAAACTAAATAGCATAGAATTCCTGCAAAAAAAAGAAACCGTGCTTTTGATAAATAATAAGATGTCTGCAAATGGTTTCGCATCTTGCAGTAATGCTATGAGAACTTTGAAATATATGATAAATTTTTACTAACAATATCAATGATAAATATATGGTTGTTTTTGTAAGTTGCATTGCTTAAAGATTTTTCGAAAGCAATACCTGAATTTGGCTTTTGTATAGTTATTTTTGTTTTACCTTTTTTATGGATTAACTTAGCACATATACTGTAATTATTTTCGTTCTGAAGGGGACTATAGGAGGAAAGGTAATACGAGATGATCATCGCACTTCTCCAAATCTGCTCTATCCATGTTCTACCACTATGTTGTCTCTCTCTCTTTTCTTTCATACCTACTATTTGTATAAGGTTTGTACGTTCAAATTATCTATCTTACGACATTTTTTGTTGATCGGAATGCTTACTACCTGGCCCTGTACTACGTAATGCATGCAGAAAATATCCAGATTGATCTGAATTGTATACTTTTAAATTAAACCAAATATAATGCATGTGACAAACCAGTTTCAGTATTCATTTTTCACTTTCCCCGAGGCACGTGCTCTAAAAGATTTTTTTTTGATATTCTTACTGTGAGAGAGACATAGGTCAAACTCTCAAAGAATTTGTTGAGGAAGATGATTCCTCTACATAGTCTATATATGTGAACTATGAACCCTTTGGTTCTTTACACCGGCATGAGTATATGATGCAGAGAATAAAGTGCTTTCCATTTGACCTGTTGGTCAGTAGCGTACACGTTGCACTAGAAAATCATAATTTAGAAAAGGTTCATTCTTAGGATCTGTTGGTTAGGACATCACTTATTGCTATATATGGATTAAATGCCCAAAAAATCCAATTCTTATGGTAAAATATAGTAGAAAGACTAGCCCGTGCATCGCACAGGTTTGACGACTAGTAGTGTTAACCACTGTATGCAGTAACTAAATTTCAAATCCACAACACAGCAATGGCAATCAGCAATCGGCAATCGTAAACAGGCCGTGACGGAGCTCACCTCGAGCGCTTCGACAGTGAGGAGCAGGACAATGATCTTCTCGGAGAACCTCTGGCGCTCCTCGTGGTCGTGCGAGAGGCGGCGCCTGTAGGAGAGGTTGTAGAAGAGGGACCGAAGCTCCTTGAGCTTGGCCTTGGTGACAGCGAGATCGCGCAGGCAGCTGAGCACCTGGGAGCGGTGGGCGAGGTGCGCCCTGTAGTTCATCTGGATGAGCAGCGCGGCATCCTGCGGCGACAGCTCCTTGGCCTTCCCCTTGCCGTTCCCCATGGCAAAGGCCTACATCATCAGAAAGAGAGACAAATGTCAGGCGGTCAGTACACATATGACAGTAGTGCATTGCAAGGGAGCAGAATCCTCAAGCTGATATCATTCAGAGCAGAGTTCAGTCAATCTATAGCCAGTACTAAGCACAGATCTAGAGTGTGAACACTAGCATCCTCTAAAATTCCAAATTTTCTCTCAAATCCAGTGAGAGGTAACTTGGTTCTATTGGAAATTCGATTGGAAATCACACATTTCGTTCAGATCGGGCCATAGAACCCAAACCCTCGCAAAAATCTCATCTTTTGTGCTGAGTACCGTACCTTGCGGATGGCGTCGCAGCCGGCGGTGTTGTCCTCGGGGATCTCCTCGATCTGGACGCACGTCCTCGCCAGCTTCTTCTTCTTCTTGTCAACCTCCTTGTCCTTGGCGGCGGCCTTGATCTTCTTGGGCTTCTCCAGCCTGCGCTCCTCGACCTCCAGCTCATCCTCGTCGTCGTCGGAGGCGATGAAGTCCTCCTCCCAGGTGTAGGCATGCGACCATGGCTCGAGCGAGCCTTTGCCCTTGATCTCGGTGCCCCACTTGGTCTTGGTCTTGCCTCCAGCGCCGCCCTTGGACTTGGCCTCCCACCTCCACTTGAGGTCGAATCCTTCGTCGTTGGGGGAGGCGAGCTCCGCCTCCCACTTGAGCGCCCGGCCCCTGCCGCATGGCTTCTCCTCCGCCGTCCACTTGACCTTCCGGCCGCCGGGCTCCGTGGCCGCATAGGTGTACTTGCGGCGCGCCGGTTGCGGGGCAGCCGTGCGGGCCGCGAGCTCGAGCGCAGCGACGCGGTCGGTGAGGTCGTGCAGGAGGAAGGCGTGTGGGGAGGGGATGGGGGCGGGGCGAAGAAGGGGTCGGCGAGGAGGTAGAGGTCGAGGAGGTCGGGGTGGTGGGGGAAGGCGAAGCGGGATGGGGATGGGGGTGGGAGGAAGGGGTGCACGAGGCGGAGAGGGAGGAGGTAGGTGGTGGTGTGTGGATGAGATGCGAACGTCTTTTTTTTACCTGGATGGGTGGGGAGAGAGGGAGGGGATAACCCCACAGTTTTTTTTACCTGGAAAAAATAACCCCATCTCTTTGCCATCTGCCAGCAGATGGCAAAGAATCTTTGCCGTCTGCTAGCAGATGGCAAAGAGGTGGGGCTGTTACACCGTTACATGCTTGCCGGCCATAGGATTTGCCAACCTCTTTGCCATCTGCTGGCAGATGGCAAAGATTATTTGCCATCCACTAGCAGATGGCAAAGAATTGGCTGATGGCAACCATGTTCTTTGCCGTCTGTCAGTTCTTTGCCATCTGTTTTTTATAAGCAGATGGCAAAGACGTTCTTTGCCATCAGCTGGCAGATGGCAAAGAGCTGGCTGATGGCAAATTCCCTATTCCAGTAGTGATAGGAGGACCACGGGTTGAACTTTGGGGCGACTGGCTCCAACGCATATACGTCCCTGAGCGCACGCTTCCGCTCCCTCTTGGGGATGTGGGTTGCGTATATCATGTTCACCGTCCGCACTTGTGGGGGAAACCTCTTCTGTCCTACGGTGTGTGGCTGCCGGGGCTCCTCCTCGTCATCGCTATGTGGCCCCTTGTCCTTGTTTTCGGCAATTAACTTGCCAGCCTGCTTGAACACCCAACAATCCCTGTTGGTGTGATTGGCTGGCTTTTCTGGGGTGCCGTGTATTTGGCACGAGTGATCGAGTATACGGTCCAAGCTGGACGGTCCCGGCATACTTTGTTTGAATGGCTTTTTCCGCTGACCGGGTTTAGAGCCTTTGAATCCGGCATTGACTGTCGTATCCTCGTTATTATCACTGTTAATGCGGCACTTATGTTTGTTGCGACGTGACCTGCTATTGCCGTCCTTGGTATCTGAAGTACCATGGTTCTTTGATATGTTATTACTACGAGCCAGCCAGTTGTCTTCTCCCGCACAAAAGCGGGTCATGAGTGTCGTGAGGGCTGCAATAGATTTCGGCTTTTCCTGACCAAGGTGCCGGGCTAGCCATTCGTCGCGGATGTTGTGTTTGAAAGCCGCTAGGGCCTCTACATCCGGACAGTCGACAATTTGATTTTTCTTTGTTAGGAACCGAGTCCAGAATTGCCTGGCCGATTCTTCTGGCTGTTGAATTATGTGGCTCAAGTCATCGGCATCTGGTGGCCGCACATAAGTGCCCTGAAAGTTGTCGAGGAATGCGGCTTCTAGATCTTCCCAACAGCTGATGGACTCAGCTGGCAAGCTGTTAAGCCAATGTCGCGCTGGTCCCTTGAGCTTTAGTGGGAGGTATTTGATGGCATGTAAGTCGTCACCGCGGGCCATGTGGATGTGGAGGAGGAAATCCTCGATCCATACTACGGGGTCTGTTGTGCCGTCGTATGATTCAATATTTACAGGTTTGAAACCTTCTGGGATTTGATGATCCATTACTTCGTCTGTGAAGCATAAGGGGTGTGTGGCGCCTCTGTATTGGGCTATATCGCGACACAGCTCGAATGGGTCTTGTCCGCTGTGTTCGGCCCGGACGGATTTGCCTTTGTTGTATCCGGCGTGATGTTTATCGTCTCGCAGAGTGGCGCGCCCTCGTGATCCATAGATCGATCTTGCATACTTTGCTTTGTCCTCCAATATGTCTCGCAGGTCTGGCGTATCTCCACATGCCTTTTTATTTGAATGGCATCGGAGTGGAGGCTGAGTTTTCGGCTGGAATGCCTCTTTATCGCGGCCACGAGGTGGCCGATCAGCCGTATCATACGCTTCTTCCTCCAGTCGAGGTAGCAACCTGCACTTTGGGTAACTCTTGGAGGGGCGCTCGAGTTTATATTCCTCGGCCGCAAGGACTTCAGTCCATCTGTCAGCTAGCAGATCTTGATCAACTTGAAGCTGCTGCTACTTTTTCTTAAGGCTATTTGCCGTGGCTATAAGCCGGTGTTTGAAGCGCTCTTCTTCGACGGGATCCTCTGGCACAACGAATTCGTCGTCACCGAGGCTTGCCTCGTCTTCGGAGGGGGGCATGTAATTGTCATCCTCCTCTTCTCCATCTGCCGCTCTCTCAGGAGGGATGGCTCCTCCATTCTCCTGCTCTAAATCTTGCTGGAGGGGATTGTTGTTGTCTTCGGCACTATCCGGAGTATTATTATCTCCTGTGCCGGTATCACCACTTTTGCTTTGGCGGGACTTAGAGCGGCGCCGCTGACGTCGGCGCTTGGGTTGCTTCTTGGAGGGGTCATCCTCCGCTATCTCGTCGACATTGCCTTCTTTGGGTGTATCCACCATGTATATATCATATGATGAGGTGGCTGTCCAGTGCCCTGTGGGCGGTGGTTCCTCTTCGCCTCCCGTATCATCGTCCATACCGTCGATGTCTTCGGAGTTGAAGTCGAGCATGTTGGTTAAGTCATCGACAGTGGCTACTAAGTGGGTGGTGAGTGGGCCTCGAATTTCTTCGTCGTCCGCATCCCAGTCCTGCCGGACATAGTTCGGCCAGGATCCTCCTGACAAGGAGAGAGACCTTAATGAGTTCAGTATGTCGCCAAAGGGCGAGTGCTGAAAAATATCCACGGAGGTAAACTCCATGATCGGCGCCCAATCGGATTCGATAGGAACGGGCGCAGGCGGTTCGGAGTCCGTGACCGAAGAAGGATCCGGTAGTTTAACGACACGGCTCTCGTGCAAGGTAAGGTCGATGTTTGGCTCGACCGCCGCTAAGGGTAAGGCCTCCGTGGCGGGGTCCATCCACCCGTCCGCGGAAGGCGCACCTGGCTCCGAATTGAGGGTCGGGGTGGCTGCCTGTGCGATCTCTTGAACACTATCCGATGGTAGCGCTAAGCCGTACTCATCGTGACGGCATGATGCACAAGGTAGAGGCTCGAATCCGTCGAAGATCAAGTCTCCGCGGATATCGTCCGTGTAGTTTAAGCTTCCAAACCTGACCTGGTGGCCAGGGGCGTAACTTTCAATCTGCTCCAGATGGCCAAGCGAATTGGCCCGCAGTTCAAAGCCGCCGAATACGAAGATTTGTCCGGGGAGAAAAGTCTCACCCTGGACTGCATCGCCATCGATGATAGTAGGAGCCATCAAGCCTAACGGCGACGACACAGAGGAACTCTCAATGAAAGCACCAATGTTGGTGTCAAAACTGGCGGATCTTGGGTAGGGGGTCCCGAACTGTGCGTCTAGGCCAGATGGTAACAGGAGGCAGGGGACACAATGTTTTACCCAGGTTCGGGCCCTCTTGATGGAGGTAAAACCCTACGTCCTGCTTGATGAATATTGATGATATGGGTAGTACAAGAGTAGATCTACCACGAGATCAGAGAGGCTAAACCCTAGAAGCTAGCCTATGGTATGATTGTATGTTGTCGTTGTTGTGTCCTACGGACTAAAACTCTCCGGTTTATATAGACACCGGAGAGGGTTAGGGTTACACAAGGTCGGTTACAAAGGAGGAGATATCCATATCCATATTGCCTAGCTTGCCTTCCATGCCAAGTAGAGTCCCATCCGGACACGAGACGAAGTCTTCAATCTTGTATCTTCATAGTCTAACAGTCCGGCCAAAGGATATAGTCCGGCTGTCCGGAGACCCCCTAATCCAGGACTCCCTTAGTGGGTGTGCATCCAACTTGCTTTCTCATGAAGACCTAGGGCAATTTTGAGGAAGCCCATCATTGGAATATACAAGCCAAGTTCTATAATGTAAAATCCCCATTAGTATATGAAAATGACAACATAGGAGACTCTCTATCATGAAGATCATGGTGCTACTTTGAAGCACAAGTGTGGTAAAAGGATAGTAGCATTGCCCCTTCTCTCTTTTTCTCTCATTTTTTTGTTTTTTTGGGGCCTTCTCTTTTTTGGCCTATTTTTTCTCTTTTTTTATTTTTCGTCCGGAGTCTCATCCCGACTTGTGGGGGAATCATAGTCTCCATCATCCATTCCTCACTGGGACAATGCTCTAATAATGATGATCATCACACTTTTATTTACTTACAACTCAAGAATTACAACTCAATACTTAGAACAAGATATGACTCTATATGAATGCCTCCGGCGGTGTACCGGGATGTGCAATGACTCATGAGTGACATGTATGAAAGAATTATGAACTGTGGCTTTGCCACAAATACGATGTCAACTACATGATCATGGAAAGCAATATGACAATGATGGAGCGTGTCATAATAAACTGAACGGTGGAAAGTTGCATGGCAATATATCTCGGAATGGCTATGGAAATGCCATAATAGGTAGGTATGGTGGCTGTTTTGAGGAAGGTAATGGTGGGTGTATGGTACCGGCAAAAGTTGCGCGACACAAGAGAGGCTAGCAATGGTGGAAGGGTGAGAGTGTGTATAATCCATGGACTCAACATTAGTCATAAAGAACTCACATACTTATTGCAAAAATCTATTAGTTATCAAAACAAAGTACTACGCGCATGCTCCTAGGGGGATAGGTTGGTAGGAAAAGACCACCGCTCGTCCCCGACCGCCACTCATAAGGAAGACAATCAATAAATAAATCATGCTCTGACTTCATCACATAACGGTTCACCATACGTGCATGCTACGGGAATCACAAACTTCAACACAAGTATTTCTCAAATTCACAACTACTCAACTAGCATGACTCTAATATCACCATCTTCATATCTCAAAACAATTATCAAGTATCAAACTTCTCATAGTATTCAATGCACTTATATGAAAGTTTTTATTATGCCTAAAAGCAAATTACCATGCTGTTCTAAAAGACTCTCAAAATAATATAAGTGAAGCACGAGAGTTCATCTATTTCTTCAAAATAAAACCACCGCCATGCTCTAAAAGGATATAATTGAAGCACTAGAGCAAATGACAAACTACTCTGAAAGATATAAGTGAAGATCAATGAGTAATCCAATAATTATGCAACTATGTGAAGACTCTCCCATTTAATAATTTCAGATCTTGATATTTTATTAAAACAACAAGCAAAACAAAGTAAAATGACATTCTAAGAATGGCAAACATCATGTGAAGAAGCAAAAACTTAGGATCAACCGAAACTAACTAATAGTTGTTGAAGAAGAAAAGTGGGATGCCAACCGGGGCATCCCCAAGCTTAGACGCTTGAGACTTCTTGAAATATTATCTTGGGGTGACTTGGGCATACCCAAGCTTGAGATTTTGTGTCTCCTTAATTCCTCTGATATCACGGTCTCCCTAAATCTCAAAAGCTTCATCCACACAAAACTCAACAAGGACTCGTGAGATAAGTTGGTATAAACCAATGCAAAAACCTTATCATACTCTATTGTAGCAAATAAGTAAAATTATTATCCAACATTGAATACTAAATGACTCTGCATATTTAATAGTCCTATCCTCAAATAGAATCATTAAAGAAGCAAACATATGCAAACAATGCAAACATAACAGCAATCTGCCTAAACAGGATAGTCTGTAAAGAGTGCAGCAAGATCCATACTTCCCTACCTCCAAAAATTATGAAAGAAAATTCCCACTGTAGTAAATTTCTCAGATCTCATTATGCAAAAGGTTTCAACATTTTATCACATTCTGACTTTTCTAGGGATTTTTTGCAACGGCGGTAAACTTTCTGTTTTCAAACAGCAACATGTGGACTTGTAAAATAGGCATAGTAAAGGCTATCAATGCCACTTTTATTGAAATAAAAGATGCAAAACATTGTTCTAAATAACAGCAAGCAAATCCTAACAAAATAAATTGATGCTCCAAGCAAAACACATATCATGTGGTGAATAAAAATATAGCTCCAAGTAAAGTTACCGATGAACGAAGACGAAAGAGGGGATGCCTTCCAGGGCATCCCCAAGCTTAGGCTTTTGGTTGTCCTTGAATATTAACTTGGGGTGCCTTGGGAATACCCAAGCTTAGGCTCTTGCCACTCCTTATTCCATAGTCCATTGAATCTTTACCCAAAACTTGAAAACATCACAACACAAAACTTAACAGAAAACTTGTAAGCTCCGTTAGTATAAGAAAATAAATCACCACTTAGGTACTATTGTGAACTCATTCTAAATTCATATTGGTGTAATATCTACTGTATTCAAACTTCTCTATGGTTCATACCATCCGATACTACTCATAGATTCATCAAAATAAGCAAACAACACATAGAAAACAGAATCTGACAAAAACAAAACAGTCTGTAGTAATCTGTAGGTTCCGAATACTTATATAACTCCAAAAATCCTGAGAAATTAGGAAGTCCTAGGAAATTTGTTTATTAATATACTTCAAGTGGAATTGCTATTTTAGTGCTCTCTGATAAAAATGAAAATTATTCTCGTGAGCGCATACTTTCTGTTTTTGACAGCAAGGTCAAATAACAATCACCCAAGAAGATCCTAAAGGCTTTACTTGGCACAAACACTAATTAAAACATAAAAACACAATCATAAAAGAGGATAGATGATTAATTTATTACTAAATAGGAACAAAAAGCGAGGAACAAAAATAAAGTCTAACCCTCTTCCTATGCATAGGGATTTTGTGATTAAACAACTTACAAGAACAATAATCAACTTGCATAGCAAGCAAAACTTCAAGATTTTAAGCACATAGAAAGGAAACTTGATATTGTTGCAACTCCTACAAGCATATATTCCTTCCTCATAATAATTTTCAGTAGCATCATGAATGAGTTCAACAATATAACCATCACATAAAGCATTCTTTTCATGATCTACAAGCATAGAATTTCTATTACTCTCCACATAAGCAAATCTATTCTCATCAACAGTGGGAGCAAACTCAACAAAATAATTACCATGTGAGGCATAATCCAATTGAAAACTAAAATCTTGATGACAAGTTCTATGGTTATCATTATTTTAATAGCATACAAGTCATCACAATAATCATCATAGATAGCAACTTTGTTCTCATAATCAATTGGAACCTCTTCCAAAATAGTGGAATCATTACTTCCTAAAGTTGACACTCTTCCAAACCCACTTTCATCAATATAATCATCATAAATAGGAGGCATGCTATCATCAAAATAAATTTGCTCATCAAAACTTGGGGGACAAAAAAATATCATCTTCATCAAACATAGCATCCCCAAGCTTGTGGCTTTGCATATCATTAGCATCATGGATATTCAAAGAATTCATACTAACAACATTGCAATCATGCTCATCATCCAAAGATTTAGTGCCAAACATTCTAATGCATTCTTCTTCTAACACTTTGGCACAATTATCGGAATCCTTATTTTCATGGAAGACATTAAAAAGATGAAGCATATGAGGTATCCTCAATTCCATTTTTTTGTACTTTTCTTTTATAGACTAAACTAGTGATAAAACAAGAAACTTAAAGATTCAATTGCAAGATCTAAAGATATACCTTCAAGCGCTAACCTCCCCGGCAACGGTGCCAGAAAATAGCTTGATGTCTACTACACAACCTTCTTCTTGTAGACGTTGTTGGGCCTCCAAGTGCAGAGGTTTGTAGGACAGTAGCAAATTTCCATCAAGTGGATGACCTAAGGTTTATCAATCCGTGGGAGGCGTAGGATGAAGATGGTCTATCTCAAGCAACCCTGCAACCAAATAACAAAGAGTCTCTTGTGTCCCCAACACACCCAATACAACGGTAAATTGTATAGGTGCACTAGTTCGGCGAAGAGTACGGTATTGGAATGTGTTGAAACAAGGCCTAGGGTTCATACTTTCACTAGTGCAAGTTCTCTCAACAATAATAACATAATTGGATCATATAACTATCCCTCAACATGCAACAAAGAGTCACTCCAAAGTCACTAATAGCGGAGAACAAACGAAGAGATTATGGTAGGGTACGAAACCACCACAAAGTTATCCTTTCTGATCGATCTATTCAAGAGTCCATAGTAAAAATAGCATGAAGCTATTCTTTCCGTTCAATCTATCATAGAGTTCGTACTAGAATAACACATTAAGACACAAATCAACCAAAACCCTAATGTCACCTAGATACTACAATGTCACCTCAAGTATCCGTGGGTATGATTATACGATATGCATCACACAATCTTAGATTCATCTATTCAACCAACACAAAGTACTTCAAAGAGTGCCCCAAAGTTTCTACCGGAGAGTCAAGATGAAAACGTGTGCCAACCCCTATGTATAAGTTCACGAGGTCATGGAACTCGCAGGTTGATCACCAAAACATACATCAAGTGGATCACATGATATCCCATTGTCACCATAGATAAGCACGTGCAAGACATACATCAAGTGTTCTCAAATCCTTAAAGACTCAATCTGATAAGACAACTTCAAAGGTAAAACTAAATTCATCACAAGAGAGTAGAGGGGGAGAAACATCATAACATCCAACTATAATAGCAAAGCTCGCGATACATCAAGATCGTATCACCTCAAGAACACAAGAGAGAGAGAGAGAGAGAGATCAAACACATAGCTACTGGTACATACCCTCATCCCCGAGGGAGAACTACTCCCTCCTCGTCATGGAGAGCACAAGGATCATGAAGATGGCCACCGGAGAGGGATTCCCCCCTCCGGCAGGGTGCCGAAACGGGTCTAGATTGGTTTTCGGTGGCTACGGAGGCTTCTGGCGGCGGAACTCCCGATCTATTCTGCTCCTCGAAGTTTTTAGGGTATATGGATATATATATAGGAGGAAGAAGTACGTCGGTGGATCTCCGGGCTGTCCACGAGGCAGGGGGCGCGCCCAGGGGGGTGGGCGCGCCCCCCACCCTCTGAAGGAAATATGCCCTAGAGGCAATAATAAAGTTATTATTTATTTCCTTATATCATGATAAATGTTTATTATTCATTCTAGAATTGTATTAACCGGAAACGTAATACTTGTGTGAATACATAGACAAACAAAGTGTCACTAGTATGCCTCTACTTGACTAGCTCGTTAATCGAAGATGGTTATGTTTCCTAACCATAAACAAAAGAGTTGTTATTTGATTAACGGGATCACATCATTAGGAGAATGATGTGATTGACATGACCCATTCCATTAGCTTAGCACCCGATCGTTTAGTATGTTGCTATTGCTTTCTTCATGACTTATACATGTTCCTATGACTATGAGATTATGCAACTCCCGTTTGCCGGAGGAACACTTTGTGTGCTACCAAACGTCACAACGTAACTGGGTGATTATAAAGGTGCTCTACAGGTGTCTCCAAAGGTACATGTTGGGTTGACGTATTTTGAGATTAGGATTTGTCACTCCGATTGTCGGAGAGGTATCTCTGGGCCCTCTCGGTAATGCACATCACATAAAGCCTTGCAAGCATTGCAACTAATGAGTTAGTTGTGAGATGATGTATTACGGAACGAGTAAAGAGACTTGCCGGTAACGAGATTGAACTAGATATTGAGATACCGACAATCGAATCTCGGGCAAGTAACATACCGATGACAAACGGAACAACGTATGTTGTTATGCGGTCTGACTGATAAAGATCTTCGTAGAATATGTAGGAGCCAATATGAGCATCCAGGTTCCGCTATTGGTTATTGACCGGAGACATGTCTCGGTCATGTCTACATTGTTCTCGAACCGTAGGGTCCGCACGCTTAAGGTTTCGATGACAGTTATATTATGAGTTTATGAGTTTTGATGTACCGAAGGAGTTTGGAGTTCCGGATGAGATCGGGGACATGACGAGGAGTCTCGAAATGGTCGAGATGTAAAGATCGATATATTGGACGACTATATTCGGACATCGGAAAGGTTCCGAGTGATTCGGGTATTTTTCGGAGTACCGGAGAGTTCGGGAATACGTATTGGGCCTTATTGGGCCATACGGGAAAGAAGAAAAAGGGCCTCAAGGGTGGCCGCACCCCTCCCCTTGGTCTGGTCCGAATTGGACTAGGGAAGGGGGGCGCCCCCTTCCTTCCTTCTCCTTTTCCCTTCCTCTTTTCCTATTCCATATGGGAGGTGGAATCCTACTAGGACTAGGGAGTCCTAGTAGGACTCCACACTTGGCGCGCCCCCTCCTAGGGCCGGCCTCCTCCTCCCTTGCTCCTTTATATACGGGGGCAGGGGGCACCTCTAGACACACAAGTTGATCCACGTGATCATATTCTTAGCCGTGTGCGGTGCCCCCTTCCACCATAGTCCTCGATAATATTGTAGCGGTGCTTAGGCGAAGCCCTGCGACGGTAGTACATCAAGATCGTCACCACGCCGTCGTGCTGACGGAACTCTTCCCCAACACTTTGCTGGATCGGAGTCCGGGGATCGTCATCGAGCTGAACGTGTGCTAGAACTCGGAGGTGCCGTAGTTTCGGTGCTTGATCGGTCGGGCCGTGAAGACGTACGACTACATCAACGCGTTGTGCTAACGCTTCCGCTGTCGGTCTACAAGGGTACGTAGATCACACTCTCCCTCTCGTTGCTATGCATCACCATGATCTTGCGTGTGCGTAGGAATTTTTTGAAATTACTACGTTCCCCAACAGTGGCATCCGAGCCTAGGTTTTATGTGTTGATGTTAATATGCACGAGTAGAACACAAGTGAGTTGTGGGCGATATAAGTCATACTGCTTACCAGCATGTCATACTTTGGTTCGGCGGTATTGTTGGATGAAGCGGCCCGGACCGACATTACGCGTACGCTTACGCGAGACCGGTTCTCCCGACGTGCTTTGCACAAAGGTGGCTAGGCGGGTGACAGTTTCTCCAACTTTAGTTGAACCGAGTGTGGCTACGCCCGGTCCTTGCGAAGGTTAAAACAGCACCAACTTGACAACTATCGTTGTGGTTTTGATGCGTAGGTAGATTGGTTCTTGCTTAAGCCCGTAGCAGCCACGTAAAACTTGCAACAACAAAGTAGAGGACGTCTAACTTGTTTTTGCAGGGCATGTTGTGATGTGATATGGTCAGACATGATGCTAAATTTTATTGTATGAGATGATCATGTTTTGTAACCGAGTTATCGGCAACTGGCAGGAGCCATATGGTTGTCGCTTTATTGTATGCAATGCAATCGCGCTGTAATGCTTTACTTTATCACTAAGCGGTAGCGATAGTCGTGGAAGCATAAGATTGGCGAGACGACAACAATGCTACGATGGAGATCAAGGTGTCGCGCCGGTGACGATGGTGATCATGACGGTGCTTCAAAGATGGAGATCACAAGCACAAGATGATGATGGCCATATCATATCACTTATATTGATTGCATGTGATGTTTATCTTTTATGCATCTTATCTTGCTTTGATTGACGGTAGCATTATAGATGATCTCTCACTAATTATCAAGAAGTGTTCTCCCTGAGTATGCACCTTGCGAAAGTTCTTCGTGCTGAGACACCACGTGATGATCGGGTGTGATAGCTCTACGTTCAAATACAACGGGTGCAAAACAGTTGCACACGCAGAATACTCAGGTTATACTTGACGAGCCAAGCATATACAGATATGGCCTCGGAACACGGAGACCGAAAGGTCGAGCGTGAATCATATAGTAGATATGATCAACATAGTGATGTTCACCAATGAAACTACTCCATCTCACGTGATGATCGGACATGGTTTAGTTGATTTGGATCACGTGATCACTTAGAGGATTAGAGGGATGTCTATCTAAGTGGGAGTTCTTAAGTAATATGATTAATTGAACTTAAATTTATCATGAACTTAGTCCTGGTATTTTGCAAATATGTTGTAGATCAATAGCTCGCGTTGTTGCTTCCCTGTGTTTATTTTGATATGTTCCTAGAGAAAATTGTGTTGAAAGATGTTAGTAGCAATGATGCGGATTGGATCCGTGATCTGAGGTTTATCCTCATTGCTGCACAGAAGAATTATGTCCTTGATGCACCGCTAGGTGACAGGACCTATTGCAGGAGCAGATGCAGACGTTATGAACGTTTGGCTAGCTCAATATGATGACTACTTGATAGTTTAGTGCACCATGCTTAATGGCTTAGAATCGGGACTTCAAAGACGTTTTGAACGTCATGGACATATGAGATGTTCCAGGAGTTGAAGTTAATATTTCAAGCAAATACCCGAGTTGAGAGATATGAAGTCTCCAACAAGTTCTATAGCTAAAAGATGGAGGAGAATCGCTCAACTAGTGAGCATGTGCTCAGATTGTCTGAGTACTACAATCGCTTGAATCAAGTGGGAGTTAATCTTCCAGATAAGATAGTGATTGACAGAATTCTCTAGTCACCATCACCAAGTTAGTAGAACTTCGTGATGAACTATGATATGCAAGGGATAACGGAAACGATTCCCAAGCTCTTCGTAATGCGGGAAATTGACGAAGGTAGAAATCGAGAAAAACATCAAGTGTTGATGGTAGACAAGACCACTAGTTTCAAGAAAAGGGCAGAGGGAAGAAGGGGAACTTCAAGAAGAACAGCAAGCAAGTTGCTGCTCAAGTGAAGAAGCCCAAGTCTGGTCCTAAGCCTGAGACTAAGT
Source organism: Triticum urartu (assembly GCF_003073215.2). NCBI lineage: Eukaryota > Viridiplantae > Streptophyta > Magnoliopsida > Poales > Poaceae > Triticum > Triticum urartu. Next base: position 49,288,705 of record NC_053026.1, on the reverse strand, counting down.
GTTTCTACTGCAAAGGGACTGGTCACTGGAAGCGGAACTACCCCAAGTGATTGGCAGATAAGAAGGATGGCAAAGTGAACATAGGTATATTTGATATACATGTTATTGATGTGTACTTTACTAGTGTTTATAGCAACCCCTCAGTATTTGATACTAGTTCAGTTGCTAAGATTAGTAACTCGAAACGGGAGTTGCAGAATAAACAGAGACTAGTTAAGGGTGAAGTGATGATGTGTGTTGGAAGTGGTTCCAAGATTGATATGATCATCATCGCACACTCCCTATACTTTCGGGATTAGTGTTGAACCTGAATAAGTGTTATTTGGTGTTTGCGTTGAGCATGAATATGATTTGATCATGTTTATTGTAATATGGTTATTCATTTAAGTAAGAGAATAAATTGTTGTTCTGTTTACATGAATAAAACCTTATATGGTTACACACCCAATGAAAATAGTTCGTTGGATCTCGATCGTAGTGATACACATAATCATAATATTGAAACCAAAAGATGCAAAGTTAATAATGATAGTGCAACTTATTTGTGGCACTGCCGTTTAGGTCATATTGGTGTAAAGCGCATGAAGAAACTCCATGCTAATGGGTTTTTGGAATCACTTGATTATGAATCAGTTGATGCTTGCGAACCATGCCTCATGGGCAAGATGACTAAAACGCCGTTCTCCGAAACTATGGAGCGAGCAACTGACTTATTGGAAATAATACATACTGATGTATGAGATCCGATGAGTGTTAAGGCTCGCGGCGGGTATCATTATTTTCTGACCTTCACAGATGATTTGAGCAGATATGGGTATATCTACTTAATGAAACACAAGTCTGAAATATTTGAAAAGTTCAAAGAATTTCAGAGTGAAGTGGAGAATCATCGTAACAAGAAAATAAAAGTTTCTACGATATGATCGCAGAGGTAAAATATTTGAGTTACGAGTTTGGCCTTCAGTTAAAACAATGTGAAATAGTTTTACTACTCACGCCACCTTGAACACCACAGCATAATGGTGTGTCCCAACATCATAACCGTACTTTATTAGATATGGTGCGATCTATGATGTCTCTTATCGATCTACCACTATCATTTTGGGGTTATGCATTAAAGACAGCTGCATTCACGTTTAAAAGGGCACCATCTAAGTCCGTTGAGACGACACAATCTGAACTATGGTTTGGCAAGAAACCAAAGTTGTCGTTTCTTAAAGTTTGGGATTGTGATGCTTATATGAAAAAGTTTCATCCTGATAAGCTCAAACCCAAATCGGAGAAATATATCTTCATAGGATACCCAAAGGAGACTGTTGGGTACACCTTCTATCACAAATCCGAAGGCAAGACTTTTGTTGCTAAATTCGGAGTTTTTCTAGAGAAGGAGTTTCTCTCGAAAGAAGTGAGTGGGAGGAAAGTAGAACTTGATGAGGCAACTGTACCTGCTCCCTTATTGGAAAGTAGTTCATCACAGAAATCTGTTCCTGTGACTACTACACCAATTAGTGAGGAAGCTAATGATGATGATCATGTAACTTCAGATCAAGTTACTACCGAATCTCGTAGGTAAACCAGAGTGAGATCTGTACCAGAGTGGTACGGTAATCCTGTTCTGGAAGTCATGTTACTAGACCATGACGAACGTGCGAACTATGAGGAAGCGATGATGAGCCCAGATTCCGCGAAATGGTTTGAGGCCATAAAATCTGAGATATGATCCATGTATGAGAACAAAGTATGGACTTTGATGGATTTGCCCGATGATCGGCAAGCCATAGAATATAAATGGATCTTCAAGAGGAAGACGGACGCTGATAGTAGTATTACTATCTACAAAGCTAGAATTGCCGCAAAAGGTTTTCGACAAGTTCAAGGTGTTAACTACCATGAGATTTTCTCACTCGTATATATGCTTAAGTCTGTCCGAATCATCTTAGCAATTGCCGCATTTTATGAAATCTGGCAAATGGATAAACAAAACTGCATTCCTTAATGGATTTCTTAAAGAAGAGTTGTATATGATGCAACCAGAAGGTTTTGTCAATCCTAAAGGTGTTAACAAAATATGCAAGCTCCAACGATCCATCTATGGACTGGTGCAAGCATCTCGGAGTTGGAATATACGCTTTGATAAGTTGATCAAAGCATATAGTTTTATACAGACTTACGGTGAAGCCTGTATTTACAAGAAAGTGAGTGGGAGTACTACAACATTTCTGATAAGTATATGTGAACAACATATTGTTGATCGGAAATAATGTATAATTTTCTAGAAAGCATAAAGGAATATTTGAAAGGAGTTTTTCAAAGAAAGACCTCGATAAAGCTGCTTACATATTGAGCATCAAGATCTATAGAGATAGATCAAGACGCTTGATAAGTTTTTTCAATGAGTACATACCTTGACAAGATTTTGAAGTAGTTCAAAATGGAATAGTCAAAGAAACAGTTCTTGCCTGTGTTGCAAGGTGTGAAATTGAGTAAGACTCAAAGCCCGACCACGGCAGAAGATAGAAATAGAATGAAAGTCATTCCCTATGCCTCAGCCATAGGTTCTATAAAGTAAGCCATGTTGTGTACCAGATCTATTGTATACCCTACACTGTGTTAAGCAAGGGAGTACAATAGTGATCTAAGAGTAGATCACTGGACAGCGGTCAAAATTATCCTTAGTGGAATAAGGAAATATTTCTCAATTATGGAGGTGACAAAAAGGTTCGTCGTAAAAAGTTATGTCGATGCAAGTTTTGACACAGATCTGGATGACTCTAAGTCTCGATCTAGATACATATTGAAAGTGGGAGCAATAAGCTAGAGTAGCTCCGTGCAGAGCATTGTTGACATAGAAATTCGCAAAAATACTTACGGATCTGAATGTGACAGACCCGTTGACTAAAATTATCTCACAAGCAAAACATGATCACACCTTAGTACTCTTTGGGTGTTAATCACATAGCGATGTGAACTAGATTACTGACTCTAGTAAACCCTTTGGGTGTTGATCACATATCGATGTGAACTATGGGTGTTAATCACATGGTGATGTGAACTATTGCTGTTAAATCACATGGCGATGTGAACTAGATTATTGACTCTAGTGTAAGTGGGAGACTGAAGGAAATATGCCCTAGAGGCAATAATAAAGTTATTATTTATTTCCTTATATCATGATAAATGTTTATTATTCATTCTAGAATTGTATTAACCGGAAACGTAATACTTGTGTGAATACATAGACAAACAAAGTGTCACTAGTATGCCTCTACTTGACTAGCTCGTTAATCGAAGATGGTTATGTTTCCTAACCATAAACAAAAGAGCTGTTATTTGATTAACGGGATCACATCATTAGGAGAATGATGTGATTGACATGACCCATTCCATTAGCTTAGCACCCGATCGTTTAGTATGTTGCTATTGCTTTCTTCATGACTTATACATGTTCCTATGACTATGAGATTATGCAACTCCCGTTTGCCGGAGGAACACTTTGTGTGCTACCAAACGTCACAACGTAACTGGGTGATTATAAAGGAGCTCTACAGGTGTCTCCAAAGGCACATGCTGGGTTGGCGTATTTCGAGATTAGGATTTGTAACTCCGATTGTCGGAGAGGTATCTTTGGGCCCTCTCGGTAATGCACATCACATAAGCCTTGCAAGCATTGCAACTAATGAGTTAGTTGTGAGATGATGTATTACAGAACGAGTAAAGAGACTTGCCGGTAACGAGATTGAACTAGGTATTAAGATACCGACGATCGAATCTCGGGCAAGTAACATACCGATGACAAAGGGAACAACGTATGTTGTTATGCGGTCTGACCGATAAAGATCTTCGTAGAATATGTGGGAGCCAATATGAGCATCCAGGTTCCGCTATTGGTTATTGACTGGAGACATGTCTCGGTCATGTCTACATTGTTCTCGAACCCGTAGGGTCCGCACGCTTAAGGTTTCAATGACAGTTATATTATGAGTTTATGAGTTTTGATGTACCGAAGGAATTCGGAGTCCCGGATGAGATCGGGTACATGACGAGGAGTCTCGAAATGGTCGAGACGTAAAGATCGATATATTGGACGACTATATTCGGACATCGGAAAGGTTCCGAGTGATTCGGGTATTTTTCGGAGTACCGGAGAGTTACGGGAATACGTATTGGGCCTTATTGGGCCATACGGGAAAGAAAAAAAGGGCCTCAAGGGTGGCCGCACCCCTCCCCTTGGTCTGGTCTGAATTGGACTAGGGAAGGGGGCGCCCCTTCCTTCCTTCTCCTTTTCCCTTCCTCTTTTCCTATTCCATATGGGAGGTGGAATCCTACTAGGACTAGGGAGTCCTAGTAGGACTCCACACTTGGCGCCCCTCCTAGGGCCGGCCTCCTCCTCCCTTGCTCCTTTATATACGGGGGCAGGGGGCACCCTAGACACACAAGTTGATCCACGTGATCATATTCTTAGCCGTGTGCGGTGCCCCCTTCCACCATAAATCCTCGATAATATTGTAGCGGTGCTTAGGCGAAGCCCTGCGACGGTAGTACATCAAGATCGTCACCACGCCATCGTGCTGACGGAACTCTTCCCCGACACTTTGCTGGATCGGAGTCCGGGGATCGTCATCGAGCTGAACGTGTGCTAGAACTCGGAGGTGCCGTAGTTTCGGTGCTTGATCGGTCGGGCCGTGAAGACGTACGACTACATCAACCGCGTTGTGCTAACGCTTCGCTTGTCGATCTGCAAGGGTACGTAGATCACACTCTCCCCTCTCGTTGCTATGCATCACCATGATCTTGCGTGTGCGTAGGAAATTTTTTGAAATTACTACATTTCCCAACACCCTCGTGGGCAGCCCGGGACTCTTCTGGTCCTTCTCTGATACTCCGTGGGCTTCTTCTGGTCCAAAAATAAGTTCCGTGAAGTTTCAGGTCAACTGGACTCCGTTTGATTTTCCTTTTCTGCGATACTCTAAAACAAGGAAAAAACAAAAACTGACACTGGGCTCTAGGTTAATAGGTTAGTCCCAAAAATCATATAAAATAGCATATTAATGCATATAAAACATCCAAGGTTGATAATATAATAGCATGGAACAATAAAAAATTATAGATACGTTGGAGACGTATCAAAGAACCACACCCCACCCCATCCATCCCTGAAGAGATTCCAGCCACTAGCGCTGATGACATTGCTACTGAAGAATTGAAGTCCCAGGCTGCCACTGAAGAAGAAAATGAAATTCCTCAGCCTGCGGAACCTGAGATCGTGATTCCTGAGGTTGTGATGCAATTGTCTGACACTCCTCATCCCAAGCCAAAGGATCCTTTCTCAAAGAAATAAAAATTCAAGGCTGATGACTTCTTCCATGAGCATGTTTTCTTCACAGACTACAACCCCTATGACTCTGCTCGCCTTAGAAGGAAGCGCTTCTGGACTGCTAGCCAAGCAAACTTCTATTCTTCGCTGCTTTTCAACAAGGACAAAGTCTTCGACCATGAGCATATTCCTCACGTGGACATGGAATCACTGCCCTACTTCGCGCCAGTCCTTAGTGTTCTTCATGACGCTGGGCTGCTCAACTTTTGCACGGATATTGTTGATTGGAATGAAGAGCTAATTCTTCAGTTCTATGCGATGCTGCACATCACAGGAGAAGCTGAAGATGTGAATACTTGGGTATTGGACTGGATGACAAAGAACACACATTTCAAAGAACCGGCCTCTGAATTACTTCATGCCCTGCCTGTCAGTCCTCCCCTTGAAGGCGCTCGTTGCATCTATCATGAGCCTGAACTCGCTGCTCACTACATGCAAGTGTTGATGAAGCCGCTGAAGCTTGGCCAAGCTCCAAGGACTAAATTCCTTGTGAAGGAATTGTTGTTTGTGCCTAGAACTGTCTATCGCATTCTGACGAAGACATTGAGTCCAATCAAAGGCCACGATTCAAATGATGAAGAAGTTGTTGGCATCATGAAGAATCTACTATTCAATATCATACATGGCATTCCTATCAACTACCATGATTTCTTCATGAGGACTCTGGCAAATGTTGCCCTCTCTCCATTTGAGTTGAAGCCTTATGCTCCTTGGATTATGAGATTCCTCAGAACTAGGTCTTCACTCAACTACAAGGCTGATTTTCAGAATCATGTCAGTTACTTGCCTCCCATTGAAGTCCTCAAGAGGACATTTTCCTCATCTGATGAAAAGGGCAAGGCTACTGCAATTATTGATGAAGGCATTCGTCCATTGGATGGTCTGTTCCGAAAAGTAGCATCCTACTCCACCAATGATGACTCTGCCACTCATGACTCTACCGCAAATGCTTCAAAGCAAAATCCTCAAGGCACAGCTCCAAGGGTGATGACTGGTCGTGAGCTTCTCTTCAGTCTTCACCAGAAGGTCAATCACAATCACAAATGGGTTAAGCGTCAATTTGGTTCTATTCTTCACAACATGACTACCACACACAATGCAGTGAAGAAAAACCATCACTACCTCCATGAAGTCTTCGGTTGCACCTGGGTTATTTTGTCACATCTGTATGGTGAAGATGATCTGAAGCAAATGGGTTTCAAGCAAGACTTTGAATGGTCTCAGCCGCACGGTGAATAAATGCAAGAAGACTAAAGTTCCTTCCTTGGTAGCCAGCTCATATTCTTCATCACGCGCGACAGATGAACATGAAGACTTGGACGACACTGCGACAGGCCCTACTTCAACAACCGACCCCAACAATGCTGACGCTCCTTCATCGACTCAGTGATGATATTCTTCAGGGGCGTTAGTCCTCATTTTTCATCCCTTTTGGCCATTCGATGACAAAGGGGGAGAAATTTGAGTTAGTCTTCAAGCGGGTCTACTTATATGGGCGTTTTTTTCTAAGTTACAACTCTCGTTCTTTTGAAGACTTTGCTGGATTGAGTTGTAAACTTACATGCGATGGTGGTCTGATACTTTTGTTGTGTTCTTCTGCATGCTTATTCCTCATATATGTTAATGCACGCATGCTGAATTACATCAGTCACCATATTTCATCATGCATTTCAAATTCTTCATATTATTTGTTAAATGCATGTCTGGATTACAAGATATAGGGGGAGATCTCCATGATTCTACTCTTCAAGTGTGCATTGCTTCAAAAGCTAATTCCTCACTATGCACATCTTCAGGGGGAGTTCTTCTATATCTTGCAATCAAATTCCTCAATATCAGTATTTACACTTCATATGTTTATCATCGTTGAAAACTTAACCTATATTGTCATCAATCACCAAAAAGGGGGGATATTGTAAGTGCATCTAGTGCCCCTTAGTGATTTTGGTGTATTGAAGACTTATAGGTTAAGGGACTGATGCGTTTGTGAGTGTACACATGTCTATAAGTCTATGAGGAGTTTGATATTTACAGAGAAAGTCGACCCCTAAAAATGAGGTTCTTCGACTGAAGACTTTGGATTACTGAAAACTTTCTGAAGCCTTTGAAAGTGAAGAAATTGGTGTGATCCCGAAGACTTGGTATTCATTCGAGGAACATGAAGCGTGAAGACTTTTGTTTTCGTAGTTTCATTTTCTCTTTCTTGAGTCATAGGAAACACTGTACTGTTAAAGGGGGTCGAGAAAATACCAAGGAAAATTTTCCAAGTGATGCTCAACTCAAAATCCTACACCCACCAATCCTTTCGAGTGAAGCCATTGGAAATCTTATACAGTTCAGTCAAATTTCTTCAGTGACAGAGATGAAGCTCTTCTGGTCTCTGAGGAATTTGTTCTGACTGAGGAGTTAGGAATTCGCCAGTGCGAATTGCCTACAAGTGAGGAACATGATAGCCCTGAGGAATTTGTTAGTCAAATTTCCGATCGTTGCTGTGCTACGCGCCAGCTGTCCCAAAATATCCTTCCACCTAATGGTCATATCATTGAAGGGCATTTATGTCTTATCATGTCGGGCTGCTCCCTAGGCTATAAATAGCCGCCCCTATAACTACTAGCTGGTTGGCTGCTCCGAGAGAAACTGACACTTGTCATTTGAGAGCATCCCATCCTCCGAGGACTTTGAGCGAAAATCATCAAGTGAGAAAAACCCAAACCTGAACACCTTCAAACCCAAAGTGATTGAGCATCACTGAAAAGATTGATCATGCGTGGATCCGACGCTTGTTACCTTTGAAGACTGTGCATCTTCCAGACGGTTAGGCGTCATGGTCTAGAGCATCCAACAAGAAACCGTGGATCGCCGAGTGACCGAGTTTGTGAAGGTTTGGAAGTCACCTGAAGACTTACCACGAGTGACTAGGCGAGGTCTGTGTGACCTTAGCTCAAGGAGAATATGATGAGGACTAAGTGTCCTGAGCTGCGTGTTTAGGGCTGGATGTCCGGGACTGTGTGTCCTCAGGTTTAAATACCTAGCTACCCTAACCAGACGTACAACTGTCACGTCAGTTGGAACTGGTCTACCAAATTATTGTCTTCACCGAGCTAACTGGTTCTATTTCCTCAACCCTTCCATTTCCTCATTTCTGTGTTGTGTGCTTGCTCATATTTGTTTGAAGACTTTCTCTATTTCCCCGGCTCAATTTCTTCGGTCTGTTTGTCTTCATTCTATTTATCTTGTGTTTACGCTTTCGGTACTCTGTGTTTATTTCCATTTCATCATGAAGACCATGCTCATGCTCTGTTATGTTTACTTCTGAGTACTTATTCCGTTGCAAGTAGTTCTTCTCTTAGGAATTTCCTCACCCTGAATTTCCTCAGTGAAGAATTCATAAAAATCGCCTATTCACCTCCCTCTAGTCGACTTAACGCACTTTCATTTTTTTTCCAAATCCACTAACTCTTTTCAACTTTTACAAAAATATCATCTAAAAGGAACATTTTTTCCACTTTAAAAAATGAGACACGGGCCGACGCACTTCAAGCGAGCAACCGATTTGGTGAACCTTTAGACAGTTCCCTAAGTTTTTTTACTGTTCTGTTTTCTTTTATAGTTTTTTTCTGGTTTCTTCATCTTTTTTTGTTTTTCTTTCTGCTTATTTCTTCTTTTTCTTGTTCCTTTTTACCTTATTTTGTTTTTTCTGTTTCCTTTTTCTCACAAATTTAAAATTTTCAAAAATTATTCAGAATTTCAAAAATAATGTTTGAAATACCAAAATTTTCCCACGTTTTCAATTTTATTTCATGTTTCCAAATTTACCCACTTTTCAAAAAAAATGTTCAGAATTCCAAATTCCAATAAAATTGCAAAAAGAAATTTCATTTTCCAAAAAATGTCGGTGTTAAAAATATTGCAGCGTATTGACGAGAAATGTTCACCGTACATTGAAAAATGTTCAGTGTGTATAAAATATTCATCGTGTATAGAAATTTTGTTTGGCATGCATTTCAACAAAGTCAAACATATATTTTTTAAAAAACTCAATGTATGTTTTTATAATTTTACCCTATACTAGGAAAATATTCAGTGTGTATTTGAAATTTATAAATTTACTTCTTTAATTTTTTTAAATCTGTTCACAATTTTAAAAAATGTTCATATTTTTTAAAAAGTTTTTACATTTAAAAATTAATATTCAAAATTTGTTTATGATTTCGAAAAATTATTCGCATCTTTAAGAAATTTGTTCACATTTGTTCCAAGAAATATTGGATAAAAAAAAATCCGGATCTGCCGCTTTAATTAGTACTTTAAACTTTAACATTGTCTATAAACCGTCCTTAGTAGCTAGCTTGTCGGGCTAGCATCGCTAGCATGAATTGCTAGGTTATGAGTTTGACTCCCATTGCATTCGTACGCTTTTATATTTTTCATGAAATTTCTGGATGAGACAGAAATATTTCTCGACTATTATATGATATTTTTTTTAAGGATGAGCTAGATGAGAAATTAAGTATCACTACCGAGCTTTAGTTCCCTTATTTCACTATGGCTTTAGTTCCTTTTTTAAGAAGAACATGGAGCTTTAGTTCAAACAGTAGAGACAAGCGAATGAATGCTTCCGGACGGGATCTAGTTTGTTGGAGAATTGAGCTGGCTCTCCTTCTGTTGCTCTACCTTTACTAGCAGTCTAGCAGAAGAAAGACAGTGACATGAAAGCCTTGATCACTCGAACAAGCAAGGTTCAAAATTCTGGTGAACTACTTGAGAATTCTTTGTTGCAGATTAGCATTTTGTGTCTAGAATGTTCAATGCCACCTTAATCAAAGAATTCAGGTTCTGTCCTCCATCATAACTGGGTGCAATTTGCTTGTTTTCATTTCGCACTCATGGATTGGAACACGTCATAGATTCATCTGCCTTTGCCTTTTGTGATGTTGGCTAGCTAGCTAGTTAGCTCCCTCTGAATTCCAGCCAAGAAGAACCTACTGCATGTGGACCTCTGAAACCTTGCAAATGCCTTTAAGATCGATGCAAATGCATTTCAAGTACCTGAAGAAGTACCAAAAGGAGCGTTCGAAAAAACATGAGTGAATTCCATTTTTTACCCCTCATTTTAACATTTTTAACACTAATTACCCCATTTAACAAATTTTCATCCAGATTACCCCATTTAGCAAAGGTCTTGCCAGTTTTTACCCCAGTAGTTTTTTTTAGAGCGATCTGCCAATTAACTTCGTGCCATCAGATTCCTCTTGGCATTTTTTTCCAATGACCGAACCGGCCACTTGGTTGAGCAGCACCCGTTTTCTTTTTCTCCTAACTGTCAGGTGTACGTGTGCACCACATCACCGGAAAGGGGAACACTTATCTTGAGCGGTCAAGTACGTTCAATTTTTTTAAGTTCCAGCAATCGCTGGCCATTTGTATTAGACGGTAGAGATATTTGCAAGCACCAACAGGTGGCAAGAGAACTGAAGAGAAATGAAAGGAAAGAGAGAGACTCCAGAAAGGGGATGATAAGCCGGGATCCCCAAATGGGTGTTGTAAGCACTTCACACCAGCAATTCTCCATTGCCCCAAGGTTGCCCTAATGATTTGGATCAAGCTGTTAACCGGAGCAATTTTCCTGTTGAAAACTCTCATGTTTCTCTCCAGCCACACCTCCTAGACCACAATCATCATCACCGCTTTCATGCCCTTACAGTATCTATCCTCCGCTCTCTTCATGTACTGCGCCGACCGCCGAGACCAGGCGGCCAGGTTGTAGGATCAAGAGTGCTGCAGCCCGTCCATGTACTGATACATTTTCATTTTGCAGTGACACCGGGCATTCCTAAAAAAGATGGACAGACGTCTCGAGGTTCCGACATCACAGCTGGCAAAAATATTCATTTTGACAGTATGTTCAATTTTGCATTGTGAGTTGTGTTTCGTAAGTTTAATGTGATGATATTTTAGTTTTCTTCCTTGATGCAAAACATCAGAGGACACATTTATTTTACGCTTTGGGAGATCATCAAACTAAAACATCACATTCTATTTTACAGGTCTGCTGTGCTATTGTTGAACATGTGTATTTTAGTTGGGCTCCAATGATGTGTGTCCATTGAAAATTAGTACTACCAGTTATTAACATAATAGTATGGGATTTTTTTTGTTATAACAGAAATGTATGTTTGGGCACTGAGTCTCTCTTGAGTAAAACACGATCTAGAAGGCTCTTAAAAATTAAAAGGGGTAAAAACAGACAATATTGTCGCTAAATGGGGTAATCTGGATGAAAATTTGTTAAATGGGGTAACTAATGTCAAAAATGCTAAATTAGGGGGTAAAAACTGGAATTCACTCAAAAAATAAACATACCAAAAGGCAGGGCACCTACTCACTCCGACGGAGGCCAGTGAGCGTTTGGTTACTGGATCTATCCGCTGGGAGATGGTAGCACGGGATATCTTCAACCGGTTTGGATGGCGGTCATGTAATAGGATAGGCAATTAGTTTACCTATCTCTCTTATGCCAGCCGGTTGTGGCTTTTTATGGCTAGTTTGTCTTTTGGCCCTTTTAGCTCTTTGTGAGCTCTCCTTTATTTTCGTTTCAAGACTTTAAGACCTTGTTAAATCTATTTATTTATTTAATAAATTGGTCGTATGTATCGTTCTGATGCAGATGACGGGGAGTCCCTCATTTTTCTAAAAAAAGGCAAGGCACCAGTTATTGTCAACCATAAGGACAATTTGTTTTGTGGCAACACAAGCATGCATGAGGTTAATGTAGTCACTACTACTACCCTTGCAGACACTTTCTGTGATCATTGTGCTCCTCAATTTGATACCTTCTCTTTAACTTGCTCCACTTTCAAGGGGGGCGGCAAGCGCAACTTTCTTACTTTAAATTGCTACTCCCCCCGTCCCAAAATGTAGCAGGGAGAGACGGATTAATGAGAGCTTCAGATTAGCCATGCTTTTTAGCTTCGCTAGCTTTGAGTCAAGTCTCAAGTGGCAGTGCATAAGTCGGCAGGAAGTCGTGTGAACTGATCAAATTAAAGAGATCCTCCACAACCTTCAGATTCCAAGTTACCATACTTTGCAAATTATGTGGACGACCTACACTACACTTGAAGTGGAACTAAATGGAAGGTGATCGTCACTGCTAGTCTCTTCAGTATCTTTTTTTTATCGACAAGAAAATGTATTCTCCTTTTTTAGAATAAAAGAAATGTATCTCTCCTTTCATTTCCTTTTGAAGAACCAAACATGCCACACCTCAAGGGGGGCAGAACGCCAAAAGTCGATGCAAACTAGCCAGAAAAACTACAGCTCGAATTCAATGACAAGCACTGAACAAAACTGCTGTGGGTACTTGCTGGAGAGTTGAGCTGGCCCTCCTTTTCCTAATGTACTACTACCTTTACTAGCACAAGAAGACACAGAAAATGAAGACACAATGATGCAAGGTTCAAAAATCTGGTGGACAAGGTTTGGAACTCCTGTTGCAGACTGCCTGCAACTTTCTCATAAAAAGTAAGCCTATCTAATTGTTTTTTTAAGCGTCGGATGGAGCTCTAGCATTTCTTCGTTTTTGAAATGTGCAAACGTCAAGCCATCTGCCCCCACCAAGCGTTGACACTGCACCCACGACGCGCGGCGCGCATGGAGAGATTGTTCGCACGCAGCCAACGGCTCACCCAGCCAATAGCGTTGCGTACCGAACCCACCAGTCATAGGCCATAGAAATTAATAACGAGGTGGAAACTGCAGTAAGAAACCAACGGCTGTGGCTTGTCAGTTGACCGAAAACCACCCGATCGGACGACCAGGAAGAGCCCAAATCGGGGGAGCATTGTGTGAATGGGTCGCCCAGCCACCTTATATGTTAGAATCGGGGGAGCATTCTAGAAGGCTCCCAAAACCAGAAAGAACCGGATGGAACCTTCCAAAAGGTTACCAAAATCGGGATCCCTTGATGCACCCCTCGCTTTTAAATGGCCCAACCCATCTCGTCGATCTGTTCGATCCCCTGTGCGTTTGCCCGACATTTTGATGCATAATGCGTCAAATAGGAAAGGAAAATGTTTAGAGCCGGAGCGCCGGCGGAACGCTCGGGCCGGTCATGCGCGAGCCAAGCGATCCAGGCCCATCGTACGTCTCTGCTCACCTCCTGCCCCACCTTGTCTTCTTCCTCCCCCTATCCCCTTCTCTCTCTCCGAGCCGCACCCACGCATGCTGACGGCCATGCCCCTCGTCTTTCTCCTTCAGATCCCGCCGGCGGCTAGCCCCAATCCCGCGCAGATCCCTACCTCCAACCTCAGCTCCCATGCCCACTTCCTCCGCTGCCCCCGGCGGCAGGTTCCTTCCGCCCCGGCGAGACGGAGTTGGAAGTCGCCATGGGTACACTGTCCGCGAACTGCTGTTCACAGTTCCCTGTGTTGGAATCGCCTGCCGGAGATGCTACAACCACGGCGGAGCGACCTCCTCCCCCACCGCTGCAACCACCTTCTCCCCAAACGAACCTGAAAGCATTTTTTGATCCTCCACCCAATGCTGGAATCGATGATTCAAAAAGCTACAACCGTTTGATTCAAAAGCTTCAACCCGCGGTATATTAAGCTTCAACCGGATAACGCGCACAGAAAAAGCTACAATCGTTCATATGAAAGCTTCAACTGTGGTTTGAAAAAGCTTCAAGGACCACCCCATGGTCTGAAAATGCTACAACCGTTCACGAGAAAGCTTCAAACCATATTTGAAAAAGCTTCAACTACCACCTAAATATCATGACCGGCCTCGCTCCCGCGACCCGTGACCCGAGCTAGGGTTCCTCCCCGCCGCCACCGGTCGTCCTCGCCCCCTCCCGCCGACATCGGCCGCCTCGCGCGCGCCCCCCGGTCCCCCCTCTGCCCCTCCCCCTCCACTGGTGCTCCTGTCGCCCCCCGAGGCGGCGGAGCGCCCCCCTGTCCTCCTCCCCATCTCGGACCTTGATACGTCTCCAGCGTATCTATAATTCTTGATTGTTCCATGCTATATTATATTCTGTTTTGGACATTATTGGGCTTTATTATACACTTTTATTTTATTTTTGGGACTAACCTATTAACCGGAGGCCCAGCCCAGAATTGCTGTTTTTTTGCCTATTTTAGGGTTCCGCAGAAAAAGAATATCAAACGGAGTCCGAACGAAATGAAATCTTCGGGAACGTGATTTTCGGAACGAACATGATCCAGAGGACTTGGACCCTATGTCAAGACATCAACCAGGAGGCCACGAGGTAGGGGGCGCGCCTACCCCCCCAGGCGCGCCCTCCACCCTCGTGGGCCCCCTGTTGCTCCATCGACGTACTCCTTCCTTCTATATATACCTACGTACCCCCAAACTACCAGATACGGAGCCAAAACCCTAATTCCACCGCCATAACTTTCTGTATCCACGAGATCCCATCTTGGGGCCTGTCCCGGAGCTCCACCGGAGGGGGCATCGATCACGGAGGGCTTCTACATCAACACCATAGCCTCTCCGATGAAGTGTGAGTAGCTTACTTCAGACCTACGGGTCCATAGTTATTAGCTAGAGCTTCTTCTCTCTTTTTGAATCTCAATACAAAGTTCTCCCCCTCTCTTGTGGAGATCTATTCGATGTAATCTTCTTTTGCGGTGTGTTTGTTGAGACCGATGAATTGTGGGTTTATGATCAAGTTTATCTATGAACAATATTTGAACCTTATCTGAATTCTTTTATGTATGATTGGTTATCTTTGCAAGTCTCTTCGAATTATCAGTTTGGTTTGGCCTACTAGATTGATTTTTCTTGCAATGGGAGAAGTGCTTAGCTTTGGGTTCAATCTTGCGGTGTCCTTTCCCAGTGACAGTAGGGGCAGCAAGGCACGTATTGTATTGTTGCCATCGAGGATAACAAGATGAGGTTTACATCATATTGCATGAGTTTATCCCTCTACATCATGTCATCTTGCTTAAATCGTTACTCTGTTCTCTTGAACTTAATACTCTAGATGCATGCTGGATAGCGGTCGATGTGTGGAGTAATAGTAGTAGATGCAGGCAGGAGTCGGTCTACTTGTTTCGGAGGTGATGCCTATATACATGATCATACCTAAATATTCTCATAACTATGCTCAATTCTGTCAATTGCTCAATAATAATTTGTTTACCCACCGTGAATACTCATGCTCTTGAGAGAAGCCACTAGTGAAACCTATGGCCCCCGGGTCTATCTTCCATCATATTAATCTTCCAATACTTAGTTATTTTCATTGCCTTTTATTTTACTTTGCATCTTTATCATAAAAATACCAAAAATAGTATCTTATCATATCTATCAGATCTCGCTCTCGTAAGTGACCGTGTAGGGATTGACAACCCCTTATCGCGTTGGTTGCGAGGATTTATTTATTTGTGTAGGTGCGAGGGACTCATGTGTGGCCTCCTACTGGATTGATACATTGGTTCTAAAAAACTGAGGGAAATACTTACGCTACTTTGCTGCATCACCCTTTCCTTTTCAAGGGAAAACCAACGGAAGTGCTCAAGAGGTAGCAAGAAGGATTTCTGGCGCCGTTGCCGGGGAGAGTACGCAAAAGTCAACACACCAAGTACCCATTACAAACCCTTATCTCCCGCGTTACATTATTTGTCATTTTCCTCTCGTTTTCCTCTCCCCCACTTCACCCTTGCCGTTTTATTCGCCCTCTCTCTCTCTACCCTCCCTCTCTTTCTCTATATGCCTCTTTTTGCCCGTCTCTCGTTTGCTTGAGTGTTGGATTGCTTGCTTGTCACAATGGCTCAAGATAACACTAAATTGTGTGACTTTACCAACACCAACAACAATGATTTTATTAGCACTCTGATTGCTCCTCTTACCGATGCTGAATCTTGTGAAATTAATGCTGCCTTGCTGAATCTTGTCATGAAAGATCTGTTTTCCGGCCTTCCTAGTGAAGATGCCGCTACCCATCTAAATAGCTTCGTTGATTTGTGTGATATGCAAAAGAAGAAAGATGTGGATAATGATATTGTTAAATTGAAGCTATTTCCTTTTTCGCTTAGAGATCGTGCTAAAGCTTGGTTTTCGTCTTTGCCTAAAAATAGTATTGATTTGTGGAATAAGTGCAAAGATGCTTTTATCTCTAAGTATTTTCCTCCCTCTAAGATCATCTCTCTTAGAAACGATATTATGAATTTTAAGCAACTTGATCATGAACATGTTGCACAAGCTTGGGAGAGGATGAAATTAATGATACGTAATTGCCCTATGCATGGTTTGAATTTGTGGATGATTATACAAAAATTTTGTGCCGGATTGAATTTTTCTTCTAGAAATCTTTTATATTCGGCCGTGGGAGGCACTTTTATGGAAATCACTTTAGGAGAAGCTACTAAACTTCTAGATAATATTATGGTTAATTATTCTCAATGGCACACTGAAAGATCTACTAATAAGAAAGTGCATGCGATAGAAGAAATTAATGTTTTAAGTGGAAAGATGGATGAACTTATGAAACTATTTGCTAATAAAAGTGTTTCTTCTGATCCTAATGATATGCCTTTGTCTACTTTGATTGAGAATAATAACGAATCTATGGATGTGAATTTTGTTGGTAGGAATAATTTTGGTAACAACGCGTATAGAGGAAACTTTAGCCCTAGATCGTATCCTAGTAATTCCTCTAATAATTATGGTAATTCCTACAACAATTCTTATGGAAATTATAATAAGATTCCCTCTGATTTTGAATCTAATATTAAAGAATTTATTACTTCGCAAAAGAATTCCAATGCTTTGATTGAAGAAAAATTGCTTAAGATTGATGAGTTGGCTAGGAACGTTGATAGAATTTCTCTTGATGTTGATTCTTTGAAACTTAGATCTATTCCACCTAAGCATGATATCAATGAGTCTCTCAAATCCATGAGAATTTCCATTGATGAGTGCAAGGAAAGAACCGCTAGGATGCGTGCTAAGAAAGATTGCTTTATAAAAGCGTGTTCTTCTAGTTTCCATGATAATAAAGATGAAGATCTAAAAGTTATTGATGTGTCCCCTATTAAATCTTTGTTTTGCAATATGAATCTTGATAATGAAGGGACTGAATATGATCCACCTTTACCTAGACGGCGTTCCAAGAATTCGGAGTCTTTAGATCTTGATGCTAAAATTGGTAAAAGTGGGATTGAAGAAGTCAAAACTTTAAATCTTAATGAACCCACTATTTTGGATTTCAAGGAATTTAATTATGATAATTGCTCTTTGATAGATTGTATTTCCTTGTTGCAATCCGTGCTAAATTCTCCTCATGCTTATAGCCAAAATAAAGCTTTTACTAAACATATCATTGATGCTTTGATGCAATCTTATGAAGAAAAACTTGAGTTGGAAGTTTCTATCCCTAGTAAACTTTATGATGAGTGGGAACCTACTATTAAAATTAAAATTAAAGATCATGAATGCTATGCTGTGTGTGATTTGCTAGGTTTCCGTGATTTTGATGATTGCTCTTTAAACTTGCACCTTGCGGATTCCACTATTAAGAAACCTATGGGAAGAATTAATGATGTTCTTATTGTTGCAAATAGGAATTATGTGCCTGTAGATTTTATTGTTCTTGACATAGATTACAATCCTTCATGTCCTATTATTCTTGGTAGACCTTTCCTTAGAACAATTGGTGCAATTATTGATATGAAGGAAGGGAATATTAGATTCCAATTTCCGCTAAGGAAAGGCATGGAACACTTACCTATAAAGAAAATTAAATTACCTTATGAATCTATTATGAGAGCCACTTATGGATTGCCTACCAAAGATGGCAATACCTAGATCTATCCTTGCTTTTTATGCCTAGCTAGGGGTGTTAAACGATAGCGCTTGTTGGGAGGCAGCCCAATTTTATTTTTATTCCTTGCTTTTTGCTCCTGTTTAGTAATAAATAATTTATTTAGCCTCTGGTTTTCTTGTGTTTTTTGTGTTTAATTAGTGTTTGTTCCAAGTAGAACCGTTGGAAGACTTGGGGAAAGTCTTTTTAATCTTGCTGTAAAAAACAGAAACTTTAGCGCTCACGAGAACTGATGCCATTTTTATTTGGAAAGTGATATTTAGTTAATTCTTTTTGAAGATGATTAATAGATAAATTACTCATGTCTGGAAATTTATTTTATAATTTTTGGGGTTCCAGATCTTGCGTTAGATACAGATTACTACAGACTGTTCTGTTTTTGACAGATTCTGTTTTTCGTGTGTTGTTTGCTTATTTTGATGAATATATGGCTAGTAAAATAGTTTATAAACCATAGAGGAGTTGGAATACAGTAGGTTTAACACCAATATAAATAAATAATGAGTTCATTACAGTACCTTGAAGTGGTGTTTTGTTTTCTTTCGCTAATGGAGCTCACGAGATTTTCTACTTTAAATTTTGTGTTGTGAAGTTTTGAAGTTTTGGGTGAAAGATTTGATGGATTATGGAACAAGGAGTGGCAAAATCCTAAGCTTGGGGATGCCCATGGCACCCCAAGATAATCTAAGGACACCTAAAAGCCAAAGCTTGGGGATGCCCCGGAAGGCATCCCCTCTTTCGTCTACTTTCATCTGTAACTTTACTTGGAGCTATATTTTTATTTACCACATGATATGTGTTTTGCTTGGAGTGTCTTGTATTATTTGAGTCTTTATTTGTTAGTTTTCCATAATCATCCTTGCTGTGCACACATTTTGAGAGAGACAAACATGATTCGGAAATTGTTAGAATACTCTATGTTCTTCACTTATATCTTTTGAGTTATATAGTTTTTGCTCTAGTGCTTCACTTATATCTTTTAGAGCACGTCGGTGGATTTGTTTTATAGAAACTATTGTTATCTCATGCTTCACTTAGATTATTTTGAGAGTCCTACAAAACAGCATGGTAATTTGCTTTAATTATGTTAGGCATTCAAGATTAATAATAAAAATTTCTTATGAATGTGTTGAATACTATGAGAAGTTTGATACTTGATAATTGTTTTGAGATATGGAGATGGTGATATTAGAGTCATGTTAGTTGATTAGTTGTGAATTTGAGAAATACTTATGTTAAAGTTTGTGATTCCCGTAGCATGCACGTATGGTGAACCGTTATGTGATGAAGTCGGAGCATGATTTATTTATTGATTGTCTTCCTTATGAGTGGCGGTCGGGGACGAGCGATGGTCTTATCCTACCAATCTATCCCCCTAGGAGCATGCGCGTAATACTTTGCTTTGATAACTTGTAGACTTTTGCAATAAGTATATGAGTTCTTTATGACTAAGGTTGAGTCCATGGATCATACACACTTTTCTTCCTTCCACCATTGCTAGCCTCTCTAAAACTGCACACCTTTCGCCGGTATCATATACCCACCATATACCTTCCTCAAAACAGCCACCATACCTCTCTATCATGGCATTTCCATAGCCATTCCGAGATATATTGCCATGCAACTTTCCACCGTTCCATTTACTATGACACGCTCCATCATTGTCATATTGCTTTGCATGATCATGTAGTTGACATTGTATTTGTGGCAAAGCCACCGTTCATAATTCTTTCATACATGTCACTCATGCATCATTGTGTATCCCAGTACACCGCTGGAGGCATTCACATATAGTCATATTTTTTTCTAAGTATTGAGTTGTAATTGTTGAGTTGTAAGTAAATAAAAGTGTGATGATCATCATTAGAGCATTGTCCCAAGTGAGGAAAGGATGATGGAGATTATGATTCCCCCACAAGTCGGGATGAGACTCCAGACGAAAAAAAAGAGGCCATAAAAAAAGAGAAAAGGCCCAAATAAAAAAATGAGAGAAAAAGAGAGAAGGGACAATGCTACTATCCTTTTAGCACACTTGTGCTTCAAACTAGCACCATGATCTTCATAATAGGGAGTCTCCTATGTTATCACTTTCATATACTAGTGGGAATTTTTCATTATAGAACTTGGCATGTATATTCCAATGATGGGCTTCCTCAAAATGCCCTAGGTCTTCGTGAGCAAGCGAGTTGGATGCACACCCACTTAGTTCCTTTTGTTGACCTTTCATATACTTATAGCTCCAGTGCATCCGTTGCATGGCAATCCCTACTCACTCACATTGATATCTATTGATGGGCATCTCCATAGCCCGTTGATACGCCTAGTTGATGTGAGACTATTTTCCCCCTTTTTGTCTCCTCCACAACCACCATTCTATTCCACCTGAAGTGCTATGTCCATGGCTCACGCTCATGTATTGCGTGAAGATTGAAAAAGTTTGAGAACACCAAAAGTATGAAACAATTGCTTGGCTTGTCATTGGGGTTGTGCATGATTTAAATACTTTGTGTGGTGAAGATAGAGCATAGCCAGACTATATGATTTTGTAGGGATAACTTTCTTTGGCCATATTATTTTGAAGAGACATAATTGCTTAGTTAGTATGCTTGAAGTATTATTATTTATATGTCATTATTGAACTTTTGTCTTGAATCTTTCGGATCTGAATATTCATACCACAATTAAGAAGAATTACATTGAAATTACGCCAAGTAGCATTCCACATCAAAAATTCTGTTTTTATCATTTACCTACTCGAGGACGAGCAGGAATTAAGGTTGGGGATGCTTGATACGTCTCCAACATATCTATAATTCTTGATTGTTCCATGCTATATTATATTCTGTTTTGGACATTATTGGGCTTTATTATACACTTTTATTTTATTTTTGGGACTAACCTATTAACAGGAGGCCCAGCCCAAAATTGCTGTTTTTTTTGCCTATTTTAGGGTTTCGCAGAAAAAGAATATCAAACGGAGTCCGAACGGAATGAAATCTTCGGGAACGTGATTTTCGGAACGAACATGATCTAGAGGACTTGGACCCTACGTCAAGACATCAACCAGGAGGCCATGAGGTAGGGGGCGCGCCTACCCCCCCAAGCGCGCCCTCCACCCTTGTGGGCCCCCTGTTGCTCCATCGACGTACTCCTTCCTTCTATATATACCTACGTACCCCCAAACTACCAGATACGGAGCCAAAACCCTAATTCCACCGCCATAACTTTCTGTATCCACGAGATCCCATCTTGGGGCCTGTTCCGGAGCTCCACCGGAGGGGGCATCGATCACGGAGGGCTTCTACATCAACACCATAGCCTCTCCGATGAAGTGTGAGTAGTTTACTTCAGACCTACGGGTCCATAGTTATTAGCTAGATGGCTTCTTCTCTCTTTTTGGATCTCAATACAAAGTTCTCCCCCTCTCTTGTGGAGATCTATTCGATGTAATCTTCTTTTGCGGTGTGTTTGTTGAGATCGATGAATTGTGGGTTTATGATCAAGTTTATCTATGAACAATATTTGAATCTTATCTGAATTCTTTTATGTATGATTAGTTATCTTTGCAAGTCTCTTCGAATTATCAGTTTGGTTTGGCCTACTAGATTTATTTTTCTTGCAATGGGAGAAGTGCTTAGCTTTGGGTTCAATCTTGCGGTGTCCTTTCCCAGTGACAGTAGGGGCAGCAAGGCACGTATTGTATTGTTGCCATCGAGGATAACAAGATGAGGTTTACATCATATTGCATGAGTTTATCCCTCTACATCATGTCATCTTGCTTAAATCGTTACTCTGTTCTCTTGAACTTAATACTCTAGATGCATGCTGGATAGCGGTCGATGTGTGGAGTAATAGTAGTAGATGCAGGCAGGAGTCGGTCTACTTGTCTCGAACGTGATGCCTATATACATGATCATACCTAGATATTCTCATAACTATGCTCAATTCTATCAATTGCTCAACAGTAATTTGTTTACCCACTGTGAATACTTATGCTCTTGAGAGAAGCCACTAGTGAAACCTATGGCCCCCGGGTCTATCTTCCATCATATTAATCTTCCAATACTTAGTTATTTTCATTGCCTTTTATTTTACTTTGCATCTTTATCATAAAAATACCAAAAATATTATCTTATCATATCTATCAGATCTCGCTCTCGTAAGTGATCGTGTAGGGATTGACAACCCCTTATCGCGTTGCTTGCGAGGATTTATTTGTTTGTGTAGGTGCGAGGGACTCGTGTGTGGCCTCCTACTGGATTGATACCTTCGTTCTCAAAAACTGAGGGAAATACTGACGCTACTTTGTTGCATCACCCTTTCCTCTTCAAGGGAAAACCAACGCAAGTGCTCAAGAGGTAGCAGCCCTCCACCTCCCTCATCCCCCTTCGCCGTCGCCGGCTGCGGCCTCCGGCGTGCCCGGGTGGCGCCAGCGGCGGCAGATGTCCCTTCCCCGCGCGCCGAGAGGGAGAGTCGGGGCTCCCTTCTGCCCGACGGCGGTGAGGCTCGCGGCGGTGTCCTGCGGGCCTCGGGTGCCCTCGACGCAGCAGCGTGGCCGTTGGCTGTGGGGCGGTGATACGTCTTCGTCGAATCTACTTTTCCAAACACTTTTGCCCTTGTTTTGGACTCTTATTTGCATGATTTGAATGGAACTAACCCGAACTGACGCTGTTTTCAGCAGAATTGCCATGGTGTTATTTATGTGCAGAAACAAAAGTTCTCGGAATGACCTGAAACTTCACGGAACGTCTATTTGGAAATAATAAAAAATCCTTGCAAAAGATGAAGACCAGGGGGCCCACACCCTAGCCACGAGGGTGGGGGGCGCGCCCCCTACCTCGTGGGCCCCCTGGAGCTCCTCCGACCTCAACTCCAACTCTATATATTTGCTTTCGGGGAGAAAAAAATAAGAGAGAAGGATTCATCGCATTTTACGATACGGAGCCACCGCCAAGCTCCAAAACCTCCCGGGAGGGCTGATCTAGAGTCCGTTCGGGGCTACGGAGAGGGGAATCCGTCGCCATCGTCATCATCAACCTTCCTCCATCACCAATTTCATGATGCTCACCGCCGTGCGTGCGTAATTCCATCGTAGGCTTGCTGGACGGTGATGGGTTGGATGAGATTTATCATGTAATCGAGTTAGTTTTGTTAGGGTTTGATCCCTAGTATCCTTTATATTCTGAGATTGATGTTGCTATGACTTTGTTATGCTTAATGCTTGTCACTAGGGCCCGAGTGCCATGATTTCAGATCTAAACCTATTATGTTTTCATCAATATATGAGAGTTCTTAATCCTATATTGCAAGTCTATAATCACCTACTATGTGTTATGATCCGGCAACCCCAAAGTGACAATAATCGGGACTACTCCCGGTGATGACCGCAGTTTGAGGAGTTCATGTATTCACTATGTGTTAATGCTTTGGTCCGGTACTCTATTAAAAGGAGGCCTTAATATCCCTTAGTTTCCACTAGGACCCCGCTGCCACGGGAGGGTAGGACAAAAGATGTCATGCAAGTTCTTTTCCATAAGCATGTATGACTATATTCGGAATACATGCCTACATTACATTGATGAATTGGAGCTAGTTCTGTGTGACCCTAGGTTATGACTGTTACATGATGAACCGCATCCGGCATAATTCTCTATCACCGATCCATTGCCTACGAGCTTTCCATATATTGTCCTTCGCTTATTTACTTTTCTGTTGCTATTGTTACAATCATTACAAAATACCAAAAACATTACTTTCACTAGCATCACCTTTTGCTACCGTTACCACTACTATCATATTACTTTGCTACTATATACTTTGCTGTAGATATTAAGTTTTCAGGTGTGGTTGAATTGACAACTCAGCTGCTAATACTTGAGAATATTCTTTGGCTCCCCTTGTGTCGCATCAATAAATTTGGGTTGAATACTCTACCCTCGAAAACTGTTGCGATCCCCTATACTTGTGGGTTATCAAGACTAATTTCTGGCGCCGTTGCTGGGGAGCATAGCTCTATTCTTTGAGTCACTTGGGATTTATATCTGCTTATCATTATGAAAAACTTGAGAGATCCAAAAACCAAGATTTATCCCTCAACTACGAGGGGAGGTAAGGAACTGCCATCTAGCTCTGCACTTGATTCACCTTCTGTTTTGAGTAAGCTTGCGACACCTAAACCTGCTTCTGCTATTCGTTCTGATATGTCGCATGTTATTGATGATGCCACTTCTGCTATGCATGATACTTATGATGAAACTACTTCTATGCTTGATACTACTGTGCCACTTGGTGAATTTCTTGATGAAGAACTTGCTAGGGTTAGAGAGAATGAAATTATTGAAACTGATAACATTGATGAAAGTGATGATGAATACTCTCCCCCTAATAAATATGAATCACCTGTTATTCCTGAGGGTTATGTTTTGGAAAAAGAAGCTGCTTTAGCTATTTTAGCTTGCAAAGATAGATACGAGCTCAAGAGGTTATGAGCTAAATGGAAGCAGCAATCTCTTAATGCTAGAATGAAACCTGACCCTTCTTTTGCTACTTCACCTATCTGTGTTACTGATAAGTATTATGAATTCTCTTTTGATCCTGATATAATTACTTTGGTTGAATCTGGTCCTTTTCATGGTTATGAATTTGAAACTGTTGTGGCACATCTTACTAAATTAAATGATATAGCCACCATGTTCACTAATGATGAGAAATCTCGCTACCTTTATATCCTTAAAATATTTCCGTTCTCATTAAAGGGTGATGCTAAGATATGGTTTAATTCTCTGGATCCTGGTTGTGTGCGTAGTCCCCAGGATATGATTTATTACTTCTCTGCTAAATATTTCCCTGCTCATAAGAAACAAGCTGCTTTGAGGGATATATATAATTTTGTGCAAATTGAAGAAGAGAGTCTCCCACAAGCTTGGGGGAGGCTTCTCAAGTTACTTAATGCTTTGCCTGATCATCCTCTTAAGAAAAATGAAATACTTGATATCTTTTATAATGGAATAATCGAAACTTCCAGAGATTACCTGGATAGTTGTGTTGGTTCTATTTTCAGGGAAAGAACACCGGATGAAGCTGAAATTCTATTGAATAATATGTTAACAAGTGAAAATAATTGGACACTTCCTGAGCGAGCTTCTGATCCTATTCCTAAACCAACTCCGAAGAAAAGAGGTGTTCTATTTCTCAGTCCTGAAGATATGCAAGAGGCAAAGAAATCTATGAAAGAAAAAGCTATTAAAGCTGAAGATGTTAAGAATTTACCTCCTATTGAAGAGATACACGGTCTTAATTTACCGCCTGTTAGAGAAACATATGATCTTAATCCATTACCTATTGAAGAAATACATGGTCTTGATAATCCGACACAGGTAGTAAAGGTAAACTCTCTCTATAGATATGATAAAGCTGAAATCCCTCTTACTAAGTTTGCTAGCCAATGCTTAGATGAGTTTGATAATTTTATGGTGAAGCAAGAAGATTTTAATGCTTATTTTGGTAGACAATTGAAATACAATTAAAATATACTTGAACACTTGGGTGATTATATGGCTAATGTCAAAGTGAACTTAAACTTATTAGTAAACATGCTTCTATGGTTACCACTCAAGTAGAACAAGTACTTAAGGCACAAAATGATTTGCTCAATGAATTGAATAGTAAGAATAATGACTATGCTGTTAGAGTGGCTACTAGAACTGGTAAAATGACTCAGGAACCTTTGTATCCTGAAGGCCACCCTAAGAGAATTGAGCAAGATTCTCATAGAAATAATATAGATGCACCTAGTCCTTCTAAAAGGAAGAAAAAGAAAAATGGTAGGACTTTGCATGCTTCTAGTGAACCTATTGCTGAAACACCTGAGAATCCAAATGATATTTCTATTTCTGATGCTGAAACACAATCTGGTAATGAACCTGAAACTAGTGATAATGTTACTGATAATGTTCATGTTGATGGTCAACCTAGTAATGATAATGATATAGAAATTGAACCTGCTGTTGATCTTGATAACCCACAATCAAAGAATCAACGTTATGATAAGGGAGACTTTGTTGCTAGAAATCACGGAAAAGAAAGAGAGCCTTGGGTTCAGAAACCCATGCCTTTTCCTCCCAAACCATCCAAGAAAAAGTATGATGAGGATTTTGAGCGCTTTGCTGAAATGATTAGACCTATCTTTTTGCGCATGCGATTAACTGATATGCTTAAAATGAATCCTTATGCTAAGTACATGAAAGAAATTGTCACTAATAAAAGAAAGATACCGGAAGCTGAAATTTCCACCATGCTTGCTAATTATACTTTGAAGGGTGGAATACCAAAGAAACTTAGAGATCCAGGAGTACCCACTCTACCATGCTCCATTAAAAGAAACTATGTTAAAACTGCGTTATGTGATCTTGGAGCCGGTGTTAGTGTTATGCCTCTCTCTTTATATCATAGACTTGATTTGAATAAGTTGACACCTACTGAAATATCTTTGCAAATGGCTGATAAATCAACTGCTATACCTGTCGGTATTTGTGAGGATGTGCCTGTTGTGGTTGCAAATGTTACTATTTTAACGGACTTTGTTATTCTTGATATTCCTGAGGACGATAGTATGTCTATTATTCTTGGAAGACCCTTTTTGAATACTGCAGGGGCTGTTATTGATTGCAACAAAGGCAATGCCACTTTTCATGTCAATGGTAATGAGCATATGGTACACTTTCTGAGGAAACAACCTCAAGTTCATAGTATCAACTCTATTGGAAAAATTCCATTGATTATTATTGGAGGTTTTGAATTTCCTCTACCTACTGTCAAAAAGAAATATGATATTCTTATTATTGGGGATGTGCATATCCCCGTTGAGGTAACATAGTGTTATTCAAAATTTCTCCGGTTCCATGTTATTCGGAATGAGTTCGTTAACAAGACTTGATCAATCTTGTTAGTGGATTCCTTTTGATGAGCATGAGATGGATGAAACTAGAAAACACAACTCTCTGTACCCTACTTTTACTTTCTGTTATTTATTTTAAATAAAATTAAAATAATATTTTATGTCTGTTATCTGAATTATCCGTGAAATATAAAAATACCCCGAAAATAAAAGTTCTCTAAATGCCCTGAAATTTAAATATGATTTTTTCCGGAATATTTGAGAATATTTGGCACTGAGAACACAGCAGGGGGGCATCCACCTGGCCATGAGGGTGGAGGGCGCGCCCTACCCCCTAGGCGCGCCCCCTGCCTCGTGGGCCCATGGTGGCCCTCCTCCACTTATTCCTGCACCCACACACTCCTTCTTCCTCCCACAAACACCAATATCCAGCTCAAACCCGAGTCCAAGATCATTTTGCTGCCATTTTCGATCTTCTTGCTCAAAGCACCTCTCACAAAACTGCTTGGGGGGATTGTTCCTTGAAAATAATGAAGAGATTTTTGAGGGGCTCATCGAGCCGAAGCTCGAAGGAAAAGAAAAATGAAGAAGCAAAGAAGCCCAGATATAATCTGCCTCGCACCACGGAGGTTCGGCCGTGTGAATGGCCTTTCGATGAATTCTTGAGAGCAACCGGGATTTATGATGATTTTTATGAATTGGCTGAGAATGCAGGCCTCACCGCCATCCTCCACGACCAACGCGAATAGTATCTCTTACTCACCAATATCTTTGTGCAAAACTTTCATTTCCATGCTAGGAGCACACCACCTACGGTGGAGTTTTATTTATATGATGAGCATAAGGAGATGTCACTTTATGATTTTTGTCGGGTTTGTTTGATCCCTTTAGAGGGCACAATAGAGGAACCACACTGTGGTGATGTGGATGGGTTTATTGATACCATCACTGTAGGGGAAACGAGGAAGGTTTCCGATGCACGAATCACTAGCATACATTTTCCTATTTTATGCTACTTTGCAATTTTTGCTAGTCATTGCTTAATTGGTCGCATAAACTATGGAAACCTTAGTGTTCCTGATATTATTATTTTGTTCCACGGTTTATTCTGTGATAACTCTGTTAGTATGGGCGGTATTATTGCTAAACGGTTAAGTCTGAACCGTACAAAGGGCCCCATCTTTGGAGGCATATATGCTTCACGCCTAGCTGCACATTTTAACACACCTATTAGGCATTATGAGAAGGAAGAAAAATTGATGCCCCCTGTTTATTTAGATTATAAGAGTATGGTGGCACATGATTTTATTGTTAAGAATAGGGAAGGGGAGCTTAAATACAAATTGTTCTTTGATAAACATCATCCTGAGATTATTACCCTGCCTGCTCCTTCCTTGTTTGATTTATCTGCAGGCCAGTACCTTGTTCCGTTAGAGGCTATTCACGCCTACCGGAACCCTACATCAGCCACAGAGCCAGAGTCAGAACCACAAGTTGATCCTCCACGACAGTCTAATTACCAGTGGGATCCGGAGATGATTGCCAACCAGTGGCAATCGGCATCTTCTTCTTCGCAGTACGACCCCAACTATTACTATGGATATCCGCCAGGCCAGCCGTGGCCATAGACCAACTTAGGCCAAAAGCCTAAGCTTGGGGGAGTACGTATTTCTCACCGACATTACATTCATGTTCACACACTCATTGCTAGATGTCGGTGCTCATACTTTTTCATTGTATCATCCATGCTAGTTTATTTTCTCTTTTTATGCTTTCTTCTTGTGTGTTTAATAAACCTTAAGAAAAACCAAAAAATTAGTTGTAGCTTTTAGCTAGTTTTAATTTCCATGCTTGTAGTAGTAATTAAAAAGAAAACCCAAAAAGATTTCATGTTCTTCTTTTTGCTTGTTGGGAGCTTTCCCGTGTAAACAGTTTTATTTCTTTTCTTTTCTTTGGGGGTCGATAGGAGAAGACCATGATTAAATTGTTGAAGTGGCTCTTATATGCATTATTGTTGATCTGACAAAAGAGCCCATATTGCCTTGTCTTCTCTTGTTTATTGAATGCTTGCAGATTCCATCTTAGTCCAATGCACGTGCACTATTATTATTATCCACATCGTTCGGTCATGCAAGTGAAAGGCAATTATGACGATATATGATGGACTGACTGAGATGAGAAAAGCTGGTATGAACTCGACCTCTCTTGTTTTTGTAAATATGATTAGTTCATTGTTCCTGATTCAGCCTATTATGAATAAACATGTTTGCAATGACAACTAGAGATCATAGTTTCTTGTGCCATGCTTAATTAGCTAGGAGCTTATAATGGTTTACCTTGCGTGCCAACATGCTATTAAAATGGTTGTGATGTGGTATGATAGGGTGGTATCCTCCTCTGAATGATTTAAGTGACTTGACTTGGCGCATGTTCATGCATGTAGTTGAAACAAAATCAACATAGTCTTCACGATATTTATGTTCATGGTGGATTATATCCTACTCATGCTTGCATTCGGTGTTGATCAATTTTAATGCATGTTCATGACTGTTGTCGCTCTCTAGCTGGTCGCTTCCCAGTCTTTTTCTAGCCTTCACCTGTACTAAGCGGGAATACTGCTTGTGCATCCAATCCCATAAACCCCAAAGTTATGCCATATGAGTCCATCATACCTACCTATATACGGTATCTACCTGCCGTTCCAAGTAAATTTGTATGTGCCAAACTCTAAACCTTCAAACAAATATCATGTTTTGTATACTCGAATAGCTCATGTATCAACTAGGGTTGTCCGTATCTTCCATGTTAGGTGGGTTATTCTCAAGAGGAGTGGACTCCGCTCCTCACTCACGAGAAAATGGCTGGTCACCGGGATGCCCAGTCCCATGCTTTATGCAAATCAAATCAAAATAATTGCAAACAAAACTCCCCCTTGGACTCTTGTTAGTTGGAGGCACTCGTTGTTTCGAGCAAGCCATGGATTGATGCTTGTTGGTGGAGGGGGAGTATAAACTTTACCATTCTGTTTGGGAACCGCCTATAATGTGTGTAGCATGGAAGATATCGCCATCTCTTGGTTATTATGTTGACAATGAAAGTATACCGCTCAAAATATTATTCACCTCTATTTCAAAACCGATCTCTGGCACCTCTACAAATCCCTGCTTCCCTCTGCGAAGGGCCTATCTATATACTTTTATGTTGAGTCATCATCCTCTTATTAAAAAGCACTAGCTGGAGAGCACAACTGTCATTTGCATTCATTACTATTAGTTTACATTGATATTACTTGACTGCATCTCTTTTACCATGAATTACAATGTCTAGTCAGTCCTTGATCTTTAAAGGTGCTCTGCATTTATGTTTTGCGGTCTCGGAAA
The DNA here is from genome assembly GCF_003073215.2 of Triticum urartu. Taxonomy (NCBI): domain Eukaryota; kingdom Viridiplantae; phylum Streptophyta; class Magnoliopsida; order Poales; family Poaceae; genus Triticum; species Triticum urartu. The sequence continues at coordinate 49,258,211 of NC_053026.1, read as the reverse complement.
GGGCTAGCGAGATACCATCTTGTTATATCATATTATGATTGTTTTGAGAAAGTGTTGTCATCCGAGATTTATTATTATTGCTCGCTAGTTGATTATGCCATTGATATGAGTAAACATGAGACCTATGCGTTATTGTGAATATGGTTAGTTCATAATCTTTGCTGAAAACTTGAATGCTGGCTTTACATATTTACAATAACAAGAGCAAACAGAGTTTGTAAAAGTTTTTCTTTATCACTTTCAGTTTATCAACTGAATTGCTTGAGGACAAGCAAAGGTTTAAGCTTGGGGGAGTTGATAAGTCTCCGTCATATCTACTTTTCCAAACACTTTTGCCCTTGTTTTGGACTCTAACTTGCATGATTTGAATGGAACTAACCCGGACTGACGCTGTTTTCAGCAGAATTGCCATGGTGTTATTTATGTGCAGAAACAAAAGTTCTCGGAATGACCTGAAACTTCACGGAACGTCTATTTGGAAATAATAATAAAATACTTGCAAAAGATGAAGACCAGGGGGCCCACACCCTAGCCACGAGGGTGGGGGCGTGCCTGCCCCCTGGGCGCGCCCCTACCTCGTGGGCCCCCTGGAGCTCCTCCGACCTCAACTCCAACTCTATATATTTGCTTTTGGGGAGAAAAAAATAAGAGAGAAGGATTCACCGTGTTTTACGATACGGAGCCACCTCCAAGCCCTAAAACCTCTCGGGAGGGCTGATCTGGAGTCCGTTCGGGGCTCCGGAGAGGGGAATCCCTCGCTATCGTCATCATCAACCTTCCTCCATCACCAATTTCATGATGCTCACCGCCGTGCATGAGTAATTCCATCGTAGGCTTTCTAGACGGTGATGGGTTGGATGAGATTTATCATGTAATCGAGTTAGTTTTGTTAGGGTTTGATCCCTAGTATCCACTATGTTCTGAGATTGATGTTGCTATGACTTTGCTATGCTTAATGCTTGTCACTAGGGCCCGAGTGCCATGATTTCAGATATGAACCTATTATGTTTTCATCAATATATGAGAGTTCTTGATCCTATCTTGCAAGTCTATAGTCACCTACTATGTGTTATGATCCGGCAACCCCGAAGTGACAATAGTCGGGACCACTCCCGGTGATGACCGTAGTTTGAGGAGTTCATGTATTCACTATGTGTTAATGCTTTGGTCTGGTACTCTATTAAAAGGAGGCCTTAATATCCCTTAGTTTCCACTAGGACCCTGCTGCCACGGGAGGGTAGGAGAAAAGATGTCATGCAAGTTCTTTTCCATAAGCATGTATGACTATATTCGGAATACATGCCTATGTTACATTGATGAATTGGAGCTAGTTCTGTGTCACCCTAGGTTATGATTGTTACATGATGAACCGCATCCGGCATAAATCTCTACCACCAATCCATTGCCTACGAGCTTTCCATATATTGTTCTTCGCTTATTTACTTTTCCGTTGCTATTGTTACAATCATTACAAAATACCAAAAACATTACTTTCGCTATCATCACCTTTTGCTACCGTTACCACTACTATCATATTACTTTGCTACTAAATACTTTGCTGCAGATATTAAGTTTCCAGGTGTGGTTGAATTGACAACTCAGCTGCTAATACTTGAGAATATTCTTTGGCTCCCCTTGTGTCGAATCAATAAATTTGGGTTGAATACTCTACCCTCGAAAACTGTTGCGATCCCCTATACTTGTGGTTTATCAGGCGGAGTGATGAGCGGCTGGCCGGCGGCGCCCACTCGGCCCAGATCTGGGCCTTTTCGGGCCCCATCTGGGCTGGGGTGGGCCTGCGGTCTGGTTGCAACAGCGTGGCTCCCTGGTGGTGTGACGAAGGGGTCGTGGTTGCGGTGGTGGTAGCTCCGGCGGCCGGCGTGCTGCAGCGTGGCTGCAGGGACTGTCCGGACCCGTTGGCGTCCGGCCGGGCCGGTGGTGGCCTAGCAAGTCTCTGTCGCCATGTCCGGCCGGCTCCGCGCGGCGGTGGAGGTTGTTCCCTCCTGTTGGCTACGATGCGGTTGCCTCCGAGCCTAGTGTCTTCTCGTCCTACCTCCAAGTCTCGTGTTGGTGACCTCAGCAAAATGGTGAAGATGGTGCGGTATCCGTGGTGGCACAGGCTGGTGGGCGGCATGTTGGGCACTGCGCTTCCGATTGTCTGAGGTGGCGGTGGTGTTTTCGGGGCGGGAGAAATCACTGACGGCTCGTTCGCCACCGACACGGTTGCGCCTGTGGGCGTTGCTGGACCCTCCTGAGGGGCGTTGGTGATACCCCCTTCCCCACTGTCATCCGCGTACCGGGGGAAACCCTAGGACTTGTCTAGGACTTGTCCGGGCAGCAGCGGCGTCGTCGTCACATTTCTTCCTGAAGATGTTGCTTGGTACGCGAGGCCTCGGAGTGTTTGGTGGGCGGTGGTTCTTCTCCGGTGGGTGCAGCGGGTGTCGATCATCTTTGCTTAGTTGAGCTGCCGGCGTCGGCATTTGTTTCTTTTTGCTTTCTCTCCTTTTTCTTTTGAGCTTGTTTGTGCTGCGCCCCAGCAGTTGGTTGTATCGGTTGGACGTTGCTTTATAATCTAAAGCGGGGGGAAACCCTTTTTCTCATATTAGAGAAGTTTCATCCTACCACTTCGAAATCAACAAAAAAAACTACAGCCGTCGAATTGGAAAGCTTCAACCGTTGAATTGAAAAGCTTCAACCCAGATCATAGAAAGCTTCAACTGTCCATATAGAAAGCTTCAACATGTGTGATATGATGACCCACAAGCATAGGGGATCTATCGTAGTCCTTTCGATAAGTAAGAGTGTCCAACCTAATGAGGAGCAGAAGGAAATGACAAGCGGTTTTCAGCAAGGTATTCTCTTCAAGCACTGAAATTATCGGTAAAAAATAGTTGTGTGATAAGATAATTCGTAACGGGTAGCAAGTAACAAAAGTAACTAAGGTGCAGCAAGGTGGCCCAATCCTTTTTGTAGCACAGGACAAGCCTGGACGAACTCTTATATAAAGCAAAGCGCTCCCGGGGACACATGGGAATTACTGTCAAGCTAGTTTTCATCATGCTCATATGATTCGCGTTCGGTACTTTGATAATTTGATATGTAGGTGGACCAGTGCTTGGGTGTTGTCCTTACTCGGACAAGCCTCCCACTTATGATTAACCCCTCTCGCAAGCATCCACAACTACGAAAGAAGAATTAAGATAAATCTAACCATAGCATGAAACATGTGGATCCAAATCAGCCCCTTACGAAGCAACACACAAACTAGGGTTTAAGCTTCTGTCACTCTAGCAACCCATCATCTACTTATTACTTCCCAATGCCTTCCCCTAGGCCCAAACAACGGTGACGTGTCATGTAGTCGACGTTCACATAACACCACTAGAGGAGAGACAACATACATCTCATCAAAATAGCAAATGAATACCAAATTCACATGATTACTTATAGCAAGACTTCTCCCATGTCCTCAGGAACAAACGTAACTACTCACAAAGCATATTCATAATCATAATCAGAGTATTAATTATCATTAAGGATCTAAACATATGATCTTCCACCGAATAAACCAACTAGCATCAACTACAAGGAGTAATCAACACTACTAGCAACCCACAGGTACCAATCTGAGATTTTGAGACAAAGATCGGATACAAGAGATGAACTAGGGTTTGAGAGGAGATGGTGATGGTGAAGATGTTGATGGAGATTGACCCCCTCTCGATGAGAGGATCGTTGGTGATGACGATGGCGATGATTTCCCTCTCCGAGAGGAAGTTTCCCCGGCAGAACAGCTCCGCCGGAGGCCTAGATTTGTTCTGCCCAAGTTCCGCCTCGAGACGGCGGCGCTTCATCCCGTAAGCTTCCTCTTGATTTTTTTCAGGTCAAAACACACCATATAGCAAAAGATGGGCACAAAGGGCCTGCCATGTGGCCCACAAGGTAGGGGGCACGCCCTCCACCCTTGTGGATGCCTGGTGGGTCCCCTCTGGTACTTTCTTCATCCAATATTTTATATATATTCCAAAATAATTCTCCGTAAAATTTCAGGACTTTTGGAGTTGTGCAGAATAGGTCTCCCGGATTTGCTCCTTTCCGGTCCAGAATTCCAGCTGCCGGCATTCTCCCTCTTTGTGTAAACTTTTTGAAATAAGAGAGAAAAGGCATAAGTATTGTGCCATGATGTGTAATAACAACCCATAATGCAATAAATATCAATATAAAAGCATGATGCAAAATGGACGTATCATGATACACCGCAAAAATGTTGCAATCGTTGACATGAAAAGCTTCAACCAGAGACCGGCGGCAAAAAGTTGGAGCTCGCACCTCACCATTGATGCAACCGACTACTGCAATGGTTTAACGGCGGAGCTGCAGCGGTGACGAACTCGAGTGGTGCGACGATGAACTACTGGCGAGCTACAAGCTGGACGGGGCGACACTCCTTCGCCGACAGGAGCTGCATACGGCGGAGCCGGCGAGAGTCACAGCGAACCAGGGTGTGGGTGGGGGGCTGCGACCAGGGGCAGGCCATGCTGGGGAACAAGCGACGGGGACGCTGGTGAGGAGCGTCCGACGGAGCCGGACGCACGCGAGCGGAGGCCTGCTTTTTTCTTTTATCCTATGTTGTTACTTCTTTGTGACGAGGTTGAAGAAAACGTTTGGCCAAATCTGACGGCTATACACAGGCTTATCGGGTGGCTAGGACGCGTCCGGCCGAAAGTTTGGGCCGGCGCACCGACGCCCGGTACTGCCCACTAGGAAAAGACATAGTTTCCCCTTCCCTAGCGTAACGCGAAAATAGGGGAGCAACTAGTTAACGAACGCTCCTTCGGAAGCCTCACAACTATCAACGCCACTTGGCACGCTCTCAGCCGTCCGCCATGTGTCGCGCTCTGGACGCTCCCTCCGAATTTGTTGTTTTTCGCACGTGTTATCGGCTTTTTAAAAGGGTTTTTCTGAATTTTTTGACGTTTCGGTTTTCCACCGGTCTTCCTTAACTTTTGGACCAATGTTTTTTGATTTTTTTGCGAAAAAACGCGTTTTCTTTTTTTCTTTCGCGAGAGGCACGGTTTTGCTTTCGCGAGAGTCACGGTCGTACCTCTCGGAAACGAAAAAAACACATTTTTTTCGTGAGAGTCACGGTTTTGCTTCGGCGAGAGGCACGGTTGTGCTTTTGCGAGAGTCACGGCCATGCCTCTCGGAAATGAAAAAACGAATTTTCTGTTTTTTTTCTTCCGCGAGAGGCACGGTTGTGCTTTCGCGAGAGCCACGGCCGTGCCTCTCTTGAAAACGGGGAAAAAGAACCCTTTTTAGGGTTTTCCCTTTTGTGAGAGGCATGGTTTTGATTCCGCGAGAGGTACGGTTGTGCTTTCGCGAGAAGCACGGCCGTGCCTCTCAGAAACGAAAAAAACGCGTTTTTTTCTTTTTTTTCCGCGAGAGGCACGATTTTGCTTCTGCGAGAGGCATGGTTGTGATTGCGCAAAAGGCACAGACGTGCCTTTTTGGAAAGGGAAAAAACCCCATGCTCCCGATTCAGGTTTTTGTCCCTTTTTTCATGAAAAAAAATTCGTCAAAACTTATCAACATAAAATCTAGTTTTGAAAATCTCGATGCAAAGAATCCAACGGTGAAAACGGTTTAAGATTTGGACGCAAAATTTAAGACGTAAAACATTTTGAATAAATGAATCTACGAAAAAAGAAAAAACTTCCGGATTACGACAAGTGGCGCACATGTAGCGCGCCACTTGTCGCAACCTAAAAAGGTGTGAGTGATCTTTATAATGAGTACTTCTTAATCAAGTGATTTCGAAGAAATAGGGACGCCCCCATCCGGCAGGAACTGCAAACTAAGGCCTTGTTTGGTTCGTAAGTCCTAGGACTTTTTTTAGTCCCAACTTATAAGTTCCAAGTCCCTAAAAAATCCCTACATGTTTGGTTCCTGGGGCTTATAAGTCTCTATAAGACCATATTACAACTATAAGTCCATATAAGTCCCTCCTTGAGAGTCTTATTTCATAAGTCTCAAATGCTCACTTTAAGTCCCTATAAGTCCCTCCTGTTTGGTTTAGATGGGACTTATAGGGACTTATTTAAGTCCCTAGATCAATAAGTTCCTGGAAACAAACACCATCTAAATCAGCAGCGGTTGCGCGGCCCATAGAAGCAACCCAATGACCTAGGGAATAAAAAAACATGTCCCATAAGCACGAACGACTATGCGGCCAGCTAGAGAGGACACAGCCATGGTCGGCTGCACCACGCCGTCGAGAACAAGCTTCCAGTTGCTATCTGTACATGAATAAATTTGGATGGCAATATGTTCCGGTTGAAATAATAACAAACAACACCATCTCAAATCTCAATCTGTTTTTCTACACTCGATTTCTAACACCAGTTCATCTCCTCTTGGTCTGAAAGACTGAAACTTAGCTTCTACGTAGTACAAACTTCAGACTTCATGTTCAACCTCAACTTGTTAGGTTAAGCAGCTAGCTAGGTTTCACGGCGGAGGTGCGGACATGGCAGCGACAGTCACCCTCTCTTTCACTGCAAAGCTCGGTTTCACTTTCACGGCGGCGGCGAGCGCTGGCAATGGCGACGGCGAGCGAACAACGACGGAGTTCGAAGGTTTTTCCCCCTTGCGCGATTGGGCTTCGTTTATGGGCCGAACGGTTTTAGGCTTTTGCTGGGGGTGCTTGCCACGTTCCATCCGATGAGGCATCGACGGGCGCTAGACATCCACGTCCCTCTGCAGTAGTTGTTGCTACGTTCCTAGTTAAGGGCTCATTCGGTTTGGAGGAAATCAAAACATAAGAATTATGAGTAGTATAGGAATATGATAGGATGGCACTTGCCATCCTAAGGAATTTACTTGCCTCGTTCCTACGTGTAAAATGAGCTTTGAATGGATGTGTAGTTTTCTTCAAAAACATGGGAAATGAATAGTATTCCTACGAAATTCCTGCACGCATTTCCTACAAACCGAATGCATACATAGAAAATTTTCCTCTGGAATCCTTATTCCTATGTTTTTCCTACGAAAATCCTCCAAACCGAATGAGGCCTAACTGGCCCTGCTCGCCCCCGACTGCATCCGCCCCCGACTCAACCGCGCCGCCCGCCTGTTCATCCTCAAAGCGCACCCTCCCCCGTTTCTCTCTCCTCTCCTCTCCTCTGTTCCCCCTCGGGGGCCTCCTCAACAAGATGCTCCGCTCATGCTGGAATCTGCACCGTGTTTCCAGATGCGTTTTTGCATTGTACTAGTACTGATTTTTGGCTCTGTATTGAGAATTTGAGATCAACGTTTAATTTTGGGCGTTTGAAATCTTGTTGGGTAAGTCCTATTGCTGGTTACATTATCCTCCACCCCACAGTCCGGGGAAAATTGGAATTGATGTTTGCTATCAGCGGGGAATTAACAATTTCTATATTTGGATTATTTGAGTCGGATTCTAACTTTGAGTAAAAACCGGTACCTATATTTGGATTTCTATCCTGCTTGTGTATCTTATTTGAGTCGGATTCTAACTTTGCTCTTTCGTGACAGATCTGCTCATGAATCCTTCTTGATGGCCAGAAACATTGCAGCACATAGCCAAACGAATCGGCCTAGCCACCTCCCTTGGGCTTGGGGCAATGCTTTTTCCTATTGCACCTCCAGTAATACCCTCGGTGAGCAATTTGCCTCTATCAAAGGGAAAGATGGAGCAGAAATTATGAAGGAACCCAAGCTGGTCAATGTGAGGTCGGCCGACATCTATCCTAATAGCAGCCATCGCGATGGGTCTATAACTCTATATACGAAAACTCTATTCTCCAAAGCATAGGTCATGTTACAAAGCGTGATGAGAGTAAGTGATGCAACTCGATTAAAAGTTTGAGGCCGAATGCATATTGTTTTGTTTTGAAATATGCAATGTTTATTTTGATTGTTCTAGAGAAATTGTTTAGCGAAAGGTCGACCAACATGTAGTTTTTTTAATCTAAAATTTCTGGATAGAAATTTGGTGATAGATAATGCATGGTTAGGATCTGGACAATAGTCTTGTTTCTCTATAAATAGTTGTCATATGATTGATTTAACGATGTCCATATCATGTTTTAATATAACAACAACAAAGCCTTTAGTCTCGAACAAGTTGGGGTAGGCTAGATCTGAAACCCGTAAGATCTCGAAACCACTTCATGCACTCCTGTATGGTTACTTTTTTGGTGATATTCTAGTCCTTGAGATCTTTCTTCATAGATTTCTTTCATGTCAAGTTTGGTCTACCCCTGGCATTAAATATCAACGTGTTTTAACCGTTTGCTATGCACTGGCGCTTCTGGAGGTGTGTGTTGTATATGCCCAAACCATCTCAGGTGATGGTGGACTCTCTTCAAACGGTGCTACTCCAACTTTATTACATATATCATCATTTTGTGAAGTCCTATTTTAATGGCTCAAAACCGACCTTTGTTGCAGTCCTATTTTAATGAGAAAGTCATCAGTGTCGCCGTCCACTTGTTCGGACACTTGTCACAACATTGCCATACATGTCCTTGATGAGGGCAATGTACTTTGTTGGGACTTTGTGTTTCTCCAAGACTCACCACATAACATTCCATGGTATCTTATTATAGGTCTACTCCAAGTCAATGAACACCATATGCAGGTCCTTTTGCTCCCTTTATCTCTCCATAAGTTGTACCAAGAAAATGGCTTCCATGGTTGACCTCCCAGGCATGAAACCAAACTGATTTTTTATCATGCTTGTCATTCTTCTTAAGCGGTGCCGAAAGACTCTCTCCCATAGCTTCATTCTATGGCTTATTTGCTTAATTACACGGTCATTGGTACAACTTTGAACACCTCCCTGTGTACTAATATACTCCGCCTCCATCCTTTGGCATCTTTTTTGCCCGAAAAATGAGGTTGAAAAGCTTAGTTAGCCATACTTCGCTATGTCTCTGAGGCCTCTCGACACCTCAATGAGGATACAATCAGGGCCCGTTGCCTTTCCTCTTTTCATCCTTTCCAATGTCCGCCTGACCTCAGACTCCTGGATTTGTCGCAAAACGCTTGCTTGTATAGTCAAAGGAGTCGTCTGTTTTAATAGAGGACCTCAATATGGAATCAAGTATTTGGTTGTGGAGTAGTTTTCTCCAAATTGCAACATCGATAAGCTTGAGTATTCTATAGTCTCACCTAAATAGCTTGGCGTAATCATGGTCATAGCTGTTTCCTGTGTGAAATTGTTATCCGCTCACAATTCCACACAACATACGAGCCGGAAGCATAAAGTGTAAAGCCTGGGGTGCCTAATGAGTGTCATTTTGACTTTCAAAAAATTTAGGACTTGGATCAAATTTCTTATATTCTATTTACTTGCATATTATTATATTATCAGAAACATTACTTTTTTCTTGGAATCACGTGAAAAAAGTAAGCTCTGTGCAAACTTATGCGTTCATACCAAAATATAAATGGTAGATAAGAAAATATGATTTGTGGATAATTAATTGATTTGGAAAATTCTATAAAGTTCAAGCTATTGCTTTTTAATATTTTGTCGTGTATGACATGAGACTTGTAGCATTTGTTCTTGTAGCTTGGATTAGTAAACCTATTCCCAAAAGGTATACTTTTTCAATGTAGCATTGCTTTATTCTCCTCACTTATTTCGTTATATTTTTTGTTATGTTTTTCTAATAGATAAACAAAATTCTAACTTAGCACATGTATGCATGTGGAAATCATAACTGTACTAATTATTTTAAGTACTTGTCTAATATTATAATTTTTAAATGAAGCACAACTGGAGCCAATGAAGTTTTCGGATCCCACTAATTGCTTTCCTGACCAGCAAAGGTGTTGTATACATTTTGTATGTAACATGATGCAATTTTTCTCACTGAAATTGGCTAAAGTTTCTGCAAACACAAGCTTAGTACAATTATATGGATATATAGCAGTGCGAGATTCTCGGGATTTGTTGCTTAATTATATTGTCAATCGTAGCAGGGACGATCCCATTGTGGTGAAACAGGTGCACATCTTTACTTATACACAACTATTTTAAATAATTCATTTATTTTATAGTGTAGGCCTATGTCTGTCAAATGCATAGAGTGGATGGATTGTAATATAAACATTTTATGGCATACTACAATCATAGGACCACAATCATTTTTCATTCATAAAAGTTGGATGGAAAGTAGAATTTTCTAACCTACCTTATCTGTTTTATCTCTTGTGGATTGATGCATAGAATGAAAATGATGTTAGTTATGTTCTCTGTTTGTTCTAAGGCCAGCACTGGGCGCCGGTGCGCCGGCCGAAAGTTTCGGCCGGTCTGCCCCCAGCCGCGCGAGACCGTCAGATCGCAGCTCCTCTGCTACCTTTTTCTTATCTTATCCTTGCCTCCAGCACATACAGAGAGGAGCGAGCCGGTCGGGGCCGCCATGGATGCGCGACCACGAAGCACCGTCGGCTCGCACCGTCCGCCGCGCTGTCACAACCACACACCTCGCTGTCGCTGCTCGCTGTCGTCGCGCGCGAGGTTGTCGACGTCGTGCCCGAGGTGGTCGTCGTGCCCAAGGTCGCCATTGCAGCTCCCCTGACCGCCCCCTGGTTGCAGCACCACGACACAACGTCGCATCTCCACCATCAGCCGCCGTTGCAGCTCCCCATCACCGTTGTGCCCCCGTCCCAGCAAATCGACTCCATTGCCACGGCTTTCCATCTCGCCATCGCTGCTTGTAGCTCCGCCATTGATGGTTGTAGCATCCACCGATGAAGGTCGTAGCATCGCCGGTGGCCGCTTCCAGTAAAAGAACACTAGGGGTTATTGCTTCACGCCTAGACAGTTGTAGCATCCCCGCTGCTGCTCGCAGCTCCTCGCACCGCCGGTTCCAGCATCTCCAGCGACCGGTTGTAGCATCCCCATCTAACGCTCGCAGCTCCTCGCACTGCCAGTTCCGCATCGCCGATGGACGGTTGTAGCAAAAGAGCGACTCCGGTTGTAGCAAAAGGCGACGCGGTTGTAACAAAAATGCGACGCCAGTGGTCGTGGTTGCATCTTCTCAATCATGGTTGTAGCCGCCGCCAGCCACAAACGCCAATTGTAGCAAAATCCCTCGCCGGTCGAAGCAAAATCCGGCGACGGATGCAGCAAAACTTTGTCAGCACCGTCACGGTTGTAGCTTCACCGTGAAATCATTGTAGCAAAAAATCTTGCCGGTCGTAGCAAAATACGACGAAGGATGTAGCAAAACTCCGTCAGCGCCGTCGCAATTGCAGCTTCGCCATGAAAAATCCTTGTAGCAAATTTTGAGTCGGTAGCAGCAAAACTGGATGACGGTTGTAGCAAAAAAATCATCACGATACACCCACTCTCCGCGGCCCCGCCGGTTGCGCCGCCCTCGCCGTTTGAAACATCCCCGGCCGGCGTTATGGCCACCATCTAGCACAAAGGGGGCAACTGTGTCGACGTCGATGTTGGGTCACGGCACAACAGGGTACACAAGTCAGAAAAAGTGGGGAGGGGGTGCAGCACCGCAACGGCGGGAGGGGGAAGGTGGGCACCGGCCATGGCCACCACATGGCGGAAACGGGAGGAGATGGGCGTCGTCGGTGGTGCAGCCATGGCGGAGAAGTAGGTGATGGGGAAATAAAACAGAGGAAGGAGAGAGGGGATTTGTGCGTGGATGGATAAGGGAAAATGGGTGGGTGGGATGAGCTGTGTGTGTGGCCCCGTGAGCGTCGCTGGGAAAGCGACCGGCCGAGCGTTCGGCCGGTGCGCCGAAGTGAAACGTTTTCCTTGTTCTAATGTTTCTACTTAATAGATGTGACAAGATTAATTTATCATTTTCTTAAGCAAGCATTTTCTTATTTCGTAATACATGAATATTTACCTACTCTTGGTGTTATGAATGAATATTTGCTTCCATGTGGTTAAATCTAACGACCATGATATCAAGAAGAGAATAACATCGTGGGTTGACAATTACTAAGAAAAAAACATTTCAAGTAAATATATGTGAAATGAGTGATACTTTAGCAAGTGTTAGGTATTCAAATAAAGTCGGACGCGACAATTTTTTACTACTAATATTTTTGGAACTGACTAGGGAATGGTGTCGCACAATTGCCTTCATGTGCGGCTTACTCCCTGCCCTCGTACAAGCAGACAACAACATAACAGCAGCAAAGAGTTTTCCAAATTCAAAATTTTCAAATCTTTTATCTCTGTTAACCCGATTGACTTTTCACCATTGGCTTTGCTACGATGAGGTCTTCAAAACTAGATCTCATATCTTCAAGAATTGTATTCGCCAGGTTATTAGCCACTCAGTTGCCATAAAATTTACTTGGTTATCTACTTATACACTAATGTAGAACTTTGCTTCATGGTACTTTTATGAGTTGATGCCACTTTTTACTCACTCTCTAGCTACGCATAACATTGCGCTGCAATGTGTAAAAAAAGTCATTGTCTGGTAACTTTATTGTGGCAATTGTTCGCTCCTAACATGCATATGCTCTCTCTATATGAACGAAATCCCACTGGGACACCGCCATACTGGGGCGCATGCGTGTGAGCATATCCCACATAGAATTACTAATATTCTTTTTGTTTTGTCAAATACATCCGATTGTGCTTATCACATATGATATAAACACAACAAATACTTAGGACTTCAGCTACAAGACCATTTGGGTGTTTGTTCCTATAAGTTAAATGTTATCTTTACTCTTCTAAAATTTGAGGTGTTGGTGTTGATGGCTCCACTTTGAGGATCATTATGGATTTTTGCATTGAAATGCTTGTGTTTGGAGGATGTCATACACATATGCTGTTATCCTTGCATCCATTAGGCAAGTTTATGGTTAATTATCTTTGGATGATTTATTGAACATTAAGTTTCATGTGCAATCGTCTTACGTTTGTTTCTGGGTTTAGAATTTAAGCCATCATTTATTTGAGATTCATCATTGTCAGTTGGCTCGAAATAAGAATATACACTTTAGATTACTCTTTACTTTTTACTATGTGCTACTAGCAATTACTCTGGAGTAATAATTAATAGTTGTTTTGCAGGGTTCTCTCATTGAGATGATTGGCCCTAAGAGGGGCATTAATATGCTCGGTGATGTTCTAGTTGAGTTTGACATGAGGATCAAGACAGGAGGGCAAAAAGAAGATGATGATCTGCAACTTATCGACGGTGTAGTAGAGTACAGCAAAGCAAATGCACCTTTTCGTCCATTCACAGAGCGCATTAATGGTAATTGTGGTGCAGTTGACATCACTTTAGCACGCGTTCCTGATGCAGTGGAGGCCACAATAGATGTTGTCATATCAAAAATGCAGAGTGGATTTGATTTATCTCTCAGCTCGTTTGTGTTTATTGGTGGGTCACATAAGGAGATTGAGCTCTTTTGCGGTATTATTGGTGAGTCATGTGGTTTAACAAGAAGGCATGTGATTGCTATACAGGAGGATACTTGGATGTATTTGAAGTTCAAGGTAGGTCAGAAAGGCTCTAATTATAATGATGTAGAACGGTATTGTCAGTTCAAAGCAAACATTCATGGATGTGCCTATCAAGAAATAATGCTTAAGCATGCCTCTATCTGGGTGAAGGTGACTTGGTCGATCATACCATAAAGTTGTTGTGTTCCATATTCAAATTTGAGTTGGACTATTTGATCTTGCACTGAATACATCTCTAATTGGCACCGGATCAATTTCTTCAAGCTCTAAGCTCCCTTGGAATAGAGGTGAGATTTCTCTCACTTTGGTGTACGTGGTGTCCTTGGGTATTAGTAGGGGGCTACTGCAGGTGGTTCCAGCTACCGAGGATATGGCCAAGATGCACGCGAGGACCATCTTGCTCGTGCTACTATCTTCTCGCTCCCTAGCCCAACCTTTGTCTTTCTGTAAATTGGTATAGGCGACTTTCTGTCTCTGCAAATCGGCCTTGGCGAGATGGATACGATTCAGCTGCTTCCATCGTTTAACTAGAAGCTAACAGTTAACGCGTGCTTCGCTTTGTTTTCCTGTATTCTTTTTGTGCTTGTGCGCTCCGTTGAGTTGTAAGCCTCCTAGAGTGTCCCCTTGTATTGTTTGGCCGAGGTGGTTTGTGTGGTTTGTATTTCCTGACCGGTTGATGGCTTCGTTAATTTAAAACCAGGCTCTTCGCGAGCCTTCGTTCTAAAAAAAAAGAAAATTTTGTTTCGTGGCAACGCAAGCATGCATGAGAGTTATATGCAGTACGTCCTCCTCAGTTTGAAAACCTTCTCTTCCCCTTTCTACCGCTTCCATCGTGCCGACAAGAGCAACTGTCTGCCAAAAACCGAGTACCATTTACCTACATGTGGCCCATATCTTAGCCGGGAGAGATGGATTAGTACTATAAAAATTAGGGAGCCATGCCTTTTGGCTTTACTTATAGTCCGTTTAACTTCAAATTAGTTGCACCTACACTACACTTCAACACATACAAACTCGCCGTATTTCCAGTGGGATCTTATTGGAGAGTTGAGCTAGCTCTCCTTTTGTTTCCCTGCCTTTACTAGCACAAGAAGACAGTGACATGAAGACTCAATCAGGTAACATGAAGAGTCAATCAATCAAAGTTTCAGAGTGTCTGGTGGACTAAAATTCAAATGCTTGATGCAGGTTGGCATCTTTCGCCTAATAAGTTAGCCTAGCGTTCTTTTATTAAAAGCGTTGGATATTCTTTAAAAAAAAAGCGTTGGATAGAGATAGCATTTCTTTAGTTTGTGATACTTCATTCACACTCCATTCTTCAGACTTTTATCTTTTGAACAGTTCTCTGCTTTTTCATTAAAAGGAATAAAATTTGTCTACTTCATGTTGAATACTGGTCCATTCGTGCTGTGAATTTTTATCCATCGTTGGATACTTGAAATTCTAATTCACCAGACACTGTCACACGGGCAAATTTGGAAGAGTTAATGTGTGGCGGGTACGGTCAGCCGCCCGGCACTGCTACGACGATTCCGCTGGCAGGCATAAACTGGTACCCTCCAGTGCTACTTCTCCAAAATAGTTTTAGTTCCTTTTTTTTGCTATGATTTGTTTTTTTTACTATGGCTTTAGTTCCTTTTTGCAGAAGAACATGGAGCTTTAGTTCAAACAGAAGAGACAAGGGAATGGATGCTTGCGAACGGGATCTAGTTTGTTGGAGAGTTGAGCTGGCTCTACCTTTACTAGCAGTCTAGCAGAAGAAAGACAGTGACATGAAAGACTTGATCACTCGAACAAGCAAGGTTCAAAATTCTGGTGAACTACTAGAGATTTCTTCGTTGCAGATGAACAATTTTTGCCTAGAATGTTCAGCCTCACCTTAATCAGAGAATTCAGGTGATGATCTAGCATAACATGACAGACAGATGGTGCATGCAAGATCAAGTTGAGGAGGTGTTTCATATGCCTGGTGTTAATAATAAAACCTGTCCTCCTGCATAATTGGGGCACAATTCCTTGTTTCATTTCGCACTCATGGATTGGAACACCGCATAGATTCATCTGCCTTTGCCTTTTGTGATGTTGGCTAGCTAGATAGACCCCTCTGAATTCCAAGCAAAGTGATGTTGCCTCAAGAAGAACCTACTGCATGTGGACCACTCAACCTTTCAAATCGCTTTAAGATTGATGAGATGCAATTCAAGTACCTGAAGAAGTACCAAAAGGAACGCTAGATTTTTCTTAACCAAAAGGCAGGGCACCGGTTAGTTACTGTAGGAAATAGCGACCATAAGTCCATAAGGTCAATTTGTTTTGCAGCAACAAAGCATGAGGTTACAGTCAGTACCTGTAGTCTTTCAGACACTTTCTGTGCTCATGTCCTCATATCAGTTTGTTGGTTCCTTATCTTTAATTTTCACCACTTTCATATGAGGGCCGGCAAGTGCAACTTTCTCACTTTAAATTACAGTACTGCTACTTTGTTTGCGCCCTCATCTATGTTTACTAGTGTCAGTGTAGCATTTATCTACGTACTGCCCCCATATATGTTGGCAGGGAAAGATGGATTAATTAGCACTATAAATTAGCCATGCTTTTTAGCTTCACTAGCTTTGAGTCAAAGTAGCCTTGCATAAGTTGGCGGTAGCTTTGAGTCAAAGTGGCCTTGCATAAGTTGGCGGGAAGTCGTTCGAGCTGATACTTACTCTGCCTAATAAGGTGGCCTCTTCTGGACAAGTGTGGCACAACATGTATCTTTCTTTCCTCTCTTTTCTTTTTCGAGAAAGGGCTTCCCCAATTTGTAGTAAGAGAAATCAAACTTCTTAAAGATTCCACCAAACACGCTGCACCTCAAGCCGATCAAACCATCAAAAGTTAACGCAAACCACGTATACAAACTACAACCTCCTTCCGAAATTAACTGTCGCTGAAATGAGTGTATCTAGACGCGAGTATATGTCCTATCCAATGACAAACACAGAAACAAAATTGCTATGTTTTTTTAGGGATGCTATTGGTTCTTGTTGGGGAGTTGAGCTGACCCTCCTTTTCTTGATGTACATTTACCAGCACAAGAAGACAGAGACATGAAGACCCAAAGAATCAAAGGTTCAAAAATCTGGTGAAGAAGAGAATCCTTGTTGCAGATTGTTTGCAACTTTTGCCTAAAAAGTAAGCCTATCTATTTGTTCATTGAAGCGTCGGATGGGACTAGCATTTTCTTATTTTTTGAAGCCATTGCCAAAAATGCATTGTGGCTGGACCACTGAACATCTTTCATGCCTTAACCATGCAATTCAAGAACATGAGGGAGACGAACAACTAAATTGTAAAGGTTCAGAGAGTAGCACTAGGTGGATTAGTTATCTCTCCCATTCATTTTTATTCCTGTCATGTTATCTGCTCCTTATGGTCTTCCTCAGATTGGCAACTTTCGCCAAGAAAGTATCCAATTTTAGTTAAAGCGTTGGATGAAGCCAGCATTCCCCTTTTTTAATCTGAAAAAGGGACGAAAATACGCGGCCCTTCGAAAATTCAGTTCCACGTTAGAAAATCCAGCCGACGATCTAAAAGGACAAACAGATAGTAGGTGCAAGATCAAGTGGAGGTGGTGCTTAATTTGGCTGGTGCTAATGAAAGCATTCCTCCTACATACGTAATTGCGTGTGAATGCTTGTCCATTTGGCACATCATTAGATTCACCTGCCTTTGCCCTTACTTAGCTCTGAATTCCAGCCAAAGTGATCATGTTGCCAAGAGGCCACTGCATATGGACCACTGGGCCTTGCAAATGCCTTTAATGATCCATTGCAAATGCAATTTAAGGACCCGAGGAAGTACTAAAAGGCAGGGTACGTACCAGTTGGTTAGGCAGCATAAGCTCAATTTGTTTCGTGGTAACACAATCATTTGAGCGGCCGTAAACCGAGTACCATTTGTCCATTTACCTACATGTGGCCCATATGTTGGCCGGGAGAGATGGATTAGTACTAGTATAAAATTAGCCATGCTTTCTGGCTTTATTAGCTTTGAGCGGCCGTGCATGGCATTGGCATGGCGCGCGGCGGCGCGGGAGCTCGCTCAAACTGATCATAGTGAGCAGGCCCTCGTTTACCTTCAAATTATATGCACCTACGCTACACTTCAACATATACAAACTGGCCCTACTTCCAGCGGGGATCTTATTGGAGAGTTGAGCCGGCTCTCCTTTTGTAGCTCTGCCTTTACTAGAACAAGAAGACAGTGACATGAAGACTCAATCAGGTAACATGAAGAGTCAATCAATCAAGTTTCAGAGTGTCTGCTGAGCTAAAATTCGAATTCTTGCTGCAGGTTGGCATCTTTCGCCTGATAAGTTAGCCTAGCTTTCTTTTACTAAAAGCGTTGGATAGAGATAGCATTTGTTTAGTTTGTGATACTTCATTCACACTCCATTCTTCATATTTTTATCTTTTGAACGATTTTATGCCTTTTCATTAAGAAGAATAAAATTTGGCTACTTCATGATGAATACTGATGCATTCGTGCTGTGAATTTTTATCCAACGTTGGATACTTGAAATTCTAGTTCACCAGACACTTGAAGCTTCGGATTCTGGCTGCAGATTGGCAACTTCCGCCTAAAACGTTTAGCCTGGCTTTCTTTTTCTTTTTATTAGAAGCGTTGGACAGAACTCACTGCTTCCAATTTTAATACTTTATTCATACTGCATTCTTCAGATTTTCTTTCCTGGGCAATCACGATTCATTAACACGAATAAAACTTTGCTAGTTAATGACCAAAACTGGCTGAAAAGTTCCCCTACTGACCGGAACGGACACCATACAACATGACAATTGACAATGGTTTCACGCTCCATCCTTCAGAATTC
The DNA here is from genome assembly GCF_003073215.2 of Triticum urartu. NCBI lineage: Eukaryota > Viridiplantae > Streptophyta > Magnoliopsida > Poales > Poaceae > Triticum > Triticum urartu. The sequence continues at coordinate 49,239,855 of NC_053026.1, read as the reverse complement.
ACCCTCAAATGCCAACCTTTTCTCTTCCAGCTCAACATCCATTTCATTCCATCCATCATCCGAATAATAGTATCTCGGTTGCGTGCATTGATCGATAGGGCATTTGAAACCTGGCGGCGACCTATGCTAATCATTTTTAGCATGATGACTAGCTCTGAATTCCAGGAAAAGTGATGTTGCCAAAAGCCAATTGTACATGGAGCACTGAACTTTGCATGCCGTTTCAAGAACCTGATGAGAAGAAGAAACAAAAGGAAAGGAAAGGAAGGGGGGGGGAGCTTTTGCTTGCTTTGAGTGGCCGTGACATGGCGGGATTTCACTCAAACTGCTGACAGAACCGGGCATCAGGTGTGCACTGCTCCATGATACACGAACCGTACCTAACTCGATCGCGCTGGCTGAACTGCTGGTGTCGCGTACGAGTGGCAGCATCAGTGCAACAGAGCGTGTGCTTCAGTTCATTTTCAGTCTGGTCCCCGGTTGGATTGTACTGTACTCCTATGTTCAGATGGCACCGACTAATTACCATTGATCAGGGGCGAAAAAAGAAGAAGAAAAAAACCACGTGTTTAGTCTTTTTTTAACACAGTACAGATACAGATGCTCATACATACGCACACAGACTCATGTTTAGGTTATAAAAACTACTGTTACTAAAGTGCTGATCGTTTTTGCGTGTCCCTTGGAAAAAGAAAAAAATAATCATTTCTGCATCTAAGAAAGTACAGGTACTAATCATTTTTCCGCTTTATGTTTTGTTGTCCTTTGCCCATCCTTCTTTTTTTCCAATCATTACGTGGTACTACCAGTTTAAATTTGATGGGGGCGAGTAGTGCAAGTGTGCGCGCAACTAATCTCCACCTTTTAATTACTGCGATGTACCTTTGGCGTATATTCGGCAGCGCACAAGATACTAGCGCTACAAATTAGCCATGTTGTCTTGCTTTGCATAGTTTGAACGTGCGGTACCTCGCGCTGACTTCATATTTGGAGGTTGGATGTGGTGATATGACATGCTCTTCATCCATTCAAATATTGACGTTACCAACATTTCAAGGCGTGCGATCCTTTTACCGTGGGCCACAGTTGCTTTACAATATAAAGCGGCGGGAAAACCCTCTTTCACCGTCTACCGTCGGCCACATCAGAGCAACCCATAGGAAACACCGCCGCTGATAGGCCCGCCACAATTTGGCCCCTGTCGCCTCTGCTAATCCATTTTCGGCCCTCCCATGCTTCATCGCAGCCCCACGCCCGTCGTTCGGCCGCGCCACCCCTTTCATTGCTAGATCTCAAGGTAAAATTTCCCAACCTTTCCATGCAGATTTAGTTTAGCGGCTCATATATTTGTGTAGATGGCATATGATTCGCAATATGTGTACATGGATCCGATGGCGGAGCTAATGTATTTTGATGATCCGTCGTCATATTCGAGCTTTGAGTCCGAGTGTAAAATGATGGACACTAACGAAGACAAGGTAATACTAATGGTTGTAGAATGGATAGCATCAACCGGAAGGAAGAGGAAGCGTCCAGGATCGCAGGTTGCTCATGCGACATTTCACCGAAACAGTATTGATGGCCACGAGCGGCTTATCCTCGACTATTTTTGTGTCGGGTTGTACCTTCCCCTCGTACGTCTTCCGGTGACGCTTTCGTGTGACCGAACAACTGTTCAGTTGAATTGGTTTTAGTTCAAAATTGAACTAGAACTAAAACCACGACAAGTATTATGGAGAGGAGGGAGTACTATTCATCACGCAAGCTGCATGAACTTTCATAAAGAATTATGTCCATGACATAATTGTAATAGCAAAAGAAATTCCATGAGCTGTTCTTGATGAGAGCTCTTCGTCTGAAGTTACATGTAAACCAGACAACATGAAAAAAACGACAATCCCTATAAAAGGAAATCGTAAGGAAGATCCTCCAAAATGTCTATGAAATTCTTTTGAATCAAAGAAGAGGTCTTTGGTCTTTGTTCACACTTAGTTTAGTTTTTTGTTGTCCTCCTCGGCATTTTATCCATCCTTTATTGGAAAAAAACAACAACTGGCGTTCCTTTCCAGTGATTACCACTTTGATGGGGACAACAAGTACCGTGAGTGTGTGCTGATCTAGTCTTCCCTTTAATTACTCCGCTAACCTGGTCTACATTCAGTACACTAGCAGATGCTACAAATCACACATGCTTTTTTGCTTTTACTTGGCTTTGATTGATTAGTCGCTTTGGTCGAGTAGCCGTGCACGTCGTCGGATTTTGTCATGGCGCGCGGGAACTCGCTCAAACGGCTGAACTCTCACATGGCTAGACATGCTGTCCTGTGCTACTACTACTGTGTGAGTACGAGTAGTATCCAAGTAGTTCTAGTGTGGAAGATTTGGGATCGAGAGGTCGATCTGTAGCCTGTAGGCCAGAGGCAGGCTTAATCAATGGAGGCAGTAACTAATTCCAGCCAACTTTCCGTGTGCATACATACACACATATGCGTAGTACATTAGTACTAGCACATACTGTTTCAGCTCCCAGGTTTCAACGATGCAGATACACTAGTTCAGTTCAACGCCGTGGTTGAAATGCAGCGCAGGGATAAAATAATTCGCAGTGTCAGCTATATATATGCGTGCGCACGGACGCAAGGTATAGGATCCTAGGAGTACTTCTCTGTATACTGTGTTTGTAATTTGTAAATTCTGCCAGCCATCAGTTCTAGGGTTCTAGCTGGCTCCTGCCGGGCGGCGTGCAGTAGTAAACTACAGTAAACTGCAAGATGATGAGTTGACACCCATCGAAGTTCACTTTTACTACTACTACCCTGGGGTCTGGGGTTGAAATTGAAGATTCGGTTGCATTGACATGCCAGCTTAACCTACACACAGTACGGTACAAACTCCATGTGAGGTTAAGCTGGCAGTCGAAAATCGAAATCGAGGGCCTGCCTCACGTGCATGCAGCAGCAGCGCTCCAATGGCGATGGTTAAAGCTGGACGGAGATCTGCTCTTCCTCTTCGCCCGTCGCGTCGCATGCATGCGGAAGCTTCCGGTGAATTAAAGAGACGCTGCGTCCGATGGGGGCGTTGACAAGTTTCAACTCCGCCCAAGGCCAAGGCGGTGAAACTTGTGGGGTAAACGAGGTGGTGATCCGGCGTCGGTAACGGGGCGCCGTGAGATCCATGGCGTCCTCGGTTAATTTAACCAACTAACCTGTCTCCTCTCTTTGTTGTTCTTTTGGTAGTAAAAAACTCGCGAGAACCAATGCTCGTCCCAAAGATTTTACCAGCTCGTGGTGGCAGCATAGCATATCTGTCGCGGTCAAAGAGGTAAAGGGCCAAATTACCGCTTTCCTGACCCCAAAGGCGTCTGCAGTGTGCTTCAAGTACAAAAAATGTGTCTCCTACTGTGTTTTTCCAGTGGTTCTGGAACAGTGAGAGCACTGCCGAGTGACACTGGCCAGTGCGGTGCAGCGCTGGTACGCTTCTGTTTTTCCTTCCTCCTGTTTGATGCGCCGGTGTCTCCTACCAGACAGTTCAGTTCCTGTAGGCGGAATTCAGACGTCCCAACACACCGATCGTCTTGCGCTTCGGTTTCTGTCGTCGAAGGCAGTTCGGTTCCTTCTGCCCGGGAAGCAAGTCTTTGGTATCTCTTCCACGTCTCGTCCCTTGGGCAAAGCTAGGCCGTAGGTGCAAACAACACGGCATGAGTACGAGAAGATACGGAGTAGAAGTACAAGGAAGATCATGCTTGACGAGTACAATGTATGTATGTACCTGTCTATCTATCTGTCTGATGTAGAGTGCAATGCTCATTTTCTGATACACGCATACAGCATTCGGAAGCTAGAGTTTGTGCATAGCGCTAGCAGATGACTTTTATTTATACAGCCTTCAAGTCTCATCTTTGCAACAAAAAAAAATCCTTCTTTAGGGCAACTCCAACCATCAAAACGCCTCTAGACATCCGGACAGTGTGGTCTAGATACTTTTTGCCATCCAACGCGGTGCATTAACGGATCTGTTCGGACATTTGAATTCCCTCATACGAAAACAAACTCGTTGGAGGTTTGGGGAAGTTCGAACACCCATCACGTTGGACTCCGACACACTCGGCCAACCAAAACCCCTCTCCCGGAGCCCTTTCCCCCACTCAGCCCCTCCCCCCTTGCTAAGTATCCGCACCGACCAAGACCATCATCGCCTTTATACCACTCCAATCGTCGCCTAGTTCTAGCCGGAGCTTCGCTGCTCCACCCAAGTGCCTTGTACTTCGCCACCGTTGCACCCTAGATCCAAACGCAGCTCGGCTATTGTCCGCCCCTACCGATGGCATCCATGGCGAACACCACGACATGTAAGTGTTCGACCAAAATGTCAGTGGGAAACTTTTTTTTTGACTTTTCTCCGTGTTTAACATGAAGCAAGCATGATGGCTGGTACTCAGTGAGGGCGGATGCATTGTTGTGTGACGCATCATTGGTCATAATTGGGCGGTTGTACGCATAAAGCGAAAATGGCAAGATGTTTTGGCAACATGTGCATTCTTGATTCCATAAGGGCAAAGCACTGCGTGCCCTACAATTTGGATGTGATCCGTGATCGCGGTGTGAAGTCGCTACTCCATCGATGATACACCATTTCAAACGCCGTCATGAAGTATATTACGGTGTGACTGCAGAATTGGAATAAGTTTTGCTTTTTGTTGCTCTACGTGTTGGTCAGTTCACTTACTCAATGTTGCAACTCGATGATCATGTCATTGTGTAGCCTGGATGCGTTGCCACGTTGTATCAAAGGACGGAGGGCAAGCCTTTCAAATTGATGCATTGTTGAATGAAACTCAAGGGGCACAACATCTAGGTGAACAACATGTGTTGATGAAGAATTTCAAGCCCGAGGAGTGATAGTTTGAAATGAATGCCGCTTTCGAGGAGTATGATTAAATTTGGAACCGATGAATTTTAAAATTTTATTGGACGTCCGACGCTTTTATTAGGATTCAAATGTATAGTTTAGGTTCTACTGATCGATGATTCAAACTGGAGTTGCATAGCAGACATTTGGCTTAGTTTTATTCTTAAAAAAAATAACAGACATTTTGGTGTATAGGTTTAGATGGCCGCCCTCCTATCCGTTATCGACAAACACTTTCGAGCGTGTCAACAATATTTCTTGTGTCCGTTTCAATGAACCGCGTTGAAATTGCCCTTACTCCTCGACCGCACGCCACACAATCAGGAAACGAGAAGAAGAAGAGGAGACCATGTTCAGCAACATGCATGATGCATGCTCCCTAATCATGCATTTGCCGTGTGATTAACTGCACATTGCAATCGATCAAGCTACTAGTAGTACTATTTATTAGCCGTCTGTCAGCATCAGAACAGATGGGCAATTAGGGCTAATCCGATCCGCGTCGGCTTCAATTCAACCTGCCCGCGAGGGAAAACGGGAAGAAAGAAAACCGCTTTTTCAAAGGGATGGCATCTCCTTTCTGCTTTACACATTGACACATCGTATTCGCTGCTCATACGATTTCAATTTTGGGCAGTATAGTATAGTATTTCGCGGTGAACTGCTTTTCGAATGCCACTCGACAAAGTGGACGGACAGTTGTGATGTGAGCTACGGAGTATAATAGAATCAGCTTGACTTCATAGGGGTTTTTCATCGTGCCCCACATGTCGGCGACTCGTGGAGGGAGCAGAACAGAGGAGAGCAGAGGATAAATAAATAAACTTTAGTACTCGTAGAAGCATTTCGACTCCTCTGTTGCATAGGCGGGCAAATGTACAAAACTGGGGAAGGAGGGTGACCCGTCCACGTCGCATGCATGATCGGCTCTTGATCCGTGTCGTGTCAGTGCCCTGAGTCCTGCGTCGACGCCGGCGACGGCATGGTGGACGCGGTCCTGCCGGTGGTGCCCGTGGTCGCGGCGGAGGACGTGGTGGCCGAGGACAGCCGCGGCGGCGTCGGCGACACCTGCTTGATGGCCACGTTGGGGAGGAGCCCTGGGGGCGAGTCTCGCCGGCGGTCGTGCTCCTTCACCAGCTCCGTCGCGAACGCGTCCAGCTTCTCCCGGTTGGACTTCTCGGACAGCCGGCGCCCCCGGAACAGCTCCGCCTCCACGTTCCGCTGCGTCAGCATCCCGTCCGCGATCGCCACCACCTTCCGCGCCTCCAGCGACCGGAGCGCCTTGATCGAGTGCGCCGGCGCCGCCGCCTGGAACCAGTAACTCGTCGCTGTTAGTGTTTGAAACAAGGGAGACGGCAAGAATGGGGGGACGGGATGAAGCTCTGTGGCTTGGCTGACCTGGATGCGGACGTAGTTGCGGCCGCAGGTGTGGCCGAATGCCATGGCCACGGCCTGGTCGACCATGTCGGCGACGCCTTCGGCGGTGAGGCGGACCATCTCGGCGGGGGACGGGGAGCGCGGGGGGATCGGCGTGCGCCACCCGGCGGACGGGGTGGCGGAGCCCGAGGCGGTGCCGCCGGAGGAGGACCCGGAGCCGATGGAGACGACGAGGAGGTCGTCGACGCCGGCGGCGAGGGGGAACTCCTGCTTGTTGTGCAGGACGTGGGTGATGGCCGCCGCGGCCGGGTTGCCCATCGCTGCCACGCCGCCCGACGCCGCGGCGATGGCCGTAAGGCCGTTCACGGAGCGGACCGCGGTCGCGGCCGAGCCTCCGGCGCAGGTGGCCGCGCAGACGTCGCGGAGGCGGAAGTCGAAGCTGTCGCTCTCGACGGCGTCGGTGCGGGAGAAGAGGAACGGCGCGCCCGTGGCCAGGTCGTAGCACGGCACCAGCAGCGGCGCCACCGTGTCCCTCAGCGTCGCGTCGCCGAACACCCGGCGGAGCGACGACGAGGACGAGGACGCCGACAACGAGGACTTGTCCGACGACCTCTCCCCGCGCCGGAACAGCGCGGCCCACCTCCCGCGCCATCCACCTCCACCTCCGCCCCACCCGCCCTTCCCGAGGCCCGCCGCCACGAACGCCAGCGCGTCCGCGGCCGTATACTTGGGCCGCCCGTCAACACCCCTCACAAACAGCATCGCCGCGAGCACGCCGCCCGCGCCGGCCCCCGCGGCGGCGTCGAAGAAGTCGGCGACGCGAGCGTCGGGGTCGCCGGCCTTGGCCCGCAGCGCGGCCTCGAGCCTGGCCAGCGCGGCGGCTGCCAGCAGCGCGTCCCCGGGGCCCGGGCCGCAGCCGTCAATGGCCAGCACCCGCACCCTCGCGCCCCCACCGCCGACCGGCCCTCGCCCCGGCGTGCCCGGCAGCGAGCACACCCCGCCCCCGCTAGCGCCACCACCGTACAAGAACTTGCTCTCGAGGAAGGAGAAGATCTCGTAGCTCAGCTTGCCGAGGTCCACGTCCACCTGCGGCTGCGGCGGCGAGGCCATCGGAGCAGGGAGTAATGGCGGAGGGGGAGTGGGAGCTTTCGTTGGCTGGGATGTCCTTATTTACTCTCCCGACTGCGCAGCTGAACCGGGCAGAGCCCACCCCGCCTCCCCGCTTATAAATCGGAGAGACGACGCTACAGTACGAGCGGTACTGTACAGTACAGTACGAGCCAAACCCGCAACGCAACTGTAGAAGGCGTATTCCTACTGAACCCGCGTCCACGGAGGGAGGCAGCGGTGCGCGCTTGGCGGGTACCACGGATGCCCCGCTGACGCGTGGGACCGGAGGCCGCTGACACGCGATCCACATTCGGCGGGTCCGGGCGTCAGTGGGCCGGCACGGGCCGCACGTGCGAGCGACGGGATCGGGGCATGGAGCTCCGCTCAGCGGGGGTGGGGCCGGCCAGCTAAGTTTCCACGGGCCCGCGCTGCCAGTGGGCCTGCCCGGGTAGGTGGGCTGCGGGATCAGATAGATATCAGAGTGACCTGGCCGGCCACCTTTCTTCCTCGCTCGCTCGCCTGCCTGGCTGGCTGGCTGCAGCATGCAGCAGCAGGTTCGCGTAATTGCACGGACGCATGCACGCGTACGCGCAATACGCACGAACGGTACCACCCTAGCTAACTATAGCTTGATCAGTTGGTCTAGCGCGGTAGGCTGTGGAGTTCGTACCGCCGCGTTCATGGTCGCGGCACGTACGTCGTCTGGCCTATCGGAGGCCGATGCTTATTGGCGACCCAATGCGATGTGCCACTCATCATCGTAGGACGTCCTCTTGCGTCTCTGCGCGCTCCGTCGATGATCGATCGGTCGACCTCCGTCCGTATCTTGTTCTACGCGTACGCATGCATTATTGCAGTGACGACATGTGTATGCTGTAGTACGCAATACAGTTGGAGGAAGCTTGTGCGGTCGATCACGTACACGCACCCTTTGGTCCAGCTGGGTGGTCGAGGTAAAAGGGACCGAGAGCATCTACAGCCGGACTTGATAAATTCGGCCCTTCAAACGCCGAGCACTTTTCAAAAAATGCAATCCACACCCGGACACCTCAATTACCATATTTTAAATCCAGATAAACTCATGTAACTATGTCGACGCACACGCATCATCTGGGTACTCCATTACACTACGCTAAACATGTCATCATATTACCAAAATTTGGCATGTTTGATTATGGTGGACTTCATCCACGGCTGCCATTGCCCTTTCCGGCGCCCTTGTCGTCCTTTTCGTGGAAGTATCGGTCGAAGACGCAGTACAGATCGAGCCGGGTCTGCTCGTCGCTGGAGCTGTCCTCCTTCTCCTCCTTCGGTGGCAGTTCGGCCATGGCACGGACCGCCTGATTCTGCTCCTGGGCAACGGCGCACATGTTGATCCGCTGCCGATTCTTCACAATACGGACGCGGATGGCTTTCTCCGCATCAGCTGCCTCTGCCACGATACGGGCCTCGGCGGCCCTCCTCCCCACGACGGGCCGCCCGTTCCCGGTGGGACTCATACTCTGTCCGACCGATGATGGGGAAGGAGAGGTGTTTCAGCCGGGACAGCGAGGATCCAGCACCAGAGGACCCGAGTGCCTAGTGAGCCGACGCTATGGCGTCATGGCGGACGGATCTGTCCGTCGGCCGGGCGCTGTCCTCCCGGGAGCGGCGCAGTGCAATGCGGACTGGCATTGACTCCTCCAACCCACACGGGACGACACCCCAGTCGACTGATCCGAACTGGTCGGAGTCTGATCTGCTGCCTGCCATGGAGGAGAAGGCCAGAAACCAACGGAGGTAAGTTCGGGTGGCGGAGGAGAGTGGAGGGAGTGGAGTGAAGTGGCTAGGGTTTGCTCCTGCGAGAGGATGGGGACGAATATAAATGGGGTTGGGTGAGTCAGCATGGGCCAGGTCCGACGTGACGGGCGTGCCCGGGCACCCCCATATTTGGGCTGGATATGGGGTGCCGGTCAGACAGAGCGTTTGATGCCCGTTTGAGGCCTCTGTCTCGGTTGAAAAAACGTGACCGGGCAGCCTGTCCAGGTGTACGAGGCGGATTTTGAAAGGTCCGACTGTAGGTGCTCTAAGAGAAAGATCTTACACGCTGTCTGTTGGACTTGGGAGTACTGAAATGAGAAAATGATCCCATGGTACTTCTTTTTTGCTGGTTTGAATTAAGTTTTATTTCAAAGTAACAGCCTTACATTCTGCTAATACAAGATTATGAATGAACTGCGCCTGAAATCGCTTATATGTACGGAAATACTAACTCTGAGCCGAGGCGTTGAATGATCGTCGTCATCAAGATCACGGTTGACATCTTGCACCGGAGAACAACCGACAAACGGATCGAACAGCTGGTGCGTCCGAGTATTATATATTTTGCGTGGACGGATATGAATCATGATTCATGCATGCAAATGCAATCACCCTAATATCATTATTATTATCATTATTATTATTATTATTGCTGAATGGCTCATCGCTCTAACATCATATCGCGCGTTGGTGGATCGACGTCGCAGCTAGCTAGGATCAGTGTGCAGTACGAGTACGCGCACGGCATTGAACGAGGCCTTTGAACTTGATAACCGGCCGGCCGGAGCAGTTATTAGTTAAACTGCAGATTGGTTGAACTTAGGTGCGTGTGGTAACTGCGGCTTGGTTGGTGCGGCCGTGCTGCGCGCAGCTTTTTCACCGCCGTCGCCGTCAGGTTTGACACGTACCATCAATCGTCGTATCATTGCGGAAAGGGGTTTGTTTGTCGACTATGCATTCATGGGTCGACAAGGCAATCGGAACTGCATGCCACGTACGCATTTCATATGCCCATGCATATCCACGCTGTCCATGTGTCAAAAGCAGCCAGCTGCCAGCAGATAGTACGTTTTTATTTCCTCACTGCCTTTTAAAATGTTTGTAAATTTCATTAGGAGACACTCCTCCGATCCATATTAATCTCGCTGATTTAGCACTTTATTCGCTTTTGTTTACTCAGCATGTTAGCTTTGACTTAAGTCAAAGTTTAAAAAGGATTGATCAAGTTTATAGAAAACAATCTACACTTTCACGATAACAAATATATATGATATGAAAATGTATTCAATGATAATCTAATGGTATTTATTTGGTACTGTCAATGTTTTTGTTTTTGTAAACTTGATCAAAGTTTATAAAATTTGACTTGAGACAAAGCTAATATGTGAAGTAAGTAAAAACGAAGAGGTACAAAATTATACTAAATCAGCGACAATTAATATGGATTAGGGGGGTAGTATTTTAGTTTGTGAGCTGCATCACTAGCAATTAACTATTTGCTATTTTCATACCCATATATTTGACTCTCTTTCTTTGCGGGAAAAATACTTATATTACTCACGTAGCATCGCTATCAAAAGTAGATTGTGTGACAACCTCATGAGGGCTTGAACCAAGCCAAACCATAGTGCGGCCAGAGCTCCTATCATAAGATGCCAACAAATGGTTTATGATATTTTGAGTAATGTGAGTAATACAAGAATTTCATTATTCCATAAGTTGCTTGATTTCACGAACAATAGTATTGTTTCCTGATCTGTCCATATCTCCCTTACAAACTAAATTAACAGCCTCCAAACAATCTGACTCAATTACTAGTATTGGTCATTGACTCCATTTTAATGCCAGAGATAATCCTTCTTTAATCGCAGATAATTCAGATTCTAGTGCATCATGGCAATGAAGAAGATGTTAACAAGCACTGAAAATAACATCACCCTCATGATCACGAAGAACCATACCGGTGCATGTTGCATTACACGTATCATCCACACTTGTTCGTGTACATATATGAAAACATTTATTACATGGGAATTTCTAGATACATAGATCACGTCCCTGGTTTTTAGTTTTTTGTACTCATCAAAGACATATCAATACCCTTTTCTGAAGATTCTATAAACCTATACATCCAAACAAAGAAATCTGAAGAAGAAAAATGTTTCTAATTGTATGACGAGGACTGTGGAGCACCCTTCCATGCAAGCGGCGATCTCTGCATCGTCGAGGTGGGAATGTAGGTTTGGGAAGGCTGATTTAGGGTTAGTCTTTTGGGTGACTTGAAAAATAAGTCGTCTCTCCCCAGCTTTAAAAATAAGCCGCTTCCTAAATCTGTTGAGATTTCTAAATTATTATCCCATAATTACTTTAGAAGCCTCAAGGAATAAGAGAGACGTGATATGTGAAAAGCTCAAGACGAGGTGACTTATTTTTTAAGCTGCCAAAAGAACCATTCCTTAGTGATGCGTTAAGTAACAAGTATGTGAACAAAAGGAACGTAGAGAGGGAGAGGGCACCTCCTGCACCCACTTCAAAAAAATACATTCTAAACATGTTTTAAAATGTCAAAAGATTCAAAAGAAAATTTTACGAATACATGTTCGCAAATGTGTGTGCGCTGCACAAAGTTTTGTGAAAAAGATATGTTTTTATTTTGTTTCCGCAAAAAAAGACAAATTTCAGTGCTTATAAATAGTGTTTCATGACATAATTTTTTGTCTTTTTTGCACAGACCACACAAAAAGTTAATTTTCTGTGAAACTTTATGCACGCACATTGAACATGGAGACGTAGCCGTGCAACATTTTTTAGATTTTTTTTAACATTTGGAAATGTGTTTTCTGAAGTGGGTTCATATATATCCGGGTTTATCCATGCACTTCTTGGTAGAGAGGCCGTCATTTGTGGGAACCAATGAGATATTTTGTAGAGTGGGTAATGGGTGGCTTTTCACAATATATTTCAGGATGACATAGCTAATTTGACCATTAACTTTTGTGTAAGGGTGTTCTCTCACATCACCAAAGCATCATCGAATAAAGTATACACCAAGTGACTTGAGCGAGTTTTGAGCAGTCAACACATACGTACGCACAGAAGTTGCGCCCCCCACACGTGCGCCAGAATGTGTAGACCAAGCGACGAGACCAGCTTGGTTTGGCCAGCCATGGAAAGCTCCAGTTAACGTGCTCCGATCGACCGTCCTTATCCCGGACGTAAAGTACTTAAGCTTCATCACAAGTCTTATTAATCTCCATTAGTGTGCACGTACGCAGAGGCGATGAAAAGGCAGATAGATACCTGAAGGAGGCGACGACGACTACGGTGGTTGACGCGTGCACCGGCGCCTAGCTCCATGGATGGAGGCCATCATGCCGCATCGTGCATGCATGTTTCACACGTACGCCACAACCCCCGCCCGCACGTACAAAGAGAACAGGATCGGCATGATTACCGTTGGTTTGTCCAACTAAACTAAATTATCTCGCCGGTCAAGTAGACAGCTTTGGCTTTGTTAATCTTATAATTTGCCCCTAATCCCCGCAAGAAAATACTGCCGCTAATCATTGTAGAATAAAGTGCTACGTACAAATGAAGGCCACCGTCATAGATGATGCATGATTCTGAAGCCTTGGGCGCAAGGAAACAGAAGATAATCAATTCACTTGATTAACAGGGGTGGCAACAGGGAGAGGATTTGTAGCACGCAGGGACGAGAGCATGCATATTTGCGGCCGCCCGATTGTCTTTTGATTTAAAAACTGATTACTTTGTGTATATGCTTTAGCCCTTAATTATTTTTTATGGGTCCTTGCGCGTGGCATTTTGCAACCTCTGACAGCTTCACCCGTCCCATCTTTCTTTTTTTTTTTGACTTTTAATTTCGAACCGTTTGTATCTTTTGAGCGGTAAGTCCAATTTAATTTTTGTTTCCAGACTCATGTTGCTTGTGGTGGGAGCTTTCAAATAAGATCTATTTTAAATACATTTTGACAAATTTTCATAATAGCTTAGGTTTCAATTGTTGAAACTTGGTACGGGTGAACGACAAAATCGCATGTTTTAGAAACTGAAATTTAAAGTTTGGTGTATCCTCATGCGGAAACCAATCACTTTGTTGGCCGAGAGGCAAGTTTCAACTACTAAAACTTGATGAAACGATGGTAATAGCAAGTTTCAAAAACTAAAACTTAAACACTAAACCCTAAGCTCAAAAGCCCCAAGTCCTAAGTCCAGAGCCATAAAACCCTAAAAACATATGAAACTTGGTAAAACTTAATGTTTGACTACAAGTTTCAATATTGAAAACTTTGACTTTTTTTGTCAAAATTTATTATAGATTGGTCCAGTATCTCACAAGTTCTCGTCGCGACAAACACGAATATGCAAACGAAAACTTAATTTGAACTTTTGGTTCAAAACATATAGTAGATTGATATTAAAATATGAAATGGAAAGAGTATGAGAGGTGGGATGGATGGTGCATGCACCTCTGCTGAAAGCTGCCAAAACCATGCATGGATGGACCAAACAACATATAGTAATAAAATGCCTAAGACTAACAAATTTGTTGATCTTAGGGCATCTCCAATGGCAACCGCAAATTTCCTTCCGCATCCGTCTGCGAGGGGGGAGGGGGGGGGGCAGTTCGCGGACACAGATGTGGGAGGCCGCCATCCAACACTATCATGTACATGTCTGCCAGTAAAGGGCAATTTCAAATTCAAATTTAGTCGGACGCACACACCGCGTCGGACCACACCAACGCCGAATTGCATGCCCTATCACGACCAAAAAGAGACATGTATGCTTAGTTTTTACATGCCTGAATCCAAAAGAACATCAGTCCGGCCATCCCTGCAATTTTGTGCCCTGCCGAACCGGCAATCCCAGCCGTCTACTCCTTGATCAAGGTGTCGTCGTCGCCGCGTAGACAGCCTCCGCCTCCGCCTCGGCATTCACCTCCGTTGTGTCCTCATTCTCAGCCGCCGCCAACTAATGTTTCTGCCGTTGCAACATCTGGTAGCAGACGGATTGCACGATCATTCTAGCGTCGGCATCCAAAGAGTCCACATTTAAGGTCAACATCTTGGCGTCCTCAGCATTGGCGGCGATCTTTAACTTCTTTTCCTGGAGTGCGTCCTTCCTCTCTTCGATCTTGGTCTACCTCTCTTCGAGCTTGAGCTTCTTGTCCGTCACCTCCATCAACAATTTGAACCTCTCTGCCTTTTTCTCCTCCTTGAGGTCCGAGCGCTTCACACATGCCTCCTCCTTTGACACGATGCCCTCGAACCTCTCCATCATCTTGGTCGCCACACCTTCTCTCTTCGCCCTGTCCTCCTCCCATTTCTTCCCCCATAAATTTCTTCTAACCTTCTTTGGCGGTTCTTGGGTAGGGTTGGTAGGGTCACCGTCTTTTTTTCTAGTTGGCTTGGGCGGCGGTCTTTGCTATGAAAAGGTTCTACTTCAGTTGCCCATTCAACTTCCAACCAACAATGCATGGTTGTGAAGTTTTTCTTATCCAATTTCTTTTACACCAAACAAGCACGAGAAGGCTACAAAACCAGGGTCGGGCCCACTGTTGTGCCAAATGTGCGGCCCGCACAGGGCCCATAATTTTGAGGGGCCCCAAATTTTATATGTAGGCCTAGTGTTTTTTTTAAATTCCAGATCAAGGTCGCACTGGGCCGCGAGGTGTTGGAGCTGGGCCTATGTGGCTATGTCTTGAGCGCTGCGCTACGCTACCCTACAGGCTACAGATTGTGAGTAAGATGGAAAAACTGATCGTTCCTAGAAAACGATCGTAAGATGGAAACATGCCGTCCGTAAAGAAAAACGAGATCTTTGTGCTATGCTACATGCTACGATCGGGAATCGGGATCGTCTCGAACTCTCGATCAGGCACTGTTCTCGATCACGAAACCGTCGCGTCGGCGATCCGGTGATGCTACTGGAAACGGGATCCACGGATCGTCTCGTCGCCTTCGCCTCATCGGCCCTTCCTGTTCCTGACTTCCTCTCCCATATTTCATACTCGTTGGCTCGTTGCATCGTCGGATCGATCCGTGACCGACTCCAGCCTCTAGGTGCTTAGTGAGTCCTTTTTTCGATTAAATTTAGTTCCTACTCATAATTCCTAATTTCCGAATTATTTTTTTGCATGGATCGTTACTTCGTGTCTTCATTAGAGTGGCATGAATGTTTTCCCAATGCAAGTATTGCATATAGAGTTCTGTTGACCATTCCTGTGACAGTTGCATCGGCAGAAAGAAGTTTTTCTAAGTTGAAGCTATTGAAGTCCTATATGCATACTACTATGACACAACAAAGACTCAACGATTTGGCCACAATAGCACTTGAGAGTGAAGTGTTGGAGAAGATTGGTTACGAAGATATCATTGAAGATTTCATTTCAAAGAATACTAAAAGAACGAAGATTTTCAAATAAATAGCAACCGGGAGTTTAATAGGTATGATTTTTATACATGCAATTGTTATGTAAGACATTATATTATATACATTATAAAAATTATGCTTCATATATATATACATTATAATTGCTCGTTAGTTCATTTTTTAGTGAGATAGGGCCCCATTCTTTAGTTTCGCACAGGGCCCGGGATTTTGTCCGCCCGACCCTGTACAAAACAATGCATATCCAGCTAGTGAGAAACAAAACAAATGCATGTCCCGCTAGTGATCAACTAACTATGCATATCCAGCATGTGAGAACAAGATTAAGCATATCCGGCTAGTGAGCAACAAAACAAATGCATGTTCGGCAAGTGATGAATAAAACTAAGCATATCTGTATGGTGATCAACAAAAGAATGCATGTTCGGCTAGTGCGCAACAAAAGAATGCATATCTGGCTAGTGATCAACTTACTTGCTCGATGATTGTGCACTGCTAGGCCACCATGTGATGAGATGCTTCAAGTGCCTGCAATACTTGGACACAGCCTCTTGGATGGTGTACCATCGATGGTTGAGGAACTTCTATTCATGGTTGCAGATAACCGCGTCGGAGTAGGGTGCGAAATGCTTATGTTCATGGAAACATATGTGAATGTTGTTCCAAAAGGTTGTGCCCTTTTGCTCCGTGCCATGAAGAGGATCGAGGCTAGTGGACAACCGTGCATCACACAACAGCTCGTCCTCCTGCATGTTAAAGCTTTCTCCTCTATCCTTCTTCTTCGGATCTCCGACTGTATTGGCCGGATCATCGTCCTCACCATCCTACCCTCCTCTTCCCCCTATGGCTGCTGCTGTTTGGCGGCCCAATGTTGTTGTTGTTGTTGTTGTTGTTGTTGTTGTTGTTGTTGTGTGTCCACGCCGGTCTAGGCTTTGGACTGTTGCATGGCCGTCTAGGTGTAGGAGTGCTGCTGGTAGTTAACGCCTTAACGGACTAGGTGGGATCTGAGTCTGCCACCTTCCCATCCTCCTCCTCCGTGGCCTTCTTCATGGATGATGTCGAGCATCTCCCTGTCAAGATCATAGTACGTAGGCTCCCCCACTCTAGGCATTGTAGCAAACAGCGTGCGGGCAACCATTTGCTCCCTGGCCAACATCCGCGCCCGGATGGGTTGCGGCGAACAACACTCGGAGAAGAGCGGCGCTGCATTTACGTCGATGATGTAAAGCACCTTACCGGCGGGGGTTTCGAGCTGTTTGGCGGCGCAGTAGTACGGTGGCTTGTAATGCTCTGGCCACGACACCATCTGTACTGTGGGCGTGCCCGTCTGGCGACGTCTGCCACAACCACCACGCCCAACGGCACTAGGCCCATCATCGGCTAACCGCTTCTTTAGCTTCTCCTCCTTTCGGCCTTCGCTTTGACGCGACGAGTTTGCCGCGTAGCTGAGCGGATCTTCCAGGCTAGCTGGATGCTTAGATCCTCCGGCACCTCTGCCACCTCCATCTTCGACAGGTTCTCCGACAGTTCCATGCGTCAACGAGGGAAGGAAGGAACGGGTGGGAGAGAAGAGCGGTGTCATGGTTCTAAGTCTGACAGTAGAATAGGGGGTAGGGATGTAGAGGCAAGATCCTAGCTATGGAGGAGTTGTACATGCAAGTTTTACGAATTCAGGCCCTTCTCGGAGGAAGTAACAGCCCTATGTCTCGGAGCCCGGAGGCGGTCGACTGGATTATATGCGTGTGAGTTACAGGGGGTGCGAACCCTTGTCCCAGAGGAGGGGGTGGCTTATATAGAGTGCGCCAAGACCCCAGATCCCCTCCGTTACACAGGGTTCAATGTTTATAAAGAGAGAGTGTTACAGGTAACGTCTGTAATAAAGTGCTACAAATGATCATTAAATATACGAGTAAATGCCCGACTGTTGCTGTGCAGAATGGCTTTAGGTCTTCTTGTACGTCGAGTGGTCTTTTACATGGTCGAGTGGTTGAATAGTCGAGTGACTCAAAGAAGAAGTAGTCTCCGAGTGAATGGTAGGTCGAGTGTACTGCACTCGACGCCTTTATTGGGTCCACCTTGTTTACTCTTGAACTTCTTTGCTTCTAAGACAAGGACCTTAGGTAGGACGTATAGGTCAGGCCTATTACCCTACCCCAGGTCTATGTCCTCATCATTAGCCCCCGAATGGATTGAGGTCTGAGTGAAAAGAAGGTTGAAGTTGATCTTTCCTTGACTCTTGCCTTTCTCAAGAATTCATCTCTGAATGGAGGCCAGTGTTGGAACTTTCGGCTTCGTTTCAGTCGCCTTGCTCGATTCAGCAATTACCGATTGTTTTTTATAACGTCGCTTGTTGAGTGTCATCTTTGATGCGAAATCTTTGGCATGATCAGTTTCCGAGGATCCCGGATTTTGCGGGATTCGAAATTCCGGTAGGAGCGCGCCAGACGGAACGTGCCGTGGTAAGCAGAGTGGATAGACAGGGCATTTCGATTTCCGCGCCACCTTTTTCGCCACGTATCCCGTGCGTGACTGTTTGAGGGATTTGACAGGATCGCCCGGACCCACGTGTCAGCCACTCGGAATTGGGCCTTTAAAAGCGGCGAGACCGAGGCGTCCGCACTGTGCGTGCCCATTCTCCTTCTTCTTCCTCTTGCTCCTTCACCCCATCCGGCTTCTCCACTCATGACGCCACCGCTCCGCCGCCATGGGGAAGGAGAGAACGGCGGCACTGGAACACGCAAAGAAGGCGATGGGGGCGGCGAAAAGTAGGAAGACGAATCAGGGGTCTTCATCGTGCTCGGGGCTGCCGTCGGGTTGGATCCAGGGATATTGGATCCGATCTTCGCTTCGACAGGAGGACTTGGACGATATGGCCGAGTTAGGGCTGATCGTCCACGAGTCTGCGCGGCTGCCGGTGGGGGAAACGGAACCGCAGCCGCGACCGGGTGAGTGCGTTCTACTCGCCACCCATGTCGACCGCGGCTTCTCGCTTCCTCCACACCCCTTCTTTCGGGGTTTGTTGAATTTATTTGGGGCCCAACTCCATCATTTTACTCCCAACACCATCACGTATCTTGTCGCGTTTGTATCCATGTGCGAGAATTTCCTGGGGTGTCGACCGCACTTGGGTCTTTTCAAGCACATCTTTACCATCCGCTCCCAAACAGTGAAGAAAGCGAACTCGAACGACGAGAAAGCCCATGTTATCTAGATGTGTGGGGGTCTGGGTATTCAGAAGAGGAAAAGAAGTTCTTTTCCCTCGATGACTCTTCCGGAGTCGGTCAGGGGCTGGCAGTCGACCCGGTTCTACTATCAGGACATCGTGATGCCAGGCCAATCGAATGGACTTCCCCCTTTCTCTTTTGATTGTGTTCAAACTCCATCTTCGTTGAAAGTGACTGCGCGGAGAAGGCGGAGACATGCATGCTCGTCGAGAGAGTGGTTCAGTTGATTAACCAAGGTGTCACTGGCATGAATCTACTAGAGGTGTTCCTCAGTCGGCGCATCCAACCACTCCAAGCTTGTGACCACTCCTTGTGGATGTACTTCGGGGCTGGTGACACCACATGGTTCATCCGGAGGAGGTGGCGGCCAAAACAGTGGCTGAGGGGTATCAACAAGGACAACCCCAGGGGCGCCAGGAGAGTCAACCCTTTCAGCGACAGAAACCAACCAGACAAGGTTTGGCCATTTCAACTGAGCTTTTAGACGTGTTTTCCGACTATTTGTTGATTCGACTAACTTGCAGTCGGCTCCTTGTTTTGTAGATTTACACGGAGATGTATTCAATGCCCAATGGTGAACAAGCTCTGGAGAAAGACCAAGAGGGCGAGGACAGTGCGGAGGAGAGCGGCGAGTGGGAGTCACCAGCCGACGATGATGAAGATGAGAGCGATGAGTCGGGCGATGAGGAAGTAGCCGACTCACCGCCTCGTTCTGAACATCGATCCAAGCAGCACCATGATCCCATGGGCAGGCACGGTAAAGCTGTGGCGTCGAGTGCTCCATCTCAAAAACGCGCTCGGTCTCCGACTCCAGAATTGGCTGAGAAGGTCACCAAGCAGCCCAAGGTCAATCCTTCGAAGGCTCGGAAGACCTTGCCTAGAATCAAGATGGACGTTCCTGTTGCTTTTGGGTAAATGTTCTTCCTGTATTTTCTTGTTCCGACCGACTTTTTTGTTCTGACCGAGTGGATTATGAACCTTTACAGCCTGACCTCAGCTGCGACTGACATGGACATTGACAAGAATCCGGTCGACGAGGAAACTGACGACGCAGCTACCTCCAAAGCTAGTAAGTCTGCCCGATTCGAATTTATTTGGATGACTGGATTGTTTGTCAGCTATCCGTACGACTTTCTCTATTTATTGCAGTTCCACGGGACGTTGTTGTGCTCCCGGATGATGAAGAAGAAGTACCGCTGAGGGGGAGGAGGAGGAAAGACAAGGAACTGGGCGGGAAAGCGCCTGAGGTCCAGGTTCTTCAGTCGACCGTGACGCCTGGGGCGGCAGTCGAGCAATCGACAGATCCGGCTTGAACCAATGTCACCTTCGCCGTCCTGCTGTCGACTGGTTGTCCATCAGGATCAGCGCTCAGACTTCTGCTGCACCAATACAACTCCACGCTTCAGATCTTGCAGATGCTTCGACTGCTCTACCAGCATCGCTTTTTACTGCGTATCAGACTTCGGATGACCCATCGACTGCTGCCAAGGAAGCTCTTCTCCAGTTAAATCTTGTGATGGGGCAAATGAAAGTGGTGCATGAGGCCAGCCAGGTGGACTTCAACGTCGGAGCTGCTCTGCAAACCAATGTCCAGGTTAGTTGGTCATATTTCTCGTCTGATCACCCACTGGGGTGTGGCTGTTTTGAAATTGTATAAGTCACTTTGGATCGACTTAAGCTGAATCTTTGAACTAGTGGGGGCACTCTGAGTGCACCCACTGGGTGTAGTCCCCGAGACCATAGTTGACCGCGGACAGTCGACTGTGGTCTAAGAATCTGAACTTTCTTTTTTACAACTCGCGCTGGGCGGACCATGCCGGGTGGAATTAAAACTAGTGGGGGCACGCTAAGTGCACCCACTTTGTGTAGTCCCCGAGACCATAGTTGACTGCGGGCAGTCGACTGTGGTCTGAGAATCTGAACCTCTTTTTTTTGTTGATGGTAGTCTTGGAGTAGCTGTCGCAGTGATGTCTTTCATTTCAGTCGACTGACAAGTCTTATGTGTTGGCCGCAGAAATCTTGTGATCTCGGTGCTCAACTCTCTACACTGAACCAGCAATAAATCAGCCTCAACCTTGATCTGGAACTGGCCAAAAAGAATCTCAAGACTGCTCGCGATGAAGTAGCTACCATGGGAGGTAACCGATCATGAACTGTTTATCTTACTGTTGCTGGCACTTTTCCTTTCCATTTTTTTGAACCGAGTGACTCCACTCGAGCAGATGTACGTAGTGAAAACCGTCAACTCCAAGCCCGTCTGAAGAATGTTATTTCTTTAGAGAAAATGAAGCAGGCTTTGGAGAAGAAGGATTTGGATCTTGCTGCTGCACAGAAGGAAGCGCGAGAGAAAACTGCGCTTGCCGACAAGAAGCTTGCTTCGGTCGACAAGCTAGAATAAGAGAATTCCAAACTGAAGACTGCTGTTTCTGATGCCAATCGGGAGGTCGAGCGACTGAAGAAGGACAAGGACAAGCTGACTGACGAGCTTGGGAGCCTCAAAGTTAAGAAGGGCGAGTTGGAGTCTTATCTGGGCCAGCTTGCTGCAAAGCTGGTCTTAAACCTTGAAGGTACTGATGGTTGACTGACTTGTTTCTGTCGACTGTCAAGTCTAATTATATCGTCGACTCACCATTCACTTGACTGTGCAGAGTTTTGTCAAGACTTTGAAGCAGAAACTGGGCGGGTCAAGACGGGTCTTGACCCCATAAACTGTCCAGTCAAGGATGATGTTGTGATGAATGTGTTGTGGTTGGAATCTCGCATGGATAGCGCAGTTACTTATCTTGCCTGCCTGAAAGCGGCGATGACTCGGGTTGATACTGAACTCTGGCCTTAGGCGGAACTGTCCCAAGATCTCGAGTCCCTGATGGCTCGACTGAATCAAATCCCTGACCGAGTGCAAGAATGGAAGAAGTCATACGCTCGCTGTGGCGCTGATGTCGCGTTGTCCCTGGTCCGAGTGAACTGCAAAGACGTTAAAGAAGACAAGCTGGCGGAACTCAAGGTTGCTAACACCAAGAGACACACTTTCCAGTCCTTCATGGACATTTTCCTTAAAGCCACCACTCGTATTGCAGACATCATAGACCATGACAGTTTCTGCGACCCAGCCAGTCCTTCTCCTGACACGTGGCCAAATAACATTATGCTCCACCTTTATTTGCCTCGGAATGCCAAGTGATTGTGTAACCGTTAAACTCCTTCGGGCTTGATGCTCGAATACTTTTGATCTGTCGCCTGGAACTTTTAGGATCTATCTGAACTTGGTTTATTTCTGAATATGCTTGTATTTGCCTTCGCGTGGAATTTGCTCTTTGAGATGTAGCCCTGAAGTGGAGACTTCAATCGACCGGCGCCTCGTCATCCCTGCGGACAGGGATGGAGCGCACATTGTATTTGTGGCGTAGCTCGGAGAAGAAGGTCGCGGTCGACCTGCACCTCGTCGCCCTTGCAGATAGGGATGGAGCGTACGTTGTACTTGTGGCGCAGCTCCTAAGGAGAAGGTTGCAGTCGACCTGCACCTCGTCGTCCTTACGGATGGGGATGGAGCGCACATTGTATTTGTGGCGCGGCTCCAAAGGAGAAGGTTGTAGTCGACCTGCACCTCGCCGTCCTTGCAGATGGGGATGGAGCGCACGTTGTATTTGTGGCGCAGCTCCAAAGGAGAAGGTTGTAGTTGACCTGCACCTCATCATCCTTACGGATGGTGATGGAGCGCACATTGTATTTGTGGCGCAGTTTCGAAGGAGAAGGTTGCAGTCGACCTGCACCTCGTCATCCTTGCGGATAAGGACGGACTTTAAACCTTAGGCAAGTACTGGACTACAGCTAAACCCCAGAGTGAGAGAGTCGCTCACCACTCGGTAGGATTTTTTAAACTTAGGCGAGTACTGGACTGCAGCTAAGCCCCCGAGTGGGAGGATTGCTCACCACTCGGTAGGATTTTTTAAACTTAGGCAAGTACTGGACTGCAGCTAAGCCCCCGAGTGGGAGGGTTGCTCACCACTCGGTAGGATTTTTTAACCTTAGGCGAGTACTGGACTGCAGCTAAGCCTCCGAGTGGGAGGGTTGCTCACCACTCGGTAGGATTTTACAAACTTAGGCGAGTACTGGACTGCAGCTAAGCCCCCGAGTGGGAGGGTTGCTCACCACTCGGTAGGATTTTTTAAACTTAGGCGAGTACTGGACTGCAGCTAAGCCCCCGAGTGGGAGGGTTGCTCACCACTCGGTAGGATTTTTTAAACTTAGGCGAGTACTGGACTGCACCTAAGCCCCCGAGTGGGAGGGTTGCTCACCACTTGGTAGGATTTTACAAACTTAGGCGAGTACTGGACTGCAGCTAAGCCCCCGAGTGGGAGGATTGCTCACCACTCGGTAGGATTTTACAAACTTAGGCGAGTACTGGACTGCAGCTAAGCCCCTGAGTGGGAGGGTTGCTCACCAGTCAGTAGGATTTTTTAAACTTAGGCGAGTACTGGATTGCAGCTAAGCCCCCGATTGGGAGGGTTGCTCACCACTCGGTAGGATTTTTTAACCTTAGGCGAGTATTGGACCGCAGCTAAGCCCCCGAGTGGGAGGGTTGCTCACCACTCGGTAGGATTTTACAAACTTAGGCGAGTACTGGACTGTAGCTAAGCCTCCGAGTGGGAGGCTTGCTCACCACTCGGTAGGATTTTACAAACTTAGGCGAGTACTGGACTGTAGCTAAGCCTCCGAGTGGGAGGCTTGCTCACCACTCGGTAGGATTTTTAAACTTAGGCGAGTACTAGACTGTAGCTAAGCCCCCGAGTGGGAGGATTTCTCACCACTCGGTAGGATTTTTTAAACTTAGGCGAGTACTGGACTACAGCTGAGCCCCCGAGTGGGAGGGTTGCTCACCACTCAGTAGGATTTTACAAACTTAGGCGAGTACTGGACTGCATCTAAGCCCCCGAGTGGGAGGCTTGCTCACCACTCGGTAGGATTTTTAAACTTAGGTGAAACGGATTTGCAGCTAAGCCTCCGAGTGGGAGGCTTGCTCACCACTCGGTAGGATTTTTAAACTTAGGCGAAACGGATTTGCAGCTAAGCCTCCGAGTGGGAGTCTTGCTCACCACTCGGTAGGATTTTCTTTTAAACTTAGGCGAAACAGATTCGCAGCTAAGTCACGCACTGGGGGATTTCAGACACAAATAAAAGCAACAACAATCGTTTACGAGGACTGTAAAGCTCTTGTCTTTGATAAGCAAATTACAAAGGTATTTCTTATTGCATTTTATTCGAATGAGTACTTAAGTGTAAAAGGGCGGAGCAACTCCGCATTCCAGGCCCGTGGCTCGTCCTTCTTATGCTCGACATTGTAAAGGTGGTATGCTCCGTTATGGAGCACTCTAGTGACAATGAAGGGGCCTTCCCAAGCAGGAGTGAGCTTGTGTGGTTTCTGCTGATCCACTCGAAGAACCAAGTCTCCCTCTTGAAAGCCTCGACCTTTCACATTTCTGGTGTGGAATCAACGCAAGTCTTGCTGATAAATGGTCGACCGGATCAAGGCCATCTCTCTTTCCTCCTCTAGGAGGTCGACTGCGTCCTGCCGAGCTTGTTCTGGTTCATCTTCACAGAAGAGCTCGACTCGTGGTGCATTATGAAGCAAGTCACTCGGTAGAACAGCTTCAGCTCCATAGACCAAGAAGAATGGAGTTCGACCAGTCGACCAATTGGGAGTTGTCCTCAATCCCCAAAGAACTGATGGAAGTTCATCAACCCAGGCGCCCGTTGCATGCTTTGAGGTCTCGCATCAGTCGGGGTTTCAATCCTTTGAGAATCAGGCCATTTGCTCTCTCTGCTTGTCCATTCGACTGGGGATGGGCGACTGAAGCATAGTCGACTCGTGTGCCTTGGGAGGCGCAGAAGGCTCTGAACTCATCTGAATCGAAGTTCGATCCATTGTCAGTGATGATGCTATGTGGAACTCCGTATCTGAACGTCAATTCTCTGATGAAGCTGACAGCAGTACTAGCTTCTAGATTCTTGATAGGCTTGAATTCAATCCACTTGGTGAACTTGTCGACTGCTACAAGCACGTGAGTGAAGCTGCTCCTACCAGTCCTCAGCGGTCCAACCATATCTAATCCCCAAACAGCAAAGGGCCAGATGAGTGGAATGGTCTTTAGGGCTGACGCAGGTTTGTGGGACATATTGGAGTCAAACTGGCAGCCTTCACATATGTCGACTATATCTTTCGCCATTTCATTTGCTCGTGGCCAATAAAATCCAGCTCGGTATGCTTTAGCCACAATGGTCCTAGAGGACGCATGGTGGCCACAGGTCCCCGAGTGGATGTCGTTGAGGATCGCTAGACCTTCTTCCAGGGTTATGCATTTCTGGCTGACTCCGGTTACACTTTCCCTGAACAGCTGTCCTCTTATCATAGTAAAGGCTTTGGATCGATGGACGATCTGTCGAGCCTCTTCTTCATCCTTTGGGAGTTCCTTCTTAAGGATATACGCAATGTACGACACTGTCCAGTCGGGAGTAATAACCAAAATATCCATGATTAGGTCGACCACGGCTGGAATCTCGACTTCAGTCGGATCGGTGGCACTCTTTGGCTGTGGGGGCTCTTCAGTGAAGGGATCTTCCTGAACTGAAGGTGCATGAATATGCTCCAGGAACACATTACTGGGAATGGCTTCTCTCTTGGAGCCTATCTTTGCTAAATCATCAGCTGCTTGATTTTTCAGTCGGGGTATATGATGGAGCTCTAACCCCTCAAACTTGTTTTCCAACTCCCTCACCGTGTTGCAGTAGCCAATCATTGCTGGGCTTCTGACGTCCCACTCCTTCATCACTTGATTGACTACCAAATCTGAGTCGCCATAGACCATGAGGCGACGGACGCCGAGTGAGATGGCCATATGTAACCCATACAAGAGTGCTTCATATTCTACTTCGTTATTGGAGGAATCAAAGTGAATCTGGAGGACATATCTGAGCTTGTCTCCTCAGGGGGATACCAGTACCACCCCAGCACCGGAACCATTCAACATCTTGGAACCATCAAAGAACATGGTCCAGTGCTCTGAGTGAACTTGAGTCGGCAGTTGCTGTTCGATCCACTCGGCGAGGAAATCCGCTATTGCTTGGGACTTGATAGCTTTCTTTGCCTCGAACTTGATATCTAAGGGAAGGAGTTCAATCGCCCACTTTGCCACTCGACCAGTTGCATCTCTGTTGTTCAGAATCTCTGATAATGGAGCGCCACTGACGACTGTAATGGAGTGGTCAGAGAAGTAATGTGCAACCTTCTTCGTGGTCATATAAATCCCATAAACAAGCTTCTAATAATGTGGATATCTTTGCTTTGATGGAGTCAAAACTTCAGAGACATAGTATACTGGGCGCTGAACTTTGTAAAGTTTTCCTTCTTCCTGCTCGATCGTAAGTACTATACTGACGACTTGTCCAGTGGCTGCAATGTAAAGCAGTAAAGGCTCTTTGCTGATTGGAGTAGCAAGCACCGGCTGGGTGGAAAGCAGGGCTTTAAGCTCTGCAAATGCTGCATCAGCTTCAGGAGTCCACTCGAACTTATCTGACTTCTTCATCAGTCGGTAAAGAGGCAGTGCCTTTTCACCGAGGCGAGAAATGAATCGACTTAGGGCGGCCAAACAACCAGTAAGCTTCTGGACATCATGCACACGCCCAGGGCGTTTCATCTGGAGTATGGCACCCACTTTCTCTGGGTTAGCGTCGATCCCTCATTCGGAAACGAGAAAACCGAGTAATTTTCCGCCTGGAACTCCAAACGTGCACTTTGATGGATTAAGCTTGATATCATACCTTCTGAGGTTGGCAAAGGTTTTAGCAAGGTCAGCCCGTAGGTCGGAACCTTTACGTGACTTGACCACAATGTCATCCATGTATGCTTCCACATTCCGACTGATCTGAGTGCGTAAACACTTCTGAATCATCCGCATGAATGTGGCTCCAGCGTTCTTCAAGCCGAATGGCATAGTGACATAACAGAAGCACCCAAATGGGGTGATGAAAGCTGTTTTTATCTCATCGGGTCAATACAGACGGATCTGATGATACCCGGAATAAGCGTCCAAAAAGGATAAACGCTCACACCCCGCAATCGAGTCGACTATTTGGTCAATGCGAGGGAGAGGAAAGTGATCTTTCGGGCAGGCCCGATCGATATGTTTGAAGTCAATGCACATGCGAAGTGAGTCGTCCTTCTTTGGGACCATGACAACATTAGCTAACCACTCGGAGTGGTAAATCTCTCGGATAAACTCAGCTGCTAGAAGCCGAGCCACTTCTTCACCGATTGCCTTTCTCTTCTGTACGGCGGACCGTCGAAGTTGTTCTTGGACTGGTTTCACTTTTGGGTCGACTCGCAAACGATGCTCAGCCAGTCCCCTGGGAACACCTGGCATGTCAGAAGATTTCCATGCAAAGATGTCCCAGTTCTCACGGAGGAACTGGATGGGCGCTTCTTCCTATTTGGAGTCGAGTGTTGTTGAAATGTGAGTCGGAGCAGCATTGGGATCCGTTGGGTGAATATGAATCGGCTTCGTTTCACCAGACGACTGGAATGTTGAATCTGTGGCAGGCTTCTTAGCTCGCAACAAATCACTCGGATCTGCATTTTTTTGATACTCCTGCAACTCCACTACTGCCATCTGTGCATCGGCGATCTTTGAGCCCTTCTGGAAGCACTCTTCTGCCTTCTTTTGATTGCCAGTGATAGTGATCACCCCTTTAGGACCAGGCATCTTCAATTTAAGGTACACGTAACATGGCCGAGCCATAAAACGTGCATAAGCTGGCCTGCCCAGAATAGCATGATAAGCACTCTAGAAATCCACAACTTCAAATGTCAACTTTTCTTTGCGGTAATTCTTGGAATCTCCGAAAACTACATCAAGGGCGATCCGGCCGAGTGACGCAGCCTTCTTGCCAGGAATAACTCCATGGAAACTCATATTTCTTTCACTGAGTCTGGACATCGGAATGCCCATTCCTTTCAACGTCTCTGCATACAGTATAATCAGACCACTGCCACCATCCATCAGAACCTTAGTCAATCAAGTGCCTTCGACTACTGGGTCGACCACCAGCCCTTGCCTCCCAGGGGTGGTTATGTGCGCTGGGTGATCGGACTGGTCGAATGTAATTGCAGTCTGAGACCACTTCAAATAACTGGGTGTCACCGGAGCGACCATGTTCACTTCTCTGTTGATGACTTTCAGTTGACTCTTACTCTCAACATCAGCGAAAATCATCAGAGTGGAATTGACGTGGGGGTAACCATCATCGTTCTCTTCCTCATCCTCAACTTTTTCCGCTTCCTTCTCCTTTTCCTTGGGTTGTTTCTCTCGGAATTGCTGGATTAGGAGCCGACACTGTCGAGTGGTATGCTTCGGGTAAATGAAATTACCATCTTCATCTTTCTTGGTGTGAATGTGGCATGGTAAATCTAGCACATCATTTCCATCTTGATCTTTTACTTTCTTGGGGTTCCACGGTCCTTTGGGTTTCCCTTTGAACTTTCCTTGAGTCACAGCTAAGGCTTCTCCAGGAGTAGCTGGCTCGACTTTGCGCTTCTGCTTCTGATTGGAGTTCCCTCCTCCGGTTTCCTGGGCGACTGTTTTGTGCTTGCCACTGCGAAGTCGGTCTTCCTCTTCACCATTGGCGTATTTAGTGGCAATCTCCATCATCCGAGTCAGAGTCATATCTCCTGTCTGACCGAATTTCAGATTCAATTCCCGATACTTAACGCCTTCTTTGAAGGCACAAATTTCTTGGTGATCTGACACATTCTCCACTGTATGGTGTAACATGATCCATCTCTGGATATAATCTCACAGAGTTTCATTCGGTTTCTGAACGCAACATTGTAATTCTGTCAGCCCCGCTGGCCGTTTGCATGTACCTTCAAATGTTCTGACAAAGACTCGGGCAAGATAGTCCCAAGTATAAATACTACCAGGCGCTAACTGATTCAGCCACGCTCTGGTCGAGCCCTCTAACATCAAAGGGAGATGCTTTATGGCAACTTCATCGTTGCCACCACCAATCTGTACAGCCACTCGGTAATCCTCAATCCAAGTGTCAGGCTTGGACTCACCAGTGAACTTATTGACTCCAGTCGCCAACCTGAAGTTGGGAGGAATCACCGTAGCCCTGATTTCTCTGCTGAAGCACTCTGGACCTGAGACATGCACTCTGCTGCTGGTTGGAAAATCTCTATCGTGGCCTTCTCTGTGAGCTCTGCTTCTGTCGACCAGACCCTGAATGAGAATAGATCTCGCATCAAAGCCCGGTTCCCTGGGGTCGACTGGAATCCTTCGCCCACCACTGTGAGGACGTCTGTCATCATGTTGCCGAGGCACGTATGACCCACTTCTTGGGGGAGGCGTGGGCACTCGACGACGATCATCGTGATCGAGTCGGTGATCATACTGCTTGTGGTTTCTGTACTGATCTCGCCGGTCCCCACGTCCCTCACGCCTCGGGGGTGATCTCAGGCTGTGAGCCGACTGGACTGTGTCTGCAACCACGGATCTACTATGGATCCTATTCCGCGACTGAGATACTGCTGTATTCTGCTCTCCCACTGCTCGGAGCAAGGCCCGGATCTGCACCAAACCTCGACCATCTTCTGACTGGGAAGGTTGAATTGACTCCGCTATTCGGGCCGCAGCTGCGAGATTCTGGATCGGAGTTCGGTATACCTGAGTCGGAGGCGGAAAAAGTTGGCGTCGACTGGACTCGGGGATACGCTGCCGAGCATGCTCGTCGAGTGCGCGCTGGAGGTTCTCCAATCGAGTGCGCTCAGCCAAGTTGGCCAGGCGCGCCTCCTCCAAGGCCTGGGACTCAGGGGTTTCTCCAACGATAGGAGTGTGAAGCGCATCCATGTTCCGGCGGCGAAGTTCTTCCCTCCGCTGCGAAGAGAGGGGTTCGGGGCGGTACTCTTCGTGAACACGCGACGGATCGCCGCCCCCATCGCATCTGTCTTCATGGGTGAAGCCAGGAGGACTGCGTGGTCCATTGACCATCAAAACTTCCATCGTAGGGTCGCTGCTGTCGCACTCGGATGCAGTCTCTACGGAGCCAGTCGAACAGGCCGTAGAGATTTTCGTCGGGCTCGATTGCCGTGACTTGGGGGGTGGCCGACTGGCGAGCCACCACATGCCTCACCCACCACTGAAGCCTCGATCGACCGGAACGTTTCCTCCGGCGGGCTGCAGGGAGGGAGGTCAGCACAGGAGCCGACTGATACTGAGTCGACGACTGCCATAGGAGGACGCCACGGACGCACACGCGAAAGTGTGTTGCCCCACGGACGGGGAGCACCTCGACGTCAAGTGGCGCTTCTTGGAGCCAAGCGGAGTCGTCGGCGACGAATACGAGCGCGCCGAGACTTATCTCGCGGCCCTCGGCCAAACCTCCGCTTGAAACCATGTTGATGGGGATTGGAAAAATCGCAACTTCTCCAACAAGTCGCTAAGACACCTGCCCCACGGTGGGCGCCAACTGTCGTGGTTCTAAGTCTGACAGTAGAATAGGGGGGTAGGGATGTAGAGGCAATATCCTAGCTATGGAGGAGTTGTACACGCGAGTTTTATGAGTTCAATCCCTTCTCGGAGGAAGTAATAGCCCTACGTCTCGGAGCCCGGAGGCGGTCGACTGGATTATATGCGTGTGAGTTACAGGGGGTGTGAACCCTTGTCCCAAAGGAGGGGGGTGGCTTATATAGAGTGCGCCAGGACCCCAGCTCCCCTCCGTTACACAGGGTTCAATGTTTATAAAGAGAGAGCGTTACAGGCAACGTCTGTAATAAAGTGCTACAAATGATCATTAAATATACGAGTAAATGCCCGACCGTTGCTGTGCAGAACGGCTTTAGGTCTTCTTGTACGTCGAGTGGTCTTTTACATGGTCGAGTGGTTGAATAGTCGAGTGACTCAAAGAAGAAGTAGTCTCCGAGTGAATGGTAGGTCGAGTGGATTGCACTCGACGCCTTTATTGGGTCCACCTTGTTTACTCTTGAACTTCTTTGCTTCTAAGACAAGGACCTTAGGTAGGACGTATAGGTCAGGCCTATTACCCTACCCCGGGTCTATGTCCTCATCAAGCGGAAATTGGATGGAGAGCGGCGAGGGGTGGAAGAACAGAGTGGGGGATTTTGGCACGGAAACAACACGAGTTGCTACAAAAATGCGGGCTTCGCCTTCCTTTTGGGTCGGCTATGGACAGATAGGGACGTTTCGCGTGTCCGGACTCTCGCAAAACCCCCCAATTTGGTTCCGGTTTGCGGGAGAAAACACATCTGGACTGCTCGACGGACCGACACTAGTCCGTGTTGGATGGATTCCATGGCCTAGATGGATGCGGGCGGTTGTGAGGGTCCGCGTTGGAGATGCCTGACGATGATATGTACCTAGGGTAGGGCAATAGACCTGGTCTAAACACCCCTCCCAAGGACACTGCCCTACAGTCAAAGACAATCAAAGGACAGCAAGTTCTACCGACTGAGATAACCTGAGTGCATGCCCACTCGACTAGCAACTCCACTCGGATATCCCAATTCCATTCGACCAGTACGTCATCACTCGACCATACAAGAAACCACTCGGAGTATAGAAGATCTAACGTCATTCAGGATGGCAACGGTCAGGTGTTCACTCTGTAGTATTAATGATCAGTTATAAGACTTTATTGTTGGCGTTACCAGTAATGCCACATCTTTATGTACATTGAACTCTTTGTAACGTGGGCTGGCTGGGGTCCTGGCATACTCTATATAAGCCACCCCCTCCACCGAGACAAGGGTTCGCACCCCATGTAACTTCGTGCATAATCCAATCGACTGAGCCTCTGGGCAACAAGACATAGGGCTGTTACTTCCTCCACGAAGGGCCTGAACTCATACATCTTGCATGATCTCACCGTAGCTAGGATCTTGCCTCTACATTCTTACCCCCCCTATTCTACCGTCAGACTTAGAACCACGACAGTTGACGCCCACCGTAGGGCAAGTGTCTTAGCAATTTTCCGGTGAGGTTGCGATTTCTTCGAGTCCTTTCATCGTGGTTTCTGGTGGAGGTTTGGCTGAGGGCTGCGAGATCCGTCTCGGCGCGCTTGTTTTCATCACCGATGACTCCGGTTGGCTTCAGGAAGCTCCCCTCGACGTCGAGGCACTCCCCGTCCATGGGGCGACGCACTTTCGTGCGTGCGTTCACGGTGTCCTTTTGCGGTAGCCATCGACCCAGTATCGGTCGGCTCCTGTAGTGTCTTCGCTCCCCGCTGTTCGCCGTCACAAGCGGTCCGGTCGGTCACGGCTTCAGCGGTGGGTGAAGCATGCGGTGGCACGTCAGTCGGCCACCCCTCAAGTCGCGGCAATCAAGCCCGACGAATCTCTCTACGGCCTGTTCGACTGGCTCCGTCGAGACCCTGTCCGAGTGCGACAGCGGCGACCCCGCGGCGGAGGTCCTGATGGTCGACACGGCATGCAGCCCGCCTGGCATGCGTCGCAACAGCGGTGACGACCCGTCATGCGTTCACGAGGAGTACCACCCTGAAACCCTCTCTTCTCAGCAGAGGGAAGAACTTCACTACCGTAATATGGAGGCGTGCCACACACCTGTTGTTGGAGAGACCTCTGAAGCTCGGGCCATGGAGGCGGCGCGTTTGGCCACTCTGGCTTAGCGCACTCGACTGGAGAACCTTCAGCGTGCACTCGACGATCGCGCTTGGCGGCAGATCCCCGAATCCAGTCGACGGCAGCGGCAATTATTCCTGCCTAAACCGCAGGTAAAGCTCACTCCAATTCGAAACCTTACGGCCGCGGCCCGCATAGTAGAATCCATTCAGCCGTCCCAGTCGGAAGCTGGTAGAGGTTTGATGCAGATCAGAGCGCTGCTCCGAGCAGCAGGAGAGCAGAACACTGCAGTGTCTCAGTCGCGTAACAGAATTCATAGCAGATCTGTAGTAGCTGACACCGTTTAGTCGTCTCACAGCGCAAGATCGCCTCCGCGGCGTGAAGGACGACGGCATTGCCAAGGGCTATACTTGGGTCGGAACCACGAGTAGCACGATCATCAGCTCGACCGTGATGACCGCCGTCGAGTGCCTACGCCTCCTCCGAGGGGTGAATCATATGTGCCCCGGCATTATGATGATAGGCACCCATACAGCGAAGAGCGGAGGAGGCCAGTCGACCCAAGAGATCCAGGGTTTCATGCAAGGTCAATTTTGGTGCAAGGTTTGGTGGACAAGAATCGAGCACCTAGAGAAGGGCAACACAGAGATCGCTCAACTGGAAGCAGAGTGCATGTTTCTGGTCCCGAGTGTTTTAGCAGAGCCATCAGGGTTGCAGAGATCCCTCCCAACTTTAGGTTGGCGACTGGGGTCACTAAGTTCACTGGTGAATCGAAGCCTGACACCTGGCTTCAGGACACCGAGTGGCTGTGCAGATCGGTGGAGGAAACGATGAAGTGGCCATGAAGCACCTTCCCCTGATGCTTGAAGGGTCAGCTAGAGCTTGGTTGAATCAGTTGGCTCCGGGCAGTATATTCAGTTGCGAAGAGTTGGCCTGAGTGTTCGTCAGAACGTTTGAGGGCATGTGCAAACGGCCAGTGGGATTGACAGAATTGCAACATTGCATGAAAAAACCGAAAGAAACTTTGAGGGATTACATCTAGAGGTGGACCACTTTACATCACACTGTGGAGAATGTGTCTCATCATCAAGCAGTTTGCGCCTTCAAGGAGGGCGTTCGGTATCGGGAGCTCAACCTAAAATTTGGTTGGACAGGAGACATGTCTCTGACCCGAATGATGGAGATAGCCACTCGGTACGCAAACGGCGAAGAAGAAGACCGACTCCGCAGCGGCAAGAGCAAACCAGTCGGCCAGGACACTGGAGGAGGTAATTCCGATCGGAAGCAGAACCTGCGGGTCCTGGAGAGGTTGCAGTCGCAACCCAAGGAAAATCTAAAGGAAAACCTAAAGGGCCCTGGACCCCTAAGAAGGTGAAAGATTCAGCCGGGAACGACGTGTTGGATTTGCCATGTCACATTCACATCAAGAAGGATGAAGAGGGTAATCTTATCTATCCCAAGCATACCATTCGACAGTGCCGGGTCCTTATACAGCAGTTCCGAGAAAAGCAACCCAGTGAGAAAGAGAAGGAATCTGATAAGGATGAGGACAAAGAAGAGGATGATGAAGGATTTCCCAATGTCAATTCAACAGGGAAGTAAACATGGTTGCTCTGGCAACGAAGACGTATCTGAAATGGTCAAAGACTCCTATCACATTCGACCAGTTAGACCACCCGACGCATGTTGCCACCCCTGGGAGGCAAACATTGGTGGTCGACTCGGTCGTTGGGGGCACCCGATTGACCAAAGTCTTAATGGATGGTGGTAGTGGATTGAACATTTTGTATGTTGAGACCCTCCGAGGGATGGGCATTCCGATGTCCAAACTCAGCGAGAGCAACATGTGGTTCCATGGAGTTATACCTGGAAAGAAAGCCGATTCACTCGGCCAGATCACTCTTAACGTGGTTTTCGGTGATTCAAAAAATTACCGTAAGGAAAAGTTGACATTTGAAGTCGTGGATTTTTCACAGTGTCTATCATGCTATCCTGGGCAGAACCGCGTATGCTCGTTTCATGGCTCGACCATGTTATGTGTATCTCAAACTCAAAATGCCTGGCCCTAGGGGCGTGATTACATTCACTGGTAATCGGCAGCGAGCAGAAGAGTGCTTCCAAAAGGGCTCAAAGATTGTCGATGAATAGATGGCAGCAATAGAAATGGAAGAAAATACAAGAAGACGACAGATCCGAGTGATTTGTTGAGAGCTAAGAAGCCTGCTTCAAAGTCTGCATTTAAGTCATCTGGTGAAACAAAGTCAGTTCATATTCATCCGACCGATCCCAATGCTGCTCCGACTCATATATCAATAACACTCGACAGCAAATAGGAAGAAGCGCTCATCTAGTTCCTCCATGAGAACTGGGACATCTTCTCATGGAAACCTTCTGACATGCTAGGTGTACCCAGAGAACTGGCTGAGCACCGTTTCCGAGTAGACCCAAAAGCAAGACCTATCAAAGAGCACCTCCGACGGTCCGCCGTGGAGAAAAGAAAGGCAATCGGCAAGGAAGTGGCTCGGCTTCTGGCAGTTGAGTGTTGGGGAACGCAGTAATTTCAAAAAAATTCCTACACACACGCAAGATCTATCATGGTGATGCATAGCAACGAGAGGGGAAGAGTGTTGTCCACGTACCCTTGTAGACCGTAAGCGGAAGGGTTATGACAACGCGGTTGATGTAGTCGTACATCTTCACGATCCTGACCGATCCTAGTACCGAAAGTACGACACCTCCGCGATCTGCACACGTTCGGCTCAGTGACGTCCCACGAACTCATGATCCAGCAGAGTGTCGAGGGAGAGCTTCGTCAGCACGACGGCGTGATGACGGTGATGATGAAGCTACCGATGCAGGGCTTCGCCTAAGCACTATGACAATATGATCGAGGTGAATTATGGTGGAGGGGGGCACCGCACACGACTAAGGGATCAATGATCAACTTGTGTGTCTATGGGGTGCCCCTGGCCACGTATATAAAGGATGGAGGGAGGAGGAGGCCGACACTCATAGGACGCGCCCAAAGTGTGGAGTCCTACTAGGACTCCCTAGTCCTAGTAGGATTCCACATCCCACATGGAATAGGAAAAAGGGAAGGGAGAAGGAGAAGGAAGGAAGGGGGCGCCCCCTTTCCCTAGTACAATTCGGACTAGTCCATGGGGAAGGGGCGTGGCCACCCTTCATGCCTTTCTCTCCTTTATCGTATGGCCCATGCATTATGGCCCAATACGAATTCCTGTAACTCTCCAGTACTCCGAAAAATACCTGAGTCACTCAGAACCTTTCCGATGTCCGAATATAGCCTTTCAATATATCGATCTTTATGTCACAACCATTTCGAGACTCCTCGTCATGTCACCAATCTCATCCGGGACTCCGAACAAACTTCGGTCATCAAATCACATAGCTCATAATACAAATCATCACAGAACGTTAAGCGTGCAGACCCTACTGGTTCGAGAACTATGTAGACATGACTGAGACTCATCTCTGGTCAATAACCAATAGCGGAACCTAGATGCTCATATTGGTTCCTACATATTCTACGAAGATCTTTATTGGTTAAACCGCATAACAACATACGTTGTTCCCTTTGTCATTGGTATGTTACTTTCCTGAGATTTTATCGTGGTATCTCAATACCTAGTTCAATCTCATTACCGGCAAGTCTCTTTACTCATTCCGTAATGCATCATCCCACAACTAACTCATTAGTCACGTTGCTTGCAAGGCTTATAGTGATGTGCATTACCGAGAGGGCCCAGAGATACCTCTCCAATAGACGGAGTGAAAAATCCTAATCTCGATCTATGCCAACTCAACAAACACCATTGGAGACACCTATAGAGCATCTTTATAATCACCTAGTTACGTTGTGATGTTTGATAACACACAAGGTGTTCCTCCGGTATTCGGGAGTTGCATAATCTCATAGTCAGAGGAACATGTATAAGTCATGGAGAAAGCACTTGCAATAAAACTGAATGATCATTATCCTAAGCTAACAGATGGGTCTTGTCCATCACATCATTCTCTAATGATGTAATCCCGTTCATCAACTGACAACACATGTCCATGGCTAGGAAACTTAACCATCTTTGATTAACGAGCTAGTCAAGTGGATGCATACTAGGGACACTATGTTTGTCTATGTATTCACACATGTACTAAGTTTTTGGTTAATACAATTCTAGCATGAATAATAAACATTTATCATGATATAAAGAAATATAAATAACAACTTTATTATTGCCTCTAGGGCATATTTCCTTCACTGAGTTCATCCGAGAGATTTACCACTCCGAGTGGCTTGCTAATGTTGTCATGGTTCCCAAGAAAGATGATTCACTCTGTATGTGTATTGACTTCAAGCATATCAATCGGGCCTGCCCGAAAGATCACTTCCCTCTCCCCCGCATCGATCAAATAGTCGACTCGACTACGGGATGTGAGCGATTGTCCTTTCTAGACGCGTACTCCGGGTATCATCAGATCCGACAGTATGGACCCGATGAGATAAAATAGCTTTTATCACCCCATTCGGGTGCTTTTGCTATGTTACCATGCCCTTTGGTCTCAAGAATGCTGGCGCCACATTCATGCGCATGATACAGAAGTGCCTGCTCACTCAAATCAGTCGGAATGTGGAAGCGTACATGGATGACATCGTGGTTAAGTCGCGTAAAGATTCCGAACTGCTGACTGATGACCCACAAGTATAGGGGATCTATCGTAGTCCTTTCAATAAGTAAGAGTGTCGAACCCAACGAGGAGCAGAAGGAAATGATAAGCAGTTTCCAGCAAGGTATTCTCTGCAAGTACTGAAATAAGTGGTAACAGATAGTTTTGTGATAAGATAATTTGTAATGAGCATCAAGTAACAAAAGTAAATAAGGTGCAGCAAGGTGGCCCAATCCTTTTTGTAGCAAAGGACAAGCCTGGACAAACTCTTATATGATGTAAAGCGCTCCCGAGGACACATGGGAATATCGTCAAGCTAGTTTTCATCACGCTCATATGATTCGCGTTCGGTACTTTGATAATTTGGTATGTGGGTGGACCGGTGCTTGGGTACTGTCCTTACTTGGACAAGCATCCCACTTATGATTAACCTCTATTGCAAGCATCCGCAACTACAACAAAAGTATTAAGGTAAACCTAACCATAGCATGAAACATATGGATCCAAATCAGCCCCTTATGAAGCAATGCATAAACTAGGGTTTAAGCTTCTGTCACTCTAGCAACCCATCATCTACTTATTACTTCCCAATGCCTTCCTCTAGGCCCAAATAATGGTGAAGTGTCATGTAGTCGATGTTCACATAACACCACTAGAGGAGAGACAACATACATCTCATCAAAATATCGAACGAATACCAAATTCACATGACTACTTATAGCAAGACTTCTCCCATGTCCTTAGGAACAAAAGTAACTACTCACAAAGCATAAACATGTTCATAATCAGAGGGGTATTAGTATGCATATAGGATCTAAACATATGATCTTCCACCAATTGAACCAACTAGCATCAACTACAAGGAGTAATTAACACTACTAGCAACCTACTAGCACCAATTCCGGACTTGGAGACAAGAATTGGATACAAGAGATGAACTAGGGTTTTGAGATGAGATGGTGCTGATGAAGATGTTGATGGAGATTGCCCTCTCTCGATGAGAGGAGCGTTGGTGATGACGATGGCGATGATTTCCCCCTCCGTGAGGGAAGTTTCCCCGGCAGAACAGCTCCGCCAGAGCCCTAGATTGGTTCCGCCAAGGTTCCGCCTCGTGGCGGCGGAGTTTCATTCGAGAAGATGGCTTATGATTTTTTCCATCGAAAGAGTCCATATAGCAGAAGAGTGCCACCGGAGGGCCACCAGGGGCCCCACGAGGTAGGGGGCGCGCCCAGAGGGGTAGGGCGTGCCCCCACCCTCGTGGGCAGGGTGTGGTCCCCCTGGTGAAGTTCTTGAGCTCAGTATTTTTTATATATTTGGAAAACACCTTCTGTGAAGTTTGAGGACTTTTGGAGCTGTGCAAAATAGGTCTCTAATATTTGCTCCTTTTCCAGCCCAGAACCCCAGCTGCCATTCTCCCTCTTTATGTAAACCTTGTAAAATAAGAGAGAATAAGCATAAGTATTGTGACATAATGTGTAATAACAACCCATAATGCAATATATATCGATATAAAAGCATGATGCAAAATGGACGTATCAACTCCCCCAAGCTTAGACCTCGCTTGTCCTCAAGCGAAAAGCCGAAATCAAAAAATATGTCCACATGTTTAGAGATAGAGGTGTCGATAAAAATAAAATACGGACATGAGGGCATCATGATCATTCTTAGAACATCAACTTATATAATTCTTTGTCATATAATCTCTTATGCTAGAGTAATAATTCAATCACAATATCAAGTATGAATCGTAAACCTCATTGAAAACTAACAAATTAACTATAATCTCAGTCATTGAAGCAATTGCAATTTATCATAACATAGGAAAGAGTCAATGTATAAGAGCTTTTCAGCAAGTCCACATACTCAACTTTCATATAATCTTTCACAATTGCTGACACTCACGCAATACTTATGGGTATGGAGTTTTAATCGGACATAGAGAAAGATAGGGGCATATAGTTTTGCCTCACAACGTTTTACCTCAAGGGTAATGTCAACAGTAATAGTTCATGAAAACTCACATCCAATTAGTCATATATACCAGGATCTTTCCAACATATTGTGCTTGCCAAAGGATAAAATGTAAAAAGGAAGGGTGAAGATCACCATGACTCTTATGCAATGTAGGAGATAAAAGTAAAAGATAGGCCCTTCGCAGAGGGAAGCAGAGGTTGTCATGCGCTTTTATGGTTGGATGCACAAAATCCTAATGCGAAAGAACGTCACTTTATATTGCCTATGATATGGACCTTTATTATGCAGTCTGTCGCTTTTATTACTTCCATATCACACGATCGTATAAAGATTATTTGTTCCACACCAATCAATCATACATATTTAGAGAGCAATTTTTATTGCTTGCACCGATGACAACTTACTTGATGGATCTTACTCAATCCATAGGTAGGTATGGTGGACTCTCATGGCAAAACTGGTTTGAGGGTATTTGGAAGCACAAGTAGTATCTCTACTTGGTGCAATGAATTTGGCTAGCAAGAGGGAGAAAGGCAAGCTCAACATGTTGGAGGATCCAAGACAATATAGTTTATCTCAAATGTAAGAAAACATAACCCATTATGTTGTCTTCCTTGTCCAATGTCAACTCTTTAGCATGTCATATTTTAATGAGTGCTCCCAATCATAAAAGATATCCAAGATAGTATATTTATATGTGAAGACCTCTCTTTCTTTATTACTTCCTATTAATTGCAACGATGACCAAAACTATGTTTGTCAACCCTCAACAATTTTTATTCATCATACTTTTCTATGTGAGCTCATTACTCTCCATAAGACTCACATGATCTTCTTATTTATTTTTATTTCTTTCTCTTTTCTTTTATTCACTTAGGATCATGGCAGAATAATCAAGCCCTTGACTCAACACTAATCTTTATTATATAGCTCATGGACTCGATTACATAGAAGAATAATAAAGCAAAACTCACAACTAGATCATACTAAGAACTTTTATTCTACTAGATCAAAATATTACCAAAAGGATCGAACTAAGAAAATCGGTAAAGATGAAAGTGATGGTGATACGATATCGGGCCACTCCCCCAAGCTTGGCAGTTGCCAAGTGGAGTGCTCATACCCATGTGATTATGTCTCCTTTGTTGGTGAAGAAGGTGGGGTTGTTGATGATGGATAGTCGCACATCGAGCGTAGGAGGTCTTCTAACTTGCAGATAATGCCCTTGAGTGCGATGATATGCTCCTTAAACAAAATATTTTCACGAGTGAGATACTTATTTTGTATACGAGCTAACTCAATCATCTTGAAAGATTCAATTTCTGTTGGGGTAAGAAGATTGTGATCTAGTTGAAGGGTGTCTTCTGTTGCCGGAACTTGGTCCTTGATGGCCTTCTTGATCCCTTCATCCTTGTTGATCTCCATGGGTTCTTCTCTCTTCAGCTCTATCTTCATTAGCCAAGCATCGTTACCCTCATGGTTGGGGGAGGAGGGAGATGACATAGTGCCTAGCCTTGACAACCCTGACAGAAAACAACTCGAAACAAAGACATGAGATTTTTGCGTGATACGGGATTCAAAACCCCCGACAGATTATATAATGAATTTATACCGACCAAAATATGTGTCCTGTAAGAAAACGGAGTCCGGAAAGCGCATGAGGTGCCCACAAGGTAGGGGGTGCGCCCAGTAGGGTAGGGCGCGCCCTCCACCCTCGTGTCCTTCCCGGACTGCTTCTTATTTTTCTATTTTTCTAAATATTCCAAAACGGAGAAATATTGCCTTAAAAACCGTTTTGGAGTCGGTTTACTTACCGTACCACATACCTATTCCTTTTCGGAGTCTGAAACGTTCTGGAAAGTGTCCCTTATGTATTCCTCCGGGGTTACAGTTTCAATAACATTGGTTTCAACATTTATGGGGTTACCTGCGATATAGTGTTTGATTCTTTGACCGTTAACCACCTTCGGATTTGTGCCTTCAAAGTTGTTGATTTTGATGGCACTGGAATGATAGACCTCCTCGATAACGTAAGGACCTTCCCATTTAGAGAGAAGCTTCCCTGCAAAAAATCTTAAACGAGAGTTGTATAGCAATACAAAATCACCTACATTAAACTCATGCTTTTGTATCCTTTTGTCATGCCATCTTTTAAATTTTTCTTTAAACAACTTGGCATTTTCGTAGGCCTGGGTTCTCCATTCATCAAGTGAGCTAATATCAAATAACCTCTTCTCACCGGCAAGTTTAAAATCATAATTAAGTTCTTTAATATCCCAATAAGCCTTGTGTTCTAGTTCGACAGGTAAGTGACATGCTTTTCCATAGACCATTTTATACGGAGACATACCCATAGGATTTTTATATGCAGTTCTATAGGCCCATAATGTATCATCAAGTTTCTTGGACCAATTCTTTCTGGACCTATTAACAGTCTTTTTCAAAATTAATTTGAGTTCTCTATTACTCAATTCTACTTGACCACTAGAATGAGGATGATAAGGAGATGCAATTCTATGATTAACATCATATTTAGCAAGCATTTTACGGAAAGCACCATGAATAAAATGTGAACCACCATCAGTCATTAAATTTCTAGGGACTCCAAACCTTGGAAAAATAACTTCTTTAAGCATTTTAATAGAAGTGTTATGATCAGCACTACTAGTTGGAATAGCTTCTACCCACTTTGTAACGTAATCAACAACAACTAAAATATGTGTATAACCATTAAAAGAAGGAAAAGGTCCCATATAGTCAAAGCCCCAAACATCAAATGGTTCAATAACAAGTGAATAATTCATAGGCATTTCTTGACGTCTACTAATATTACCAATTCTTTGACACTCATCACAAGATAAGACAAACTTATGGGCGTCCTTGAAGAGAGTAGGCCAATAAAAACCAGATTGCAGTACCTTATGTGCAGTCTTATCTCCAACATGGTGTCCTCCATAAGCTTCGGAGTGACACTTGCATAGGATCTATTCCTATTCATGCTCAGGTACACAATGTCTAATAACACCATCTACTCCTTCTTTATAAAGATGTGGGTCATCCCAAAAGTAATGCCTCAAATCATAGAAGAACTTTTCTTTTGCTGGTATGTGAAACTAGGTGGTATAAACTTAGAAACAATGTAATTAGCATAATCAGCATACCATGGAGCAGTATGAGAAGCATTTATGACATTTAATTGCTCATCAGGAAAGCTATCATCAATAGGTAGTAGGTCATCAAGAACATTTTCTAACCTAGACAAGTTGTCTGCAACGGGGTTCTCAGCTCCTTTTCTATCAACAATATGCAAATCAAATTCTTGTAGCAAGAGAACCCATCTAATAAATCTAGGTTTAGCATCTTTCTTTTCCATAAGATATTTAATAGCAGCATGATCAGTGTGAATAGTTACTTTAGAATCAACAATATAAGGTCTAAACTTATCACAAGCAAATACGACTGTTAAGAATTCTTTTTCAGTAGTAGCATAATTTCTTTGAGCATTGTCTAGAGTTTTACTAGCATATTGAATAACATTTAGTTTCTTCTCAATTCTTTGTCGTAGAACAGCACCTACAACATGATCACTAGCATCACACATAATTTCAAAGGGTAAATTCCAATCAGGTGGCTGAACAATAGGTGCAGAGATCAATGCTTTCTTGAGTATTTCAAATGCTTCTACACAATCATCATCAAAAACAAATGGTATATCTTTTTGGAATAAATTAGTCAGAGGCCGAGAAATTTTTGAGAAGTCCTTAATGAACCTCCTATAAAAACCGGCATGACCAAGGAAACTCCTTATACCTTTGATGTCCTTGGGACATGGCATCTTTCCAATAGCATCAACCTTGGCTTTATCAACTTCAATACCTCTTTCAGAAACTTTATGCCCCAAGACAATGCCTTCATTAACCATAAAGTGGCACTTTTCCCAATTCAAGACAAGATTAGTTTCTTCACATCTCTGCAAAACTCGATCAAGGTTGCTCAAGCAATCATCAAAAGAAGATCCATAGATGAAAAAGTCGTCCATGAAAACCTCACAAATCTTTTCACAAAAGTCAGAGAATATAGCCATCATGCATCTTTGAAAGGTAGTAGGTGCATTACATAAACCAAAAGGCATACATCTATAAGCAAAAGTACCAAAAGGGCATGTAAAAGTAGTCTTTGATTGATCTTTGGCTGACACGGGTATTTGAGAGAAACCAGAATAACCATCTACAAAGCTGTATGTTTGGACAATCTTTCTAGCATTTGATCGATAAAAGGTAAGGGGTAATGATCCTTATTAGTAGCCTTATTTAATTTGTGGAAATCAATTACCATCCTATAGCCTGTAATAATTCTTTGAGGGATCAATTCATCTTTATCATTAGCAACAACAGTAATACCTCCCTTCTTAGGGACAAAATGGACAGGGCTTACCCACTGACTATCAGCAACGAGATAAATTATACCTGCCTCAAGGAGCTTTAGTATCTCCTTTCTTACCACTTCTTTCATTTTAGGATTCAGTCGGCGTTGATGATCATGAACTGGTTT
Source organism: Triticum urartu (assembly GCF_003073215.2). NCBI lineage: Eukaryota > Viridiplantae > Streptophyta > Magnoliopsida > Poales > Poaceae > Triticum > Triticum urartu. Next base: position 49,196,166 of record NC_053026.1, on the reverse strand, counting down.
AGCATCTTCTTCCAAATTAATTTTATGTTGACATAGAGTGGGACTAATGCCCTTAAGATCATCAAGAGTATACCCAATAGCAGCATGATGCTTCTTCATAATTTTTAATAATCTCTCTTCTTCATGTTCAGAAAGGTTAGCACTAATAATAACAGGGTATATCTTTTTCTCATCAAGATAAGCATATTTAAGAGTATCAGGTAATGGTTTAAGCTCAAACACGGGATCACCCTTGGGTGGAGGAGGATCCCCTGGGATTTCAACAAGTAAATTGTTTTTCAGAATAGGTTCCTGTTTAAAGAATACTTCATCTAATTCCCTTCTTTCATTCATGAACATATCATTTTCATGGTCTAGCAAATATTGTTCTAAAGGATCACTAGGAGGTACGGCAATAGAAGCAAGACCAATAATTTCATCCTTACTAGGTAATTCTTCTACACGGTGTTGTCTACTAAATTTAGAAAAATTAAATTTATGAGTCATATCATCTAAACCGATAGTAACAACATTTCTTGTGCAATCTATGGTAGCATTAACAGTATTTAAGAAGGTTCTACCAAATATAATGGGACAAAAGCTATCTTGTGGGGAACCAAGAACAAGAAAATCAGCAGGATATTTAGTTTTTCCACACAAGACTTCAACATCTCTAACAATTCCCATTGGTGAAATAGTATCTCTATTAGCAAGTTTAATTGTGACATCAATATCTTCTAACTCAACAGGTGCAATATCATGCATAATTTCTTTGTATAAGGAATGAGGTATTGCACTAACACTGGCACCCATATCACATAAGCCATGATAACAATGATCTCCTATTTTAACAGAAATAATAGGCATGCCTACCACAGGTCTAGGTTTATCTGTATCATGGGGTTTAGAAATTCTAGTAGTTTCATCACAGAAATAAATAACATGCCCATCAATATTATCAGACAAGAGATCTTTAACAATAGCAATATTAGGTACAACTTTAACTTGCTCAGGAGGTGTGTATGTTTTAATATTGCTTTTACGAACCACAGTTGAAGCTTTAGCATGATCCTTTATCCTAACAAGGAAAGGTGGTTTCTCAACATAAGAAGTAGGAACAATAGGATCATTATAAGTAATAGTCTTTTCTTCAACTTTAATAGGTGCAACTACTTTTACTTCTATGGGAGGATGATATTTAAACCACTTCTCCTTGGGGAGATCAACATAGGCAGCAAAAGATTCACAGAAAGAAGCTACTATCTCAGAGTCAAGTCCATATTTAGAGCTAAATTTATGAAAAATATCAGTATCCATAAAAGATTTAACACAACCAAAACTAGGTGTCATACCTGACTCCTTACCATCGTCGAGGTCCCAATCTTCAGAGTTGCGTTTAATTCTTTCCAATAAATCCCATTTGAATTCAATAGTTTTCATCATAAAAGAGCTAGCACAAGAAGTATCAAGCATGGTGCGATTGTTACCAGAAAGCCAAGCATAAAATTTTTGAATAATCATTTCTCTTGAGAGCTCATGATTGGGGCATGAATATAACATTGATTTAAGCCTCCCCCAAGCTTGAGCGATGCTTTCTCCTTTGCGAGGCCAAAAATTATATATATAATTGCGATCACAATGAACAAGATGCATAGGATAAAACTTCTGATGAAATTCCAATTTCAATCGTTTGCAATTCCAAGACCCCATATCATCACATAGCCTATACCATGTCGATGCATCTCCCCTCAAAGATAAAGGGAAGACCTTCTTCTTAACAACATCTCCGGGTACACATGCAAGCTTAAATAATCCACAAACTTGATCCACATATATCATATGTTCATCCGGATGTTTTGTTCCATCTCCTAGAAAAGGATTAGCTGGCAGTTTTTCTAACATACCCGAAGGAACTTCAAAGCAAGTATTGTCATTTTCATTTTCATTTTCAGTAGGTTCAGTAGGTTGAGGAGCAACTCTTTGCTATACTGGTCGGGGTGAAGATACCCCGAACAAGCCCCTCAGAGGATTACTTTCCATAGTAACAAGTGACAGTAAATTTCAGCACACTATATAAATTTTTCCTTACCAAATTCCACCTACCAAAGGCGCTTCACTCACCGGAAATGGCGCCAGAAAAGAGTCTTGATGACCCATAAGTATAGGGGATCTATCGTAGTCCTTTCGATAAGTAAGAGTGTCGAACCCAACGAGGAGCAGAAGGAAATGATAAGCGGTTTCCAGCAAGGTATTCTCTGCAAGTACTGAAATAAGTGGTAACAGATAGTTTCGTGATAAGATAATTTGTAACGAGCAACAAGTAACAAAAGTAAATAAGGTGCAGCAAGGTGGCCCAATCCTTTTTGTAGCAAAGGACAAGCCTGGACAAACTCTTATATGATGTAAAGCGCTCCCGAGGACACATGGGAATATCGTCAAGCTAGTTTTCATCACGCTCATATGATGCGCGTTCGGTACTTTGATAATTTGGTATGTGGGTGGACCGGTGCTTGGGTACTGTCCTTACTTGGACAAGCATCCCACTTATGATTAACCTCTATTGCAAGTATCCGCAACTACAACAAAAGTATTAAGGTAAACCTAACCATAGCATGAAACATATGGATCCAAATGAGCCCCTTACGAAGCAACGCATAAACTAGGGTTTAAGATTCTGTCACTCTAGCAACCCATCATCTACTTATTACTTCCCACTGCCTTCCTCTAGGCCCAAATAATGGTGAAGTGTCATGTAGTCGACGTTCACATAACACCAGTAGAGGAGAGACAACATACATATCATCAAAATATCGAACGAATACCAAATTCACATGACTACTTATAGCAAGACTTCTCCCATGTCCTTAGGAACAAAAGTAACTACTCACAAAGCATAAACATGTTCATAATTAGAGGGGTATTAATATGCATATAGGATCTGAACATATGATCTTCCACCAATTAAACCAACTAGCATCAACTACAAGGAGTAATTAACACTACTAGCAACCTACTAGCACCAATCCCAGATTTGGAGACAAGAATTGGATACAAGATATGAACTAGGGTTTTGAGATGAGATGGTGTTGATGAAGATGTTGATGGAGATTGCCCTCTCCCGATGAGAGGAGCGTTGGTGATGATGATGGAGATGATTCCCCCCTCCGGGAGGGAAGTTTCCCCGGCAGAACAGCTCCGCTAGAGCCCTAGATTGGTTCCGCCAAGGTTCCGCCTCGTGGCGGCGGAGTTTCGTCCGAGAAGATGGCTTATGATTTTTTTCCCATCGAAAGAGTCCATATAGCAGAAGATGGCCACCGAAGGGCCACCAGGGGGCCCACAAGGTAGGGGGCGCCCAGTGGGGTAGGGCGCGCCCCCACCCTCGTGGGTAGGGTGTGGCCCCCTGGTGAAGTTCTTGAGCTCAGTATTTTTTATATACTTGGAAAACACCTTCCGTGAAGTTTCAGGACTTTTGGAGCTATTCAGAATAGGTCTCTAATATTTGCTCCTATTCCAGCCCAGAATCCCAGCTGTCGGCATTCTCCCTCTTTATGTAAACCTTGTAAAATAAGGGAGAATATGCATAAGTATTGTGATATAATGTGTAATAACAGCTTATAGTGCAATAAATATCGATATAAAAGCATGATACAAAATGGACGTATCACTGACTGACCTCGCTGAAACCTTTGCCAACCCGAGAAGATATGATATCAAGCTTAACCCATCAAAGTGTACATTCAGAGTTCCAGGTGGAAAGTTACTCAGTTTCCTCGTTTCCGAACGTGGGATCAATGCTATCCCAGATAAATTTGGTGCAATACTCCGAATGAAAAGCCCTGTGGGCATACACGACATTCAGAAGCTTACTGGTTGTTTGGCCGCCTTGAGTCGATTCATCTCTCGTCTCAATGAAAAGGCATTGCCTCTTTACCGATTGATGAAGAAATCGGATAAGTTTGAGTGGACTCCTGAAGCTAACGCAGCGTTCACAGAGCTCAAAACCCTACTTTCCACCTAGCCGGTGCTCGCTACTCCAATCAGCAAAGAGCGTTTACTGCTTTATATTGTAGCCACTGGACAAGTTGTCAGTACAATACTCACGGCCGAGCGAGAAGAAGAAGGTAAAGCCTATAAGGTTCAACGCCCAGTGTACTATATCTTCAAGTCTTAACTCCGTCCAAGCAGAGATATCCGCATTATCAGAAGCTTGTCTATGGAATTTACTTGACTTCGAAGAAGGTTGCACACTGAGGGAGTCCTGGATTAGGGGGTCTCCAGACAGCCGGACTATCTCCATTGGCCGGACTGTTAGACTATGAAGATACAAGATTGAAGAGTTCGTCTCGTGTCCGGATGGGACTCTACTTGACGTGGAAGGCAAGCTAGGCAATACGTATATGGATATCTCCTCCTTTGTAACCGACCTTGTGTAACCCTAACCCTCTCCGGTGTCTATATAAATCGGAGGGTTTTAGTCCGTAGGACAACAATCACAACATACAATCATACCGTAGGCTAGCTTCTAGGGTTTAGCCTCTCTGATCTCGTGGTAGATCTACTCTTGTAATACACATATCTTCAATATTAATCAAGCAGGACGTAGGGTTTTACCTCCATCAAGAGGGCCCGAACCTGGGTAAAACTTCGTGTCCCTTGCCTCCTGTTACCATCCGGCCTAGACGCACAGTTCGGGACCCCCTACCTGAGATCCGCCGGTTTTGACACCGACAATGGTGCTTTCATTGAGAGTTCCTGTGTGTCGTCGCCGTTAGGCTTGATGGCTCCCACTATCATCAGTAGCGATGTGGTCCAGGGTGAGACTTTTCTCCCCGGACAGATCTTCGTATTTGGCGGCTTTGCACTGCGGGCTAATTCGCTTGGCCATCTAGAGCAGATTGAAAGCTACGCCCCTGGCCATCAGGTCAGATTTGGAAGCTTGAACTACAGAGCCGACATCCGCGGAGACTTGATCTTTGACGAATTCGAGCCACAGCCGGGCGCGCCGCACTGTCTTGATGGGCATGACCTAGCTCTGCCACCAGACGGTACTCCAGAGGCCGCGCCCACACCAGCTCCGACCCTTAGCTCGGAGCCAGCTGCACCAATCGAGGACGGGTGGCTAGACACTGCCTCAGGAGCTACAGTCTCAACGGCGATCGAGCCGAACACCATCATAATCCTCTGCGCAGCCCATGACTCCAAGGTGCCGGACTCTCCTCCGGACCTCGAACCATCCGCGCCCCTGCCAATCGAATCCGACTAGGCGCCGATCATGGAATTCACCGCTGCGAATATCTTTCAGCACTTGCCCTTCGGTGACATTCTGAATTCACTAAGGTCTCTCTCTTTGTCAGGAGAGCCCTGGCCGGATTATGGCCAACAGAATTGGGATGCAGACGACGAAGAAATTCGACGCCCACCCACCACCCACTTTGTAGCCACTATCGAGGATTTAACCGACATGCTCGACTTCGACTCCACAGACATCGACTGTATGGACAACGATGCGGGAGGCGAAGATGAACCACCACCCACAGGGCACTGGACGTCCACTTCATCATATGACGTATACATGGTGGACACACCAAAAGAAAACGACGACGAGGAGCGGAAGGACGCACCGAAGGCTTGTTCCCTCGAGAAGCAGTCAAAGCGGCGGCGCAAGCGCCGCCCCAAATCTCGCCTCGCTAGAAATAACGACCACACAGACCCAGCATTGGAGCAGGGGGAATCACTGTCGGACCATGGCAATACGGAAAATCAGACCGAACAAACCAATTCTGTCAAAGATAATAGTCCGGACGACACAATGCCGGACAGGCACCCGGAGCAGCAGAATGCCCGTCAAAGGCTTGTTGCCCCCGCGAGGAGCCTAAAAAAGCAGAAGCAAAGGCTCAAGGCTGCGCAGGACACACTCCAAATCAGATGGAGTAAAATACTCAACACAGCAGCGAAGTACGGCGACAATCGCCCCACCAAGAGCTACCCGAAGTGGAAGTTGCTACCTGAATTCGATGAGGAGGCCTCATACCCCTCACAACCAAAAATCAAAACAGCCACCTGGCTGGATAGATGACCTCACGGCCAACATAGAGCGGCAAATAATGCCACTCACAAGACATTACGCGATTCATGCGGGGGCTTGCACCAAAAGGACAGCGCAACCAGATCCATCTATGGACCACGCAAGCATGCCCCAGCATACGATATAACATTCGAACAACACGGTACACCCAGATACAGGGGTGCCGCACACCCCCTATGTTTCACCGATGAGGTGCTGGATCATGAATTTCCAGTGGGATTCAAACCTGTAAACATAGAGGCATACGACGGAACAACAGACCCTGGGGTCTGGATCGAGGACTATATCCTCCACATCCATATGGCTCGAGGAGATGATCTCCACACCATCAAGTACTTACCCCTCAAGTTCAAAGGGCCAGCCCGCCACTGGCTTAAAGGCCTCCCCGAAAACTCCATTGAAGTTGGGAAGAGCTTGAAGATGCTTTTCGGGGAAATTTCCAAGGAACTTATGTCCGGCCTCCGGACGCGGATGATTTGAGCCATATAACTCAACAGCCCGGAGAGTCAACCCGAAAACTTTGGAACAGGTTTCTTACTAAAAAGAACCAAATTGTCGACTGTCCGGACGCCGAAGCATTGGCAGCTTTCAAACATAGCGTCCGTGACGAATGGCTCGCCAGACACCTCGGCCAAGAAAAGCCGAGAACAATGGCAGCATTAACAAGCCTCATGACCCGCTTTTGTGCGGGTGAGGACAGCTGGCTAGCTAGATGCAGCACCAGCGACCCCAGTACATCCGAAGTTAGAGATGGAAACGGGAAATCATGGCGCGACAGCAATAACAAACACCAGAACAAAGGAGACAGCACGAAGAGCACGGCAGTAAACGCCGGATTCAAAAGCTCTCACCAGGTCAGAAGCCGCCCTCTAAAGCCACCAGAGACGAACTGTCCAACCTGAATAAAATTCTGGACCAAATATGTCAGGTCCATAGCACCCCTGGCAAACCAGCCAATCATAACCATGGAGAATGTTGGGTCTTCAAGCAGTCCGGCAAGCTCAACGCCGTACACAAGGGGGAGGATACACCAAGCGAAGATGAGGATGAGCCTCTCAAGGGAGACGCTGGGGAACAAAAGAAATTTCCACCAGAGGTCAAAACAGTAAACGTGTTGCACGTGATCAATGGAAGAAACAAAACGGCACTCCCAGAAAAATACGCCCAAAGGCCTATCACCACGGAGTCCTGCCACTGGTCGTCTCAACCGATCACTTTCGACCATCGTGATTACTCAGCAAGTATCTGACGTGCAAGATGGGCTGCCCTGGCATTAGACCCAATAATTGACGGATACCACCTCGCACGAGTCCTGATGGACGGTGGCAGTAGTCTAAACCTGATATACCAGGATACAATCCGCGAATAGGGATAGACCCAACAAAAATTCGCCATAGCAATGTTACCTTTAAAGGAGTAACGCCAGGCCCAGGGGCTCGTTGCACGGGCTCCCTGCTACTAGACGTTATATTCGGCTCCCCCGATAACTTCCGTAGCGAACATCTAACCTTCCACATCGCTCCGTTCTGAAGTGGCTATCAAGCACTACTCAGACGCGAAGCTTTCGCTCGCTTTAATGCAATACCACACTACGCTTCCCTCACACTCAAGATGCCCGGTCCACGTGGCATCATTACAGTGAACGGAAATATTAAGCGATTTCTGCGCGCTGAAGAGCGTGCGGCTGCCTTAATAGCCGCACACTAAAAACGGCTACACCAACTAATTAGCAGGTCCCCTATTACAATACAAGGGGCTCAACGTGCGCAGACAAGTGGCAATTCTTACTCACCTTGAATTCTACATGGTTTATTTAAAAAACTATCCTTTTGCACGACAGCTTTTTTACCTAAGCTCCTCTCTTTTACAGATAATCATCGTGCTACACCCATCCAGGATACGGCACAACAGAGACACAGGCGCAGACGTGCAGCAGGGACCTTCTCCAAGGATTCTTTTTAGATTTAGACCCTGCGTAAACCTTTTTTACTGTCTCTTGTGGATACATATCCACCGAATTCTCAGCACAATTGAGAAGGATGCTGAAGTCTTGGCATGTGGCCATGTCAGAATAACGCACGTACCTGGACACAAGGGGATTCTTACAAGCGGCACTATTTTGGCCTGGTTTATACCATAAAGACTGAATACCTTAGGGAGTGTTCGGCGTCGCGAGTTCGGCCTTATATGCATCAGCTCCGAATCATTGTCTTTGGTCAAATGTTGGGTTTGCCCGGCTCCTGTGTTTTGGTGCCTTACGTTCCGCTTTGCCGGCTAAGGTAGCACCAGGAGAACTACTGCGATTGTGCCCTGGTTCGTCCGAATGAGCGCCTCAGTAGAGAAAGCCGAAAACTGACTGTCATGATATAGCGTGAGACTGGTCAACCACTTGATGACCTATCGGAATGTTAGAATTCCTCCGCCTTAACGAAGGGCCGTTTTCCGGCCAGGCATATGCGCACCCCGCGATCGGGAGAGTGCAGAGCCACCAGGGGCTATCTAGTAGCCCCACTGTCAAACTCCTATGGCTAAGTGAAAGTGTTCAAGCATTATAGTCCGGTTGCCTCGCTCGCTGCGCTATCACCTCCTTATCAGGACCAAGACGTTGGGTTGAGTGTGAACACGCGTTTTTTGCGAGCACCTCCGCATTATATGCGTGGGGGTTGAAGCCGACGGCTGCAATATTTCAGGTTATACACATGTATACATAAAACGGCCGCACAGGAGGCATCATACTACTTTCAGGCAAAAGTATAAACACAGCCTTATAAAAACTTCATAAAAGCATTATGTTTACAATGAGAATACATATCACTCAAACATAATATTTTTCGAGCACTGGGCCTCTATCAAACGAGCACCCTTGAGAACTTCCTCGAAATAGTGTTCGGCAGCCACACGGCCTATGGCCGAACCCTGCGCCGCAACAGTGGTAGCGTCCATCTCTGCCCAGTATGCTTTAACACGGGCAAGGGCCATCCACGAGCCTTCTATGCACACCGACCTCTTCATCGCATCAATGCGCGGCACCGCGTCAAGGAGCTGCTGCACTAAGCTAAAATAGCTATTCAGCTTAGGCCCTTCCGGCCATAATTGATCCACAACAGACCTCATGGCGAGTCCGGACAACCTATTCAGTTTGGCCCATTCGGCTAGCTGGTCAGTCAATGAAAGTGGACTCTCTGGACCGTGGAATTGCGTCCAGAACAGCTTGTCCACTTCACGATCTGTCTGACCTTGGAAGTACTTGGCCGCATCGGCAGCGCTCGCCGCCAAATCCATATACGCATCTGCCGAGCTCCACAGCCGATCCAGAGGGGCATACCGTGGATCTCCGAACTTCCTCCGTAACATGAAGGGTTTTCCAGCCGCAATATCCCCGGCTTCCCGCAGCTCCTCCTTCTTCGCTCTCATAGCAGAACGGGTGTCTATGTCTGCCGCCGCGGCCTTCTCAAGGTCCGTTGCCTTCGCTTGGTTCTCTTTCTCAAGGACCCGGCAATGGTCGGCAGTGTCTTTCAATTCTACGGCCATCTTGGCCATCTTTTCTTGGCTCTCGCAATGTGCGGCCTTCTCGGCTTTCAACTCTTCGGCCGCCTTCAAAGCAGCCGCATTACTACTTCTTGCTTGTTCCTTGGCTCGGGCAAGTTCCGCCCGCAAGGCTTCCATGGTGGCAGCCCCATCTGCAGTCACAACATATTAAAGATACTAGCATTATGCTGCTCTTACTATGTGGCGTTCACCGGATAATAACACTTACCCTGTGCCTCGTCAAGCCTCTTGTTAACAAGCTCGATGTTGGCGTCAGCCGCATCCAGTTGCCGTTTTAATTGGGCAAACTCCCTAGTCCGGCTAGCCACCGGAGCTCCCACCACATGCGCATAAAATTAGATTGGTTATTGCCTGGGAATTTGATCCTCTATTCGCCGCCGTTCTCGACAACAACCAGAGTCTCAGGGGCTACTATAACATGTGCAGTACTATCACATATTATCTCACATACCTCAAAGACTATCAATAGACTCATAAAGGCTTCATGTAACCCGCTTTCAGCAGACGAGATTCTCTCCATCACTGTACCCATCAGCGTACGGTGCTCTTCTAAGATGGCCGCTCGCCCCACCAACTCCCTCAGAACGTCCGACCGCACACTAGATGGTGCCGGACTCTTTCGTATGCTCTCTTCAGGAGCCAGACACTGGGGACTTCTGGGGTCTACGGGACTATCTTCTGGCCTCACCGGATCCGGAGAGGCCCTCCGCGACGACACTTCGTGGTCGCCCGCTTTTGGAGCGGAGGAGTCCGGGGCAGGCGTTTCACTCTCCATCATCTCCGGAAGAAGATCCCCCGAAGACGAACTCATTTGAGAGGGGCTGAGGCCCGAACTGCAAGATATATGCGGTGGTTTTTTCTCAGAGGAAAAAGATAGCATACTCTTACTATTAAAATATTTTGGATCACTTACGACTCATTGGAGGGCAGATCCCCTCACGGACTTTGTGCGGCAAAAGCACTCCCCAAGGCAGGACCCTCTGTGGGAGACTTCTTCTCCCGTTTGGAGGCTTCGGCTTTCGGATCCTCGGAAGCAGTCCTTTTCCTCCCCCGGTCGTCGTCCTTCGTGGAAACGCTCGTTCCCTCAGTTGGAGCGGGTAGAGATGGGGGCCCGCGTTCGCCCGTATTATCCCCCTCGGTATCTTCAAGGGTTCCGGGCAAGTTGCGACCTCGAGCATCTTCTCCAATACCGGATTTTCCAAACCCTCAGGGAGGGGGGCCAAACACCGAATCATCTTCACCTTCGTTAGCCAGTCCTGGTCAAAAGGCGAACTCTCAAAAATAACCTCGAATAAAAGACAGTGTGTTCGGCTAGAGGATTTCTTACCTGTTCGGCGACGCGATTACTACTCAGGCCCACGTCCTCGGTGATATCCGGACACTCCACTTGGGGGTCCGAAGAATGACTTGTACATCTCCTCGTGCGTCAGGCCGAGGAAACTTTGAATGGCACGTGGTCCCTCTGGGTTGAACTTCCACAAGCGCAGGGGCCGGCGTTTGCAAGGCTGGACTTGACGAACCATCATAACTTGTATTACCGCAACTAAATTAAAATCTCCCTTGAAGAGATCTCTGATGCGGCTTTGCAGCATAGGCACGTCCTTGGCTGGACCCCAGCTCAGGCCCCTGCTAATCCATAACATCAGTTGTGGTGGGGGGCCCGGGCGGAAAGCGGGGGCAGCCGCCCACTTGGCACTTCTGGGAGCTGTGACGTAGAACCACTCCCGTTGCCATAATTCGGATACCTCTGGAAAGGAACCTTTCGACCATGGAGCTCCTGCCATCTTGCCTATTGATGCACCTCCGCACGCTGCATGCTACCCCTCAATCACCTTCGGTTGTACTTCAAAGGTCTTGAGCCACAGGCCGAAGTGAGGGGTCACACGGAGGAAGGCCTCACACACAACAATAAATGTCATGATGTGGAGAAAGGAGTCCGGAGCTAGGTCGTGGAAATCTAGCCCATAATAGAACATCAAGCCCCTGACGAAGGGATCCAGAGTGAGGCCTAGACCTCGGAGGAAGTGGGAGACGAACACAACATTCTTATTGGGTTCGGGAGTAGGGACGACCTGCCCTCGAGCAGGCAGCCGATGCGAAATCTCGGCGGTCAGGTATCTGGCCTCCCTCAACTTCTTAATGTCCTCTTCCGTCACGGAGGAGGGCATCCATCGGCCTTGAAGGCTGGATCCGGACATGATTGAAGATCCAGAGCACCTAACCTGGGCTTTGGGTGTTGGAACTCGAGGCGGGGGAAGGGTTTGGTTGAGCACGGGGGGGGGGAGCAAAAACCTTGTCCCCTTATAAAGAGGGTGAATATCAAGCGTCCTCTCCGTAGTTGTTTAGGACTTACCTATAATCTAGGAGTCCTAGACACGGTTGGGTTACCCACGAACCACATTAATGAGAATCCCGTAATTAGGGGAACACGATCTCCGCTTCGGCAAGACGTGTCGAAAAATTGCCTCGCGTTATGTGCGGGGCTGGTTAAAAGAAACGGTTCGAATAATCACCGGGCCATGACGTAACGTCATGTTGCCAAAACAAGCTAGCGGATTAGATCTACGAAAGCATTATTCTCTCTACGGAGGAATGTGGAACTTATTTTGCAGGGTCAGACACTATCCTTGTATTCAACTTCTTCTGTAATGTATTCGGAGAAGGAACCCGCCTTGCAATGCCGAAGACAACTGCGCACCGGACTCATCGTCATTGAAGCCTAGTTCAGGGGCTACTAAGGGAGTCCTGGATTAGGGGGTCTCCGGACAGCCGGACTATCTCCATTGGCCGGACTGTTAGACTATGAAGATACAAGATTGAAGACTTCGTCTCGTGTCCAGATGGGACTCTACTTGGCGTGGAAGGCAAGCTAGGCAATACGTATATGGATATCTCCTCCTTTGTAACCGACCTTGTGTAACCCTAACCCTCTCCGGTGTCTATATAAACCGGAGGGTTTTAGTCCGTAGGACAACAATCACAACATACAATCATACCGTAGGCTAGCTTCTAGGGTTTAGCCTCTCTGATCTCGTGGTAGATCTAGTCTTGTAATACCCATATCTTCAATATTAATCAAGTAGGACGTAGGGTTTTACCTCCATCAAGAGGGCCCGAACCTGGGTAAAACTTCGTGTCCCTTGCCTCCTGTTACCATCCGGCCTAGACGCACAGTTCGGGACCCCCTACCCGAGATCCGCCGGTTTTGACACCGACACACACTATTTCTCAGATCACTCTATCACAATCATCAGTGATGCTCCATTGTCAGAAATTTTGAACAACAGAGACGCAACTAGTCGAGTGGCAAAATGGGCGATTGAACTCCTGCCGTTGGATATCAAGTTTGAGGCAAAGAAAGCAATCAAGTCCCAGGCAATAGCAGATTTCCTCGTCGAGTGGATTGAACAACAACAATTGACTCAAGTCCACTCGGAACATTGGACTATGTTTTTTGATGGATCCAAGATGTTGAATGGTTCTGGCGCTGGAGTAGTTCTGGTATCCCCACGAGGTGACAAGCTCAGTTATGTCCTTCAGATTCACTTTGATTCCTCCAACAATGAAGCTGAATACTAAGCACTTCTGTATGGGTTGCGAATGGCCATTTCACTTGGTGTCCGTCGCCTAATGGTCTACGGTGACTCAGATTTGGTGGTCAATCAACTGATGAAGGAGTGGGACGTCAGAAGCCCAGCTATGACTGGTTATTGCAATGCAGTAAGAAAGATGGAAAAGAAGTTTGAAGGGCTAGAGCTCCAGCACATTCCCCGACTGAAGAACCAGGCAGCGGATGACCTGGCAAAAATAGGTTCCAAGCGGGAGCCCATTCCTAGCAATGTGTTTTTGGAGCATCTTCACACACCATGAGTTCAAGAGGATCCCTTCATAGAAGAGCCCCCGCAACCTAAGAGTTCTACTGATCTGACTGAAGTTGAAATCCCAGCCGTGGTCGACCTAATCATGGAAGTTTTGGTCGTCATTCCTGACTGGATAGTGCCGTATATCACATATATTCTCAGGAAAGAACTGCCAGAAGATAAAGATGAAGCACGACAGATTGTCTGTCGATCTAAAGCCTTCACTGTGATAAGTGCTCGACTGTACAGGGAAAGTGTGACTGGAGTTGCCCAGCGATGCATTACCCTAGAGGAGGGTCGAATGATTCTTAATGATATCCACTCAGGTACCTGTGGTCACCATGCGTCCTCTCGGATAATCATGGCCAAAGCATACCAAGCAGGTTTTTACTGGCCGCGAGCAAATGAAATGGCAAAGGAAATAGTCGACAAGTGTGAGGGCTGCCAGTTCTACTCCAAGATGTCTCACAAGCCCGCTTCAGCCTTGAAGACCATCCCACTTGTCGGGCCATTTGCTGTTTGGGGATTGGATATGGTTGGACCCTTGAGGATTGGCAGAAGTGGTTTCACCCACTTGCTTGTTGCAGTCGACAAGTTCACTAAATGGATTGAAGCCAAACCCATCAAGAATCTCGATTCGAGAACTGCCATCAGTTTCATCAGAGAGTTAACATTCAGATATGGAGTCCCGCATAGCATCATCACGGATAATGGTTCGAACTTTGATTCAGATGAGTTCAGAGCTTTCTGCGCTTCCTAGGGCACCTGGGTCGACTACGCTTCAGTCGCTCACCCTCAGTCGAATGGACAAGCAGAAAGAGCAAATGGTTTGATCTTACAAGGGTTGAATCCAGATTGATGCGAGACCTCAAACATGCGGCTGCTGCCTGGGTAGATGAGTTACCATCAGTACTATGGGGTCTGAGAACAACGCCAAATCAGTCGACTGGCCTGACTCCCTTATTCCTGGTTTATGGAGCCGAGGCCGTGCTGCTGACTGATTTACTCCATAATGCCCCGCGAGTGGAGCTCTTCTCAGGGCAGAAGCCGAACAAGCCCATCAAGACGCTGTTGATCTTTTAGAAGAAGAGAGAGAGATGGCCCTGATCAGGTCGACCATCTATCAGCAAGACCTTCGTCGATTCTATGCTAGGAACGTAAGAGGTTGAGCATTTCAGGAGGGAGACTTGGTTTTCCGAGTGGATCAGCAACGTCGACACAAGCTTGCTCCCGCTTGGGAGGGCCCCTTCATCATCACCAAAGTGCTCCACAATGGTGCATATCACCTGTACGATGTGGAACACAAGAAAGACGAGCCGCGTGCCTGGAACGCGGAGCTCCTCCGCCATTTTAACACTTAAGCATTCAGACTATCAAGATGTAATAAGAAGTACCTTTCAGTTTGTTTATCAAAGACATGGTTTTGCAGTCTCCTAAATGATTGTTATTACTTATGCATGTGTCCAAAATCCCCCAGTGGGTGGCTTAGCCGCGAATCCGATTCGCCTAAGTTTCAAAAAACAAAATCCTACCGAGCGGGGAGCAATCCAATCACTCGGGGGCTTAGCTGTGAATCCGATTCGTCTAAATTTAAAAAAATCCTACCGAGTGGAGAGCAATCCTCCCACTCGGGGGCATAGCTGCAGTCTGATACGTCTCCGTCGTATCTACTTTTCCAAACACTTTTGCCCTTGTTTTGGACTCTAACTTGCATGATTTGAATGGAACTAACCCGGACTGACGCTGCTTTCAGCAGAATTGCCATGGTGTTATTTATGTGCAGAAACAAAAGTTCTCGGAATGACCTGAAACTTCACGGAACATCTTTTCGTAAATAATAAAAAATCCTTGCAAAAGATGAAGACCAGAGGGCCCACACCCTAGCCACGAGGGTGGGGGCACGCCTGCCCCCCTAGGGCGCGCCCCCTACCTCGTGGGCCCCCTGGAGCTCCTCGGACCTCAACTCCAACTCTATATATTTGCTTTCGGGGAGAAAAAAATCAAAGAGAAGGATTCATCGCGTTTTACGATACGGAGTCGCCGCCAAGCCCTAAAACCTCTCGGGAGGGCTGATCTGGAGTCCGTTCGGGCCTCCGAAGAGGGGAATCCGTCACCATCGTCATCATCAACCATCCTCCATCACCAATTTCATGATGCTCACCGCCGTGCGTGAGTAATTCCATCGTAGGCTTGCTGGACGGTGATGTGTTGGATGAGATTTATCATGTAATTGAGTTAGTTTTGTTTGGGTTTGATCCCTAGTATCCACTATGTTCTGAGATTGATGTTGTTATGACTTTGCTATGCTTAATGCTTGTCAATAGGGCCCGAGTGCCATGATTTCAGATCTGAACCTATTATGTTTTCATCAATATATGAGAGTTCTTGATCCTATCTTGCAAGTCTATAGTCACCTATTATGTGTTATGATCCGTTAACCCCGAAGTGACAATAATGGGGATACTTACCGGTGATTACCATAGTTTGAGGAGTTCATGTATTCACTTTGTGTTAATGCTTTGGTCCAGTACTCTATTAAAAGGAGGCCTTAATATCCCTTAGTTTCCATTAGGACCCCGCTGCCACGGGAGGGTAGGACAAAACATGTCATGCAAGTTCTTTTCCATAAGCACGTATGACTATATTCGGAATACATGCCTACATTACATTGATGAATTGAAGCTAGTTCCGTGTCACCCTAGGTAATGACTGTTACATGATGAACCACATCTGGCATAATTCTCTATCACCGATCCATTGCCTACGAGCTTTCCACATATTGTTCTTCGCTTATTTACTTTTCCGTTGCTATTGTTACAACCACTACAAAATACCAAAAACATTACTTTTGCTACCGTTACCCTTTGCTATCGTTACCACTACTATCATATTACTTTGCTACTAAACACTTTGCTGCAGATATTAAGTTTCTAGGTGTGGTTGAATTGACAACTCAGCTGCTAATACTTGAGAATATTCTTTGGCTCCCCTTGTGTCGAATCAATAATTTTGGGTTGAATACTCTACCCTCAAAAACTGTTGCGATCCCTTATACTTGTGGGTTATCAAGACTATTTTCTGGCGCCGTTGCCGGGGAGCATAGCTCTATTCTTTGAGTCACTTGGGATTTATATCTGCTTATCATTATGAAGAACTTGAGAGATCCAAAAACCAAGATTTATCCCTCAACTACGAGGGGAGGTAAGGAACTGCCATCTAGCTCTGCACTTGATTCACCTTCTATTTTGAGTAAGCTTGCGACACCTAAACCTGCTTCTGCTATTCGTTATGATATGTCGCATGTTATTGATGATGCCACTTCTGCTATGCATGATACTTATGATGAAACTACTTCTATGCTTGATACTATTATGCCACTTGGTGAATTTCTTGATGAACAACTTGCTAGGGTTAGAGAGAACGAAATTATTGAATCTGATAATATTGATGAAAGTCATGATGAAGACTCTCCCTCTAATGAATATGAATCACCTGTTATTCCTGAGGGTTATGTTTTTGAAAAAGAAGCTGCTTTAGCTATTTTAGCTTGCAAAGATAGATACGAACTCAAGAGGTTATTAGCTAAATGGAAGCAGCAGTCTCTTAATGCTAGAATGAAACCTGACCCTGCTTTTGCTACTTCACCTATCTATGTTACTGATAAGGATTATGAATTCTTTGTTGATCCTGATATAATTACTTTGGTTGAATCTGATCCTTTTCATGGCTATGAATCTGAAACTGTTGTGGCACATCTTACTAAATTAAATGATATAGCCACCCTGTTCACTTACGATGAGAGAACTCGGTACTTTTATATCCTTAAAATATTCCCATTCTCATTAAAGGGTGATGCTAAGATATGGTTTAATTCTCTTGGTCCTGGTTGTGCACGTAGTCCCTAGGATATGATTTATTACTTCTCTGCTAAATATTTCCCTGCTCATAAGAAACAAGCTGCTTTGAGGGATATATATATATATATATATATAATTTTGTGCAAATTAAAGAAGAGAGTCTCCCACAAGCTTGGGGGAGGCTTCTCCAGTTACTTAATGCTTTGCCTGATCATCCTCTTAAGAAAAATGAAATACTTGATATCTTTTATAATGGACTAACCGATGCTTCCAGAGATTACCTGGATAGTTGTGCTAGTTCTGTTTTCAGGGAAAGAACACCGGATGAAGCTGAAATTCTATTGAATAATATGTTGACAAATGAAAATAATTGGACACTTCCTGGGCCAATTCCTGAGCCTATTCCTAAAGCAACTCCGAAGAAAAGAGGTGTTCTATTTCTCAGTCCTGAAGATATGCAAGAGGCAAAGAAATCTATGAAAGAAAAAGGTATTAAAGCTGAAGATGTTAAGAATTTACCTCCTATTGAAGAAATACACGGTCTTAATTTACCGCGTGTTGAAGAAACATATGATGTTAATCGATTACCTATTGTAGAAATACATGGTCTTGATAACCCGACACAGGTAGTAAAGGTAAATTCACTCTATAGATATGATAAAGCAGAAATCCCATTTACTAAGATTGCTAGCCCATGCTTAGATGAGTTTGATAAATTTATGGTTAAGCAAGAAGATTTAAATGCTTATTTTGGTAGACAATTGAAATACAATTCAAATATGCTTGAACACTTGGGTGATTATATGGCTAATGTCAAAGGTGAACTTAAACTTATTAGTAAACATGCTTCTATGGTTACCACTCAAGTAGAACAAGTACTTAAGGCTCAAAATGATTTACTCAATGAACTAAATAGTAAGAATAATGATAATGTTGTTAGATTTATGACTAGAGGTGGTAAAATGACTCAGGAACCTTTTTATCCTAAAGGCCATCCTAAGAGAATTGAGCAAGATTCTCAGAGAAATAATATAGATGCACCTAGTCCTTCTAAAAGGAAGAAAAAGAAAAATGATAGGACTTTGCATGCTTCTAGTGAACCTATTGATGAAACACTTGAGAATCCAAATGATATTTCTATTTCTAATTTTGAAACACAATCTGGTAATGAACCTGAAACTAGTGATAATAATAATGTTCATGATGATGCTCAACCTAGTAATGATAATGATATAGAAGTTGAACCTGCTGTTGATCTTGATAACCCACAATCAAAGAATCAATGTTATAATAAGAAAGACTTTGTTGCTAGGAAACATAGTAAGGAAAGAGAGCCTTGGGTTCAGAAACCCATGCCTTTTCCTCCCAAACCATCCAAGAAAAAGGATGATGAGGATTTTGAGCGCTTTGCTGAAATGATTAGACCTATCTTTTTGCGTATGCGATTACTGATATGCTTAAAATGAATCCTTATGCTAAGTATATGAAAGAAATTGTTACAAATAAGAGAAAGATACCGGAAGCAGAAATTTCCACCATGCTTGCTAATTATACTTTTAAGGGTGGAATGCCAAAGAAACTTGGAGATCCAGGAGTACCCACTATACCATGCTCCATTAAAAGAAATTATGTTAAAACTGCTTTATGTGATCTTGGAGCCAGTGTTAGTGTTATGCCTCTCTCTTTATATCGTAGACTTGATTTGAATAAGTTGACACCTACTGAAATATATTTGCAAATGGCTGATAAATCAACTGCTATACCTGTCGGTATTTGTGAGGATGTGCCTGTTGTAGTTGCAAACGTTACTATTTTAATGAACTTTGTTATTCTTGATATTCCTGAGGACGATAGTATGTCTATTATTCTTGGAAGACCCTTTTTGAATACTGCAGGGGCTGTTATTGATTGCACTAAAGGCAATGTCACTTTTCATGTTAATGGTAATGAGCATACAATACACTTTCCAAGGAAACAACCTCAAGTTCATAGTATCAACTCTATTGGAAAAATTACATCGATTATATTTGGAGGTTTTGAATTTCCTCTTCCTACTGTCAAAAAGAAATATGATGTTCTTATTATTGGGGATGTGCATATCCCCGTTGAGGTAACATAGCGTTATTCGAAATTTCTCCGGTTCCATGTTATTCGGAATTAGTTCATTAACAAGACTTAATCAACCTTGTTACTGGGTTTCTTTTGATGAGCATGAGATGGATGAAACTAGAAGGCACAACCTTCTATACCATCCTCTTACTTTCTGTTATTTATATTAAATAAAATAAAAATAATATTTTCTGTCTGTTATCTGAATTATCCGTGCAATATAAAAATACCCTGAAAATAAAAGTTCTCCAAATGCCCTGAAATTGAAATATGTTTTTTTTCTGGAATATTTGAGAATATTTGGCACTGAGAACACAGCAGGAGGGGCATCCACCTGGCCACGAGGGTGGAGGGCGCGCCCTACCCCCCTGGGCGCGCCCCCCTGCCTCGTGGGCCCACAGTGGCCCTCCTCCACTTATTCCTGCACCCACACACTCCTTCCTCCCACAAACACGAATATCCAGCTCAAGCACGAGTTCTAGCTCATTTTTCTGTGATTTTCGATCTCCTTGCTCAAAGCACCTCTCACAAAACTTCTTGGGGAGATTGTTCCTTGGTATGTGACTCCTCCATTGGTCCAATTAGTTTTTGTTCTAGTGCTTTATTCATTGCAAATTTGTGCTGCCTAGTTGACCATGTTCTTGAGCTTGCATGTCAAATTTATATGGTCAAAAGTAGTTCTAATGCATGATACAGGCTCTAGGCACTTGTAGGAGTTGTTGCTATCAATTTTGTTGAGCTTGGTTCACTTTTATTTGAGTTACTAAAAATTTCAGATCAGGGGCAATCAACACTAATCATGCACAATTCAATCGTACACTAATCATGCACGCAAACGTGTACGATTAAGATCAGGGACTCACGGGAAGATATCACAACACAACTCTACAAATAGAATAAGTCATACAAGCATCATATTACAAGCCAGAGGGCTCGAATACAAGAGCTCGATCATAGACGAGTCAGCGGAAGCAACAATATCTGAGTACAGACATAAGTTAAACAAGTTTGCCTTGAGAAGGCTAGCACAAACTGGGATGCAGATCGAAAGAGGCGCAGGCCTCCTGCCTGGGATCCTCCTAAACTACTCCTGGTCGTCGTCAGCGGGCTGCACGTAGTAGTAGGCACCTCCCGAGTAGTAGTAGTCGTCGACGGTGGCGTCTGGCTCCTGGGCTCCAACATCTGGTCGCAGCAATCGGGTATAGAAAGGGGGAAAAGAGAGAGCAAAGCAACCGTGAGTACTCATCCAAAGTACTCGCAAGCAAGGAGCTACCCTACATATGTATGCATTGGTATCAAATGGAATAATGGTATTATTTGCGGACTGAACTACGGAATGCCGGAATAAGAGGGGGAAAGCTAGTCCTATCAAAGACTACGCTTCTGGCCACCTCCATCTTGCAGGAGAAGAAGAGAGTAGATGGTAAGCTCACCAAGTAGCATCGCATAGCATAAACCTAACCGATGATCCTCCCCTCGTCGCCCTGTGAGAGAGCGATCACCGATTGTATCTGGCACTTGGAAGGGTGTGTTTTATTAAGTATCCGGTTCTAGTTGTCATAAGGTCAAGGTACAACTCCGGGTCGTTCTTTTACCGAGGAACACGGTTATTCGAATAGATCAACTTCCCTGTAGGGGTGCACCACATAACCCAACACGCTCAATCCCATTTGGCCGGACACACTTTCCTGGGTCATGCCCGACCACGGAAGATCAACACGTCGCAGCCCTACCTAGGCACAACAGAGAGTTCAGCACGCCGGTTTAAATCCTATGGCGCAGGGGTCTGGGCCCATCGCCCTTTGCACACCTGCACATTGCGATCGCGGCCGGTGAGCAGACCTAGCAACCTCCATTACAAAGGAAGTTGCATTACGCGGTCCAACCCGGCGCGCGCCGCTCAGTCGCTAACGTCACGAAGGCTTCGGCTGATACCACGACGTCGAGTGCCCATAACTGTCCCCGCGTAGATGGTTAGTGCGTATAGGCCAGTAGCCAGACTCAGATCAAATACCAAGATCTCGTTAAAAGTGTTATCTTGAAGACACCGTGAACACCGACCAGGGCCAGGCCCACCTCTTTCCTAGGTGGTCTCAACCTGCCCTGTCGCTCCGCCACAAAGATACACCCAGAGGGCCGTCGGGACAAAGGTCCTTTCAGCCCCCAATCCGTGAATCACTCGCGGGTACTCCTCGAGCTAGTCATCACATGTATCATGTATAAAGTATAGGTATATACCCGTGATCAACTCCCGAGTGATCACGGCCCGATAGTATAGCATGGCAGACGGACAAGAATGTATGGCCACTGATGATAAACTAGCATCCTATACTAAGCATTTAGGATTGCAGGTAAGGTATCAACAGTTGTAGCAACAATGACAGGCTATGCATCAGGATAGGATTAACGGAAAGCATTAACATGCTACACTACTCTAATGCAAGCAGTATAGAGGAGAGTAGGAGATATCTGGTGATCAAGGGGGGGGGGACTTGCCTGGTTGCTTTGGCAAGGAGGGGTCATCAACACCGTAGTCAAATTGGGGGTCGTCGGCAGCCTCAGGGTCTACCAGAAAGAAGTAATGGAGGGGGAACACAATAAATAACAGAGCAATTAAAGCATCACAAAGCTTAACATGGCAATACGCGGTGCTAGAGGTGACCTAACACAATAGGAGGTGATACCGGCGAAGGGGGGAAACATCCGGGAAAGTATCCATGGTGTTTCACATTTTCGGACAAATGAACCGGAGGGGGAGATTTGCGTGTTTGCTATGCTAGGGATGTGTGGCGGACAAACAGGATGCGTATCCGTATTCGTCTCGTCGTTCTGAGCAACTTTCATGTACAAAGTATTTTCATCCGAGATACGAATTAATTTATATGATTTTTCAAAGTTTTAATGATTTTCTCGAATTTCTGAAATTGTTTAATTCGAATAATAAGCAGAATAAAGTTTTGTCACCTAGTGCTAAAATAGCCAGAGTGTATGACAGTGGGCCAGGGGGTCCAGTCAGCATGCACACTCAGTAGTTGACCAGTCAACATTGACTGGTCAAAAGGGTCAGCGGGGCCTACATGTCATTGACACAATGACTTATCAGTGTATGACAGTGGGCCAGGGGGGTCCAGTCAGCATGCACACTCAGCAGTTGACCAGTCAACATTGACTGGTCAAAAGGGTCAGCGGGGCCTACATGTCATTGACACAATGACTTATCATTTATTTTAACAGGGTATTCAAGTGAGGGGGCCACTGTCATAGGGTAGTTAGACTAATTAGCCTAAATAATTAATTAACTAAACTAATTTATTATTTCACTAATATTTATTTTATTTACTCTTTTTTTAAGGGGTCGGCCCCACTGGGCAGTGACCCAGGCCGACAGAGGCCAAGGCTGTGCTTGGGCACGCACGAACGCACGCAGGCGTCGGCGGCCGGCGCACAAGGCGCAGAGGGGAGCACGGCGCGGCCCCAGGCTGCAGCGGCCCCGACGTGAGGGGCGGCAGCCGCGCGGGAGGGAGTGGCCCGGCCGCGGGAGGGACGCTCGGGGCGCGGCTGTGGTGTGCACGCGCACGCGTAGGGCAGAGGCTCGGCCCGGTCGAGCGTGGCGGTGAGGCATGTCCGGCGCGGTGGGGCGCGACCGGCGCAGCGGGGTGTGCTGGGCGGCGGCCGGCAGGGGCGCGGCGAAGGCGGGCGTAGCTTGGTGTGGGGACGACGCGAGCAGCGAGAGGTGGCAGGGGGCCGCGGGGCGGAGCCAGGTCAGGACGGCAGTGGGGTGTGGCCGGCGAGCCGACACGAGCGTGGGCGAAGGCAGGCGCGGGCGAGACAAGTTGCAGCGGCGGTCCACAGCGAGCGGGAGCGGCTGTAGCGGAGTCGGCACGGGGGCGCGCCTGGTTGCGGCAAGGCGCTGGCCGACGAAGCCTCGTGCAGTGGATGGGGCGCGGCCTAGCGCGGGATGCAGCAGGGGCGAGGCTCGGGCGAACGCGGCGTACAGAGGCACTAGGTAGCAGCTGCGGCAAAGAGCAGGCGCACGCACATCGACGTGGCCAAGGAAGAACTCGGGGACAGCGGTCGCTGTTGGAAATATGCCCTAGAGGCAATAATAAAATCATTATTATTATATTTCCTTGTTCATGATAATTGTCTTTATTCATGCTATAATTGTATTATCCGGAAATCGTAATACATGTGTGAATAATAGACAGCAACATGTCCCTAGTAAGCCTCTAGTTGACTAGCTCGTTGGTCAACGGATAGTCATGGTTTCCTGACTATGGACATTGGATGTCATTGATAACGAGATCACATCATTAGGAGAATGATGTGATGGACAAGACCCAATCCTAAACATAGCACAAGATCGTATAGTTCGTTTGCTAGAGTTTTCCAATGTCAAGTATCCTTTCCTTAGACCATGAGATCGTGTAACTCCCGGATACCGTAGGAGTGCTTTGGGTGTGCCAAACGTCACAACGTAACTGGGTGACTATAAAGGTATACTACGGGTATCTCCGAAAGTGTCTGTTGGGTTGACACGGATCAAGACTGGGATTTGTCACTCCGTATATGACGGAGAGGTATCACTGGGCCCACTCGGTAATGCATCATCATAATGAGCTCAAAGTGACCAAGTGTCTGGTCACGGGATCATGCATTACGGTACGAGTAAAGTGACTTGCCGGTAACGAGATTGAACGAGGTATTGGGATACCGACGATCAGATCTCGGGCAAGTAACATACCGATTGACAAAGGGAATTGTATACGGGGTTGCTTGAATCCTCGACATCGTGGTTCATCCGATGAGATCATCGAGGAGCATGCGGGAACCAACATGGGTATCCAGATCCCGCTGTTGGTTATTGACCGGAGAGCAATCTCGGTCATGTCTACATGTCTTCCGAACCCGTAGGGTCTACACACTTAAGGTTCGGTGACGCTAGGGTTGTAGGGATATGTATATGCAGTAACCCGAATGTTGTTCGGAGTCCCGGATGAGATCCCGGACGTCACGAGGAGTTCCGGAATGGTCCGGAGGTAAAGAATTATATATAGGAAGTACTATTTCGGGCACCGGGACAAGTTTCGGGGTCACCGGTATTGTACCAGGACCACCGGAAGGGTCTCGGGGGTCCACCGGGTGGGGCCACCTGCCCCGGGGGCCACATGGGCTATAGGGGCTGCGCCTTGGCCTATATGGGCCAAGGGCACCAGCCCCAAGAGGCCCATGCGCCTAGGGTTTCAAGAAGGGATGAGTCCCAAAGGGGGAAGGCACCTCCTAGGTGCCTTGAGGAGGAGGGATTCCTCCCCTTGGCCGCACCCCCCTAGGAGATTGGATCTCCTAGGGCCGGCGCCCCCCCTTGGCCCTCCTATATATAGTGGGCAGATGGAGGACTTCTTACCCCACGCCTTTGGTGCCTCCCTCTCCCTATCCAACACCTCCTCCTCCTCCATAGAGCTTGGCGAAGCCCTGCCGGAGTACTGCAGCTCCATCAGCACCACGCCGTCGTGCTGCTGTTGGAGCCATCTTCCTCAACCTCTTCTTCCCCCTTGCTAGATCAAAAAGAAGGAGACGTTACGCTGACCGTACGTGTGTTGAACGCGGAGGTGCCGTCCGTTCAGCGCTAGGATCTCCGGTGATTTGGATCATGTCGAGTACGCCTTCCTCATCCCCGTTCTTTGAACGCTTCCGCGCGTGATCTACAAAGGTATGTAGATGCAATCTGAGCACTGGTTGCTAGATGAACTCCTAGATGGATCTTGGTGAAACCGTAGGAAAATTTTTGTTTTCTGCAACGTTCCCCAACAGTGGCATCATGAGCTAGGTCTATGCGTAGTTCTCTTGGACGAGTAGAACACAATTTGTTGTGGGCGTTGATGTTGTCAACTTTCTTGCCGCTACTAGTCTTATCTTGCTTCAACGGTATTGTGGGATGAAGCAGCCCGGACCAACCTTACACGTACGCTTACGTGAGACCGGTTCCACCGACTAACATGCACTAGTTGCATAAGGTGGCTGGCGGTTGTCTGTCTCTCCCACTTTAGTTGGAGCGGATTCGATGAAAAGGGTCCTTATGAAGGGTAAATAGAAGTTGAAAAATCACGTTGTGGCTTTCACGTAGGTAAGAAAACGTTCTTGCTAGAACCCTACTTCAGCCACGTAAAACTTGCAACAACAATTAGAGGACGTCTAACTTGTTTTTGCAGCAAGTGCTTTGTGATATGATATGGCCAAAGTTGTGATGAATGATGAATGATATATATGTGATGTATGAGATGTTCATGCTATTGTAATAGGAATCACGACTTGCATGTCGATGAGTATGACAACCGGCAGGAGCCATAGGAGTTGTCTTTATTTTTTGTATGACCTGCGTGTCATTGAGAAATGCCATGTAAATTACTTTACTTTATTGCTAAACGCGTTAGCCATAGTAGTAGAAGTAATAGTTGGCGAGCAACTTCATGGAGACACGATGATGGAGATCATGGTGTCATGCCGGTGACAAGATGATCATGGAGCCCCAAGATGGAGATCAAAGGAGCTATGTGATATTGGCCATATCATGTCACTTTTATTATTTGATTGCATGTGATGTTTATCATATTTATGCATCTTGTTTACTTAGAACGACGGTAGTAAAAATAAGATGATCCCTCATAATAATTTCAAGAGAGTGTTCCCCCTAACTGTGCACCGTTGCGACAGTTCATTGTTTCGAAGCACCACGTGATGATCAGGTGTGATAGATTCTAACGTTCACATACAACGGGTGTAAGACAGATTTACACATGCAAAACACTTAGGTTGACTTGACGAGCCTAGCATGTATAGACATGGCCTCGGAACACAGAAGACCGAAAGGTCGAGCATGAGTCGTATAGAAGATACGATCAACATGAAGATGTTCACCGACGTTGACTAGTCCGTCTCACGTGATGATCGGACACGGCCTAGTTAACTCAGATCATGTTATACTTAGATGACTGGAGGGATGTCTATCTGAGTGGGAGTTCATTATAATTTGATTAGATGAAGTTAATTATCATGAACTTAGTCTAAATTTTTTTACAAATATGTCTTGTAGATCAAATGGCCAACGTAGTCCTCAACTTCAACGCGTTCCTAGAGAAAACCAAGCTGAAAGACGATGGCAGCAACTACACGGACTGGGTCCGGAACCTGAGGATCATCCTCATAGCTGCCAAGAAAGATTATGTCCTACAAGCACCGCTAGGTGACGCACCTATTCTCCCTGCAGAACAAGACGTTATGAACGCTTGGCAGGCACGTACCGATGACTACTCCCTCGTTCAGTGCGGCATGCTTAAAACCACTAAGTTCAAGAAAGGCAAGGGTAAGAAAACCTTCAAGAAGGATGGCAAGGGAGTTGCCGCGCCCGGCAAGCAAGCTGCCGGGAAGAAGCCAAAGAATGGACCCAAGCCCGAGACTGAGTGCTTTTATTGCAAGGAAAGTGGTCACTGGAAGCGGAACTGCCCCAAATACTTAGCAGACAAGAAGGCCGGCAAAACTAAAGGTATATGTGATATACATGTAATTGATGTGTACCTCACCAGTACTCGTAGTAGCTCCTGGGTATTTGATACCGGTGCAGTTGCTCACATTTGTAACTCAAAGCAGGAGCTGCGGAATAAGCGGAGACTGGCGAAGGACGAGGTGACGATGCGCGTCGGGAATGGTTCCAAGGTCGATGTGATCGCCGTCGGCACGCTACCTCTACATTTACCTACGGGATTAGTTTTGAACCTCAATAATTGTTATTTAGTGCCAAGTTTGAGCATGAACATTGTATCAGGATCTCATTTAATACAAGATGGCTACTCATTTAAATCCGAGAATAATGGTTGTTCTATTTATATGAGAGATATGTTTTATGGTCATGCTCCGATGGTGAATGGTTTATTCTTAATGAATCTCGAGCGTAATGCTACACATGTTCATAGTGTGAGTACCAAAAGATGTAAGATTGATAATGATAGTCCCACATACTTGTGGCACTGCCACCTTGGTCACATAGGTGTCAAACGCATGAAGAAGCTCCATGCTGATGGACTTTTAGAGTCTCTTGATTACGAATCATTTGACACGTGCGAACCATGCCTCATGGGTAAAATGACCAAGACTCCATTCTCAGGAACAATGGAGCGAGCAACCAACTTATTGGAAATCATACATACTGATGTGTGCGGTCCAATGAGTGTTGAGGCTCGCGGTGGCTATCGTTATGTTCTCACCCTCACTGATGACTTGAGTATATATGGGTATATCTATTTAATGAAACACAAGTCTGAGACCTTGAAAAGTTCAAGGAATTTCAGAGTGAGGTTGAGAATCAACGTGACAGGAAAATCAAGTTCCTGCAATCAGATCGTGGAGGAGAATACTTGAGTCATGAGTTTGGCACACACTTAAGAAAATGTGGAATAGTTTCACAGCTCACGCCGCCTGGAACACCTCAGCGTAATGGTGTGTCCGAACGTCGTAATCGCACTCTATTAGATATGGTGCGATCTATGATGTCTCTTACCGATTTACCGCTATCTTTTTGGGGGTATGCTTTAGAGACTGCCGCATTCACTTTAAATAGGGCTCCGTCGAAATCCGTTGAGACGACACCGTATGAATTATGGTTTGGGAAGAAACCTAAGCTGTCGTTTCTAAAAGTTTGGGGATGCGATGCTTATGTCAAGAAACTTCAACCTGAAAAGCTCGAACCCAAATCGAAAAAATGCGTCTTCATAGGATACCCTAAAGAAACTATTGGGTATACCTTCTACCTCAGATCCGAAGGCAAGATATTTGTTGCCAAGAATGGATCCTTTCTAGAGAAGGAGTTTCTCTCGAAAGAAGTAAGTGGGAGGAAAGTAGAACTTGATGAAGTATTACCTCTTGAACCGGAAAAGGGCACAACTCAAGAAAATGTTCCTGAGGTGTCTGCACCGACTAGAGAGGAAGTTAATGATGATGATCAAGATACTTCTGATCAAGCTCTTACTGAAATTCGTAGGTCCACAAGGACACGTTCCGCACCAGAGTGGTACGGCAACCCTGTCTTGGAAATCATGTTGTTAGACAACGGTGAACTTTCGAACTATGAAGAAGCGATGGCGGGCCCGGATTCCGACAAATGGCTAGAAGCCATGAAATCCGAGATAGGATCCATGTATGAAAACGAAGCATGGACTTTGACTGACTTGCCCGTTGAGCGGCGAGCCATAGAAAATAAATGGATCTTTAAGAAGAAGACAGACGCGGATGGTAATGTGACCATCTATAAAGATCGGCTTGTCGCTAAGGGTGATCGACAAGTTCAAGGGGTTGACTACGATGAGACTTTCTCACCGGTAGCGAAGCTAAAGTCCGTCCAAATCTTGTTAGTAATTGCCGCATTCTATGATTATGAGATATGGCAAATGGACGTCAAAATGGCATTCCTTAATGGTTTCCTTAAGGAAGAATTGTATATGATGCAGCCGGAAGGTTTTGTCGATCCTAAGAATGCTGACAAGGTGTGCAAGCTCCAACGCTCGATTTATGGGCTGGTGCAAGCATCTCGGAGTTGGAACATTCGCTTTGATGAGATGATCAAAGCGTTTGGGTTTACGCAGACTTATGGAGAAGCCTGTGTTTACAAGAAAGTGAGTGGTAGCTCTGTAGCATTTCTCATATTATATGTAGATGACATACTTTTGATGGGAAATGATATAGAACTCTTGGACAGCATTAAGGCCTACTTGAATAAGAGTTTTTCAATGAAGGACCTTGGAGAAGCTGCATATATATTAGGCATCAAGATCTATAGAGATAGATCAAGACGCCTCATAGGTCTTTCACAAAGCACATACCTTGACAAGATATTGAAGAAGTTCAATATGGATCAGTCTAAGAAGGGGTTCTTGCCTGTGTTGCAAGGTGTGACATTGAGCTCAACTCAATGTCCGACCACGACAGAAGATATAGAAGAGATGAGTGTCATCCCCTATGCCTCAGCCATAGGTTCTATTATGTATGCCATGTTGTGTACCAGACCTGATGTAAACCTTGCCGTAAGTTTGGTAGGAAGGTACCAAAGTAATCCCGGCAAGGAACACTGGACAGCGGTCAAGAATATCCTGAAGTACCTGAAAAGGACTAAGGAAATGTTTCTCGTCTATGGAGGTGATGAAGAGCTCATCGTAAAGGGTTACGTCGACGCTAGCTTCGACACAGATCTGGATGACTCAAATTCACAAACCGGATACGTGTATATTTTGAATGGTGGGGCAGTAAGCTGGTGCAGTTGCAAGCAGAGCGTCGTGGCGGGATCTACATGTGAAGCGGAGTACATGGCAGCCTCGGAGGCGGCGCATGAAGAAATTTGGGTGAAGGAGTTCATCACCGACCTAGGAGTCATACCCAATGCGTCGGGGCCGATCAAGCTCTTCTGTGACAACACTGGAGCTATTGCTCTTGCCAAGGAGCCCAGGTTTCACAAGAAGACAAGGCACATCAAGCGTCGCTTCAACTCCATTCGTGAAAATGTTTAAGATGGAGACATAGATATTTGTAAAGTACACACGGACCTGAATGTAGCAGATCCGTTGACTAAACCTCTCCCTAGAGAAAAACATGATCAACACCAGAATTCCATGGGTGTTCGATTCATCAGAATGTAACTAGATTATTGACTCTAGTGCAAGTGGGAGACTGTTGGAAATATGCCCTAGAGGCAATAATAAAATCATTATTATTATATTTCCTTGTTCATGATAATTTTCTTTATTCATGCTATAATTGTATTATCCGGAAATCGTAATACATGTGTGAATAATAGACACCAACATGTCCCTAGTAAGCCTCTAGTTGACTAGCTCGTTGATCAACGGATAGTCATGGTTTCCTGACTATGGACATTGGATGTCATTGATAACGAGATCACATCATTAGGAGAATGATGTGATGGACAAGACCCAATCCTAAACATAGCACAAGATCGTATAGTTCGTTTGCTAGAGTTTTCCAATGTCAAGTATCCTTTCCTTAGACCATGAGATCGTGTAACTCCCGGATACCGTAGGAGTGCTTTGGGTGTGCCAAACGTCACAACGTAACTGGGTGACTATAAAGGTATACTACGGGTATCTCTGAAAGTGTCTGTTGGGTTGACACGGATCAAGACTGGGATTTGTCACTCCGTATGACGGAGAGGTATCACTGGGCCCACTCGGTAATGCATCATCATAATGAGCTCAAAGTGACCAAGTGTCTGGTCATGGGATCATGCATTACGGTACGAGTAAAGTGACTTGCCGGTAACGAGATTGAACGAGGTATTGGGATACCGACGATCAGATCTCGGGCAAGTAACATACCGATTGACAAAGGGAATTGTATACGGGGTTGCTTGAATCCTCGACATCGTGGTTCATCCGATGAGATCATCGAGGAGCATGTGGGAACCAACATGGGTATCCAGATCCCGCTGTTGGTTATTGACCGAAGAGCGATCTCGGTCATGTCTACATGTCTCCCGAACCCGTAGGGTCTACACACTTAAGGTTCGGTGACGCTAGGGTTGTAGGGATATGTATATGCAGTAACCCGAATGTTGTTCGGAGTCCCGGATGAGATCCCGGACGTCACGAGGAGTTCCGGAATGGTCCGGAGGTAAAGAATTATATATAGGAAGTACTATTTCGGGCATCGGGACAAGTTTCGGGGTCACCGGTATTGTACCGGGACCACCGGAAGGGTCCCGGGGGTCCACCGGGTGGGGCCACCTGCCCCGGGGGCCACATGGGCTGTAGGGGGTGCGCCTTGGCCTATATGGGCCAAGGGCACCAGCCCCAAGAGGCCCATGCGCCTAGGGTTTCAAGAAGGGAAGAGTCCCAAAGGGGGAAGGCACCTCCTAGGTGCCTTGAGGAGGAGGGATTCCTCCCCTTGGCCGCACCCCCCTAGGAGATTGGATCTCCTAGGGCCGGTGCCACCCCCCTTGGCCCTCCTATATATAGTGGGGAGATGGAGGACTTCTTACCCCACGCCTTTGGTGCCTCCCTCTCCCTATCCAACACCTCCTCCTCCTCCATAGAGCTTGGCGAAGCCCTGCCGGAGTACTGCAGCTCCATCACCACCACGCCGTCGTGCTGCTGTTGGAGCCATCTTCCTCAACCTCTTCTTCCCCCTTGCTGGATCAAGAAGAAGGAGACGTTACGCTGACCGTACGTGTGTTGAACGCGGAGGTGCCGTCCGTTCGGTGCTAGGATCTCTGGTGATTTGGATCACGTCGAGTACGCCTTCCTCATCCCCGTTCTTTGAACGCTTCCGCGCGTGATCTACAAAGGTATGTAGATGCAATCCGATCACTCGTTGCTAGATGAACTCCTAGATGGATCTTGGTGAAACCGTAGGAAATTTTTTGTTTTCTGCAACGTTCCCCAACAGTCGCGACTACGTCGATGACGGAGAAGGGAAGAAGAGGAAGACTAGCAGGGAGCAGGTGATCTATCGGAGAGAGGAGGGGCGGAACCTCACCAACGTTGCTGAGAAGGCCCGGGGAGGACTTGCTGGAGCGATCGACAACGACGGCCAGCGGACAAAGACGAGGAAGACGGGGCCGATCCAGCGATGATTTGGATTCTGGCTCGTGTTCTTGAGCGTAGACGAAGCAGAGGAGCTTGTCGGAGATGTCAGACGCGGTCTCGGTCGATGGGGACGATGGGGAGCACGTGGGTGAGGGGATCCATGGCGTCGGTGGCTCGACGATGCGTGAGGAAGAAGATGGCGGCGCGAGGGGGAGTGATAAGGTTATGGCGCCCTAGGGTTCAAGGGGGTCGCGGGGAGGCTCTTATCCAAGGGGGGGGGACCGCGAGATGGACGACGTGTGTGCATCAGCGACTTGAACAAGTGCTCTGCCTCCAGCGCGATGGGGATGAACAGGAGGTTGAAGGAGACTAGAGGTGGGCTGGGCTAGCTACTGCCCCTTTGGGCTTTAAGTGCACAGTAGTTAGGTTTCCCCCCATTTGTTTATTTTTTTGCTGCTATTTATTCTCTGATTTCTTTTATTCACCATAGTTTTGCACTTCCTTAAAATACCAATTGAAGTTTATTCATCGTGAAACTTGTCACTTAAATACTTCACAATATTTTGGAATGACATACAAAGTTTGAGGTCAATTGGAATTGTATAAATATTTGCTTATTTTGAAAAGGCCATTGTATTTGCCGTTGGACCACTTTATAAATTCCTAGGGTTTAATTGGTGGGTCAAATAAGGTTGGGTTCAACATGACAAATGATCAGGGGAAATATTGAACAATGCGAACATATTTTAGTTTTAAAGTTTGAAGACTTTTATCGTTTGACTTTATTTTCAATTTGAATTTGAATTGTTTTTTGAACCATCGCGAGATCAACAACAGTAACCGCGGTGATGTGGCATCATTAACATGGAATTACTATAGCTTAAATATCCGGGCGTCACAAGATTGTTCCTTGTTATGTGACTCCTCCATTGGTCCAATTAGTTTTTGTTCTAGTGCTTTATTCATTGCAAATTTGTGCTGCCTAGGTGACCATGTTCTTGAGCTTGCATGTCAAATTTATATGGTCAAAAGTAGTTCTAATGCATGATACAGGCTCTAGGCACTTGTAGGAGTTGTTGCTATCAATTTTGTTGAGCTTGGTTCACTTTTATTTGACTTACTAAAAATTTCAGAATTTTTCAGAAAATAATGAAGAGATTTTTTAGGGGCTCATCTAGCCGAAGCTCGAAGGAAAAGCAAAATGAAAAAGCAGAGAAGCCCAAGTATAATTTGCCTCGCACCGCGGAGGTTCGGCCGTGTGAGTGGCCTTCCGATGATTTCTTGAGAGCAGTCAGGATTTATGATGATTTTTATGAATTGGCTGAGAATGCAGGCCTCACCGCCTTCCTCCACGACCAATGCGCACGGTATATCTTACTCACCAATATCTTTGTGCAAAACTTTCATTTCCATGCTAGGAGCTCACCACCTACGGTGGAGTTTTATTTATATCATGAGCATAAGAAGATGTCACTTTACGATTTTTGTCGAGTTTTTTTGATCCCTTTCGAGGGCACGATAGAGGAACCACATCACGGTGATGTGGATGGATTTATTGATACCATCACTGTAGGGGAAACAAGGAAGGTTTCCGATGCACGAATCACTAGCATACATTTTTCCTGTTTTACACTACTTTGCAATATTTGCTAGTCGTTTCTTACTTGGTCGCGGAAACTGTGGAAACCTTAGTGTTCCTGATATTATTATTTTGTTCCACGGTTTATTCTGTGATAACTCTGTTAGTACGGGCGGTATTATTGCTAAACGGTTAAGTCTGAACCGTACAAAGGGCCCCATCTTTGGAGGCATCTATGCTTCACGCCTAGCTGCACATTTTAACATACCTATTAGGCATTATGAGAAGGAAGAAAAATTGTTGCCCACTGTTTATCCAGATTATAAGAGTATGGTGGCACACGATTTTATTGTTAGGAATAGTGAAGGGGAGCTTAAATACAAATTGTTCTTTCATAAACATCATCCTGAGACTATTACCCTGCCTGCTCCTTCCATGTTTCATTTATCTGCAGGCCAGTACCTTGTTCAGTTAGAGGCTATTCACGCCTACCGGAACCCTACATCAGCCACAGAGCCAGAGTCGGAACCACAAGTTGATCCCCCTCGACAGTCTAATTACCATTGGGATCCGAAAATGATTGCCAACCAGTGGCAGTCAGAGTCTTCTTCTTCGCAGTACAACCCCAACTATTACTATGGATATCCGTCACGCCAGCCGTGGCCATAGACCAACTTAGGCCAAAATCCTAAGCTTGGGGGGGTACGTATTTCTCACCGACATTACATTTATGTTCACACACTCATTGTTAGATGTCGGTGCTCATACTTTTTCATTGTATCATCCATGCTAGTTTATTTTCCTTTTTATGCTTTCTTCTTGTGTTTAATAAACCTTAAGAAAAAACCAAAAAAATTAGTTGTAGTTTTTAATTAGTTTACTTTCCATGCTTGTAGTACTAATTAAAAAGAAAATCCAAACAGATTTCCTGTTCTTCTTTTGCTTGTTGGGAGCTTTCCTGTGTAAATAGTTTTATTTCTTTTCTTTTCTTTGGGGGTCGATAGGAGAAGACCATAATTAAATTGTTGAAGCGGCTCTTATATGCATTATTGTTGATCTGACAAAAGAGCCCATATTGCCTTGTATTCTCCTGTTTATTGAATGCTTGTAGATTCCAGCTTAGTCCAATGCACGTGCACTCTTATTATTATCCACATCGTTCGGTCGTGCGATGTCTACTACACAACCTTCTTCTTGTAGACGTTTGTGGGCCTCCAAGTGCGGAGGTTTGTAGGACAATAGCAAATTTCCCTCAAGTGGATGACCTAAGGTTTATCAATCCGTAGGAGGCATAGGATGAAGATGGTCTCTCTCAAGCAACCCTGCAACCAAATAACAAAGAGTCTCTTGTGTCCCCAACACACCCAATACAATGGTAAATTGTATAGGTACACTAGTTCAGCGAAGAGATGGTGATACAAGTGGTATATGGATAGTAGATAAAGGTATTTATAATCTGAAAATATAAAAACAGCAAGGTAGCAAGTGATAAAAGTGAGCGTAAACGGTATTGCAATGATAGGAAATAGGGCCTAGGGTTCATACTTTCGCTAGTGTAAGTTCCCTCAACAATAATATCATAATTGGATCACATAACTATCCCTCAACATGCAACAAAGAGTCACTAATAGCGGAGAACGAACGAAGAGATTATGGTAGGGTACGAAACCACCTCAAAGCTATTCTTTCCAATCAATCCGTTGGGCTATTCCTATAAGTGTCACAAACAGCCCTAGAGTTCGTACTAGAATAACACCTTAAGACACAAATCAACCAAAACCCTAATGTCACCTAGATACTCCAATGTCACCTCAAGTATCCGTGGGTATGATTATACGATATGCATCACACAATCTCAGATTCATCTATTCAACCAACACAAAGGACCTCAAAGAGTACCCCAAAGTTTCTACCGGAGAATCACGACGAAAACGTGTGCCAACCCCTATGCATAGGTTCATGGGTGGAACCCGCAAGTTGATCACCAAAACATACATCAAGTGAATCACGTGGCATCCCATTGTCACCACAGATACACACGGCAAGACATACATCAAGTGTTCTCAAATCTTTAAAGACTCAATCCGATAAGATTACTTCAAAGGGGAAACTCAATTCATTACAAGAGAGAAGAGGGGGAGGAGAAACATAAGATCCAACTACAATAGAAAAGCTTGCGATACATCAAGATCGTGCGAAATCAAGAACACGAGAGAGAGAGAGAGAGAGAGAGATCAAACACATAGCTACTGGTACATACCCTCAGCCCCGAGGGAGAACTACTCCCTCCTCGTCATGGAGAGCACCGCGATGATGAAGATGGCCACCGGAGAAGGATTCCCCCTCTGGCAGGGCGCCGGAACGGGTCTAGATTGGCTTTCGGTGGCTACGGAGGCTTCTGTCGGCGGAACTCCCGATCTATTGTGCTCCCGGATGGTTTTAGGGTATATGGAGATATATAGGTGGAAGAAGTACGTCAGGGGGGCCACGAGGGGCTCACAAGGGTGGAGGGCGCGCCCAAGGGGGTGGGCGCGCCCCCCTGCCTTGTGGCCTCCTCGTAGATCCCCCGACGTGCACTCCAAGTCTTCTGGGCTGCTTTCCTTCCAAAAATGAGTTCCGTGAAGTTTCAGGTCAATTGGACTCCGTTTGATTTTTCCTGTTCTTCAAAACCCTAAAACAGGTTAAAAACAGAAACTGGCACTGGGCTCTGGGTTAATAGGTTAGTCCCAAAAATGATATAAGAGTGTATAATAAAGCCCATAAACATTCAAAACAGTAGATAATATAGCATGGAGCAACCAAAAATTATAGATACGTTGGAGACGTATCATCGTGCAAGTGAAAGGCAATTATGACGATATATGGTGGACTGACTGAGATGAGAAAAGCTGGTATGAACTCGACCTCTCTTGTTTTTTGTAAATATGATTAGTTCATCGTTCCTGATTCAGCCTATTATTAATAAACATGTTTGCAATGACAACTAGAGATCATAGTTTCTTGTGCCATGCTTGATTAGCTTGGAGCTTATAATGGTTTACCTTGCGTGCCAACATGCTATTAAAATGGTTGTGATGTGGCATGATAGGGTGGCATCCTCCTCTGAATGACTTAAGTGACTTGACTTGGAACATGTTCACGCATGTAGTTGAAACAAAATCAACATAGCCTTCACGATATTTATGTTCATGGTGGATTATATCCTACTCATGCTTGTTTTCTGTGTTGATTAACTTTAATGTGTGTTCATGACTGTTGTCACTCTCTAGCTGGTCGCTTCCCAGTCTTTTGCTAGCCTTCACCTGTACTAAGCGGGAATACTTCTTGTGCATCCAACTCCATAAACCCCAAAGTTGTTCCATATGAGTCCACCATACCTACCTATATACGGTATCTACCTGCCATTCCAAGTAAATTTGTATGTGCCAAACTCTAAACCTTCAAATAAATATCCTGTTTTGTATGCTCGAATAGCTCATGTATCAACTAGGGTTGTCCGTATCTTCCATGTTAGGCGGGTTATTCTCAAGAGGAGTGGACTCCGCTCCTCACTCACGAGAAAATGGCTGTTCACCGGGATGCCCGGTCCCATGCTTTATGCAAATCAAATCAAAATAATTGCAAACAAAACTCCCCCTGGGACTCTTGTTAGTTGGAGGCACTCGTTGTTTCGAGCAAGCCATGGATTGATGCTTCTTGGTGGAGGGGAGTATAAACTTTACCATTCTGTTTGGGAACCGCCTATAATGTGTGTAGCATGGAAGATATCGCCATCTCTTGGTTGTTATGTTGACAATGAAAGTATACCGCTCAAAATATTATTCATCTCTATTTCAAAACCGAGCTCTGGCACCTCTACAAATCCCTGCTTCCCTCTGCGAAGAGCCTATTGATGTCTAGTACACAACCTTCTTCTTGTAGACGTTGTTGGGCCTCCAAGTGCAGAGGTTTGTAGGACAGTAGCAAATTTCCCTCAAGTGGATGACCTAAGGTTTATCAATCCGTAGGAGGCGTAGGATGAAGATGGTCTCTCTCAAGCAACCCTGCAACCAAATAACAAAGAGTCTCTTGTGTCCCCAACACACCCAATACAATGGTAAATTGTATAGGTGCACTATTTCGGCGAAGAGATGGTGATACAAGTGGTATATGGATAGTAGATAAAGGTATCTGTAATCTGAAAATATAAAAACAGCAAGGTAACTAATGATAAAAGTGAGCGTAAATGGTATTGCAATGCGTTGAAACAAGGCCTAGGGTTCATACTTTCGCTAGTGCAAATTCCCTCAACAATACTAACATAATTGGATCACATAACTATCCCTCAACATGCAACAAAGAGTCACTCCTAAGTCACTAATAGCGGAGAACGAACGAACAAATTATGGTAGGGTACGAAACCACCTCATAGTTATTCTTTCCAATCAATCCGTTGGGCTATTTCTATAAGTGTCACAAACAGCCCTAGAGTTCGTACTAGAATAACACCTTAAGACACAAATCAACCAAAACCCTAATGTCACCTAGATACTCCAATGTCACCTCAAGTATCCATGGGTAAGATTATACGATATGCATCACACAATCTCAGATTCATCTATTCAACCAACACATAGAACCTCAAAGAGTGCCCCAAAGTTTCTACTGGAGAATCACGACGAAAACGTGTGCCAACCCCTATGCATAGGTTCATGGGCGGAACCCGCAAGTTGATCACCAAAACATACATCAAGTGAATCACGTGGTATCCCATTGTCACCACAGATAGGCACGGCAAGACATACATCAAGTGTTCTCAAATCTTTAAAGACTCAATCCGATAAGATTACTTCAAAGAGGAAACTCAATCCATTACAAGAGAGTAGAGGGGGAGGAGAAACATAAGATCCAACTATAATAGCAAAGCTCGCGATACATCAAGATCGTATCACCTCACGAACACGAGAGAGAGAGAGAGATCAGACACATAGCTATTGGTACATACCCTCAGCCCCGAGGGAGAACTACTCCCTCCTCGTCATGGAGAGCACCGGGGTGATGAAGATGGCCATCGGAGAAGGATTGCCCCCTCCGGCAGGGTGCCAGAATGGGTCTAGTTTGGTTTTCGGTGGCTACGGAGGCTTCTGACGGTGGAACTCCCGATCTATTGTGCTCCCAGATGTTTTTAGGGTATATGGAGATATATAGGCGGAAGAAGTACGTTAGGGGAGCCATGAGGGGCCCACGAGGGTGGAGGGCGCGCCCTAGGGGGTGGGCGCGCCCCCCTACCTCGTGGCCTCCTCGAAGGTCCCCTGACGTGCACTCCAAGTATTCTGGGCTTCTTCTGATCCAAAAATAGGTTCCGTGAAGTTTCAGGTCAATTGGACTCCGTTTGATTTTCCTTTTCTTTGAAACCCTAAAACAAGGTAAAAACAGAAACTGGCACTGGGCTCTGGGTTAATAGGCTAGTCCCAAAAATGATATAAAAGTGTATAATAAAGCCCATAAACATCCAAAACAATAGATAATATAGCATGGAGCAATCAAAAATTATAGATACGTTGGAGACGTATCAGCATCCCCAAGCTTAATTCCTGCTCGTCCTCGAGTAGGTAAATGATAAAAACAGAATTTTTGATGCGGAGTGCTACTTGGCATAATTTCAATGTAATTCTTCTTAATTGTGGCATGAGTATTCAGATCCGAAAGATTCAAGACAAAAGTTCATATTGACATAAAAGTAATAATACTTCAAGCATACTAACTAAGCAATTATGTCTTCTCAAAATAACATGGCCAAAGAAAGCTATCCCTACAAAATCATATAGTCTGGCCATGCTCTGTCTTCACCACACAAAATATTTAAATCATGCACAACCCCGATGACAAGCCAAGCAATTGTTTCATACTTTTGATGTTCTAAAACTTATTCAATCTTCACGCAATACATGAGCGTGAGCCATGGACATAGCACTATAGGTGGAATAGAATGGTGGTTGTGGAGAAGACAAAAAGGAGAAGATAGTCTCACATCAACTAGGCGTATCAACGGGCTATGGAGATGCCCATCAATAGATATCAATGTGAGTGAGTAGGGATTGCCATGCAACGGATGCACTAGAGCTATAAGTGTATGAAAGCTCAAAAAGAAACTAAGTGGGTGTGCATCCAACTTGCTTGCTCACGAAGACCTAGGGCATTTTGAGGAAGCCCATCATTAGAATATACAAGCCAAGTTCTATAATGAAAGATTCCCACTAGTATATGAAAGTGACAACATAGGAGACTTTCTATCATGAAGATCATGGTGCTACTTTGAAGCACAAGTGTGGTAAAAGGATAGTAGCATTGCCCCTTCTCTCTTTTTCTCTCATTTTTTTATTTTTTATTTTTTTATTTGGGCCTTCTCCTATTTTTTATGGCCTCTTTTATTTATTTATTTTCGTCCGGAGTCTCATCCCGACTTGTGGGGGAATCATAGTCTCCATCATCCTTTCCTCACTGGGACAATGCTCTAATAATGATGATCATCAAACTTTTATTTTCTTACAACTCAAGAATTACAACTCGATACTTAGAACAAGATATGACTCTATATGAATGCCTCCGGCGGTGTACCGGGATGTGCAATGACTCATGAGTGACATGTATGAAAGAATTATGAACGGTGGCTTTGCCACAAATACGATGTCAACTACATGATCATGCATAGCAATATGACAATGATGGAGCGTGTCATAATAAACGGAATGGTGGAGAGTTGCATGGAAATATATCTTGGAATGGCTATGGAAATGCCATAATAGGTAGGTATGGTGGCTGTTTTGAGGAAGGTATATGGTGGGTTTATGGTACCGGCGAAAGTTGCGCTGTACTAGAGAGGCTAGCAATGGTGGAAGGGTGAGAGTGCGTATGATCCATGGACTCAACATTAGTCATAAAGAACTCATATACTTATTGCAAAAATCTACAAGTTATAAAAGCAAAGTATTACGCGCATGCTCCTAGGGGGATAGATTGGTAGGAAAAGACCATCGCTCGTCCCCGACCGCCACTCATAAGGAAGACAATCAATAAATAAATCAAGCTCCGACTTCATCACATAACGGTTCACCATACGTGCATGCTACGGGAATCACAAGCTTTAACACAAGTATTTCTCAAATTCACAACTACTCAACTAGCATGACTCTAATATCACCATCTCCATATCTCAAAACAATTATCAAGTATCAAACTTCTCATAGTATTCAACACACTCATAAGAGAATTTTATTATTCTTGAATACCTAGCATATTAGTATTTTAAGCAAATTACCATGCTATTTAAGACTCTCAAAATAATCTAAGTGAAGCATGAGAGTTAATCTATTTCTTCAAAATAAAACTACCACCATGCTCTAAAAGATATAAGTGAAGCACTAGAGCAAATGACAAACTACTCCGAAAGATATAAGTGAAGATCAATGAGTAGTCGAATAATTATGCAACTATGTGAAGACTCTCTCTCATTTAATAATTTCAGATCTTGATAATTTATTCAAACAGCAAGCAAAGCAAAACAAAATGACATCTAAGAATAACAAACATCATGTGAAGAAGCAAAAACTTAGGATCAACCAATACTAACCGATAGTTGTTGAAGAAGAAAGGTGGGATGCCAACCGGGGCATCCCCAAGCTTAGACGCTTGAGACTTCTTGAAATATTATCTTGGGGTGCCTTGAGCATCCCCAAGCTTGAGCTTTTGTGTCTCCTTAATTCCTCTCATATCACGGTCTCCCTAAATCTCAAAAGCTTCATCCACACAAAACTCAATAAGAACTCGTGAGATAAGTTAGTATAGATCATTGCAAAAACCTTATCATACTCTACTGTAGCAAATCACTAAAATTATTATTCAACATTGCATACTATTCCTCTGCATATTTAATAGTCCTATCCTCAAATAGAATCATTAAAGAAGCAAACAAATGCAAACAATGCAAACATAATAGCAATCTGCCTAAACAGGACCATCTGTAAAGAGTGCAGCAAGATCCATACTTCCCTAGATCAAAAAATTATGAAAGAAAATTCCCACTGTAGTAAATTTATCAGATCTTAATATTCAAAAGGTTTCAACATTTTATCACATTCTTACTTTTATAGGGAATTATTGCAACAGCGGTAAACTTTCTGTTTTCAAACAGCAACATGTGGACTTCTAAAATAGGCATAGTAAAGGCTATCAATGCCACTTTTATTGAAATAAAAGATGCAAAACATTGTTCTAAATAACAGCAATCAAATCTTAACAAAATAAATTGATGCTCCAAGCAAAACACATATCATATGGTGAATAAAAATATAGCCCCAAGTAAAGTTACCGCTGAACGAAGACGAAAGAGGGGATGCCTTCCGGGGCATCCCCAAGCTTAGGCTCTTGGCTATCCTTGAATATTACCTTGGGGTTCCTTGGGCATCCCAAATCTTAGTCTCTTGCCACTCCTTATTCCATAGTCCATCGAATCCTTACCCAAAACTTGAAAACTTCACAACACAAAACTTAACAGAAAACTCATAAGCTCCGTTAGTATAAGAAAATAAATCACCACTTCAAGGTACTGTAATGAACTCATTCTTTATTTATATTGGTGTTAAACCTACTGTAGTCCAACTTCTCTATGGTTTACGAACTCTTTTACTAGCCATAGATTCATCAAAATAAGTAAACAACACATGAAAACCAGAATCTTTCAAAATCAGAATAGTCTGTAGTAATCTGTAAGTTTAGACCACTTCTGGAACTCATAAAATTCTCAAATAAATTGGTGGACGTGAGTAATTTGTCTATTAATCGTCTTCAAAAAGAATTAACGCAATATCACTCTCCAATAAAAACTGGCAGCAATTCTCGTGATCACTAAAGTTTCTGTTTTTTACAGCATGATCGCAAAGACTTTCCCCGAGTCTTCCCAAAGGTTCTACTTGGCACAAACACTAATTAAAAGCATAAAACCACATATAAACATATTCTAGATGAATTATTTATTACTAAACAGAAGCAAAAAGCAAGTAACAAAAATAAAGCTGGGTTGCCTCCCAACAAGCGCTATCGTTTAACGCCCCTAGCACATTTCAATGATGCTCACATAAAGGATAAGAATTGAAACATAAAGAGAGCATCATGAAGAATATGACTAGCACATTTAAGTCTAACCCACTTCCTATGCATAGGGATTTTGTGAGCAAACAACTTGTGGGAACAATAATCAACTTGCATAGGGAAGCAAAACAAGCATAACTTCAAAACTTTAAGCACATAGAGAGGGAATTTGATATTATTGCAATTCCTACAAGCATATATTCCTCCCTCATAATAATTTTCGGTAGCATCATGAATGAATTCAACAATATAACCATCACATAAAGCATTCTTTTCATGATCTACAAGCATAGAAAATTTACTACTCTCCACACAAGCAAAATTCTTCTCATGAATAATAGTGGGAGCAAACTCAACAAAATAATTATCATGTGAGGCATAATCCAATTGAAAACTAAAATCATGATGACAAGTCTCATGCATATCATTATTCTTTATAGCATACAAGTCATAACAATAATCATCATAGATAGCAACTTTGTTCTCATAATCAATTGGAACCTCTTCCGGAATAGTGGATTCATCACTAAATAAAGTCATGACCTCTCCAAAACCACTTTCATCAATATAATCATCATAAATAGGAGGCATGCTTTCATAATAATAAATTTTCTCATCACAACTTGGGGGACAAAAAAATTCATCTTCATCAAACATAGCTTCCCCAAGCTTGTGACTTTGCATATCATTGGCATCATGGATATTCAAGGAATTCATACTAACAACATTGCAATCATGCTCATCATTCACATATTTTATGCCAAGCATTCTATGTAATTCTTCTTCTAGCACTTGAGCACAATTATCGGAATCCTCATTTTCATGATAGATATTAAAAGGATGAAGCATATGAGGTAACCTTAATTCCATTTTTTTGTGATTTTCTTATATAAACTAAACTATTGATAAAACAAGAAACTAAAAGACTTGATTGCAAGATCTAAAGATATACCTTCAAGCACACACCTCCCCGGCAACGGCGCCAGAAAAGAGCTTGATGTCTACTACACAACCTTCTTCTTGTAGACGTTGTTGGGCCTCCAAGTGCAGAGGTTTGTAGGACAGTAGCAAATTTCCCTCAAGTGGATGACCTAAGGTTTATCAATCCGTAGGAGGCGTAGGATGAAGATGGTCTCTCTCAAGCAACCCTGCAACCAAATAACAAAGAGTCTCTTGTGTCCCCAACACACCCAATAAAATGGTAAATTGTATAGGTGCACTAGTTCGGCGAAGAGATGGTGATACAAGTGGTATATGGATAGTAGATAAAGGTATTTGTAATATGAAAATATAAAAACAGCAAGGTAACTAATGATAAAAGTGAGCGTAAACGGTATTGCAATGCGTTGAAACAAGGCCTAGGGTTCATACTTTCGCTAGTGCAAATTCCCTCAACAATACTAACATAATTGGATCACATAACTATCCCTCAACATGCAACAAAGAGTCACTCCAAAGTCACTAATAGCGGAGAACGAATGAAGAGATTATGGTAGGGTACAAAACCACCTCAAAGTTATTATTTCCAATCAATCCGTTGGGCTATTTCTATAAGTGTCACAAACAGCCCTAGAGTTCGTACTAGAATAACACCTTAAGACACAAATCAACCAAAACCCTAATGTCACCTAGATACTCCAATGTCACCTCAAGTATCCGTGGGTATGATTATACGATATGCATCACACAATCTCAGATTCATCTATTCAACCAACACATAGAACCTCAAAGAGTGCCCCAAAGTTTCTACTGGAGAATCACAACGAAAACATGTGCT
This sequence comes from Triticum urartu, assembly GCF_003073215.2. NCBI lineage: Eukaryota > Viridiplantae > Streptophyta > Magnoliopsida > Poales > Poaceae > Triticum > Triticum urartu. Next base: position 49,151,661 of record NC_053026.1, on the reverse strand, counting down.
AACCCCTATGCATAGGTTCATGGGTGGAACCCGCAAGTTGATCACCAAAACATACATCAAGTGAATCACGTGGTATCCCATTGTCACCACATATACGCACAACAAGACATACATCAAGTGTTCTCAAATCTTTAAAGACTCAATCCGATAAGATTACTTCAAAGAGGAAACTCAATCCATTACAAGAGAGTAGAGGGGGAGGAGAAACATAAGATCCAACTATAATAGCAAAGCTCGCGATACATCAAGATCGTATCACCTCAAGAACACGAGAGAGAGAGAGAGAGAGAGATCAAACACATAGCTACTGGTACATACCCTCAGCCCCGAGGGAGAACTACTCCCTCCTCGTCATGGAGAGCACCGGGATGATGAAGATGGCCACCGGAGAAGGATTGCCCCCTCCGGCAGGGTGCCAGAACGGGTCTAGTTTGGTTTTTGGTGGCTACGGAGGCTTCTGGCAGTGGAACTCCCGATCTATTGTGCTCCCGGATGTTTTTAGGGTATATGGAGATATATAGGCGGAAGAAGTACGTTAGGGGAGCCATGAGGGGCCCATGAGGGTGAAGGGCGCTCCCTAGGGGGGTGGGCGTGCCCCCCTACCTCGTGGCCTCCTCGAAGGTCCCCTGACATGCACTCCAAGTCTTCTGGGCTTCTTCTGATCCAAAAATAGGTTCCGTGAAGTTTCAGGTCAATTGGACTCCGTTTGATTTTCCTTTTCTTCGAAACCCTAAAACAAGGTAAAAACAGAAACTGGCACTAGGCTCTGGGTTAATAGGTTAGTCCCAAAAATGATATAAAAGTGTATAATAAAGCCCATAAACATCCAAAACAGTAGATAATATAGCATGGAGCAATCAAAAGTTATAGATACGTTGGAGATGTATCACCTATCTATTTACTTTTATGTTGAGTCATCATCCTCTTATTAAAAAGCACTAGTTGGAGAGCACCGCTGTCATTTGCATTCATTACTGTTAGTTTACATTGAGTATGACTTGACTGGATCTCTTTTACCATGAATTACAATGTCTAGTCAGTCCTTGATCTTTAACGGTGCTTTGCATTTATGTTTTGCGGTCTCAGGAAGGGCTAGCGAGATACCATCTTGTTATATCATATTATGATTGTTTTGAGAAAGTATTGTCATCCGAGATTCATAATTATTGCTCGCTAGTTGATTATGCCATTGATATGAGTAAACATGAGACCTATGTGTTATTGTGAATATGGTTAGTTCATAATCTTTGCTGAAAACTTGAATGCTGGCTTTACATATTTACAACAACAATGGCAAACATAGTTTGTAAAAGTTTTTCTTTATCACTTTCAGTTTGTCAACTGAATTGCTTGAGGACAAGCAAAGGTTTAAGCTTGGGGGAGTTGATACGTCTCTGTCGTATCTACTTTTCCAAACACTTTTGCCCTTGTTTTGGACTCTAACTTGCATGATTTGAATGGAGCTAACCTGGACTGACGCTGTTTTCAGCAGAATTGCCATGGTGTTATTTATGTGTAGAAACAAAAGTTCTCGGAATGACCTGAAACTTCACGGAACATCTTTTCAGAAATAATAAAAAATCCTTGCAAAAGATGAAGACCAGGGGGCCCACACCCTAGCCACGAGGGTGGGGGGTGCGCCTGCCCCCTAGGGCGCGCCCCCCTACCTCGTGGGCCCCCTGGAGCTCCTCCGACCTCAACTCCAACTCTATATATTTTCTTTTGGGGAGAAAAAAACAGAGAGAAGGATTCATCGCGTTTTACGATATAGAGCCGCCGCCAAGTCCTAAAACCTCTCGGGAGGGCTGGTTTGGAGTCCGTTCGGGGCTCCGGAGAGGGGAATCCGTCGCCATCATCATCATCAACCTTCCTCCATCACCAATTTCATGATGCTCACCGCCGTGTGTGAGTAATTCCATCATAGGCTTTCTGGACGGTGATGGGTTGGATGAGATTTATCATGTAATCGAGTTAGTTTTGTTAGGGTTTGATCCCTAGTATCCACTATGTTCTAAGATTGATGTTGCTATGACTTTGCTATGCTTAATGCTTGTCACTAGGGCCCGAGTGCCATGATTTCAGATCTGAACCTATTATGTTTTTATCAATATATGAGAGTTATTGATCCTATCTTGCAAGTCTATAGTCACCTACTATGTGTTATGATCCGGCAACCCTGAAGTGACAATAGTCGGGACCACTCCCGGTGATGACCGTAGTTTGAGGAGTTCATGTATTCACTATGTGTTAATGCTTTGGTCTGGTACTCTATTAAAAGGAGGCCTTAATATCCCTTAGTTTCCATTAGGACCCCGCTACCATGGGAGGGTAGGACAAAAGATGTCATGCAAGTTCTTTTCCATAAGCACGTATGACTATATTCGGAATACATGCCTACATTACATTGATGAATTGGAGCTAGTTCTGTGTCACCCTAGGTTATGACTGTTACATGATGAACCGCATCCGGCATAATTCTCTATCACCGATCCATTGCCTACGAGCTTTCCATATATTGTTCTTCGCTTATTTACTTTTCCGTTGCTATTGTTACAACCACTACAAAATACCAAAAACATTACTTTTGCTACCGTTACCCTTTGCTATCGTTACCACTACTATCATATTACTTTGCTACTAAACACTTTGCTGCAGATATTAAGTTTCCAAGTGTGGTTGAATTGACAACTCAACTGCTAATACTTGAGAATATTCTTTGGCTCCCCTTGTGTCGAATCAATAAATTTGGGTTGAATACTCTACCCTCGAAAACTATTGCGATCCCCTATACTTATGGGTTATCACAGTCTCGTACTCGCCTAAGTTTAAAAAATCCTACCGAGTGGGGAGCAATCCTCTCACTCGGGGGCTTGGCTGCGAATCCAATTCGCCTAAGTTTAAAAAATCCTACCGAGTGGAGAGCAATCCTCCCACTCGGCGGCTTAGCTTTAGTCTCGTACTCGCCTAAGTTTAAAAAATCCTACGGAGTGGGGAGCAATCCTCTCACTCGGGGGCTTAGCTGCGAATCCGATTCGCCTAAGTTTAAAAAATTCTACCGAGTGGAGAGCAATCCTCCCACTCAGGGGCTTAGCTGCGAATCCGATTCGCCTAAGTTTAAAAAATCCTACCGAGTGGAGAGCAATCCTCCCACTCGGGGGCTTAGCTGCAGTCTCGTACTCGCCTAAGTTTAAAAAATCCTACGGAGTGGGGAGCAATCCTCTCACTCCGGGGCTTAGCTGCAAATCTGATTCACCTAAGTTTAAAAAATCCTACCGAGTGGAGAGCAATCCTCCCACTCGGGGGCTTAGCTGCTGTCCAGTACTCGCCTAAGTTTAAAAAAAATCCTACCGAGTGGAGAGCAATCCTCCAACTCGGGGGCTTAGCTGCAGTCCCGTACTCGCCTAAGTTTAAAATATCCTACCGAGTGGAGAGCAATCCTCTCACTCGGAGGCTTAGCTGCTGTCTTGTACTCGCCTAAGTTTAAAAAATCCTACTGAGTGGAGAGCAATCCTCCCACTCCGAGGCTTAGTTGTAGTTCCGTACTCGCCTAAGTTTCAAGCACGCTCCATCCTGATCCGCAAGGACGACGACGTGTAGGTCGACCGCGACCTTATCCTCAGAGCTACGGCACAAATACAATGGCCGCTCCATCCCGATCCGCAAGGACAACGAGGTGCAGGTCGACCGCGGCCTTATCCTCAGAGTTGTGGTACAAGTACAATGTGCACTCCATCCCGATCCGCAAGGACAATGAGGTACAGGTCATGGACGGCACCGAGTGCCCTTGTTCATGATCCACTCGACTGAGCTGCACCACAGAGTCAGTAGCAATTCGGACTGAAGAATCAAATTCCACTCGGAGCCAAGAGATTCAAAACAACAATGTTCAGATAAATCCTATGAGGTTCTAGACAGCAGATTAAAGTACCCGGGCATCCGGCCCGAAGGAGTTTTAATGGTTACAAAACCACTCGGCATATCGAGGCAAATTTACTAAGATCATAAAAGTTTATTCATTCCGCGGGAGGGGGACTGGCAGGCTCGACGAACTCATCCAGGTCGATTCCATCTGCGATTCGAGTAGCGGCAGCAATGAAGGTCTCCATGAAAGACTGGAAGTCGAGTATCTTGGTGTTGGCGACCTTGATCGCTACTAGCTTTTCTTCCTTAGCCTCCTTACAATGGACTCGAACAAGTGACAGAGCTACGTCAACACTGCATCGAGCAGATGACTTCTTCCATTCCTGCACTCGACCAGGGATCTCATTGAGTCGAGTCATCAAGGACTCGAGGTCATTTTGGAGCGTCTCCTTCGGCCAAAGCACCGTGTCAATCCGCGACACCACAACCTTCAGGCGAGCGAGGTAGTCTGTGACGCTGGCAAGACGAGATTCCAGTCAGAGCACGTTCATAGCAGCTTCATCTCGATTCGCCCAGTTTCTTCCTCAAAGTTTTGACAGAATTCTGCAACCACAAAGAGCTAATGAGTCAACCGATTTATGGTGACTTGACGACAGCAAAACAGTCGGACAAGGAAAGATACCTTCAAGCATAAGGAATAACTTCTTGGCGAGTGCTCCCAGATAGGCCTCCAGGTCGCTTCTCTTACGAGAAATGCCTTCAATCTTGTCGTTCAAAGCTACCTTGTCTTTCTTCAGACGGGTCACTTCTCGATTGGCCTCGGCAAGAGACGTCTTCAACTTGGCATTGTCTTCCTCAAGCGCCCCGACTGAAGCTAGCTTCTTATCGGCAAGTGTTGTTTTTTTCTTGAGCCTCCTTCTGCGCTGCAGCAAGATCAAGATCCTTCTATGCCAAAGCCTGTCTCATTTTCTCTAAAATATATATATATACAACAAACAAGCACTCGGTTCAGAGAGAAGAATGAGGAGGCGACTAGAGGAACAATCCAATTACACAGTCGACAAGTTGTTACCTTCCATACTAGTTGCTTCGTCTTTGGCCTTCTGCAACTTCTGCTTGGCCAAATCCAGGTCAAGGTTGAGCAGTCTCTGCTTCTCTTCGAATTCAACAAACTTGGAGATGAGCTCACAGGATTTCTGAAGTTAGTAAAAGATGCATCAGCGGACAGAATTGAAGATTATTCGCTTCCGAGTGAAAAGAACTCTAAGACTACTGCAGAATCAAACATTCAACAGTAGTCTCGGAGACTACACCCAGTGGGTGCACTTAGCGTGTCCCCACTAGTCCAGGTTCCACTCGACATGGTCCGCCCAGACCGAGTGGAAAGAAAATAAATGGCGATAGTTATTCTCATACCCCAACCGACTGCCTGCAGTCGACCGCGGTCTCGGGGACTACACCTAGTGGGTGCACTCAGCGTGGCCCCACTGGTTCAGGTTCCACTCGACATGGTCCGCCCAAACCAAGTTGAAGAACTGAACAACAAGATATTTTCATCAAGTCCCCCATCGAATCACACATTCGATGGCGGCCTTGGGGACTACACCCAGTGGGTGCACTTTGCGTGCCCCCACTAATCCAAAATTACCTAGTCGACTCAACTGGAAGAACTACTCCGCATAAATTGAAACACCTAGTGGGTGCACAGATGCGAAGAACAGACCGACAAATGGATGCACAATGAAAAGTTTTCGAGTAGCATATCCTAACAGAACAAGCGTCAAGATAGGAGTTCAGTCGGAAACCAACTTACCTGGACATTAGCTCGGAGGGCTGCACTAGCATCATAGGCAGCTTGGTTGTTCTCGTGCACTGTCTTCACCCACTCCTTCATCAGGCCCGCTTTGCGTATGGCTTTTGTAGCAGCGCTTGCCTGGTCCTCCGGAACATGATGGGTGGTGAAGAACGGAGACGGCGGTTCAGTCGCGGTAGCCTAAGAATCCGAGGCGTGATGTTGGACAGATGAAGCAGGGACTGGCACAGTCGATGATGAAGGGAGTTCAGGCAACACTGTAACAACAAAGGTAACAAAAGCCCGGTTCACGTCTCCACGCTGTCGAATCACTGGCTCCGTCACCGGACCGATTGGGACGTCTGGCGAGTGGATGCCTTCTTGCTCGAAGCCCTGCCCCTCCTTCCCATGGCCCTCTGTGGCACGTCTTTGTCATCATCTGGAAGTTCAATGACATTGGGTGGAGCTGCAAAGCAATCGATTATAGAAGTTCAGTCGACCATCAAAACGGCTGATAAAGTAAAGACAAAATGACAAAAGTTATACCCGCGTGGGAGGTGAATGCGTCTTCCATCTCCTCGTCAGCATCATCTTGGTATATAGAAGTCCCGAAAGCAGCACAGCAAATTTCGGAATTCACTTGGTTAAAGCGGGAAAGCTAATCGACCAAAGTTTAGGTCGTGCTAAAACTAAGAGGTCTAGCTCAGTGATTACCCAGAAGCGTGCTACCTCTTGAGCTTGCGTTGGATTTCCCCGAAGAGGAAAGGATGATGTAGTAGAGTAGCATAAGTATTTCCCTCAGTTTTTGAGAACCAAGGTATCAATCCAGTAGGAGGCCACGCTCAAGTCCCTCGTACCTGCAAAAAACGATACCTACTCGCAACCAACGCAATTAGGGGTTATCAATCCCTTCACGGTCACTTACGAGAGTGAGATCTGATAGATATGATATTTTTGGTATTTTTGGTATAAAGATGCAAAGTAAAAGTAAAAGGTAAAGTAAAAGCAAAGCAAGATTAAAGTGATGGAGATTGATATGATGAGAATAGACCCGGGGGCCATAGGTTTCACTAGTGGCTTCTCTCAAGAGCATAAGTATTCTACAGTGGGTGAACAAATTACTGTTGAGCAATTGACAGAATTGAGCATAGTTATGAGAATATCTAGGCATGATCATGTATATAGGCATCATGTCCGTGACAAGTAGACCGAAACGATTCTGCATCTACTACTATTACTCCACTCGTCGACCGCTATCCAGCATGCATCTAGAGTATTAAGTTAAAAATAGAGTAACGCTTTAAGCAAGATGACATGATGTAGAGAGATAAATTCATGCAATATGAAATAAACTCCATCTTGTTATCCTCGATGGCAACGATGCAATACGTGCCTTGCTGCCCCTTCTGTCATTGGGAAAGGACACCGCAAGATCAAACCCAAAGCTAAGCACTTCTCCCATGGCAAGAACTACCAATCTAGTCGGCCAAACCAAACGGATAATTCGAAAAGACTTGCAAAGATAACCAATCATGCATAAAAGAATTCAGAGAAGAATCAAATATTATTCATAGATAGACTTGATCATAAACCCACAATTCATCGATCTCAACAAACACACAGCAAAAAGAAGGTTACATCGAATAGATCTCCACAAGAGAGGGGGAGAACTTTGTATTGTGATCCAAAAAGAGAGAAGAAGCCATCTAGCTACTAACTATGGACCTGAAGGTCTGAGGTAAACTACTCACACTTCATCGGAGAGGCTATGATGATGTAGAAGCCCTCCGTGATGACGGCCCTCTTCCTGCGGAGCTCCGGAACAGGCCCCAAGATGGGATCTCGTGGATACAGAAAGTTGCGGCGGTGGAATTAGGTTTTTGGCTCCTGTTCTGATCGTTCGGGGGTACGTAGGTATATATAGGAGGAAGGAGTACGTCAGTGGAGCATCGAGGGGCCCACGAGGCAGGGGGCGTGCCCTAGGGGGGGCGCCCCCCACCCTCGTGACCGCCTCTTTTGTTCCTTGGAGTAGGGTCCAAGTCTCCTGGATCACGTTCGGTGAGAAAATCACGTTCCCGAAGGTTTTATTCCGTTTGGACTCCATTTGATATTCCGTTTCTTCGAAACACTGAAATAGGCAAAAAAACAGCAATTCTGGGCTGGGCCTCCGGTTAATAGGTTACTCCCAAAAATAATATAAAATTGGAAAATAAACCCAATATAGTCCAAAATAGTAGATAATATAGCATGGAGCAATCAAAAATTATAGATACGTTGGAGACGTATCAGGCATCCCCAAGCTTAATTCCTGCTCGTCCTCGAGTAGGTAAATGATAAAAAGAGAATTTTTGATGCGGAGTGCTACTTGGCATAATTTCAATGTAATTCTTCTTAATTGTGATATGAATATTCAGATTAGAAAGATTCAAGACAAAAGTTTATATTGACATAAAAATAATAATACTTCAAGCATACTAACAAAGCAATTATGTCTTCTCAAAATAACATGGCCAAAGAAAGTTATCCCTACAAAATCATATAGTCTGGCTATGCTCTATCTTCACCACACAAAATATTTAAATCATGCACAACCCCGATGACAAGCCAAGAAATTGTTTCATACTCTAACTTTTTCAAAACTTTTTCAATCTTCACGCAATACATGAGCGTGAGCCATGGACATAGCACTATAGGTGGAATAGGATGGTGGTTGTGGAGAAGACAAAGAGAGGGGAAGATAGTCTCACATCAACTAGGCGTATCAACGGGCTATGGAGATGCCCATCGATAGATATCAATGTGAGTGAGTAGGGATCTCCATGCAACGGATGCACTAGAGCTATAAGTATATGAAAGCTCAAAAAGAAACTAAGTGGGTGTGCATCCAACTCGCTTGCTCACGAAGACCTAGGGCATTTTGAGGAAGCCCATCATTGGAATATACAAGCCAAGTTCTATAATGAAAGATTCCCACTAGTATATGAAAGTGATAACATGAGAGACTCTCTACTATGAAGATCATGGTGCTACTTTGAAGCACAAGTTTGATAAAAGGATAGTAACATTGTCCCTTCTCTCCTTTTCTCTCATTTTTTATTTGGGCCTTTTTTCTCTCTCTTTTTTATGGCCTCTTTTTTTTGGGCTTCTTTGGCCTCTTTTATTTATTTTTCATCTGGAGACTCATCCTGGCTTGTGGGGGAATCATAGTCTCCATCATCCTTTCCTCACTGGGACAATGCTCTAATAATGATGATCATCACACTTTTATTTTTCTTACAACTCAACAATTACAACTCGATACTTAGAACAAAATATGACTCTATATGAATGCCTCCGGCGGTGTACCGGGATATGCAATGAATCAAGAGTGACATGTATGAAAGAATTATGAACGGTGGCTTTGCCACAAATACGATGTCAACTACATGATCATGCTAGCAATATGACAATGATGGAGCGTGTCATAATAAACGGAACGGTGGAAAGTTGCATGGCAATATATCTCGGAATTGCTATGGAAATGCCATGATAGGTAGGTATGGTGGCTGTTTTGAGGGAGGTACATGGTGGGTGTATTATACCGGCGAAAGGTGCGCGGTATTAGAGAGGCTAGCAAAGGTGGAAGGGTGAGAGTGCGTATAATCCATGGACTCAACATTAGTCATAAAGAACTCATATACTTATTGCAAAAATCTACAAGTTATCAAAGCAAAGTATTACGCGCATGCTCCTAGGGGGATAGATTGGTAGGAAAAGACCATCGCTCGTCCCCGACCGCCACTCATAAGGAAGACAATCAATAAATAAATCATGCTCTGACTTCATCACATAACGGTTCACCATACGTGCATGCTACGGGAATCACAAGCTTCAACACAAGTATTTCTCAAATTCACAACTACTCAACTAGCATGACTTTAATATTATCACCTCCATATCTCAAAACAATTATCAAGCATCCAACTTTTCTTAGTATTCAACACACTCAAAAGAAAGTTTCACAAATCTTGAATACCAAGCATGTTATTATTAAGCAAATTACCATGCTATTAAGAGACTCTCAAAATAATTTAAGTGAAGCATGAGAGATAAATAGTTTCTTTAAAACAAATCCACCACCGTGCTCTAAAAGATCTAAGTGAAGCACATAGAGCAAAATTATAACGCTCAAAATATATAAGTGAAGCACATAGAGCAAAACTACTTAGCTAAAAAGATATAAGTGAAGCACATAGAGTATTCTAGCAAATTCTAATTCATGTATGGCTCTCTCAAAATGTGTGTACAGCAAGGATGATTGTGGTATACTAACAAAGACACAAATAATACAAGACGCTCCAAGCAAAACACATATCATGTTGGTGAATAAAAATATAGCTCCAAGTAAATTACCGATAGAAGTAGATGAAAGAAGGGATGCCTTCCGGGGCATCCCCAAGCTTTGGCTTTTAGGTGTCCTTATATTATCTTGGGGGTTCCATGGGCATCCCCAAGCTTAGGCTCTTGCCGCTCCTTGTTCCATAATCCATCAAATCTTTACCCAAAACTTCACAACACAAAACTCAAAGTAGAAAATCTCGTGAGCTCCGTTAGCGAAAGAAAACAAAACACCACTTCAAGGTACTGTAATGAACTCATTATTTAATTATATTGGTGTTAAACCTACTGTATTCCAACTTCTCTATGGTTTATAAACTATTTATTAGCCATAGATTCATCAAAATAAGCAAACAACACACGAAAAAACAGAATCTGTCAAAAACAGAACAGTCTGTAGTAATCTGTATCTATCGCAAGATCTGGAACCCCAAAAATTCTAAAGTAAATTGCTGGACGTGAGGAATTTATCTATTAATCATCTGCAAAAAGAATTAACTAAATAGCATTCTCCAAATAAAAATGGCAGCAGTTCTCGTGAGCGCTTAAGTTTCTGTTTTTTACAGCAAGTTCAACAAGACTTTCACCAAGTCTTCCCAACAGTTCTACTTGGCACAAACGCTAATTAAACACACAAAAACACAACCAAAACATAGGATAAATAATTTATTTATTACTAAACAGGAGCAAAAATCAAGGAATAAAAATAAAATTGGGTTGCCTCCCAACAAGCGCTATCGTTTAACGCCCCTAGCTAGGCATAAAAGCGAGGATAGAACTAGGTATTGCCATCTTTGGTAGGCAATCCATAAGTGGCTCTCATGATAGTTTCATATGGAAATTTTATTCTTTTTCTTGTAAAGTGTTCCATGCCCTTTTTTAATGGAAATTGAAATCTAATATTCCCTTCCTTCATATCAATAATCGCACCAAACGTTCTAAGGAAAGGTCTACCAAGAATAATAGGGCAAGAAGGATTGCAATCTATATCAAGAACAATGAAATCTATGGGCACATAATTCCTATTTGAAACAATAAGAACATCATTAATTCTTCCCATAGGTTTCTTAATAGTAAAATCCGCAAGATGCAAGTTTAGAGAGCAATCATCAAAATTACGGAAATCTAGCAAATCACACAAAGTTTTGGGGATAGTGGAGACACTAGCACCCAAATCACACAAAGCATGAAACTCATGATATTTAATTTTAATTTTAATAGTTGGTTCCCACTCATCATAAAGTTTTCTAGGGATAGAAACTTTCAACTCAAGTTTTTCTTCATAAGATTGCATCAAGGCATCAACGATATGTTCGGTAAAGGCTTTATTTTGACTATAAGCATGCGGAGAATTTAGCACGGATTGCAAAAAGGAAATACAATCAATTAAAGAGCAACTTTCATAATTAAATTTCTTGAAATCCAATATAGTGGGTTTAGCAACATCTAGCTTTTTATTTCTTTTAATCCCACTTTCATCAATTTCATCATCAAGATCTAAATACTCCGAATTTTTAGAACGCCTTCTAGGTAAAGGAAGATCATATTCAGTTTCATCAAGATTCATATTGCAAAACAAAGATTTAATAGGAGACACATCAATAACTTTTAGATCTTCATCTTGATTTTCATAGGAATTGGAAGAACACGCTTTAATAAAGGCATCTTTGGAAGCACGCATCCTAGCGGTTCTTTCCTTGCACTCATCAATGGAAATTCTCATGGTTTTGAGAGACTCATTGATATCATGCTTAGGAGGAATAGATCTAAGCTTTAAAGAATCAACCTCAAGAGAAATTCTATCAACGTTCCTAGCCAATTCATCAACTTTAAGCAATTTCTCTTCAAGCAAAGCATTAAAATTCTTTTGTGAATTCATAAACTCTTTAACACTATTCTCAAATTCAGAGGGCATCTTATTATAATTTCCATAAGAGTTGTTGTAGGAATTCCCATAATTATTAGAAGGATTACTAGGATATGTCCTAGGATTAAAATTCCCTCTATAAGCATTGTTACCAAAATTATTCCTACCAACAAAATTCACATCCATGGATTCATTGTTATTCTCAATCAAAGTAGACAAAGGCATATCATTAGGATCAGAAGAAACACTCTTAGCAGCAAATAATTTCATAAGTTCATCCATCTTTCCACTCAACACATTGATTTCTTCTATCGCATGCACTTTTTTATTAGAAGTTCTTTTAGTATGCCATTGAGAATAATTAACCATAATATTATCTAGGAGTTTAGTAGCATCTCCTAAAGTTATTTCCATAAAAGTACCTCCCGCTGCCGAATCTAAAAGATTTCTAGAAGCAAAATTCAATCCGGCATAAAAGTTCTATATAATCATCCACAAATTCAAACCATGAGTAGGGCAATTACGTATCATTAATTTCATTCTCTCCCAAGCTTGTGCAACATGTTCATGATCAAGTTGTTTAAAGTTCATAATATCGTTTCTAAGAGAGATGATCTTAGCGGGAGGGAAATACTTAGAGATAAAAGCATCTTTGCACTTGTTCCAAGAATCAATACTATTTTTAGGCAAAGACGAAAACCAAGCTTTAGCACGATCTCTAAGCGAAAAAGGAAATAGCTTCAATTTAACGACATCATTATCAACATCTTTTTTCTTTTGCATATCACATAAATCAAAGAAGCTATTCAGATGAGTAGCGGCATCTTCACTAGGAAGGCCGGCAAATTGATCTTTCATAACAAGATTCAACAAAGCAGCATTGATTTCACAAGATTCAGTATTGGCAAGAGGAGCAATCGGAGTGCTAAGGAAATCATTATTATTGGTATCAGTGAAGTCACAAAATTTGGTAGTATCTTGAACCATCGCAACAAACAAGCAAACAAACTAGCACACGAGCAAACAAGGGCAAACGGGCAAAAGAGAGGCAGAGAAGGAGAAGGAGATTGGCAAAGAGAGGGCGAATAAAACGGCAAGGGTGAAGTGGGGGAGAGGAAAACGAGAGGCAAATGGCAAATAATGTAATGCGAGAGATAGGGATTGTGATGGGTACTTGGTATGTTGACTTTTGCGTAGACTCCCCGGCAACGGCGCCAGAAATTCTTCTTGCTACCTCTTGAGCTTGTGTTGGATTTCCCCGAAGAGGAAAGGATGATGCAGCAGAGTAGCGTAAGTATTTCCCTCAGTTTTTGAGAACCAAGGTATCAATCCAGTAGGAGGCCACGCTCAAGTCCGTCGTGCCTGCACAAAACGATAGCTACTCGCAACCAACGCGATTAGGGGTTGTCAATCCCTTCACGATCACTTACGAGAGTGAGATCTGATAGATATGATATTTTTGGTATTTTTGGTATAAAGATGCAAAGTAAAAGTAAAAGGTAAAGTAAAAGCAAAGCAAGATTAAAGTGATGGAGATTGATATGATGAGAATAGACCCGGGGGCCATAGGTTTCACTAGTGGCTTCTCTCAAGAGCATAAGTATTCTACGGTGGGTGAACAAATTACTGTTGAGCAATTGACAGAATTGAGCATAGTTATGAGAATAGCTAGGCATGATCATGTATATAGGCATCACGTCCGTGACAAGTAGACCGAAATGATTCTGCATCTACTACCATTACTCCACTCATCGACCGCTATCCACCATGCATCTAGAGTATTAAGTTAAAAATAGAGTAACGCTTTAAGCAAGATGACATGATGTAGAGAGATAAATTCATGCAATATGAAATAAACCCCATCTTGTTATCCTCGATGGCAACGATGCAATACGTGCCTTGCTGCCCCTTCTGTCACTGGGAAAGGACACCGCAAGATCGAACCCAAAGCTAAGCACTTCTCCCATGGCAAGAACTACCAATCTAGTCGGCCAAACCAAACGGATAATTCGAAGAGACTTGCAAAGATAACCAATCATACATAAAAGAATTCAGAGAAGATTCAAATATTATTCATAGATAGACTTGATCATAAACCCACAATTCATCGATCTCAACAAACACACCACAAAAAGAAGGTTACATCAAATAGATCTCCACAAGAGAGGGGGAGAACTTTGTATTGAGATCCAAAAAGAGAGAAGAAGCCATCTAGCTACTATGGACCCGAAGGTCTGAGGTAAACTACTCACACTTCATCGGAGAGGCTATGATGATGTAGAAGCCCTCCGTGATGACGGCCCTCTTCCGGTGGAGCTCCGGAACATGCCCCAAGATGGGATCTCGTGGATACAGAAAGTTGCGGCGGTGGAATTAGGGTTTTGGCTCCTTTTCTGATCGTTCGGGGGTACGTAGGTATATATAGGAGGAAGGAGTACGTCGGTGGAGCATCGAGGGGCCCACGAGGCAGGGGGGCGCGCCCTAGGGGGGGCGCCCCCCACCCTCGTGACCGCCTCTTTTGTTCCTTGGAGCAGGGTCCAAGTCTCCTAGATCACATTCGGTGAGAAAATCACGTTCCCGAAGGTTTTATTCCGTTTGGACTCCGTTTGATATTCCGTTTCTTCGAAACACTGAAATAGGCAAAAAAACATCAATTCTGGGCTGGGCCTCCGGTTAATAGGTTAGTCCCAAAAATAATATAAAAGTGGAAAATAAAGCCCAATATAGTCCAAAATAGTAGATAATATAGCATGGAGCATCAAAAATTATAGATACGTTGGAGACGTATCAAAGCGATAGGGATGTCCACTTTGATCTTGGGCAAGGCCTTCCAGGGTCTTGGCGGCACGACTTTGAGTTGCTTCGGGGCTTTCTCAGTCGGCGCAGGAGAAGATGTCCTTGTGCGCTTGGAAGTCTGTTCAGTCAGCGGAGTCGCTTTGCCACGGACACTAGCCAGGTCCGGCCTCTGCTTGGAGCATCTTTCCGTGCGAGGAGGGGAGTCGACCTCCTCACCACTTCTCAAGTCCTCGCTCTCCTCGTCTCCCCTTCCATCAGAATGCCACTCGCCACTGTCGCCTCCACTCGCCTCTCCCTCATCCTTCTGCTCTCCGTTGGGCATCGAGTACATCTCAGTGTAGATCTACAAGACACAGGGTCGAGTGGATATCAATCAGTTTCAAGAGCAAACACATATCAGAGCAAGATACACTCGGAAGGAAAGAATAAGACCTTGTCAGGTTCAGTAGTATTGTCGAGTGGAGGAACCCTCCTAGACCCACTGGGGTTGTCTTTGTTGCCAGTGATACCTTGCAGCCACTGCGCCACCGTCCCTTCATCGACATCCTCTGGGTGGATCCGAGTGCTGTCTTCAACACCCGAGTACATCCACATTGTATGGTCACGGGCTTGGAGTGGCTGGATGCGTCGACTGAGAAATACTTCTAACAGGTCCATGCCAGTCACACCGTCACGGACAAGTTGGACTACTCGCTCAACCAACATATTCACCTCCGCTTTCTCAGCTGGAGTCACTCTCAAGGGAGAAGGCTACTACCTCTTGAGCACTTGCGTTAGTTTTCCCTTGAAGAGGAAAGGGTGATGCAGCAAAGTAGCGTAAGTATTTCCCTCAGTTTTTGAGAACCAAGGTATCAATCCAGTAGGAGGCCACGCACGAGTCCCTCGCACCTACACAAACAAATAAATCCTCGCAACCAACGCAATAAGGGGTTGTCAATCCCTACATGGTCACTTACGAGAGTGAGATCTGATAGATATGATAAGATAATATTTTTGGTATTTTTTATGATAAAGATGCAAAGTAAAATAAAAGGCAGTGGACATAACTAAGTGTTGGAAGATTAATATGATGGAAAATAGACCCGGGGGCCATAGATTTCACTAGTGGCTTCTCTCAAGAGCATAAGTATTTACGGTGGGTGAACAAATTACTGTTGAGCAATTGACAGAATTGAGCATAGTTATGAGAATATCTAGGTATGATCATGTATATAGGCATCACGTTCGAGACAAGTAGACCGACTCCTGCGTGCATCTACTACTATTACTCCACACATCGACCGCTATCCAGCATGCATCTAGAGCATTAAGTTTAAGAGAACAGAGTAACGCTTTAAGCAAGATGACATGATGTAGAGGGATAAACTCATGCAATATGATATAAACCCCATCTTGTTATCCTCGATGGCAATAATACAATACGTGCCTTGCTGCCCCTACTGTCACTGGGAAAGGACACCGCAAGATTGAACCCAAAGCTAAGCACTTCTCCCATTGCAAGAAAGATCAATCTAGTAGGCCAAACCAAACTAATAATTCGAAGAGACTTGCAAAGATAACCAATCATACATAAAAGAATTCAGAGAAGATTCAAATATTGTTCATAGATAAACTTGATCATAAACCCACAATTCATCGGTCTCAACAAACACACCGCAAAAGAAGATTACATCGAATAGATCTCCACAAGAGAGGGGAGAACTTTGTATTGAGATCCAAAAAGAGAGAAGAAGCCATCTAGCTAATAACTATGGACCCGAAGGTCTGAGGTAAACTACTCACACTTCATCGGAGAGGCTATGATGGTGATGTAGAAGCCCTCCGTGATCGATGCCCCCTTCGGCGGAGCTTCGGAAAAGGCCCCAAGATGGGATCTCGTGGATACAGAAAGTTACGGCGGTGGAATTAGGGTTTTGGCTCTGTATCTGGTAGTTTGGGGGTACGTAGGTATATATAGGAGGAAGGAGTACGTCGGTGGAGCAATAGGGGGCCCACGAGGGTGGAGGGCGCGCCCCCCTACCTCATGGCCTCCTAGTTGATGTCTTGACATAGGGTCCAAGTCATATGGATCACGTTCGTTCCGAAAATCACGTTCCCAAAGGTTTCATTCCGTTTGGACTCCGTTTGATATTCTTTTTCTGCGAAACTCTGAAATAGGCAAAAAAAAAAGCAATTCTGGGTTGGGCCTCCGGTTAATAGGTTAGTCCCAAAAATAATATAAAAGTGTATAATAAAGCCCAATAATGTCCAAAACAGAATATAATATAGCATGGAACAATCAAAAATTATAGATAAGTTGGAGACGTATCAAAGGCTTCTCAACTCACTCTATGGAAAACGGGGGAAGGCCAGTTGACTGACCTGGGGTCGGTTGGTCCTTGCAATAGAACCAGGTCGACTGCCACCCCCTGACTGACTTGGGAAGGATCATAGAGGGGAAAGTGCTTTTATTTCTCATCTGGATCCCCAGACCACCACACATCTGGATCACATGTGTCCTCTCATCACTCGGATTGGCCTTTTTAACCGACTGAGAACGACAAGTGAAAATGTGTTTGAAGAGGCCCCAGTGCGGTCGACAGCCCAGAAAGTTTTCACACATGGACACGTATGCGGCAAGGTATGTGATGGTGTTGGGAGAAAAGTGATGAAGTTGGGCTCCAAAGAAGTTCAGAAACCCCCAAAAGAAAGGATGGCGAGGCAAAGAGAAACTACGGTCGACGTGGGTCGCAAGAAGGACGCACTCACCCTCTTGTGGTCGCGGCTCGGTCTCGTCCTCCGGAAGCTACCAAGATTTGTGGGGAATCAATCCCCCATCCACCAGATCCTCCATATCCTCTTTCAGGATCGTCGACCGGATCCAGTCGCCCTGGATCTAGCCGGGTGGCAGGCCGGTCCTCGATGACGACCCTGCCCGGCTCGTCTTCTTCCCCTTTGCCTTCGTCGTCGCCTTCTTCGCGCGCTCCAGAGTCGCCGTCTTGTCCTTCTCCATTATGGTGGGTCGAGCTCGTACTGGGCGGTGGCACCGAGGGCAGAGGCAGGTGCGGTGGAGAAGCAGAGGAAGAAGGAGGAAATGTGGCGCACAGTGCAAAGGCCCTAGCCCGAACGCCTTATATGGATTGGCTCTCCGAGTGACTGACTTGTGGACCCAGGCGATCCCGTCAAATCCCGCAACAAGCGCGCGCGGTACGTGGCGAAAAAGGTGGCACGAGGATCGAGGCGCCCCTGCCTAATCTACTCCGGTTACCACAATCCTCTCCACCTCGCGCGCTTCCCCAAATTTTGAATCCCGCGAGATCCGAAAACGACAGAGCAGTCAATCATGCCGGAGATTTTATGCAACATCAGCAGTCATAGCTTATCAGCAAAGTTTACTCGACAACCTCTGAATGATTCGAGGCGACTGAAAATGAAGTCGAAGTTGTTGCATGGTTCTCCAATCCAAGTAAAATGCTTCCGTAGCACGAAAATTGGTTCGGAGCCATCTTCAGCTTCATTTCCACTCGGACCCGAAACCATTCAGGGGGCTAATGACGATGATATGTACCTAGCGTAGGGCAATAGACCTGGTCTAAACACCCCTCCCAAGGACACTGCCCTACAGTCAAAGACAATCAAAGGACAACAAATTCTACCGGCTGAGATAACCTGAGTGCATGCCTACTCGCCTAACAACTCCACTCGGATATCCCAATTCCATTCGACCAGTACGTCATCACTCGACCATACAAGAAACCACTCGGAGTATAGAAGATCTAACGTCATTCAGGATGGCAACGGTCAGGCGTTCACTCCGTAGTATTAATGATCAGTTATAAGACTTTATTGCTGGCGTTACCAGTAACTCCTCATCTTTATGTACATTGAACTCTTTGTAACGTGGGCTGGTTGGGGTCCTGGCGTACTCTATATAAGCCACCCTCCTCCACTGAGACAAGGGTTCGCACCCCGTGTAACTTCACGCATAATCCAATCGACCGAGCCTCCGGGCACCGAGACGTAGGGCTGTTACTTTCTCCGCGAAGGGCCTGAACTTGTACATCTTGCATGCACAATCTCCCCGTAGCTAGGATCTTGCCTCTACATTCTTAACCCCCCCCCCCCTATTCTACTGTCAGACTTAGAACCACGACTATGCCCTTAAAGCAATCGGACGATCAGACATGACTAGGCACTTGCGTGCCCCAGCACCTTTGGTGCTCCTGAGAATATCCGGCGCCAATAGGAACCCTCTACCCTATTTAGTTCAACCAAATGAAGTAAGTATTCAAATCCATGTCACTTTTATAATTTTTAATACATTGGTCAGATGGTACCTTCAGGACAATTAAGTTGCATCCATGTTGATTAGTGGTTTTCTCTATTTTACTTGGGAATTTCTCTATACGAATATGAATTACTTTCTTATGTGAAAAATACCTCAAATTTATTAATCAAATAAGCGGTATGGACACCTCCTGAAATAATCGAGAACAACCATCTTCTTCCTCCTAGGCTGATGGCATGCTGCCACAACCGCCTCTACATCGCCGGAACCAACTGATTTGCTTTTGCTAGACCAAGATTAGGTTCCTAAAATCCAAATTTTATTTTTCCTTACTGTCATGGAGAGGCTAGACTTATATCGAAATCTCCACATATACAAGCACACAATTATGTGTTTAAAATTCAAGGTGTGTGTAGATGGCA
This sequence comes from Triticum urartu, assembly GCF_003073215.2. Lineage (NCBI taxonomy): Eukaryota > Viridiplantae > Streptophyta > Magnoliopsida > Poales > Poaceae > Triticum > Triticum urartu. Next base: position 49,132,279 of record NC_053026.1, on the reverse strand, counting down.
GTGGAAGACTGATTGTAACTGGATGAGCCATTGATATAGGTGGTGGGTTGTATTTGGGGAGAGAGGGGGGGGGGGGAGAGAGAGATACATGTCAAACACAATTGATACTGAAGCACTAGAATATATTGCACTGGTTGCAACATACGGGCAATTAGCTAGTGCTTATAAACACACGGTTTTGGTATTGAAAATCAACAAGTGGAGCTCGGTGCGTAAAAGAAATATCAAATGCATGCAAACACACACTCTAATACCATACCGTTACTTCTTCATCATGACCATCATGGCTTTAAGCGAGGAGCGTCCGCATACGAGCTATTACATGCATCCATTTGAGTTATACTCCCTCTATCCGAAAATACTTGTCGGGGGTATTTCCGGACGGAGGGAGTATGAAACGGCTTGTTCGAAGTGGTGGTTTTTAGTAAAAAAAAAAATCATGAATAACTGCATGGTGGTTATAATTAGGCAGAGTGGGTTCTGGTTTTTATCCTTGACAGTTTTTACACTAATTATTTCATTTAACAAAAAAATCATCAGTTATACCTCATTTAACAAAAGCATTGCAATTCCCCCCCCCCCCTTACCCCCCCCTATTTTTTGCGACTTACTCTACTGTAACTGGTACTCCTTGTTTAGGTGTACTCTTGCCATGTCGGAGACTAGCTAGGCTCCTAGGTTAGGTACATGTACGTGTAGGTACGTCGCAAAATTAAGAAGAAGAAACAAACTAAAACGAAAGGCATTGGAGAGCACCGCATCCGCATGATCGATCGGTGTGGCGGATAGATTGGCTTTAATTGACGTGCGCTTTGTCTTTTCCATTGTCGATCTTGTCTTAATGTTGCCACCATCTATGATTGAATATATCATACTGTTCGGACCTTGTGCTGGCGGTGGTACGTGTACAAGCTAGCAAGCTAGACTACAAGGTATCGGGACGGTGACGCTTGGCAATGCAAGTGTGTGCATACTTATCGTTTGCTTTTGGTAGGTCGTATGTGGACATGTAGTCGCCGAGTGGGCGCGTGCGCATGCACCTACGAGCAGGCAAACGCACAAGAGCGGTTGAGCGGTCCGGCGGTGGCAAAATGACGACGGTGGTGGCGACGAAAACGACTACGATTATTGTGGGATTTGTCATCCATTTACTGTACCCGTGTTTACACGTACACACATGATTATTGGCTAATTTTTTAAAATAATACATTTTTTATTAATTTGCACAAATATTATGCTCAAAAAATAATTTTCGAAAATAATACATCATCGGCCCGCAGCAGGCCGACTGGACCTAGTCGGCCCACAGCAGGCCGACTGAGACCCTATCGGCTAGCTGCTGGCCGGTTGGCCTGTCGGCCACCAGTTCAGGTCCAGTCGGCCAGTAGTGGCCGACAGAGCCTAATTGGCCTGCTGTGGGCCGACAGCGACTAATTGGCCAGCTGCGGGCCGACAGGGACTAATTGGCCTGCTGCGGGCCGACTGGTGCATGCCACCATTTTTTCCCGAACTCTTCCAGAATTTTTTTTTATAAACTATGACGTATTTCGTGCAACCCTTTGCCCGTAATATTTTCCCGCCATATGTTCGCGCCAACTCTTTCCCGGAACCTGTTTCCCGCCATATGTTCGCGCCAGCTCTTTCCCGCCACCCGTTTCCCGCCAATCGTTTCCCGCCATACCGCAGTCGTTCTTTCCCGCCATTTTCTCATCCCTACCTATAAAACCCCCTTCAGACAGAGGAGGATAAGCATTCCAGTGTAGTGTAGTTGAGATGTCCCATTATCCTTTTTGATCGTAGTTTTCACCCTGAGATGAGCAGGACTCTTCTGAGGCTAGCTACCGATTTCAGGATGGACAATAGGATAGTTCCATGGGACGAACTCACCGGTAGTGACACCATAATGAATGAGTTGGCTCACGAATTACGTATGTCTGGGTGGCCTGAAAGGACCTATGAGGAGGTACGTATAGAACTTCTTAGGTTGCATGCAAGGTGGAAGAAGGTAGTGGAGCCGAGAGTGAAACTTTCAGAAGGACTGCAGAAAAGCATCCATTTTTATGGACTGAGGAGAGCGAGGACGAAGATGATATCTTCATGCCGCCGCTTCCGGGTTCTGCATCGTCAAAGAGCAAGAGTTTTGCATCGTCCAAGGGCAAGAGTACTGCATCCTCGAAGGGCAAGAGTTCTGCATCGTCCAAGGGTAAGAGTTCTGCATCCTCGAAGGGCAAGAGTTCTGCATCGACGGAGGATGACGGATGATGACTTCATGTAGTTTTTATGATGTATGTTGTAAGTTTAGTCGTATGTACCGTTAATTTAGATGTAGTTCTATCTAGTTGTTTATACTGTCTTGTTGTACGAGCATTATGTTCTATCTAAATATGATGTTGTAGTTCGGATAACAGAGTACTAAAATAGAGTAGGCATATGTCTCATACATAAGTACATAGTCATTTGTCTCATACATAGAATAGACATAAGTCTCATACATAAGTAGATGGTCATGTCTCTACTAATAGATGGAAGCGTCAGTGACGACGTCTGGCCTGGCGGGGAGGCGGATCTGGAAGCAGCGACCATCCGAACCTGTTAGGTGGCCTAATGTTACGAGGAGGAATTTCAGACTCTCTCTGGTCATGCTGTGTATCCTGTGTGGGGCCTGGTGGAGGAGTCGAATACATGTTCATCCACTGGGTGTGCTGCGACATCTGAGCATGTATGTTCTCCTCGGGATGTTGATCACTCCCCCACGTATCATGTGATGCTGACATAGACGCATGATATCCGTAGTCTCCTACACGATGGAACGTTTAGTCATGAAGAATGAGGTCGCCTCAATTAATATTGAAAACAATAAAAATGAAGACACTTACCTACTGGTTGTGACGGCTGCTCTGGCTCAAACACGAAGCTCGACGAGGGACCGTGCTGCTGTGGCTGTGGAGAAAACACGAAGCTCGACGAGGGACCGTGTTGCTGTGGCTGTGGAGAAAACACGAAGCTCGACGTGGGACCATATTGTTGTGGTTGCTGCCACGTTGAACTACCAGGTTGGTCAGGACGGGGTGGCCAGGTTGGTCAGGACGTGGATGTGCTAGAAAAGTACCGTCAACACATATCACCGGTCGGCAATGCCTGAAAGCTTTGATGCATACACCGAAAGAGAAGAAGAGACGATGCAGCACCCTCACAGTTGGGAACTCTGGCATGAACATGTCTTGGATATCGATATAGGTGCCTGGATTCCGTTGCTGCAGGGTGTGGAGGAGCTGGACAACAGAGTCATATGCATCAAAATAAGAACCAAATCTCCTCTCAAGCGCCGCATGCTTAGCCCTCCAAGCCTTGCCTAAGAAATTCTGTACTTGAACCTGGCGAAGACTTTTGTCTGGACTGCCTTCACTTCCATAGCTTTGCCCTGCACTATCTCATCGTAAAACAACCGAGCAATAAGCGTGGATGAAAGGTTGGCATGATCCTGAGGGATGCAGGGAATAAGACAAGTGTGATTAACTAAGTCACTTATCACCCAACTTGTGCCATACTTAGGGAGAAAGCCGTGCACCCTGGCGGGACAATCTGCGTTCTTGCATACCATTGTCAGGAATTTCTGACTGGACACCTGAGCTATGAAAACCCTTTGTGTGGACATTGCACAGTTAATTATTGCATCTTTCAGGGCTTGCTTGTTCGAATACATAGCACCCATCGCAATATTGTTCTGGTGATATTGCTAGGCTGAATCATGTCCATCATTCACGGTCATTGCAGATGAGAAGTCATGATTCCACGATGCAGGATTCGGGGCCTCCTCTGCATTTTCTTCTTCATCTGACTCGTCAGAATCATCGGCATGACCCCTTTCAACATCGGTGTCTTCTTCTTCCATATGGTCCTGCATGTGCCCATCTACCTCGTCAGCGTCCACCTCGCCATTGTAATCACCATCGGCATTTCCTCCTTCTACCTGACTACTCTGCCCTGGTTCATAACCATAAGCATTTCCTCCTTCTACCTGACTGCTCTGTCCTTGTTCGTAACAATCATCTCCAGCATTTGACATAGATAACTGCCTCCCTACACTGCTATGACCAGGATCGTAGCCACCCTCGCCTTCATGTGCAGTGACCTCCTTCACGACGGGAAGAACTAAAGCAACAGGATTGCATCCCCTTCGTTCACAACCTTGTAACCACCGCACCCATTCGGAGTCTCGCTCTATCGGCCTCAAATAAAAGTAAATTATTGAACTTGACCGTGTCCACAATGCATGAACACCGACGGTGTGTGTTTCAGTATCAAGACCTAAACTTGCCGCAATCCATTCTTTCAACTGACTGACAGACCATGTTTGAGGTGCGCTCATTGGCACATCTATATGAGTAAATTCACTCAGATCTGCTCCCATCTCAGTTGTTTGGACAGTACCAGGACCATAGCAAAATCTGAAGTTCACTACACTAGACATCTCGGCTCACCTATTTTTTTTCAACAACGAAATACAGGTATTAAGCAACAACTTAATATACCCCCACTAAGAAATATTAGACATGTCTATATATTAGCTAGCTATATATTACAGAATATTAACGGAGCAACTAATACAAGTATTAAGCAACAACTTAAAATGCTCACCAAGAACACCTAAATATTTACGTTTACTACTGGAGCAACTCCAATTACCGACACACCTAAATATATTTACGTTTACTACCGGAGCAAATAACAATAATCGCACACCGGAACCTTGAAATAAAATGCTCACCACGACCACCTAAATATATTTAGGTTACTACCGGAGCAAATAACAATAATTGCACACCGGTACCGGGAAATAAAATGCTCACCACGACCACCTAAATATATTTACGTTACTACCGGAGCAAATAACAATAATTGCACACCGGTACCGGAAAATAAAATGCTCACCAGACCACCTAAATATATTTACGTTACTACCGGAGCAAATAACAATAATGGCACACCGGTACCGGGAAATAAAATGCTCATCACGACCACCTAAATATATTTACGTTACTACCGGAGCAAATAGCAATAATCGCACACCGGAACCGGGAAATAAAATGCTCACTACGACCACCTAAATATATTTACGTTACTACCAGAGCAAATAACAATAATGGCACACCGGTACCAGGAAATAAAATGCTCACCACGAGCACCTAAATATATTTACGTTACTACCGGAGCAAATAACAATAATCGCACACCGGAACCGGGAAATAAAATGCTCACTACGACCACCTAAATATATTTACGTTACTACCGGAGCAAATAACAATAATTGCACGCAACTTCGAAAATAAAAATGTTTGTTAAAATATACCCTTGTAGCGTGCGTGCGAACGACGAACGGCGGCCTTCAATCACCGGAACTGGAGCCGGAAACTCCACCAAACTACCAGAGCTTCACCTCCACCACGCTGCCCCAGCTTCACCACCACCACCTCCACCTCCACCACCGCCACAACCTCCACCAATGCGCTGAAAAAATGCTCCAACAAAATGCACACCACAACCACCACAAGCTACCCCATCAGTAGATCGAGGTCTCTTTTGGCTCCCCTAACTATGTAGAACCCATTCACGGTGCCAAATCCGCGAAAAAACGGGGCATTTTGGTGTATTAATTGGAGCTAGTTCGTGTAAGAGAGAGGAGGAAGGAAGAACAGAGAGAAGCTTGCGGTGGGAGAAAGGGAAAGAAGAAGGAGAGGAGAAAGGTGTAACGCCCCAAGACCGATGTGCCAGTTGTCGTCCAGTTATTTGCCGTCGTTGCCATGTCATTTGCTTGCGTGTTGCATTTCATCATGTCATCATATGCATTGCATCATCATGTTTTCAAAACTTGCATTCGTCCGGGTTTCCCCAGTTTCGTCTGTTGTCCGTTCTGAGCCCAGACACACTTGCACGCGCCCGCGGCACGTCCGTAATATTATTTTCTAAGTGGCTGGAAAATGTTCTCGGAATGGGATGAGAGTTGACGTGTGGTCTTATTATAGTGTAGATAGACCGTCTGTCAAGTTTCATCGCATTCGGAGTTCGTTTGATAGCCCAACCGTTAAACTATAGCGGCATTATAGCCGGTCAAAACGTCGGACGTTTTCGGTCTCTGAAAACTGTTGCCGGGCTGTTTTCTCTTCTCTCCTCTCAGTCCAAGCCCTCCTACACAGTCACAACCAACCCCTCCTGAGCCCCCCCTTGCATCAATGCATCGAACCCCTCACGCGCGCGTCCAGCAGTTGTTCCGAACCCGACCCGGGCAGTCGCCACCGTTGGGTTCGGATCATCCCCAAACATCTACAAAACATCACCGTTTTCTTATTTGGACTCCCTAACTATTTTATTCTCGTCCGTCCGATTACGATCAGAGGGTCCAAAGCTTGCCTCTTCTAACCCGCTACCTATATAATCAGACCGAACCCTAGCTTTTAGGCCACTTGTCCCCTCCATCCTCCTGCCCGCCGCCACTTCAAATCCTCTCGGGATCATCACCAGATCCACCTCGTTTTTTCCCCATCCACCCAAATGGCAGTCTCCTGTGCCTTTCCGATCCACCCATCGATCCACCCCCACCGAGCTCCTCTGCTCAACCCCCCAGACCCAGCTCGCCTCAGGACCCAGTAGGCCGCGCCCTCCGGCGACCCCGCTGCCGGCGACCACGACCAGGACCGGCCTTGTCCTGCTCCTCTCTGTCTTCTTCTCCTTCCTCATCCCGTTCCTCTCCTCCTGTTTTCCCTCTCTCTCCATGTCTCGTTGTAACAGAGACCCCTGCAGGTTCCCGTCGCCATGGACGACCTCCTCATCGCCCGTCCGTCGCCTGAGGCTCCGCAGCCGCGCCAAGTCCCGTGCCGTCGAGCCATCGCCCTTGGTTTCCCTCGCCATGGAGTCCCCTGCTCCTCCCCTGCGCCTGAAACTGGTTCCGCCGGCCTCTGCTTGCTCTGTATCGAGCAGAGGAGAATGCCAGCGCTTCACCTCGGCCTCCTCGACCTCCTTCGCACCGGATCCGTTGGGTCCCGACCATCCCCGTCGTTGCCGGACTTCTCAACTCGCCGGAGCCCCAAGTCCCTCGCCGGCGTCCTGCCCCGCTGGAGCCGCAGCGCCGCCTCTGCCTCTGTTCGCTCGGGAACGAGCACCCGCCCGCGTTGACTTCTCTCGCGTGGATCCATCCAGGCCTCAACTGCCTCCAAGCCCAGCTCCACCAAGGCCGGCCTACCTCTCCTCCAGACGGGCCAAGGCCCACTGGGCAAGCTGACCCCAGCGCCCCACCCTTTTTTTCTCTCTCTCTATTGGCCCAAACTTGCACCAGTTTCAGCCCGTGGATGTTTTTTTTCCAGTCTCTGTGAATTTAGCTAATTTCCAGGGAATTGCAGTTTTACAGAAAACCCCCTAGTTTCATGCATTTAATAACTTCACAACCGTGCATCGGATCTAAATAAATTATATATGAAACTTGCTTAGAATTTTGTCTAGTATCATAATATGTCGTTTTCATCTATGTTTAAAATTTCTAAAATGCTGTTTGTTTAAATTTGCTCCTACTGCCATGCTAAAATGATTTAATTCATAACTAAATAACCGTAGCTCCGAATTAAATAATCTTTATATGTAAATGGGGTAGAAAAATGCCTAGTTTAACATGGTATACTTGTTTTGCATGTTTAACAACCCTAAAAGTGTGTTTAGGGCAGAACAGTACCATAACCAAAATATGCATATGGGGATTTACCGGAATTGTTGTTCGTTGTTTCCGGCCTCATTTAAACTTGCCTAGATAGGTAGTTTTCTTTGCTTCACCCTCTTGCCATGTTTAACAACATTTAATATTGTTGGGTACATAACAAGAGAGAACTAAATAAGTCATGTGGTGTTTTCTTCAATATGCAACGGAGTTGCATGTTGAGCTCCACTTAATTTGTAGGATTGTTTGTGCATTTTGCCATGCCATGCTTCATTAAACCGGACATTCATCATACTTGATTGTGCATCATGCCATGTTCATGTCGTGGTTGTTTACTATGTTGTTTGCTTTCTTTCCGGTGTTGCTTCTTCGGGTTGGTTTCGATAACGTCGCGTTTGTGAGGATTCGTTCGACTACGTCCGTTTGCCTTCTTCATGGACTCGTTCTTCTTCCTTGTGGGATTTCAGGCAAGATGACCATACCCTCGAGATCACTACTATCTTTGCTTTGCTAGATGCTCGCTCTTTTGCTATGCCAATGCTACGATGCCTACCACTTGCTTTCAAGCCTCCCAAATTGCCATGTCAAGCCTCTAACCCACCTTGTCCTAGCAAACCGTTGATTGGCTATGTTACCGTTTTGCTCAGCCCCTCTTATAGCGTTGTTAGTTGCAGGTGAAGATTGAAGTTTGTTCCTGGTTGGAACATGGAGATGTTGTTCCTTGTTGGGACATTGTTTACTTGTTGGGATATCACAATATATCTTATTTAATTTAATGCATCTATATACTTGGTAAAGGGTGGAAGGCTCGGCCTTATGCCTGGTGTTTTGTTCCACTCTTGCCGCCCTAGTTTCCGTCATATCGGTGTTATGTTTCCGGATTTTGCGTTCCTTACGCGGTTGGGTAATAATGGGAACCCCTTGACAGTTCGCCTTGAATAAAACTCTTCCAGCAATGCCCAACATTGGTTTTACCATTCGCCACCTAGCCTCTTTTTCCCTTGGGTTTCGCGGACTCAAGGGTCATCATTATTTTAACCCCCCCCCCCGCCCCCCCCCCGGGGCCAGTGCTCCTCTGAGTGTTGGTCCACCTGTCAGCTGCCGGTGGCCACCAGGGGCAACTCTGGGCTGGCCTACCCGTACCTAAGACAATCTGAGTGTGCCCTGAGAAAGAGATATGTGCAGCTCCTATCGGGATTTGTCGGCACATTCGGGCGGTGTTGCTGGATTTGTTTTAACTTGTCGAAGTGTCTTGTTGTACCGGGATACCGAGTCTGATCGAAATGTCTCGGGAGGAGGTCTATTCCTTCGTTGACCGTGAGAGCTTGTCATGGGCTAAGTTGGGACACCCCTGCAGGGATTTGAACTTTCGAAAGCCGTGCCCGCGGTTATGGGCAGATGGGAATTTGTTAACGTCCGGTTGTAGAAAACCTGAAGTTGACCTTAATTAAAATGCATCAACTGTGTGAGTTACCATGATGGTCTCTTCTCGGCGGAGTCCGGGAAGTGAACACGGTGTTGGAGTTATGTTTGACGTAGGTTGTTATAGGATCACTTCTTGATCATACTTTTATCGACCGTGCTTTGCCTTCTCTTCTCGCTCTCATTTGCGTATGTTAGCCACCATATATGCTAGTCGCTTGCTGCAGTTCCACCTCATACCTTTACCTTACCCATAAGCTTAAATAGTCTTGATCGCGAGGGTGCGAGATTGCTGAGTCCCCGTGACTCACAGATACTTCCAAAACCAGCTTGCAGGTGCCGATGAGTCCGTGCAGATGACGCAACCAAGCTCAAGGAGGAGCTCGATGAAGATCTTGTCCTTTGTGTTGTTTCGTTCTAGTTGGTCAGTAGTGGAGCCCAGTTGGGGTCGATCGGGGACCTTTGTCGCATTTGGGGTTCTTCTTTTATTTTGGTTCCGTAGTCGGACCTTGAGTGTATTTGGATGATGTAATGCTTTATTCATGTAATTGTGTGAAGTGGCGATTGTAAGCCAACTATGTATCTTTCCCTTATGTATTACATGAGTTGTGTGAAGATTACCTCACTTGCGACATTTCTTTCAATGTGGTTATGCCTCTAAGTCGTGCTTCGACACGTGGGAGATATAGCCGCATCGAGGGCGTTACAAAAGGGGCGTGCGCTGCGGGGCCGGCTCCCTGTCGGCCAGCAGCTGGCCGATCGGTCGGAAGCTGGCTGACTGGGTCGCCCGTGACCCAACCCGCGCCGACAGCCAGCGCCCGACGTGGCCTGGCCAATAGTCGGCCTCCCCGTGGCCGAGAAGCCACCTGTCGGCTAGCAGTTGGCCGATAAGGTCCAGTCGGCCTGCTGCTAGCTGACTAGGACCAGTCGGCCAGCTGCTGGCCGACGGTGTATTATTTTTGAAAATAATTTTTTGGGCGTAATATTTTTGCAAATTACTAAAAAAATGTATTATTTTAAAAAAATTAGCTGATTATTGTACACACATCATTATTGCAACCTAGTGGTCAGCTTGGTAAACTACCAACAAAAATTTGCAATCAAGAAAAAAAATATCACATGATTATTGCGGGACATAATTAACAAATTCAATATTTGCGAACCAACCTATAATTGAATCATTAGAAGGACAGTAATAACCCCAGCCTACCAGAGTACGAGTCCTAGATTTGACATTGGTGCTCACATTTTTCTAGATTTATTTCAGACCACGTTTTCGTCAACTACGAAGGCATCTATGACAACTTTGTCAATCAAGCCGATGTGCTAGCTCAATTCTTAGATGTGCTCATAGAGGTAAGGTGTGCGTGTGTGCGTTCACAGGGGGTGAGTATATGGACGTATGTATGACCGTCTGCGTGTGTACCGTGTTAGAAAAACAAATTCAATATTTCCAACTTGAGTTTTTCTTAGGTACACTCAAACTTATATAGACAGTCAAACTTATCAAACTTATTTAACAATTTGTTTAACTGGAGTCATGGATGATCTTTTTAGTTAGTCAAGCAGTATTGTATTAAAAGGTTAACAAAAATAGACGGATTCTTATATTTGTAACTTATTCTCTATCAAAAGTTATCCGACAACTTGCAATTTGTCAAAAAGACACAAAATATGCAATTGTTGCACAGCATACTCAATAACTTGTATGTTAGCGACTTAGTGCCATTCTGCATCATAATTTATTTTGTGTTTTTAATTGAGTGCACTTTTAGTAAATTTTATGTTGCCATATTTCTACACATTAGCTATATGTGTATATTACGTGTGTGTCTCGTTCTTCTCAGAGACAAGTATATCTTTGCAAACCAGTTTATTTTGGCGGGATGCATATATTTTGCATTGCAATAAGATGTCAGTAATGCTATTTTACGATTTAAATGGAAGTTTTTTAATATTGAAATACTTTTTTACATGATACTTTGACCACCAATGAGCATGTTTCCTCACATCCTCCTACTTATCGTAGTTTAAAAGGACGTAAGGTTATGTGGTCCACCCATATGTCTCTCCTTCACCCCCCTGCATTTTAAAACTTTTACCTCCCATCTTTGTTTTTTCACCGGGTTTCTTAAAAGTTGCTTCAACTACCTCACATTTAGATAAGCCAATAAATACTTATCAAAGTAGTGTTTATCAAGTAAAGTTAGTTTATTTTATACAATCACATTAATTATTTGAGTACATACTCCCTTCGTTTTTATTTACTCCATATTAGAGTTGACTGAAGTCAAACTTTGTAAAGTTTGAGCAAATTTATAGAAAAAAATATAAATACTTAGCATAACAAATCTATATGATGTGGAAGTACATTCAACAACGAATATAATGGTATTGATTTGTTATTGTACATGTTAATATTTTTGTCTATAAACTTTGTCAAAGTTTGTAAAGCTTGACTTTGACCAAAACTAATATGCGGAAGGCAGTAAATAACAGGCTACTCTACTAGAATATTAATGCCTCGGTTGCAATGTACAGACAATTATCTAGTCCATAAAAACAATCTTACACTACAAAATCAGATTCCATGGACGTACTTACATTTGAGTAGTTAACACTAGGGAAGTTTTGCTTTGCACACCCTAACTCCAACCGGGCGTAAAGTACTCAAGCTTCAAAAAAATTATTGGCCTCAATTAGTGTACACGTAATTAGAGATCGAACTATAGCATAAAAAGCAACTAAGGCGACGACGATTAGAGTGGTTGACGCGTGCATCGTGCATGTTTCACACGCACGTTATACAGGCCGGCACGTACGTGCACACAAAAAGATTGGCCGGCCCTGTGTGTATGCTTGTCCAATCATGATTAGTTGGTCCAGCTAAGCTAAATTATCTCATCAACTTCTTGGCTGGCTTTGGCGTCTCCTTATAGAAGCTTGTTTAGTTAATTAGTTAGTTTATAGATAGCTCGGGGTCTCTCTCTATATATAGTAAATCAATCACCCGTGACACTACGCCACCGTCATGCACTGTTGTTTTAGCCGGGTAGACGGGTAACCCGGCGCTAATCATGATGCACTCTACGTGGCTAGTCTGACGATGCATGCGTTTTTGGTGCCGGAGTAATCAGTTTTGCTAAAGCACATCTGTCCAAAAATATTGCATATATTTAGCAGCTCCCTGTCGGAAAACCAACATAGTGACTGCTCCTGTAGGTAGCCACCCCTCCCTTCCTGCGCTGCTGGCCGCTCCGGCCGCGGCGGTCACCGCCCCCGCGCCCAGCATGGGCGCGCCGCCCCATCGCCCTGCTTCCGCCTCGGACCCGCATGGCCGCCCTGCTTCAGCCTCGGATCCGCATGGCCGCCCCGCTCCTGGCTCTGACCCGCGGGTCTCCTCGGCGCCCCCCGCTCCATTCCCGGTCGAGATCCCGGACCCTGGCGCGTCTTCAAGGCCGGATCCGGCGGCCCCGCCGCGCCTGCTGCTGCGTGGGGGCTGCTCTAAGGCGCCTACCTCGGAAGACCCGGCGGATCTCAGCCCTCCCCCGGTCCGACGCATTCAATCCATCATCGTTGTCCCATCCCCAGCGGTCGATCATTCCCCTTCCGAAATGGACGGTGACTGGACCGAGGTCTCCTCGCGCAAAAGCCGTAAGGCAGCCCTGGATTCGCCGGTTCCTTCAAAGAAGAGCGCGGCTCTGTGCTCGGACCGGCGGCCGAGACTTCAATGCGGTGGGTGGCCGGGAGCTTTCTTAAGCCGCTTCCGCGGCCGCTGCTTTCGCTGCCTCAGCAAGCACCACCGTAGAAAGGACTGCCGCGACCCTCTCCGCTGCGTGATCTGTGAGCTCTGCGGCCATTTTGCCAGAGAGTGCCCCAAAATCCACGAAACGGCCATGGCGGTCCTGCCTCCAGTAGGTTAGGTCCGCTCCCTCCTCGCTCCTCGGTCCACTCTCGCCTCCGTTTCCCCACCCCGCCCCCGCCACCCCCGGCCCCTCCATCCCCAACGGCTGCTGACATGGCTGAGCTCAGCTTGGTCGACCCGGCCAGGCGCCCCCGCGCAAGCCACAAGGTCGGCGAGTCCACCCCGGCCATCGAGCAGAGCGTCTTCTTCCTTCGACGCCACGCCGTCACGCTGCGCGCGGCCGACGGAATCTGCGCCACCTCGCCCATGGCGGTGGGCCGCGCTTTTGAGGCGCAGTTGTGCATCCACCGCACCACCTGCGGGTGACAGCGCCCAACTCGGAGGATTTCTTCGTCACCTTCACCCAGCCTGCCCCCCACGACAACGCGGTGCGCCGCGGCACCCTGCGCGTCGACGGCGTCAACTTCAACATCGCGCCCTGGGGTGAAAATGACCACGCTGGCCACGGCATCTTCAACCTCCACGTCCGCTGCGTCATCGAGCACCTGCCTCAACAGTACTGGACCCTGGAGGGTGTCCACGAGGTGTTCGGCGACAAGGTGCGCATCGACCGGCTCGACAGCCGCACGCTGGAGCGCGACCACACCAAAACCTTCGCTTGCTGGGTGTGGGTCTAGGACATGGCGTTCATTCCCACCCGGCACACCTACTGGAAGCTCCCTCAGGGCGTCAGCCGTGTCGAGGAGATGGAGGGCCACTCGTCGCCCGATCGGCGTGTCACCCTGCCGCCCGGTGCCGAGCGCTACGACCTCCTCATCCATGTCGACAGAGTGGAGGACTGGTCCCCTTGCTCTCCGCACTCATCCCACTCAGCTCAGAGCGGCCTGCCCTCCTCCGACTCCGACCACGACGACAGCTTGCCGTGCACCTACACAGGCACCTGGGTCATGCATGTGGAGGACGGCCAGATGGAGGAGCGCCACCGCCGTCTGCAGCGCGCGCCGATGGTGGACACGGGCTGCTGCGGCCTTCCTCGTGGCGGCCCCCGCCGCGACGATGAGGGGAGGGGGGCGGCGGCGGCGGTGGCCGACGCTCCTGGAAGGACACGCTGCTTGGGCGCGGGCGTGGCTCCAACGCCTCGCCAGGAGTGGACGGGGCCACCAGCAGGGTGCGCCAGCGCAGTCGCTCCCCTCCCTCCGCCGCTCTAGAAGCTCAAGAAATCGCGGCCAGCATGGTGGCCGTGACCGATCGTCCGGCAAGGCGTACCCAAGCAAGAAGAAGAGCGGCAGCTAGCGGCTGGCAAGTCAGGTGCACGTGCCCACACCTCCCCCTCCCGCACGTGTGCCGGCCCCCGACGGCGTCGACGAGTTTTTCGCCACGACTGACAAGGCCATCCCCGCCCCCCTGCTCTCCGGAGACGTCGTCGCGGCCCAGCTCGACGAGATGATCGCGGCATCGACGGCCGTGCCCCTTGACTCCGACGAGGGTGCAAGCAAGAGGAGGGGCATGGCGGCGGTGGAGATGCCGGACACATTCAGCCCCACGCTCTCTGGAGCGTGCCACAACCCGGCTCTCCTCAGCTGCCAGACACCGACGGCCGTGGCCACGGTTGCCGTCCAGCTAGGAGAGGTGACGCAGCAAGTTCAACACCTGGAGATTGCAGAATCCTCTGCCGCCCCACGACGCCTCTTCTGCGACAAGCCGGCCCCCCTGCTTGGCCTGCCACCGTCCAAGCGCAGCTCTGCTCCACCCAAGGTCCGTGCTACATCAGTTCCCCCACCGTGTCAGAGCGCGCGTCAGGCGGCCCAAAACTACAAGGTGCCGGTGGCGTAGCGTGGCTCGCTCCGTCTGGTCCAGGGGCTGGGCCTCCTTGGCCCGAAGGAGAAGATGACGAAGAAGGCTGCGGAGGCGCTCGTGCGTAGGTTCGATGAGCCCCTGTCCGACGAAGATATCGCCGTCATCGCCAAGCTCACCAGGTTGGGCAAGGACGCTCTACGCATCGCTGCTGGCCTCAACGGGCCAGAAGGAGTCGCCGAGGAGGCCATGGTTTAGTCATGTTAGGAACCAACCTGTGTTGTAGCTGTAGTTCTAGTTTCCGGCGACGGCCAGCACTCAGCTGGTCGGAGTTAGGTTTGCTTCAATCCTGTATCAGTGCATGGCTAAGGCTGGTCCGGCGCCGTCGTGATTTGGGGCCTATTGGTGGTCGACGGCGTCCCCCGGAGAGCTGGATGGTGTACCTGTTCGCCTTTAGTCGTTGTAGTCGCCGGAGAAACCATCAGTGTCCAAATGAATGACGACCTCCACTCCCCCCGATAATGAGCTGGAACGTACGTGGACTGAACTCGCCAGTGAAGAGAGAAGCGGTTAGAGAAGTAGTTGCTGCCCATCGGGCCGCCATTCTGTGCATGCAAGAGACCAAGATAGATGTTTGGTCGTCAGCCCTCGTCCGCGAAATCGGTGGCAATACACTGCAGGGCTGCGCCGTCATGCCTGCAATCAGCACCCGCAGTGGCATTGCCATCCTGTGGAACAAAGAACTCGTAGACGTCGTCACCCACGTTGTCGGCCAATTTGCAGTTACGATCAGGGTCACCGTAGCTAGATGCCACACATCCTTCTGGCTAACCACGGTCTACGGACCAAACGACGACGCGAGCAAAGAGGCTTTTCTCGCTGAGATCTCGAGCACGGCCCCGCCCATGTCTAAACCTTGGATAATCTGCGGTGATTTGAACCAAATCTACGAAGCAAGGGAGAAGAACAACCTCAACCTCAATAGGAGGCTAATGGGCCGCTTTAGGACGGCCATTGACAGAGCGGGTCTTCGTCAGCTCAAATGCAGCAACCGCAAGTACACCTGGAGCAACGAGCGCGACAACCCAATCCTAGTGGGCATCGATAAATTCTTCTGCAACGTGCCATGGGAAACCCTTTTTTCACTGACCATGCTCATGGCCGCCTCCACTGCCTGCTCCGACCATTGCCCGCTGGTGCTGTCCGATGCGGCGGGGCCCCGCCGGCGCAGGTGCTTCAAGTTCGAGTCCTTCTGGCCGCGCTTCCCGCGCTTTGCGGACACGGTGAACGCGGCCTGGGCGAGGCCGGTGGCTGCCTCCTGCGCATTCACCCGCCTCCACGTCAAGCTTGCTCGTACGGCCAAAGACCTATGCATTTGGAGCTAGGGCCTCTTCAGTGATGCAAGACTGCAATTCCATATGGCCTGTGAGGTCATCTTGCGCCTCGACGAGGCTCAGGAACGGCGCCAGCTTTCGCCGGCCGAACGCGACCTGCGCAGGAGCCTCAAGCTCAGATTGTTGGGGCTGGCAGCGATCGAGAGATGCAGGAAGAGGCAGGCCTCCAGGCTCACCTGGCTGCGCTCCGGCGACGCCCCAACAAAGTTTTTCATGGCAAAAATCTGCTCGCAGAAGAGAAACAACTTCATACAATCTCTGAAGGTCAACGATACAGTAGCTGCGGCACACAGCGACAAAGAAGCAGCAATCCACAACCACTTTGACAGCATCCTTGGGGCTACACAGCAGCGATCGTCTACGATAAACTGGGGGCAACTACACATTCCCACAATCCAAGGTGGTGGGCTGGATAACCCCTTTTCTGAGGAAGAGGTGTTGGCGGCGATTCAGGCATCTCCGGCAGAGAAGTCCCCCGGGCCGGACGGCTTCAACGGCACATTCTTTCGATCGTGCTGGCAGATAATCAAAGAAGATGTCATGCAGGCCTTCAACCAATTCTACAACCTGGCGGGTAGCAATTTTGGGTTGCTAAATTCAGCAATCGTAGCCCTAATCCCCAAGAAAGACGGCGCGAACGGCATAAATGATTACCGGTCGATTAGCCTGATACACTCCATCGCCAAGCTAGTCTCCAAAGTGCTCTCGATCAGGCTCGCCCCGATCGTCCAACGCATCATATCGCCGGCCCAGACAGCTTTTCTGAAAACAAGATGCCTTCATGACAGTTTTGTCTATGTTCAAAATTGTGTTAAAGCTCTGCACCGGAAAAAGACACCGGCGGTTCTTCTTAAGTTAGACATCTCCAGGGCCTTCGATAATGTTTCATGGGAATATCTGCTCGAGCTCTTGGTGAACCTTGGTTTCAGTGCGAGATGGCGGGACTGGATCACCATGCTGCTGGCCACCTCATCGTCAACCTTCCTCCTCAATGGCGTCCCCGGCCAAACCATCATGCATCGGCATGGCCTACGGCAGGGTGACCCCATGTCCCCGCTTCTGTTCATCCTTGCGATCGATCCCATCCATCGCCTTCTTAAAGCGGCTGAAGAAGAGCTCCACAATACGCCGGTGCCAGGCAGGGAGATCAAGTTTAGGTTTAGCTTATATGCGGACGACGCCATCATCTTTGCAAACCCCATTAGAGAAGAGATCGACTATCTCATGGATATGCTTGAGAGCTTCGGCGACGCTACGGGCCTGAAGATAAACAATGCCAAGTCCACGGCAACACCGATTTGCTGCCACGACATCGACCTCACCACGGTGCTTCAGTATTTCGGGGGACCGATCGCGCAATTCCCGATCAGATACCTGGGGCTTCCACTCACAACTGGCCGACTTAGGCTAGTACATCTTCAGTTCATCCTGGATAGATTGCGGGCTAGACTAGTGGGCTGGAAAGGGAAAATGCTCTCCATGGCCGGGCGCAGGGTCCTCGCCAGATGCGTCCTCACCGCCATGCCAACGTTTGCCTTCACAGCCCTCAAAATCCCAGTGAAGCTGCTGAAAGAAATAGGCAAATGCAGACGTTGCTTCCTTTGGGGCCATGATCAAGAGCTCACCGGCGGCAGCTGCAAAGTGAATTGGGCGCGGGTCTTCTCCCCGATCGAGCACGGTGGCCTTGGCATCCTCGACCTGTACAAGTTCAGTCGTGCTCTCCGCCTTCGCTGGCTCTGGCACGCCTGGAAAAGCCCGGAGAGCCCATGGGCAGGAACAGAGCTGCCATGCGATGCCTCCGATCACACCCTTTTTAGTGCGGCCACAAAGGTGACTATTGGCAATGGCAAAACGGCTAGTTTCTGGCACTCGGCTTGGATCGATGCGTCTCCGCTGAAGCTCTTCCACCCCAACCTCTTCAAACACTCCAGAAAAAAGAACAGATCGGTGGCGCAGGCCGTACACGAAGACCGCTGGGTTTCTGACCTGGCGCACGGTGACACTGGTTCTATTGCACAGGAGGTGCTCATTTTGCACCGCCGGCTGCAATCGTACCACCTTCAGGAAGCCAGCCAAGACCGGATCGCTTGGAAGATTGAAGCATCCGGACAGTACACTACACATTCAGCCTACCGCGCCCAGTTCCAGGGTTCTGTGCAGCCTTAGTTCCGCGAGCTGATCTGGACCACCCGAGCGCCTGCAAAGCTGAAAATCTTCGCCTGGCTGCTCCACCAGAACCGGCTCTGGTGCAATGATAGGTTGCAGCGGCGAGGATGGCCGAACAGCTACTTCTGCCCGTTATGCCTCCGCAACCTGGAAAGCTCCGAGCACTTGTTCTGGCTTTGCCCCCTCGCAACGGCAACCTGGAATGCCATTGCTACATGGAAGTGTTGCCGCGCACTAGGCCAGGAATCCTGGATTGGCAACGTAACCTCTCTGGACAAGTTCAGAGCTATGTCAGATGCAACGCCGCCATCTCACAGGAAAGCGATCAAGTCACTTGCATTGCTTGCCCTATGGCAGATCTGGCAAGAGAGGAATCACTGAATTTTTAGGGCAAAAGAGGCCAAGGTGGAAGACATCCTCAACGAGACCAGGAGAGGGCTAGGCCTCTGGCAACAAGCCGGCATCAAGTCAATTCAGAGCCCCTTCAGGGACCCGCCGGGAGAGTAGGCTAGCGGCCTGTGCCTGGTGGCACTTTTGTTTTTCTCTGATCTTCTTCTTCCTTAGTCTCCTTGATCTTCGGATCTCCACCTTTATCGCTTTGTCATCTGCTCCCTGCTTAAGTTCAATGAAACATTAGCCTTCGCTGGTCCTTCAAAAAAAATATTGCATATCTAAATTCTGTTTCATTGATTTTATGTAAATATTCATGCAGATTTTTTCTTTTATTTTTTTATTTTTTTATAGTTTGATTGAGTCATTTAGATGTGCAATAATTAGAGCATATCTATTGTAATACTTTGTCTGTTTCTTCTTACTTTTATCGTAGTATTGTAAGTAAAAAATATTGAAGTTTGGCGAACGTTGTAAAGGAAAAGAAATTAACATTCACAATACCAAATCAAATATCATTATAGCATCTACAGCCATTGTAAAGGAAAAGAAATTAACATTCACAATACCAAATCAAATATCATTATAGCATCTACAGCCGTCCTCTTCAAATCCTCTTCAACGTCCGATGACACGCACGCTCGACCAGTGACTGAGCATGAGAGAGAAGGAAAAAAGTGACCCAACCATACCTCTCATATCATCCCTATACATCCGGACTGTCCGCGAAGGCTCATATGGAGACCAAATGTAGCAAGGATACGAGGGCTCGCAGACGTGCCTGGTCAGTCCATCATGTAGGATGCGGCCCACCCGTACCACATTTTCTCTTTCTTTTCTTTCTTTTTCTTCATCTTCACCAATCACATGCGGGTGATGGGACGTATAAAAAAAGAGAGAAGCATGACTGCATGCATCGACAAATAGGGGCACAAAACGGACACGTCTGGACACTAACCGGGCGCGCCCACAGACATTTGGACTCGACCTCCCTCTGTCAGCCATTATAGCACCTGGTGGAGGGGATGGGATCCCGGTGCCTCGGCTCTGTCTAGTAGTTTAGCCTAGGTTTTTTCTATCGCGGAGACGACGCTTTGGGTGGATGGCAGTGTTTCATCTTTGAGTTGGTCTTCCGAGCTCCAGTCCTCTTTGAGTTCACCCTTTGGGGGGAGTTGATGGACCTCCGGCATAGATTCATGTTGTCTCCTCATGGCAACGAGGTTAGGGTTTTTGTAGCACGTAAAGAACGATGAGATTTGATGTCAAGTGGTTCAAATTGATTCAAGCGTTCAATGGTGATGACTGTGACTCTGCGGCGTTGGTCCTTAGGGGCACATGCACGAAGGCTTCCCAACTATTATCAACAAGGTCAGACTGGCACTGCTAGGGGAGCAGCGACAGCGGCACGTCAACTGCTCATTCTAGTGGCGGAAGTTGTTGTTCGATGGTCCAGGGTCCTTAATGTAATTTTATTGATGTTTGAGATGCTTTATACTACTGCTGCACCTTTTATAATATATTTGGATCATTTTTTGCAAAAAGGGAAAAACTAACATGTAAAGTAAAAAAGCAATTTAGTAGTTCTTTATTTTTTTAAATATGTTTCTGCATGTAGTATTTGTTTTTTGCTTAATATATGGTTCAACTAATTCTATGTTTTGCATGGAATTTTGTTATGAATGTGCGAGCTGGAGGGCGCGCTAGACTAAATTCATTTTTTTTAGAATGCTAGAATAAATTCAGCTAGTACCTTATACTTCTACTTTTGCAATGTCAGTTTCGTTTAGGAAGAGAAGGGTTGTAGATATCTAAATTTTTGATAAATCACTTTTTGTCGACTCAAAATGTAGTATTAATGGATAGAAATATAATGAGAGCATACCCGGCCTCTGGACAATCAGGATGCACACAGTCAACATCAATACACATAAAGTATCATGTCAGCAAGCAGCAAAGCCATGCAAGACCTAATTGAAGGGGGAAAAGAGCAACCATGATCCACACAAGCCACAAAAATCCAGGCTGAAGCCACCGCCGCAGCCATGGCCATTCCCACCACCTGGCTCGGCGACATTGTCAGTGGACGGCTCCTATTGTCAAGCGGACAGTTCGGCGGGCTCTAGCATGATTTTGAGAGACGAGAAAGGCTCTGTGATCTTCACAGCATACAAACGTCTCAAGCGGACAGTTCGACGGGGTTTGGCATGATTCTGAGAGACAAGAAGGGCTCTATGATTGCAGCATACAAACGTCTCCTCTATTGTAGCGATGCTCTGGAGTACAACTTACATGCAATCAGGGAAGACATTGACTTGGCGATACATCGGACTCCCCTATCGGTTTTAGTCCAGTTTTACTGCTCCAGTGCTTTATCGGCGTTTATGGACGGATCTTTAGACAAGCTAGTCTATGGCCATTTGAATTATGAGATCAAACTCTCAATGGAATATACGGTGTTTACTCATGTTAAGATTGCTCGTGAACATAATAGGATTTCAGATTGTTTAGCGAACTTTGGGCATAGCAGGGATAGCACTACGTGTTGGCTTAACCAAACCCCTACTTGTGCTGTGAAACTTGTCGCTTCCGATAGTAATCCTATGAGTATGGAATAAATACCCTATATTTCCTCACACACAAAACATGATCCACACTGAACAACTTTATACCAATGAAGACGATGCAAACGTACATGATCCGGACATAGCTACCTTATTGTCAAAGGCGTGTATGTACAAAGTCGCAACAATAAACAACGATCAAGCAAACTGAAAATCGTTGGCAACCACCGCATGATCAAAGTGCGGATAGATATAATATTTTGGATTTAGCCTAGGTTTTTTCTATCGCAGAGACGGCGCTTGGGCGGATGGCATTGTTTCATCTTTGAGTCGGTCCTTCGGGCTCCAGTCGTCTTTGAGTTCACCCTTTGGGGCAGAGTTGATGGACCTCCGTCATAGATTCATGTTGTCTCCTCATGGCGGCGAGGTTAGGGTTTCTGTAGCGCTTATAGAATGATGAGATTTAATGTCAGGCGGTTTGAATCGATTTAAGCATTCAATGATGATGACTGTGACTCTGCGGCGTTGGTCCTCAAGGGCACATGTACGAAGACTTCCCAACTATTATCAACAAGGTCAGACTGGCACTGCTAGGGGAGCAGCGACAGCGGCACGTCAACTGCTCATTCTAATGGCGGTAGTTGTTGTTCGATGATCCATGTCCTTATGTAATTTTTATTGATGTTTGAGATGCTTTATAGTACTACTGCTGCACCTTTACAATACATTTGAATCATTTCTGCAAAAAAGAGAAAAAGCTAATATGTATAGTAAAAAAACGATTCAGTAGTTCTTTATTTATTCTTTAATATTTTTCTACGGGCAGAGTAATCGTTCTTTGCTTAATATATGGTTTTGCTAATTCTATGTTTTGCATGGAATTTTGTTATGAATGTGCGAGCAGGAGGGCGTGCTAGAATAAATTCATATCTTTTTAAGAATGCTAGAATAAATTCAGCTAGTGCCTTATACTTCTAGTTTTGCAATGTTCCGTGGAGAAAGAGAAGGGTTGTAGATAGCTATTTTTTTGATAAATGACTTTTTGTTGACTCAAAATGTAGTATCAACGGACAGAAATATAATGAGAGCACACCCGGCCTCTGGACAACTAGGATGCACACAGTCAACATCAGCACACATAAAGTATCATATCGGCAAGCGGCAAAGCCATGCAAGACCTAATCCAAGGGGGGAAAGAGCAACCATGATCCACACAAGCCACAAAAATGCAGGCAGAAGCCACCACCGTTGTTGTGGCCATTCCCACCACCTGGCTCAACGGCATTGTCAGTGGACGGATCCTGTTGTCGAGCGGACAGTTCGGCGGGCTGAGAGACGAGAAGGGCTCTGTGATCTTCATTGCATACAAACGTCTCTTCTATTTTAACGATACTCTGGAGTCCAAGTTACATGCAATCAGGGAAGACATTGACTAGGCGATACATCGGACTCCCCTATCGGTTTTAATCCAGTTTGACTGCTCCAATGCTTTATCGGCGATTATGGACAGTTCTTTGGACAAGCTAGTGTATGGTCATTTGAATTATGACATCAAACTCTCAATGGAACATAGGGTGTTTACTCATGTTAAGATTGCTTGTGAACATAATAGGATTGCAGATTGTTTAGCAAACTTTAGGCATAGCGGGGATAGGATTGTGTGCTAGCTTAACCAACCCCTCTACTTGTGCTGCGAAACTTGTCTCTTCCGATAGTAATCCTGTGACTATGAAATAAATACCCTATACTTCGTCAAAAAAAAAAGCATGATCCACACTGAACAACTTTTAAGTTTAAACCAATAAAGAGCATGCAAGCGTACATGATCCGGACATAGCTACCTTGTTGTCAAAGGCGTGTATGATCAAAGTCGCAACAATAAACAACGATCAAGCAAACTGAAAATCGTTGGCAACCAACGCATGATCAAAGTGCGGATAGATAAACAATTTGGATTTAATCGTCGTGCGCTTTGTTCCCTCTCCGGACCGCTCTTACTGTCACCATCTGTTGAGTGTATGTACGTACGTGGGGTTGATCCATCCATTGTCTGGAGCTTGTGCTGGTGGCACATACGCGTACATGCTAGCTACTCCACCTGGTAGTACTCGATTACAAGGGCATCTAGACGGTGACACTTGGCCATGTACATACTTATTGTCTGCTTTTGGTGCGGTAGGTCGTATATTTATGTTATACTGGTATATAGTGACGAGGCTCCGTCGTCCTTTTCTTTTGTCGCGCAATGCGTGCATACGTGTGTGCACGCGGTGGCCAAAGAGCAAGAGCGGCTGAGCCGGTCCGGCGGTGGCACTTCACCACGGTGCATTGTCTATCGGTGCACGACGTAAGTACAGAAACCCCGCTAGTAATAGTCTAGTGTCTTTTTTTTCAGGAAAATGGTATAAATTTATTATCAAAGTTCAGCGGAAATATAAAGCATCTCGAACATAATAAAAATTACATTAAGGTTCCAAGACCCCCTAAACAACCAGTGTGTCGTCAGAACGAGCTATCTAACTAGAGAAAAGTCCAGATTTCAATCTTCAACTAACCATTCGATTCGATTTACAACCCTCAACTACGAGAGCATTCAAAATACACCTTCAACTTACCACGAGATTAAGAAAACAACCCTGGTCTCGGTTTGGACCAAGTCAACCGGTTTTGACCGAAGTCAATGCTAACTGAACGCTGACTGGGCATGTCAACTAGAGGCTAAATTGGTATTTTCCTTGTAACTTTTCATCGGTTTGACAAAAAAAGATTGAAAATTGCCCATGATGATCGACATATTAGTGTTCGTTTTTGAGAAAAAAATCAAAATTTTCTGGACTTCTTTGAATATTCTATCGATGCTGGTGTTGCTTTCGGTTTTTCATTGTAATGTATTTACATATATAGCTATATAGACTATAGAGGCAAAATTAAACCAAGGTTGCACATGCGTGATTGCTAATTGTTGTTTTGTATACATGCATCTCAATCATTTTGTTGCGCAATACAAATAAAAAATATATTTTAATATGGAAGGAGTACCATTTGCGCTGCAATTGACTTGACCCTGGACGTTTGGTCGATACTTAAAGTGCTTCTTCTCATTCAAATACAATCTGATTGTCGTGGAGGCAATAAATAAGAATGAAGGGTACGCACCGGTGGCAACACCAAATTTTAATGATTAGCATAGTTTACTGCAAGAGTTCGGGAATGTCATCATTGAACATTGTATGAGAGATGCAAACCTGGTTGTCCATGAGCTAGCTAGTTTTAGGACGTGTAATTCAGTGACTGTATGGTCAGATACACCCCCTAATTCTGTTCATAAGTTTTTAGCAGACGATGTAACTGTGATTTGAGTTAATACAATCAGCCATGAAGGCCATTTTGTAAAAAAAAAAACTTGTGGCTTTCTCTGATTCTTCTATCGGTGCCACGTTCCTATTCTGTTTTCCTAGTAGTTTAATTCAGCGTGTGTATGTATGTGGAGGCGAATAAAATCAAGGCTACACGGGCTTGATTGATATAATAAAAAAATTAGGCAGGCAGCTCAATCATTTTGTTGCTTAATTCCCATCTAGAATCATGGCTAATCATTTGGGTAATGAGTTGATTTCCATGATTTTATTTGTTTAGGGTACGCAGATATGGCATCAATCACTATCTTGTCTACATCATGGGGGCGAGCAAATCCCCGTTGATGCATTTTCTTTGTTATCTCCTTTTCCAGTGGGGATACACAAATAATTAAGTAGACATACTTGTCCATGATGTGTATGTACAAACAATATATAGTACTAGCATGTACTCATGGGTCACACCCCGGCCTAGTCCTGTCCCTCTAAATGCTGGTCAACGTACTAATCATTTTCTGCACCAGTTTTTCTTTAGTTGTTTGCCACCAGTTTTTGGAAGCACAACTTGGTGGTCTTTTAGTACTGCTGGCTCCATTATTTTCCTGGATGCAAGTTAATCAATTGTGTTAATTCTCCATGTCCCTGCCACTAATTGTGAGTGTGTTTTGTTTGGTGGACTGTCTCCTCGGCTCCAATTATCGTGCGAGCTTCCAAAATGATAATAAAGTACTGCATTTTATGTGATGAGGCCAGGGAGGCACCAGAAATGCATGCCAAAGAGAAGAGCACCCGGCTAATGGAGACACCTTTGATTTTGCAATATATTTCATTTTGCTTGGGTGCTGATCTTCTTGGTGGTTAGGGTGTTGTTGTGCTGTGTGGGAAAGATTGGTCATGGTCTGGATGTCAAGCTCCTTCATGGGCCCTGAGGCAGACAGTGGACCAGACAGGCTCCTGGAAAGGAGGCCATATGTATGGGAGCCCCATATGTATGGAGCATCTACTTGGATCGAGTGGTGCTGCATGCCAGGATCGGTGCTTAAACGTCTAGTATTAATTTTGTCCTGTACATGGCCCTACAAAACCCCTGCAATGTACTTATCAGACAAAAAATTGCAATATATAGTGTGATTACTTTCTTTGTCACATATTTAATTACATTAGTCATGGACAGTACATTACCTTCCCAACACTACCATTTTTGTATATTTATGTGCCTTTTATATATAAAATTATGGACCTTTTATCAAAAAAAAAGATAACTAAATCCATAGGCGTGGAAATGATCCTAAATAAAGAGGAAAAATACAATAAAGAACATAGGGGGCTCAGAGGGCCCAAGCCGTAACCAAACTTGTCATCGTCGTTCTACCATAGCTCTTTGCGAGTGATGGACAGCACCCAAAAAAGTTCAATTGAAGTACATGCAAAGACATGTAGATGACCGGACCTCATTGAATCACTACAATAGTATAGCCATACTGGGTATATGAGTTTACTCGCATAGACTCAAAAGAAAGGATCCTTTAAGAAGACAATATCAATGGAGCCCCACTAATGGTCAACAACAAAACCAAGCCATTCTCCATGAAGACTGGCACTTTGGCAACGCCGGAGGAGGCGTCACCAAGACGAGCTTCAATCCGAATGACTTCTATCCAAGAAAACACCTTCATCACAATGTGATGCCTCCGCTACACCAAATCTTTATACACACTTGACGAGATACGAGAATCTCCCCCCTTCGCCCCATGGTCCAGCTTGGCGATTGGAGATGAATACTGCTGTTTTGGTTTAGTTAAATTATACCGAATACTGCTGTTTTGGTTTAGTTAAATTATACAATTCATTTTTAGAACCTGGGCTCAATTCATTCACATAGTGATTTATTGGTAAGTTTTGTATGTCTCTTTGAAGGAAAAGAGGCAAGGGCATCTCCAATGCGGACCCTCAAAGCGCCAACAACCGTTCGGAACGAGCTGTCCGGACGTATTTTGTCATCCAACGCAGTCCTGCATTGGTTCGCTGGCGCGTTAGGTTGTCCATTTTCTCGCAACCGAAAAGCAAACTAGGGAGGGGGGGGCTGCGGGGTCCAGGCCGGGACCACGTAGGACTCTGATACCCCCGACCCACTCAAGCCCCTCTCCCGGTCCAGTTTTGTTCCACTCCACGCCAGTCCCTTACTTTCATCCGCCCCTCCTCGCCTGTCACCGCCGTTGTACCTCTCCGGTGACCGCCCAAGAATCCTCGGACGCCCGCAACCCCAGCCCACGCGCCTGCCCACCTTTGACTACGCCACCGTCCACCCAGGATCCCTCTGCAGCCAGGTACCCTCCGCCCTACCAACGTCGTCCATGGTGGACACCACACCCAACAAGTGTTCGTTTTGTGACATTGATTTTTTTATCGAACGTCTTGTTGTTTTCTAGAGTAAGCACGATGGTGGGTCACTCGATTTGTCGAGAATGAGTTGTTGTGTGATGTGTGTTTGATAGTATCTACGAACGTGTAAGCATGGCAAGGGTTCAACCTTTTGGCAGAACATGCACGTCGTCCATGAACGCACTGCAAAGTCGCTGACGCATCGGTGGTACACCATCTCCAACTCTTCATGAAGTTCTGCGATGCCATTGCACGAGTGGAGGCAATGTGGCCATCGGGCTCGTCAACCATGAAGATCGTAAGTTTTGCTTCTTGTTGCTCTACATGTTGGTCGATTCGTTGATTCACTCAATGTTGCAACTTGATAATCATCATGTTGTATAGCTTGGACGCACTGTCGTGTCACACCACATGAGCGAGGACATGCCATTTGTGCTTATATATTGCTAGATCAAGCTCAAGGTGAATTATGCGTGGAACGACATGTGCTGGTTTTGACTCTAGTAGGGTTGAATTTGGAATCGATGAACTCCAAAAACTTGTTGACCATCCTGCTATCTAAGATGTAATATTTAAATTTGAACTATTGTTATACTAGGAGTATCTGCATGTTATGTATGGATTAGTTGTGTTATTTTCTACTCTCCCCGTTCTTAAATATAAGTCCTTTTAGACATTTTAAATGAACTATAACATATGGATGTATGTAAATATATTTTAGAGTGTAGATTCACTCATTTTGCTCCGTATGTAGTCACTTGTTGGAATCTCTAAAAAGACTTATATTTGGGAATGGAGGGAGTATACTTATTTTGAGTGTTATTGACAAAGGAAACAAAGACAAACACTAAAGGACATGTTGAATGGCAGGCTCCCGCATCCGTAGAAAAATACAATCTCCATTTTAAGGGTCGGCGTTGAAGATGCCAATGGATTTTGTAGCACATTCCACACACGATATATATGTTTTGTGGTGATACGTATTCCTTGCGATCACTCGCTAGCATACAAAGGTGGCTGGCCCATTTAGGCACCTAAGTGCTCAGAGGCGTTCCCTGTCGAACGGTTTGAAGAAGGTTCCATCCGGTTTTTATTTTTGTTGTTTTCCCACTAGTTTTCTATTGTTCTTCACATTTTCTTGTGTTTTCGCTATTTTCTTGTTTTCTTGCAGGTTTTTATTTTCTATTTGCTTTTTTTGTCTTATCTTTTCGTTTTTAATCCGTGCTCATTTCTAAAAAATTGCAATATTTTAAACTTTGTGTACATTGTTTAAATTCACACCCATTTTTTCAATCCATGAACATTTTATAAATTCGCGGATATTTTTTAAACTTGCGAACATTTTGTAAAATCATGAATCATATATACCTAACAGAATGATCCCTACTATTTCTAATTATCTTAACATGCATGCTTCCACATCATCAAAATTGCTATGGCTGTTAGATTTACTATCGAGATCTACTACCATCTGTCCAACCTATGCATGAGAATTCTCTACCATGCAACATGCATTAGTGGATTATAAGTGAGTTTTAATTACAATGTAGTTCCTCTGCAAAGAAATATAAGAGTGTTTGGATCACTACTTTAGTGATCTAAATGCTCTTATATTTGCTTTACGGAGGGAGTATTTAATTGTGACACAAACCACTACATATTTTTCTAGCATGCAACCATGTCACACATCATGTCATGCATGCAAGTTATAATTTTTTTTTTTTTGCATTAGCATATCCATGCAACACTACCACGTCATCAGTTTATGCATGTATGTCACTAGTTAATTTTTTGCATTAGGTTTTATGCTCTCATATGCATGGTATATGCATTGGTCGCTAGGAGCATACATATGAAGTTGATCCTTCACTTTTCTAGAAGTGATACTCTCTTTCTCTATTGCTAAATAGTTACAAACACTATCTATTTTTCATACATACAGTTATGCCATATCAATAAGCCAGGCATGTAAGTTATACGTTACATTTTCTTGCATTAGTATGTGCATGTGGCACTGCTATGTCATACCACATGTTCATGCATGAAAGTTATTAGTTAAGTTTTGTGCTCTCATGGACACGATATATGTGTTGGGTGTTTGGGGGATACGTATATAGTTGATCTTCCATTTTTTTAAATGACATTCTTTTAGTTGCAATCTATTTTCTCTCTCTCCGCTTTTGTTATACGAATTTTGTTAATGTTTTTAAAGCATATATCAAGAAATACTCTTACATTTCACTTTTATTAGTTTTAGTTGTTTATGTAACACCTATTTATGCATTTCTTTTTAACAAGATTATTGTAGCAATGCGCCAGTTATCATGTAGTATTTTTCAAATCTATGGACGTCTTTTCAAGTTTGTGAATATTTTTTTAAAATTTTTACAATTTTTCTCAAATTCCTAACACATTTTTTTACAAATTTATGAACATTTTTTTATAATCCATGAACATTTTTCACATGCATGAGCATTTTTTCAACTCGTGAACATTTTTAAAATTTGGGTAAATTTTAAAATTTGATTAATACTTTTGGAATTCACTAACATTCCTAAATTCATGAATATTTTAAAATTCATTATTTTTTGAATTCATGAACATTTTTTGACTCATGAACATCTTTTAAGTTCATCAACTTTTTTTAAGTTCACAAACATTTCCCGGATGCATGACATTTCTCACGTTTGTGAATTGTTTAAAATTTATCAATGTGTTTGAATTCGGAAATATTTATCAAATTCTTATTTTTTAAAAATTCTTAAAACATTTTCAAATTAGTGAATATTTTAAATTTAACAAATGTTTTTAAAATTTTACATATATATACAAATTTCTGGAATATGGAGTATATAAAAAAGGAAAAATATATAGAAACTAGAAAACCCTTATTTTGAAGTGAGAAAAAGTACTATTTTTGATCTGAATTAATTGACGTAGCCTTATACTACATGTGGGCGAACTGGTACATTGTTTTTTTGAGGGGTGAGCGAACCGGTACATTTTTTTGAGAAACACCTGTACATTGATTTGGACCTAAGATAAAAAAAAGAAAATAACTCCCATGACTAACAATTACAATGAAATCTCTTGAAAACACCTTCTTCGTGATATCAATCTCTGCTCGAAGAAATACTCCAAAGTCTTCGGTAAAGAGGCTGTAATTGGACTGGAGCAACGATTTCATCACTCTTTCACCCGCACGAACATTTCCGATAATGATTTGTGAAAGCGCCTTGAGTCGCCCATCCAAAAATAATGGGAAGCCTTGATCGATGAAAGTACTTGGGCCGGAATGATCCCCTAGAAATGCAGATCGTCGAACACTATATATTCACCATGGTGTCAATGCAAAGGTTCACCTCCACAAAGAATCAGACCAACAAAAAAACTTGACACGGCAACATAAAACTCATTAGATCCGAATAATCGGATCTACGAGGACAGAAAACTCTCTAACCTAATGGCACTGCCAAAAGAACAAGAGGAAATTTATTCTTGCAAAATTATGATGATCGTTAGATGTTGACGAAAAAGATCTTGAAGATCCGAGGGCCCCCGTCTCTGAGAGAGCCAGCACTCTCTCGGTCAGGCGATACATATCACCGCCCAAGAATGTGTTCTCCAGTTGTGCTTGTTGGGCCGTGAAGGTGAAAGCAGCTAAACTTCCAGGCTCGGCCCACTTTCTTTTGTTTGTTTTTACGTTACACATCCGCAATTGGTAGGGGGAAGTCACGTCTCGGGGATAAAAGGGAAAAGGCTTTCAGGCTTTAGCGAGGGTTTCTCCTGCTGCTGCTGCTACAGCTTCCAATCCCCACCTCTCCGGCGAGCGCCAGCCTTTTCCGGCGAGGGTTTGCTCCGATCGGAGCTCTCGGGCGGCAGATCGGCCGGGTCCTCCGCCCGCGCTCCCGTGCCTGCGCTGAAGAGGTAGGGTTCTCCTCCCTGTCGGCTTCGCGCTCCCATCTTCCGCCGCTCCCCTCACCCCTCGCTCTCTCTCGTGCGACGCTCGACGCCCTGTGGATCTCGCCGACTCGTCGCGGGCGCGCTTCAGCGTCGCTGCGAAGGTTCAGCGCCTCCTCCCCTTGCGCACGGGAGAGCAGGGACTGCTCTGCCGCCCTGCCCCTCATCCTTCTCCCGTCGCCCTCCCCCTCCTCCTCCTCCTATCCACCCCCTCCCCTGTTAGCTGCACAGCATTGCCGGCTGTGGAGGTCAAGCTCCCGTTCCCCAACATCCTAATCCCCTGCGTGGGCACTGTTTTTGGTTTGGTTTTCTTACTCTGAAGTTATTATGATCTGGAAACTGCTAATAGGGTTGATCTGGTGACACCTTGGACTATTTAATTGATGCCATGCTAAAATTGATGCAAATGATATCTACATTTGACACCATTCTAAATCTGACACAAATGATGTTTATATATATATCATGTGATACTAAATCTGAGGCCATACCTTTCTTTATTAGTTTGTTATAGAGACTCACGTGATGTTTATCTTAAATGATGGTGTTTAACGGGCTTGGTTCCTATATATGAATGTAATTATATATAATAGGTGCATAATTGAACCGCTGCTGTTCTGTCTCCTGGTGCGCTTGGCGCGGGATTACTGGGTTAAGCTTAGGCTTGGTGTTTTGCTCTGTTCGACGCTGAAGTGGTCTGGGTGTTGGGGCCGATGGTACGGATCGGCATGGTTAATGCTGAACCGTGGCCTGTGCGACACGTCATTGCTCTCTAATGGCTTTAACTTTTATTATGGTTGTTTGTCATGTATCGAGTTGGGGAAACCACTTGGTGTGAGCGATTTTGGTTTGAAGTTTCATCTGTTACTTCCTCCGTCCCAAAATAAGTGACTCGACTTTGTACTAACTTTAGGTGTGAGTACTATATTAATCACGCCAGTGTTGTGTACTCATGTTTAGCATGGAGTATGTGCATATGGTGTATGCGATGTCTGTAATTGCACACGGGACTTCATATTTTGCTAATTTTGGCTTGTTGCTGGTGTTAGAAGTATATATAAATGAACAAGTGTTAATGCCGTTCTTATTTGTCCTGTTCAAAGTATTAAATTGCTCGACGTATAGATTTATGCCTTTTTTTAATCTTGTTTACAAATTAGTTTAGTTAGTTGTTTCGGGTGAAAACAGTAACATGATGTAGAATGCTTTCTTTTCTGTCAAGCGTGGCTCTGGAGTTAAAAACATTCTTCTCAATAGGAAAATGAAATCAATTTTGCCATGGTTTAGGGTCTCCTACCACTTTTATCTGTTACTTGTATGCATTACACCAGCTGAACATCAAATCGTACTTATGAATGACATTTGTAGTTTGGCTGCACGCAACTACAAATGTCATTTGTTTTGAATCCCCTCTTTGCCTATTTTGCAGACATTTTGACTTCTATCCACAGTAGTGCGAATAAGTAATTAATATATTTTCATTAATAACACAACATACACGTAGCGCATGTGGTAGGCACATAGGTGTGAAGCAAGCCGTCAGGTGTTCGATCTCCACATTAGATTGTTTAAATATTTTTCTGCTTGTTTTTTCTCCATCTAGCATACTTGTCCTACTCCCACCAGAATGCATCCACCACCGATTCTGTTTGGTTTGGCACAGTTTTTAAATCTATGCACTTAGCAACACATATGCTATTAGGCTGTTGAACATTTCTCATTGCTTAATTTGCTTTTTAGACTACCGAATATCTTCGTGAAGAGGACTTGAACACAGGTTTGGTGCAATGGCGAATATGAACATAACCGGCATCTTGGAGAAGGTATCTATTGCACCAATTTACATTTGTTGATAAGGAATCCTCAGTTTTTGCTCGGTAACATTTTTGTTCCTTGTATGTGCTTTCAGATGACAGGGAAAGATAAAGACTACAGATATATGGCCACCTCAGATCTGCTTAGTGAGTTGAACAAAGAGAGTTTCAAAGCAGACCAAGACCTTGAATCAAAGTTGACTAATATTGTTCTTCAACAACTGGAAGATGCTTCAGGAGATGTTTCTGGTTTAGCTGTGAAATGGTACCTTTCCTTTAAAATACTTTCTTATTTAATCCAT
This sequence comes from Triticum urartu, assembly GCF_003073215.2. Classification (NCBI taxonomy): domain Eukaryota; kingdom Viridiplantae; phylum Streptophyta; class Magnoliopsida; order Poales; family Poaceae; genus Triticum; species Triticum urartu. The sequence continues at coordinate 49,099,171 of NC_053026.1, read as the reverse complement.
TGTTTGTGTTCTTGATGTCTTACCATGCTTGCATGGTGTGGGATTGGGGAAGTAAGGATTTTGCATGTTAAGATCTTGTTATTGTTGATTATCCCCTCTGTCCTGCTAGAATTTGGGAATATTCTGATTATGCTACTCGCTATGTTGTTGTACCTGTCAGATGTGTTTAGCCTGCTATTTTATCTTTTAAGATGGCATCATACCTCCTTTTGTCTTCAAGATTGCTTATTCATTTTTAAAGTTTGTTCTGTTTTCTTATGCATCAATTGTTGGATCTGCGGGGTTACTTTTTTCAGAGAAATTTGATTACCGATTGTTTCCCCTACATCCGTTCACTACATTTACTCTTATTCTTTTGTTGGTTAGCTTGGCTCCACTTGTTAAGAAGGTAAGCGAGGATAGAGTAGTGGAGATGACTGACAAGCTTTGTGATAAATTACTCAATGGAAAGGAGCAGCATCGTGATATTGCCAGTATAGCTCTGAAGACAATCATTGTGGAAGTTACTACGGCATCACTTTCTGAAAAGATTTTAGTTTCTCTTTCCCCGCAGCTAATCAGTGGTGTCACCAGTGTAAGTTTTTTAGTCTGTTTCGTGTTTGCCAGAATTTCCCTTGGGTTATCTGTAGGCCCCTTAAGTTTTATTATTTAGATGTTCCACAGAAAAGGTAATGCAATATTAAGTTAAGTATTAGCTGGAAAATTAGCAATAAATTACGTACACAGTTTGCAGAATTTATTTGTGAATGTTTAATATATCCTTTAATTAGGGCTGTTTGGTAGCATTTGGTTTACATTCATTTCTTCTTACCTTTATATGTTGCCTCTTGTTCCTTTATCTGGAAGTATAATTGTACGACAGACTGCCATATGGTTATGAAAATGAAACTTGTAAATACATTTCTAGGTTTCAAGGGTTTGTAACATAAAGCCTACCCCAACTTGTTTGGGACTTGTTTTTACTTGTTTCATGGCTCATCAGTTTGTTTTTAAAATTAAATGCAATTGTCTTGATACATTTCTTCTTTTGTTGACAGGGAAAGAGTGCTGAAATTAAATGTGAATGTCTTGACATATTAGGTGACGTGCTTCATAGATTCGGCAATGTGATCACAAAAGATCATGCGTTTATGCTCACTGCACTTTTAACCCAGCTGAGCTCCACTCAAGCAAGTGTCAGAAAAAAGTCAGTTACGTGCATAGGTACGCCTGAATGAATATTGCAATTATTTTGATTGTTAATGCTTGCAAATGATTGAACAATCTTAGTTAATCTACAGTGGCTAATGTGTCGTTTTATGTTGCAGCATCGCTTGCTCCATGTTTGTCGGATGATCTATTAGCCAAGGCAACGTCGGAGGTTGTCCAATTGCTGAAAAATAAAAGGGCAAAATCTGAAATAACCCGAACAAATATCCAGATGATTGGTGCTCTCAGGTATATGCTTTGACCTTCCAACTGCTGCAAAAATTTGTTCATAACAGCTTGTAGGAACTATCTAAATTCAAAACTGGCTAGTTCAAACATTGATAACATATCTAGAAAAAAAATCTGGCTGGATGATATAATACCCAGGGATAAATTATTTTTGGATGGAGGGAAGTACAAGAGATTTGGTAGGCTAAATTCATTTGATCACTGCAAACTCATAGTTTAATTTATTTTGACCTACAGTCGGTCAGTTGGATACCGGTTTGGACCACACCTTGCTGAAGCTGTTCCTTTGCTCATTAGTTATTGTACAAGTGCATCAGAAAATGATGAAGAGCTCCGTGAATACAGCTTGCAGGTGAAAATTATGTTAAAGTTCATGCTTTTGATTACTCTTACCATTGCTTTCTCTGTGGCTATAAATTACCTCCCATCTTGTAGGCCCTTGAGAGCTTTATGCTCAGATGTCCAAGAGATATTTCCCCATATTGTGATGGTATTTTGAATCTTGCTTTGGAATATGTAAGCTATGATCCTAATTACACCGATAGCATGGAGGAGGATACTGATGATGAAGTACAGGATGAGGAAGATGATGAGTATGTTACTTATATTCTTATAATACTGAAATTGTGTTTCCAATTAAGCTAATTGAACCATCTTTTAACATTTTCTCCCAGTGAGAGTGCGAATGAATACACAGATGACGAGGATGCAAGCTGGAAGGTTCGCCGGGCATCAGCGAAGTGCCTGTCTGCAATTATAGTATCTCGTCCTCAAATGTTGTCTAAGATGTATCAGGAGGTATGTTGATGGCAGCAAGTAAAACCACCATACTGTGCTTTAACAATCTCGTTCTTCTTGACAGCATGATTCCATTTTGTCCATAATTGCCAGTGTTGTTTTTGAGCCGATTCCAACCATTTATTACCTGTTTTGAAAATTAACTACTCAATGAAGTGCCTGGCTCTATGGAACTTGGTGTAATTTATTTGGTTGTTGCAGGCTTGTCCAAAGTTAATTGACCGCTTTAGGGAAAGAGAGGAGAATGTAAAGGTAACCGCATGGCATTGCATTGCTAAATTAGATTTGAATTGTCATTGTATGTCAATCTTACGAAGCTTGTCTTCGATCCTAGATGGACATCTTCAACACATTTATTGAGTTGTTACGCCAAACTGGCAATGTGACAAAAGGACAAGGCGACATTGATGAGTCTAGGTAAAAAAAGTATTTGTTTTATTACCTTTTTACCCATTTTTACCAGATTCTTATAGAATTTATGGTAAGTACTAGATGTGCAGCTGTTTCTCTCATTGGGTTAATAGCCTAACTGAGCCTATGTTGGTTAAAACATGGCATGGCTCTTATTTGGATACAAAAATCATTATCTGGTTGACTTGTTATGCTTTGTGGGAAAGTGTTTGTTTATTGTGATTGCAAGTTCTGTGCACTGAGCCTGTATTGTCATTCGTTTTACTTTGCAGCCCTAGATGGTTGCTGAAGCAAGAAGTACCCAAAGTTGTCAAGTCTATCAATAGGCAGTTGCGTGAAAAATCAATCAAGACAAAGGTTTGTTCTTTAACTGTCTTGCAAAGCGTCTCTATGGCTCACCATCATGATTTAATATTTTTTTTGTTGGCATTTCCAGGTTGGAGCATTCTCAGTATTGAAGGAGCTTGTTGTTGTATTACCAGATTGCCTTGCTGATCATTTTGGGTCACTTGTTCCTGGGATTGAGAAGGCTTTGAATGTTAGTGGGTTTTATTTTCTGTGTAGCTTCTTGTGTAGGATTTATGTTTGTTTTAACTCATTGTCTATTTTGTTGTATAGGACAAATCTTCTACCTCCAACCTGAAGATTGAAGCCCTTGCGTTTACTAGGATTGTTATGGCCTCACATTCGCCCTCTGTGTTTCATCCATACATCCAGGTATTATAGCTACTATCTTTGATTTTAACCACTCTTGTGTCGTTACTCATTACTGAATGCAAAATAAAATTTCCAGGCACTTTCTGGTCCAATATTATCTGCTATGGGAGATAGATATTACAAAGTCACAGCTGAGGCTTTACGGGTGTGTGGGGAGCTCGTCCGAGTCCTCCGTCCAAACTTTGAGGTCAGCCTTATACTCCATGTGCTGATGTTATAAGCACCCAGTATGGTGGTATTTTAAATTCTCATTCTGCTGTTACACAGGCACGTTCCATAGATTTCAGGCCATATATTAGTCCAATCTATAAAGCTATATTGGGCCGCTTGGCGAATCAAGATCAAGATCAGGTTTAGATCACTCTCTACGTACCTCTCTCTCTCTCTCTCTCTCTCTCTCTCTCTCTGATGTGATTCTGTTTTGCCAGGAAGTTAAAGAGTGTGCCATATCTTGCATGAGCCTTGTGATCGCTACTTTTGGTGATGGTCTTCAGAGTGAATTACCGTCATGCCTTCCCATACTTGTTGATAGGATGGGCAATGAAATAACACGACTTACAGCTGTCAAGGTAAGCAGTCAACCACACCTTCAGAACCAAAACTAATAGCGACATGATGGTAAATGTTGAGTTGAACTTTCAGTGTTCTAGTCAATGGTAGAAAAACAAATGTAAATGTTTTGATCAGTGCATCTTGCTGAGTTGCTTGGGATAGAGATGCTTTTGTGGTGGGTTCATTGATTTAAAGATAGCTTTAGTACATTATCCATAGTATACCAATCTATTTGTGTGGGTCTTGTCTACAGTTGTAGTTGTACACCCTGTCATCATTTGCTTAATGCCCACTGGTGGTGTTTTCAGACAGTTTTGTTTATTCTCTGTTTTCCTGTACTAGTTGATTGTACGCAGATTCACTCCTTTTCTTGGTTCTGTTGCATTTTCAAAATTTTCATTCCTTTACAGGCATTTGCGGTGATTGCAAATTCACCTCTTCGGATTGATCTGTCATGTGTCCTGGACCATGTTGTTTCTGAGCTCACAGCTTTCCTTCGAAAGGTAAAGATGCATTATACACATTGTTTGTTTTGATTTTGAAACTTGAAAAAACATGTATGTTTAACAGAGCATCAGGATTGAAGACTAATTTCTTTTGCTGCCCCCTTTCAACAGGCCAACAGAGCCCTCAGGCAGGCAACATTGGGGACCCTAAATTCTTTGGTTGTCACATATGGTGGTCAAATTGGCTCGTCCTCTTATGAAACGATAATAGCTGAACTTTCTACTCTCATAAGGTTTTATCCTCGCTTAGCTTTCTTCAACAAATCTCCATTTTCCGCCTACCAGGAAGACTGATGTTGGATTATTTATTGTGGCAGTGACATTGATTTGCATATGGCTGCTCTTGCATTGGAACTGTGTTGCACAATAATGGTTGACAGAAGATCCATTAAAAATGTTGGTTTAGCTGTGAGACATAAGGTTTTGCCCCAGGCCCTTGTTTTGATCAGGAGTGCTCTGTTGCAAGGACAAGCACTACAGGTATATATTTTCATATCTAAATATAAATACCAGATTTCTTCTTATTTTCCTACCGACAGATGACATCGTTTCTATTGCAGGCACTACAGAAGTTTTTTGCTTCACTGGTCCAGTCTGCAAATACAAGCTTTGAAACTTTGTTGGACTCCCTTATTTCAACTGCCAAGCCATCGCAGTCAGGCAGTCTTTCCAAGCAGGCACTATCCTCTATTGCACAGTGTGTTGCTGTGCTATGCTTAGCAGCTGGTGATCAGAAATGTGCATCAACTGTTGAAATGCTTAAAGGCATTCTAAATGATGACAGTTCAACTAATTCTGTAAGGCTTTTCCTGACCATGCATGCCTTCTGTTCACCATATTTGCGCATTTATATCATGTCATACTTGTGATCTTTGACATAACATGCCTTTATTCATTTACGTTAGCTAAAACACATCATTCATGGGCATCGTCTATCTTGTAGCATTGTGAAATTGGGATACTACAAGTTCTCTGTTTGTTTCATATGTGGTCCACTGTTCTAATAGTTTACGTGTGTGCTACTCTTTGTGCCCTAGTCTAATCATCTTAAAACTTTGAGCTGTAATTAGGCAAATTGTAATGTCTTGATGGTAGGGTTAGTGCTTTGTCATGTAGGCATCTGCAAATCAATATTATTTGCTATTGGTTGACTGCATACTTATGTTTGACTCGAAGATATATTATTACCCTTCTCTTGGTCATTTTTAATTGCTTCTAATTCTAATGTGTTTTCCAGGCTAAACAACACATGGCCTTGTTATGTTTGGGAGAAATTGGAAGAAGGAAGGACCTCAGCAATCATGTTCAAATTGAGAACATTGTCATTGAGTCATTCCAGTCACCTTTTGAGGAGATAAAGTCTGCAGCATCGTATGCTCTTGGAAACATTGCTGTTGGCAATCTATCCAAGTATTTGCCATTTATCTTGGATCAGATTGACAATCAACAGAAGAAGCAGTATCTTTTGCTTCATTCACTGAAAGAGGTAGGTTTATAATGGAATTATTTTTGTAAAAAGTACCTCCCATAAGCCTGCTGTTTAATTTGTGCTCTTATGCAATATCTATCAGGTAATTGCACGGCAGTCTGTTGATCATACTGGCCAGAGTGAGCTGCAGGACTCAAACATTGTGAAGATATTGGCGTTGCTCTTTAATCACTGCGAAAGTGAGGAGGAAGGAGTTCGGAATGTGGTTGCTGAGTGTTTAGGGAAAATTGCACTGATTGAACCTAACAAATTAATCCCTGCTCTGAAGGTGTGGAGTGTGGACATCAGCAAAGTTACATCCCCATGTTTCATTTACTTTATGATATGAGATCTAATGTGACATTTCATATAATTTTGTAGGAACGTACATGTAGCCCAGCAGCAAACACAAGGGCTACAGTTGCCATTGCTATAAAATATTCAATCGTTGAACGGCCTGGAAAGATAGATGCAATCATGTACTCTGAGATTTCTACTTTCCTTATGCTAATTAAAGACAGTGACAGGGTAATTTTACTTGAAATAGTATTTACATCCTTAAAACTAATGTTTGCAAATAATTATGTGGAGATGACAATTGCATTTGTTGCTTGCACTTTGCAGCATGTGAGACGTGCAGCCGTCCTGGCGTTGAGTACTGCTGCCCACAACAAGCCAAATTTGATCAAAGGTCTTCTTCCTGAATTACTGCCTCTTTTGTATGACCAGACTGTTGTGAAGGTATCATTTCCTATTTTTTTGCTGATTTCTTATCAGTACTTATGGTCTGGCCTCTGGGGACGTTACATATAATTTACAGCTAGGAAGTAACGGTTTCCTTCTTTGCAGCAAGAATTGATCAGGACAGTTGATCTAGGGCCTTTCAAGCACGTCGTTGATGATGGGCTTGAACTTAGGAAAGCTGCCTTTGAATGTGTGGACACATTGCTGGATAGTTGTCTTGATCAATTGAATCCATCGTCCTTCATCGTTCCTTTCCTCTTATCTGGCTTAGGTGGTAAGTACAGTTTAAGACATTATATATTTCATCATGGTATTTTTAGTGTGTTTGGTTGGTGCCTGGATTAGGCCTGCCAAGAAATTGGTAGACCTTAATATTTTTCCTCTCGCTTGGTTTGGTGCCAATTTTTTTGGCTATGAGGGGCTGTTTGGTTTTTGCCAGAGCCATCCTTGCCAATTGAGGGCACGCCAAATAATTGGCAGGCGATTTCGCCGCGGAGCCTCGACAACAATTTGGCTTAGATGTAGACTAGAAGAATTAAGGTGGGCTGGGCGCACCAAAACATTGGCGCTCATCCAAATGGCCTCACAAGCGTGGTCAATGACCAATATTTTGGACGGGTAGCCGAGGGAAGCAATCCGAACAGCCCTTAGTGCCCTCACCCATTCCTCTCAAAGATTCTTGCCAAATAATTGGCCAGGTTTCCTTGGCCAGAAAAATGGCAAGCCAATTTTTGCCCATGTTTGACAGGGCTGTATGGGGCATCAGCCAAACATAGTCTTCGTCTCAATATCTGTGTAGCGATATAGGCCTGGACTGCATAGAACTGGTGATACTGAACGTACCTTTATTATTTTGACAAGATACTTTATATCTATAGCATGGCTTTCAGTTTTTCTTCAGGATAAATTGTCCACATTATCTGTTATTACGTGTTTCTCTTTTTGTTCCTTTCTGAATCCTAAGATGGTATATCACCTATATTATCATAATCTTGTTGAATGTGTATTTTGTGTAGAACATGCTAACCAGTTGTTCGTACTGTCCTGCTTATTGCAGATCATTATGACGTAAAAATGCCCTGCCATCTAATTCTCTCAAAGCTAGCAGACAAGTGTCCTTCTGCTGTTCTTGCAGGTTTGCTATAAATAAAGGATCTTCAAAGTGATGTTTCATATGTTGTGACTGCCTTTTCTAACATTTACTATTATGATACTGTTTCAGTTTTGGACTCATTAGTTGAACCTCTTGAGAAAACAATCGTCCACAGACCCAAGGGTGATGCAGTGAAGCAGGAGATTGATCGCAACGAAGACATGATCCGCAGTGCTCTTCGAGCAATCGCTGCTCTAAGCCGCATCAGGTAAGGCTTGATTCTGCCCTACTAGCTGACGGCTGATTCTGGTTTAGATCAGGCTTTGAATTCTCTGCCATCCTTTTTGTTACTTGTTCATAGTTACTAAAGCAGACTGCAGTATAGCCAATCCACTGGTGGCCGTAGCCTCCTTTTATGCCTCCTTTTATGCTCGTCAAAATAACATTGCTTTAGTAGGCATGACCTAACCAGTTTGTTTGGTCTCGGCTTTGATCTGCAGTGGCAGCGACTACAGCATGAAGTTCAAGAATCTGATGAACAAGATAACGGCCACCCCTTCACTTGCCGACAAGTACAACTCGGTGCGCAGCGAATGAGAGCTGCAATTTTTTTTGTATATGTTAGGAAATAGGTGAGTCAAGTGCCAGTTCCGAGGCGATGATCCAACCAAACCTCCCATTACCGTGCCCTTTTTTGGCTGAAAGGTTGCGCTGCGAACAAAGGGGTGTTGAATACCCTGCGTTGTTTTTCCTGTACAAAATCTGGTGGTGAACCATTACACACGGTTGTGGTTATGTACTCCAAACAATGCGCCCTGGTCGGAGCATTGTGATTCTGTGTGCTCTGGATGTATTCGGAGAGTACTTTGGTAAGCAGCTTTGAGACTAGAATTCGGCCCGTGGAACGTAGTCATGATTCACCGTCAGGACGATCCGTTCACGTACCCGACGAACCCACGGCTCAGCGGTGCGTCGGCAGTTTGGCACCCAGCTATACAGGGTGTACACCGTTTGATGTCAGGACGATGACACTTAGCATGCAGAATGGGTAGTGCAGCATATTGTATTGGCTGCGGCTGTTGCTACCCTGCGGAGGCAAGGGCCGGCAACGAGGTGCCACTGAGTTAGGATCCTGTGCAATTTTTTTTTTTAAAGAGCAAAACTTGAAGCAGTTTAGCTAGATGTAAGTTGCCTTATTTTTAAATTTGTGTCGGTCAATGTGTGAGAGAAGAAAACAGGCGACAAGGCCTCATCCAGGAATGAGTGGTAGACGCTGGCGTGTCAGCGGACGTTTCAGGGTTTGCGCCAAGGGAGGTGGGGTGTGTGTGTGTGCAGGTTTGCTGGGGAAATCTGGTGGTGCACGGGTTTAGAGAGATGCACAGGGGTGGGGTTAGCACAGCGGTGGGTGGCAGTGAGGGAAGGCTGGGGCGGTAAGGCTGCAGCGGGAGCACCGTGGGCGACGGAGGCGGTCAGTTCGGCTTGGGCTGGCTTCGACGGTGGACAAAGGAAGAAGAGAAACATGAGGAAGAAGAAGAAGGCCCTTCGATGCTCATCCAATAGTTGGCGCAAATTCGACTTGTTATTAGTCGTTTTCTCAGTCAATTGAGCCCTGTCAAGGCCCATTTTGAAGACATAATTTCCCAGGGTGTGGACATCACTGATGATGTGAACATAGCAATTGATGTGGACATCACTGATGATCTGAACTTCAATCGGTAGGCAAACTTGTCGATCATATCTCCATATGACTCTTGTTCATCTTTCGCTTTGTGCTCCGAGCTCAGGACTACCCTGCTAGAAGTTCAACACAACCAATGATGGAAGTGATGGCACGATATGTGGAGATCAAATGGAAGCAAGCGAAGGAGTCTGCTCTGTTGGCAGGGTCAACAAATGCCCAAGAGTTCTCCATCAGCAAGTGCATTGTTGTTCTGCACAAGCGAGAAAGCATCCAACGCGATGAAAGAGCCGCTGCCTACAAAGTCTTCAAAAGTGCCGAGAACAGTGAGATTTTTCTCAATTCTGCCGCCGAAGATGAAGAGAACGCTACCGTGTTTCTTCGGAGCAAAATGGCTGAGTTGCCTCAACGTATCTAAGGTAAGCTACGTATGACTCTAGGTCAGTAAATTGTTTGTTGTTCCAGATCAGTAATCCTCTTATGACTCTAGGTCCTTAAGAATTTGAAAGATGGACACTATACCCTTATTCAATCTTTCAGAAAATGCATGATACATGTTTCTTCCATGGCCCATTCCTTTCTAGCTGAACTGTTGTTTCTTGTCAACCATTATTTAAGCTATAGCTTCTTCTCAGCCGTTGGAGCAATGGACAGTTTTGTTTCTTGTCAACCATTTTTTCAGGATCATTTCACAATAGTACTGACCTGGAACCTTTTTAGGTTCAATGCTAGTTCATTTGAGTTTGTCTTTTATATTTTAGAACCGTGGTGAGAAATTGTTTGCTCATTAGACTTTGTCATGAGTTTTTCTCTTCCACGAAAAAATTGTTTGGTCTGGAAGTTTCTTCGTGAAATGATATGATGATTTTATTGCTTTCTAGATTCTAGTTGTATGTTTATTGAATTGGTACAAGTACAATGTAGAATAATTAGGATTCAACAAGCGTAAACATGTTACTTCCCTTGCCAATGAATTGACCTAATGAAATGAATGTAGTTTGTAAATCTCAAAAATAAAAAATAAAAGGCGCATCAAAATCTTTATATTGCTTCCATTTGGGAAACTGGCAATGGCTTCATTTATTATATAGCTACAACAATGTTGAACCTTGTTTTCTGAGACGCATATATTCACTATGCTTGTTCGAGTCATTCTTTTTGTTCTCAGCCGGACACATATATTCACCATATCTATCACCTCTCTTTGATTCAAAAGCAAGCAAGTTCATGGAACTTCTACTGTTAACAGTAGCAACATTACCTTGTTTTCTTCAGTATCATCAACTTTTTTTTGGTCTCACCGAATCAGGTTGATAAGTGGAACAAGCAGAGGGAGAATGGGACGTTTGCAGGGTCCCTCTAAATCGTCTGTTTGAGAGTCTCTTCAATTGCTTTTGTGTCCGGCGCTACTGCTGTCTTGTGGTTGGAATTTATGCTCCTGTCATGTATTCTCTTCCAACAATCGATGTAGAACATCAAGTGATGCTTTTCTCTATGTTGTATAAATAGTTCAGCATGCTTAAATGTACACATGTCTTTCCTGGGACTTGCGAATGCCGAATACCTATGAGATATTTTTGGTTCCAAGTCATACTGCTGGGGAAGCTTCATTCCGTCCACAGATATGGCAGGAGGTGGTATGATCCTACGGGATGCACATGGTGATATCATTTATAGCGCTTGTCGGGAAATCCGTATATGTGATAACGCGTTGGACGCTGAGCTAGTGGCGTGTCGGGAGGGGCTGGAGCTGGCCCTCCATCGTACGATGCTACCCATTTTGGTCGAGCTTGATAGCGCGGAGGCGGTGTCACTGATCACAGCACACTCCGAGGATCGATTGATACATCGCATGTTGGTTAAGGAGATTCAGAATCTGGCCTCAACTGAGGATAGGGAGATTTCTTTTACTCGCTGTTGTCGGTCGCAGAATAAAGTTAGTCATGAACTTGCCGCGTATGGCCGTAGCACTCCCCGTACTGCAGTATGGTTACGTTCGGGATTAGATTTTGTTGTAAACTTGGCATTGGCTGAGAAACCTCCGTGAATAATGAGAATCTTCTTTTCCCCCGCAAAAAAAATGCATGCTGATGCGAGGATTATGTTGTTGTTATGTGACTGCACAATTATGTGATGGTATATTGATTCCAAGTCTCAGTGTCCCATGTCCTACAATCCAGTTTCTCGATCGGGCAAACTACTATTCATAGCAAGTGACATTTGCTCCATACGAAGCACCTGTAATAATTAGAATCCATTCAACGTAAGAAGATTGCAAATCATATGAATGACGAATCTCGTCATTCAATATATACCGACCGCCGCAAGCCTATGTAGAGCTCGGTAAGAAATTTTCCAATTACTCACACCAATATGCTAATCTAAATACCGTCAACAATCTAGAGATTGTCTGCCATTTGATTGTTTCGTTGGCCACAGACCAAATCTGTAGCATATGTGCACGTGAATCAAATGTTGCCAACTTTGGCATTACCTTGACGAGGTCATCAAAATGTCGTTCCTAAGTAAAAGTTGCGTGTCGTTTTTTTTATCATTTTGTTAGCATCATCCTTATAAGTTTAGAGCAGCGAGCCTCTGAAGCTTAGTCTTGCACATTTTTTCGCACCCGTCGTTTCATACAAAACCATATTGCGGCATTATATATATTTTTCTATACTCCCGTTGCAAATCATGGGCTTTTGCTTGGTAGTTGACTGCGGTGGCGGACTAGTTGCACATCATAAAAAGTTGGTTGTAAAGGTTGCTAGGTTGCAACCTCGTAGGAAGTTGCATGGGTTTCAAAATTGATTTTGAAAGTTGCACCATGTTTAATAGAGTTGCATTATATAGCATCAAAATTGGCATCAATTTTTTTTTATCGAATCATATCCATGTGGGATCTAGTTTTAAAATTTTGATTGCGACAATTCCAACAATGAAAACGGATCTGAACTCCGGGCTTGACCTGAAAGATGTCCTTTTAAAAATTTGAAAACCTAAATAAATGCACATACACATGCGTCCACATCACACAAACAAAGACAAAGGTTGAAGCGCGAATCAACTTGTGGTTGAGTTGGTTAGGTGACCAGGGTTGAGGCGCTTACGGTGACTTCGTAAATCTCAAGATGATAGTAGGGTGTGCGTGTGTACGTTCATAGGGATGAGTGTATGCGCGTGTATATGAGCGCTTGTGTCTGTATTGATGCTAAAAAAAAAGACAAAGGTTGAAGCACAGAAATGCATGCATGCGTGTGTGTGCGCGGCTACTCAGTTCGTCCAAATCGTGAATGCACACGACTAAGAATTCGGGATCTCCCCTCAAAATAAATAAATTCGGGATCAATTAAAAGATGGCCTGCATGTTCCATTTTACGATCTTGTACCAACATATGTAGACCAATATAATTTTTTTAGGGTTTGCAGACCAACTAGGGCTAACCGGTATCCCTCATATTTAACCCAAATATGGGGCGAACATAAGGAGGTCTGGGCGCATCTACCATGTCGGACTGATGATGGGATCTTACACGGAATTGTCTGGAGACCCAACAGTGTCCGATGGGCGTCTCCTCCGGTGGGGTTGCGAATGCCGCGTGGCGTTGCCCCGGCTTGCCGCCCGATGCCAAAGTCTGGCTATTTAAGCTGGCCGACGTCCCGAACCCCATCCACGACCTCTTCCTCCCTTTTCGCACTGTCAGCCCGGGCACATTTCTCTCCGTCTCTACCTTCCTCTTTCCCTCGCCATCTGACATGGCCCGACATAAGAAAACCACCTACCCTATGCTAACGCTGGAGTGCCGCTTCCAGATCGAGGAAGAGATTTGGATGAGGCGCGTTGCCTCATCGCACCTGGCTTGCCTCCGGACTCGCCAGAGTCGGAGCAGCATTCAGTTCTGACGGAGGTGGCAGATCCGGAGGAGGACAAGGCAGAGCAGCCGGAGAATGAGCTGGCGCCGGCTGCAGGGTTCAGCATGGAGGAGGCCATGGCGGAATTCGCGGTTGCCCAAACAGCGAAGATGGTGGAGCAGCAGGCCATCCTGGAGTCCATTCTGGACGAGCCCTATATCGAGGCCAATCGACAGTTCATCTGGTAGGAACGGGCGTCGACCGACGCGCTTTTCGGCAAACTTGACATGGAAGTGGAGTTAGATGACGAGGCGGTGCAGCCGGAGTTGCGGCTGCCGCCCATGTATCTGAAGCCGGGCACCAAGATAGTGGACATCTCCAACGAGGATTAGGGTAGTATAGGTTGATCTACGTAGATTTCCTCATTTGCATGTTTTTTATGAATTTAATATTTCAAATATGAGATATCTGGATGCAGATGAGTAAATTTAAGATGTGACCGGCCATTGTCCATGGGCGTGGCCCGTCCGCGGGCGTTTGAGTGCCCGGATTTGATGTCCGAGGTTCTTGATGCTCTAACTAGCCACAATGAAGAGTAACATACACTAGTAACATACACATATCCCTAGACTATGTTACTACCTTCATAGTGGGTAGTAATATAGGCGTGGTGTCATGCAAAACTTCATTTATTAGATTCTAGACTCATACTGCATTGGGACATGTGATATTACAGTAACTAGCTAAGTTACTAGAACTACCTCTCTCTTCATTAACTCATTGCCACGTAGACAAATTTGCTGAGTTAGACTTGAAATTACTGCTGAAGTTATTTCCACTGTGACTAGTCTAAATTAATTCAGAGTTTCCTAGTACGTGCCAGTCAATTTGTCCTAGTACGTGTAATTCCCATCAGAGGGCTAGCTCTGCCTGCATGAAAACCGCCGGCCGGATGCATGGATCCCAACAAACAAATACCGCTTAACCAGGCCCAACTCCACCCAGAAAATTTCAGTAGATCGGTCGAGGTCGCACGAAGCGCGATGGCTGCCGCCGCGGACGAACAGGAGCTGGTGGTGCCGGAGGCCGACGAGTGCAGCAGATGGGCAATAACGTGCCTGCTGGGCTTCGCCGGTGTCTCGGTTCTTTACATCGCCAGTCAGGTGCCCAAATTCGTCCAGGAAGACCCCCTCATGACGCTCCTCCTGCTTCTGCTTCTCTTCCTCGGCTTGTTCCTTTCCACCCTTTCCTCTCTTTTCTTATAGACAAGTATACATTTTTTCGCGAATAAGCAAAAGACTTGCGTATCATTGCATTGATAGGTAGAAAGGTAGCAATAGTTACTACACATTAACAGAGAGATGGGGTGGTGGCTGCCCAGCATGTGCACACAGATGGCATGCAACGACTCCCATGGCGCAGGGGGAGGGGGGGGGGGGGGGGGGGGGGGGGGGGGGGGGGGGGTGTGCGCCTACCACTACGGACCTAGGCTACGTCTCTGGCAGGATTAGCGCCAATCCTGAGGTGCCCGCGCGTGCCCAGAGTCTCGCTTCCTCACGAATGTCGTTGAAGGCGCGGTTCACAAAGGGGTGGTCGCCGTTGAAGACACATCCATTGCGGTGCTTCCATAGCCACCATGCCGTGAGGATGGCGATGGAGGCGAGCCCGCGTCGAAGGCTGCAAGGAGTGGCAGCAAGGGCCGAGGTCAACCAGGTGATGAACTCATCGTCTTGGGCTGGGATGGAGGCGGTGGAGCGACACCAGGAGAGCACCTCATGCCATATCTGGCGGGAGAAGGAGCAGCCCGCGAGAAGGTGCTGCATCGTCTCTGGCTCCTGATCGCAGAGACGACAAGTGGGCTCGTGGGGTAGATCATGGCGCGCGAGGCGGTCGGCTGTCCAGCACCGCCCGAGCAGGGCCAGCCAGATGAAGAATTTGATGCGTAACGGCGCCCACGATCGCCAAGTGATGCGCCAGTGGGGGTCCTCGATGGATCCAGAGAACATGGCTTGGTAGCAAGTCCGCGCGCTGTAGCAGCCGGAGCTAGACCATCGCCAGGATAGCGTGTCCAGAGTGTCGGAGACGGTGACCTGTCGTAGGCGCCGCCAGAGGGAGACGTACTGGAGCACCATCTCAATGCCCAGGGCACCCTAGATGTCCGTGACCCAAGCACGGTTGAAAAGGCCGTCGCGCACGGAGAGCGTCATCTTGCGTCGTCGTTTAGGAACCTTGGCATAGACAAGTGGCGCGATCTCGACGATGGACTGACCATCAAGCCAGTGGTCCTCCCAAAATTTGCAGGTCCGCCCGTTGCCGATGGTCCAGGAGGTCGAAGCCCTGAAGATGGCTTGGACGTCGGGGCAGTGCGGGAGATGCAGGTGCTGCCAGGGTTGCGAGGTGTCTGTCTTCGGTAGCCAGAGCCATCTGGTGCGGAGGGAAGTGCCTAGAGGCTGGAGGTCGGGGATACCAAGGCCGCCCAGGGAGATTGGCCGGCAGACCCGACGCCAACTGACGAGGCAATGGCCGCTGCTCGCGTCCTTGCGACCGTACTAGAGGAAGTTGCGGAGTAGGCGATTAACCTGCTTGAGGATGGAGCTGTTGAGGGCGAGTACGAGCAGAATGTGCACTGGCATCGCAGAGAGCACGTGCCTGCACAGGGCTAGCCGGTCACCACGTGACATCATGGACGCCCACCATGGCGATAGTCTGCGCTCGAGCTTGTCGAGGAGTGGTTGTAGGGCGTTGGCGCTGGTCTTGCGGATGGACAGAGGCAATCCGAGGTATGTCGTCGGAAACTCTATTAACGGGCAGGCAAAGCCGGAGGTGATCGCGGCGCGGTCGTCTGGCGAGCGTCGAATGGGCGAGGCTGCACACTTGGCGAAGTTGGTATACATCCCCGAGGCCGCCCCAAAGATGTCGAGCAAACGGCGGACGGCGGACAGGTCCTGGAGGTCCGGCCGGCAGAAGATGACGACGTCATCGACGTAGAGAGAGATGCTCGAAGTCATCTGTCGCGAGGTGAGCCGTTGAATCACACCGTCGGCCACGGCACGGCAAAGCAGGTTGTTGAGGGTGTCGATGGCCATGACGAAAAGCATGGGGGACAGAGGGTCGCCCTGGCGGAAGCCGCATCGATGAAGGATGGGGGGGCCTGGGATGCCGTTGACGAGGACGCGTGTGCTAGCCGTGCCGAGCAGGATGCACACCAATTCGCACCAACGTCGGCCAAAGTCGAGGTGGCGGAGTGTGTCGAGGAGGAAAGCCCACGAAACGGAGTCGAACGCGCGGGCAATGTCGAGCTTGAGCATGATGCGTGGTTGCTTAAGGTTGTGGAGCTGCCGGGCGGTCTGCTGGACCAGCAAAAAGTTGTCGTGGATGCATCGGCCCGCGATGAGCGCGCTCTGGTTGGTGGAGATCATGCCACAGAGCTTCAGCACAAGGCAGAGAGAAAGCACCTTGGCGAATAGGTGGATCAAGCTGATCGGGCGGTAGTCCGAGAGCGCGGCGGCGTCGGGCTTTTTTGGTATATAAGAGTGAGCAGGGCCTTATTCAGTATATGCCTGGTCTTAATCCGGAGGATCAAATTAGGTTTGTAGATAAAGTTTTGTTGCTTTATTGATTCATTCTTTCATCCGTCCATACATTCAATTTTCTATCTGTAATTTATAATTTTATATTTATCGATCGGTGCTCTATTCTATTACTAATTGTCACACTAAATCCTTCTGTCCATTTATCCGTATGTACGCCTTGGTCTTCTCGGGATTGTATGCACGACTTATTTGTTGACTAAAGGTATGTCTGGTTGGAGGCGTCAAATCTCTACTATTAGAGCATCTATGCGCGGGAGGACGGTCCGGTCATTGACGGCACGGATCTGGATGGAGAGGAGAGAGCTTGAGGAGCTTGGGGGTGTGTTGCGCGCGGCCGAAGCTCACCGGAACCGGCCGGAGTGGGTGGTGGTGGCGGCGAGGAGATCATGGGGGAGAGGAGATCGACCGAGGGGTGGGGGTGAGGGGTATATATGTACAAATGCCCGTGCGTTGCAACGGGCGATAAAATTAATAGAACATGCTCCGCGTGTCATTCTGCAATATTTTTTATATCCAATTTTGACAAATGTTAGGAATAATGTAACTCTAGCAAATATGTCCGTGTGTTGCTACGAGTTGATTTATATAATTTCACCATTGGAAATCAGTTTTCTCTGAACGACATTTAGTTGCGTAGATAACAATAGTCATCAGATCAATTTAGTATCACCGCCAGCACGCGATACAATGCTCAATTCATCAGACGCCACCTCCCCTCTACGTAATGCATATTTTGATTTTTCGACCCATTCCATGGGCGCGTGATGGATGAGGGACATATTTTCTTATGTGTTCAAGCATAGTACATTAGCAGGAATGTGCATTTCCTGCTCAAATATATCTAACTACTGAAATATGAACCAAATAGGGAACAATTTTATGTTCGAGCATGAATTGTACAGTGACAAAATAAATAAGGTGAGAGCACACATATGTTTCTTCCACCAGGTCAGCAAGCCTTTCAATGATGCTCCACAGCTCCAGTACAATGTCATCACGGGCAAGACGGGAGAAAACACAAAGTAAATTACCAAGCCACAATAACTATTTAAGCCACTCCCACCCACTGGGTCATTTCTTCGAACAAATTCGGTGTGAACATTGTCATCCTCTTGAGCAGCAAATAGCAGTAAATGGGCAAGCAAGCAAGTGTGCGTGCAGGGGCAGCTTCCATTCCTGATGAGTACATTACCTGCTCCTCGTTCCAGTTTCCCGTCATTACCTTAGCTTGTGATTAATAATTGGTTGTTGCTGCTAGATGTTGCTACCAACTGCCATAGTCGAAAGCGGATCAAGAAATCCACACAAAATTCAGTCTCTTATAAGGCAACAAATCCAGAGACTGTACACATAATTGTATCAAAGATAAACTGAAAAAATTATCACATAATTGCTGCACAAATAGTGGGAACTTACTGTACCTTTCGATGTATACTGTTGCAGATTTATTTTGTGTTCAGAGTAATTTCTTCAGAGTTGGCTAACCTAAGATCCAAATATGGACAATTAGTGGAAATACCTATCTTGGCCCTCTTAGGCAAAGCAATTGTGATAACATCTCAAGTTTTAGTAGAAAACAAGAAAAACACTGTTAACTGGTAGGTTTCAGTACTCTATTACTCTGAAGTCTAGACTCTCAAGCAATGAAATCAGCAGGCATACAACAGTACAACACAAACAAACAATGGGTGGTGCTTCTCAAAGTGATCAAACACGATCTATTGCAATAATTTCACAGTAGATTGAAATTAAATGATCATGTACATATATATTACATGTTACACATTAGCTCAACCAGACAATTACTCTAGGGGGCATTGTACATTCTCTGACAAAATTGAACTGGGAATAATTTTCTCACGTCAGGTCAGGTTGTAAGGTCCATAAATCGTAAAACAATGACCCCATTACACCATCAATTACATCAGACACCCTAATAATTCGATGGCTACAGCTAGCTAAGCTAATCTCAGCTTGAACGGATTACCTAGCTGCTAGCCGGTATGTTAATATAAATCATGAACAATCATCTCACGGTTTTACAAAAGGAAAATATAAAATTAAGATCTTGGTGAACAAAATATAAAATTATGATCTTGGTGAATATTATATGATTCAACACCATTTATGTCTTATGATCCTTACGCACATTAGTTAGACCTTTTTAGTAACAAGGCAAAAAAAAGGTATAAAGTCACATGATTTATTGGCGAGTAAATGTCATAAAAAATAACTTGCCATCGATTTCTAGATGTTAAACCCAGGAAACACAAGAGGTAATTCATTGACTGTCAGACAACTTGGCACCTATATGAATATCAGGCACAAAAATTGAGAAGTGTTCGCTCGCTACCGAGAACTTGCTGCCACATTTGAACAATTTGACCTTTTTTGCGGGGAAGAATAATTTGACCATGACATGATAAATTTAAAGACCCTAAAAAAACACCAAACATAACACCTCTATACAATATATATGTAGTCCAAAGAGGATGGATCAAATGGGCCGTCCACATGAGTATGTCCGCGACGTCAAGCGGCGCTGCCATGAGCACGCGAGGCCATGGGCAGCGGCCAGACGTCTGAGTTGATGAGGCCTGCTGGCTCCACTATTACGGCTTATATCAGTTTGCATCTCAGGTCCAGTTAGAAAATGAGATGATTAGAGAGAAAAATAAATTGTGCCATGACGCATGGTTCAGTTACCACCTCGGTACCTCCAGCAAGTTGTCCATCTGGTCAGCTCACTGCGCATGCTCCATTATTCATCACAATAGAGCCTTCACAGTTTGCACACACCACCAAGGAAACTGGAGACACTTATTTTTCCTTCCATCCCTTTATTCTACTATTGATCTTGTCAGTTGGCAGTTAGCACTTTTCCCTTGTGAAGTAGTCGAATGATCGATAAACCAGACTGCATATAGTACCTTGTAGCTGACACGATAGTTTGCTTTTTATAGATTGGTCATTAGTGGCAAAAAATAGTGTAAAGGTGATCGATAACATAGGGTACGATCTGAAAGGGGTGCCTTAAGGAACCACACCAGTACACAACTCATGCTTAAAATAACTCCAAGTCATCTCCCTTATTTTAGCCTCACCACCATCATCCGAACCGCGGCACGGCCTGGTTCTTTGGTAGAAAGAACATCCTTGATCACCACCGGTTTCATTCTTCAAGGTGAGGATTTCTTTACAATTGATAGAAAAACCAATCATTGATGCAAAAAATTAGCACAAAAATACATCAATAAGTTTCGCAGCCTACGGTGTACCTATATGGCTGCACGACCACAATTTTCCCTACCTCAATACATAATCCTCCCCTAGTCAATCTTCCTGTTCATAAAGAAATTACTTGTGAATAGAATTAGATCAACAAACATGGGATGTAAGAAAACACTTTCAGCTTCACATGGGTCAAGCAAGTATCGGCTGTATTGTACCGTTACCTTTCATTGTATTATGCTTTAGTTCCAAGAACTCAGATGCATCAACTTGATGCCTTTCTTTGAAATAAGAAGAGAACTCAGATGCATCAGTTGTCTTCCTCTGCTCTTATTGTTGATGTACAATAAGAACACACAGGATGTAAAGCCCCATTTCAGAGACATGAAAGGACTAATAATACTGTAGTGGCATATCTCAAATAGCTATGCTACAGGTACATCTGTACAGGACCTAAATAAAGTAGAATGCTTTCAGATTTGAGTACACAACCAAATTAAAACAATTCAATATCATTATCACAATACAGTTGGGGCTGGTGGCATCAACAATCATCATTATGTATTACTGAAGGCGATACTGTGTACAAATTTCCGTTCTAGAGTTATGAATATTTACAGTAATTCAATCCCACTATTCGATATCAATTGGTTTGCAACGCGCGGGGGGGGGGGGGGGGGGGGGGGGGGGGGGGGGGGGGGGGTAGTCCGGCAGAAGATTTTCGCTACCCCACGAAGAAATTTTTTAACTTCAAACAAAAATAGGTCTGATCCATTCTTGCCAACAAAAAAAGATATTAATCTACGGAATCAAGTAAACATAAGACATACTTTTGCTTCACCTGTCACAATGACACCATTGCATCTTCATCTTCGATGGCAGTATCTACCTTGGTGCTGGTCAACTTGTTCTGCGAATTCAAGTGGAGAAATTTCTTTTCAGTTCTCAATCCGTAGAGTGGAGTCTAATATATTGGTAGTTTTGCCTACTATTGCCTCTTCGGTGTTCTGCTGCAGGCAAGAGTGAAATGCCATATTGACGAAAACATGAAGGGCAGTGTCCAGGTCGTCCAGTGAAAGAACCTGCATATTCTGTAAGAAAATATCAATAAGGCAATATATTTTTATACTATAGTTATTATTATATTTTTCTATAGACTTGATCAAATATAGAAAAAGTTGACTTGGAACAAAGGTAAAACTTCAATTCACTTAATTTGTAATGGAGGAAGTACCAAGTTACTTTCCGCAACCAGAGCTTCGACAGTGTGTTGATTAAGCTCATTTGGGTAGAGTTCTCCGGAACCTCCAGCATTGTCTGCAGGATAGCAAGATGCATTTTTCAGATAAAGTGCCCAGCTCTGCTTTTGTACTTCAAAGAATTTTACTCTGAATATGTTACTTTTCCTTATCATTACAAAGTAATTGAAGTTCTTGTTTTGCTAATCGTGCATATTTTGGCGCCATTTTGCTGATCTTCAGAAAACAATAATGACTTGTGGATTGACAACCTACAGCAAAAAGGTTGTAAACAAATAAACTATCCAAGTAGTACTAACAAGTGGGGTGATATCAGAAAGTTCCCACATAGTTCTTGAGGTACCTTCTCAACATACTTTTGACCAAACCGCTGGGGGTGTATTGTTAAGAACCCAGAGTAGTCCACCTGCAGAATAAGATGAAGTCTTTCGTTTGACAATCCTGGAAAGAAAATTGGACACAACTATCAGAAGTCACCTGATTTCTTCACCTTTATCCTAACAAGTGAAAGTTTGGGCTCTGATCCACTACCTGTTGTTGTGTCATTCTTAATAAGATTGGCCACCTAAAGAAGCTCAGTCAGTAGCCAGTACAAGTAATTAGAGGGTACAAATTACAAACATCAGACAACTGAAACTCCACGCCAACCAGCTCAGTCGACCAATATTTGGCCATGTTTTTGACAAAGATCCTTCTGTCCATTTATCCGTATGCCTTGGTCTTCTCGGGATTGTATGCACGACTTATTTGTTGACTAAAGGTATGTCTGGTTGGAGGCGTCAAATCTCTACTATTAGAGCATCTATGCGCGGGAGGACGGTCCGGTCATTGACGGCACGGATCTGGATGGAGAGGAGAGAGCTTGAGGAGCTTGGGGGCGTGTTGCGCGTGGCCGAAGCTCACCGGAACCGGCCGGAGTAGGTGATGGTGGCGGCGAGGAGATCATGGGGGAGAGGAGATCGACCGAGGGGTGGGGGTGAGGGGGGATATATATATATATTTATCTCACCTTGCTATAGCTATTCGCTTAGTAGTAGCGGATGCTTTATCACCCGCACTACTATTATGCCCTGTCCACGGGAGATATTTACTAATAGTGTTTACTAGTAACGAGGAGTCAATGTGGCGCGCTATTAGTAATTAGCAGTATCGTGTATCAATATAGCGCGCTACTAGCAAGCGTCTGTCTATAAGCTATTTCCTAGTAGTGAATGAAGTTGAAGACGACATCCCTAATGTTGTATGGAATCTTTTTAGTCACATATGATAGTGTATTTTTGGCTCTATGCATAAGATCCTACCTGAAATGTTTTCTTTGATTTGTACTATTTTTTAGTGCAACCAAACTACCTTTCTATGTATGTTATTCTCACATGTATGTGTATATTAGTCGAGACGTGCATTTGCACATGCACACTTACTAGTTTTTATTAAGTGCAAGTTCGTTAAACAAATGTGGACGACCTTTAATCTAGGAGAAGTGAGACTATCCTCACATGAAATCAAAACTACTAACTCTTTTCTCGTTTAGAAGGCTCATGATTTAACAACATAACATGAGTTTTATATCTGAAAAATTATATCATAAAAACACTCACCGGTTTCATAGCCTCACTCACCAGTTTATTACATATTCATAGCGGAGCTAGAACTATTTCCAAAGAGAGGAACAACGAACCAGGTTGCAGCAAAGAACACTACTCAAAGGATGAAAGCACCACCGTCGGGATTTGCAAAGATCAATGTTGATGCTAACGTGCCTAGAGCTGGCACGGGGGGCTCAGTCGTGGCAGTATGCCGAGACGCCAGTGATATGTTTCTGGGCAGCTCGGCTCTGGTCATCTCTGATGTCACTGATGTTGTAACTTTGAAGGCGATTGCATGTCGGGAGGCCTTATCACTCGCTGAACATATGCTGCTCCAGAATTTTTTGGTTGCCTCCGACTCGAAGCAGGTGATCAGTGATACGGGCAAGGGCAGAAGCAGTCAGCTATGCATGTATAATCAGTGAGATCAAGCAACAGCCGGTAAATTTTAACCGCACTTTCTCGTTTGAAAGCCAAGCAACGAATAAAGATGCAGATAGTCAAGCTAAATTCTCGAATTCTTTGGACGAGAGGAACCATGTGTGGTTCTAACCCCACGATCCTTTGTATTCCACTTCATGTGGATTTTGATCAGTAAAGTTTAGCTTTACCCCTAAAAAACAAAAAAAACATGTCATAAAAAACTTAAAATATTCCATTTTCTAATGGTATACCTATTATATAATGTTTACCTTATTTTTTTATTTTTCTTTGGTTTTTCTTTTTGTTTGCTATAACTTCGGGTTTATTTGTTTTTCACTCTGTTCTTTGTTTCTTCTTAGCTTTCAATGGTTTCTTCTTTTCTTTATTTGTTCCTTTGTTTCTTTCTTAGGTTTCCTTCATTTTTCTTTATTTTTCACCGTTTTCTTCATTTATTTTTCTTTGGGTTTTTGTGTGTGTTTTTCTTTATGATTTTTTCTTCGATTTTAGATCCTTTTCAAATTTACTTTTTTTGCATTCTATGTCTTTGTATCGTTTTTCCTCAGTATTTTATGTACAATTTTCATGTCCAACTTTATTTTATACAAGCTATTTGTAAGGCACATAATAATTTTTAAAAATAGTTTTTAATGTCTATATTTTTTGTATACATGAAGAACATTTGTATACATGTTTAACATTTTTAATACATTATTATAATTTTAAATACAATTACTAACGTTTTCTTTCAAATACATGTTTGATGTCTACTTTTTTCGTAAACATTGTGTATTTTTCATATACATCTGAAACATTTATTTGATATACATTCACCATTTTCCAAATACATGGTTAACCTTTTTTTTCCTTATAATGTCACATATATTTTCTGAGACACGTTGTAACGCCATCGATTCAACCGTACACTAATCATACACGCAATTGTGTACGATCAAGATCAATGACTCACGGGAAGATATCACAACACAATTCTAGACACAAACAAAATAATACAAGCCTTATATTACAAGCCAGGGGCCTCAAGGGCTCGAATACACAAAAGTCAGCGGAAGCAACAAAATCTGAGTACATACATAAGTTAGACAAGTTTGCCTTAAGAAGGCTAACACAAAAACAACAACGATCGAAAAGGCAAGGCCTCCTACCTGGGAGCCTCCTAACTACTCCTGGTCGTCGGCGGCCTCCACGTAGTAGTAGGCACCCTCGGTGTAGTAGTAATCGTCGGTGGTGTCGTCTGTCTCCTGAGCTCCACCATCTGGTTGCGACATCCGGAAATAATGGAAAAGGGGAAAAAGAGGGAGCAAAGCAACCGTGAGTACTCATCCAAAGTACTCGCAAGCAAGGATGTACACTACATATGCATCGGTGTCAATGAAATGGATTGTATTTGTGGACTAGACTGCAGAATGCCAGAAGAGAAGGGGAAAGCCCAGCCTATCGAAGACTAGCATATTCAAGCATCTTCAAGAGTACAGATCAAAATAATGTAAAGTGGTAGTAGTGTTATCAACCTCGGCCAGAGATTCTTTCTAGACTCCCTGCGAGAAAGCAATCCCAGAGCCATACTATCCATTTCTCATCACAAGTATCCAGTTCTAGTTGTATCGATCGGGATACAACTCCGAGTGTCCGCTACCGTAGGACAGGCTATCGATAGATGTTTTCTTCCCTGCAGGGGTGTACCAACTTACCCACCACGCTCGATTAACTCCGGGCGGACACACTTTCCTGGGTCATGCCCGTCCTCGGCCAAACAATACGCCGCAACCCGACCTAGGCTTAATAGAGAGGTCAGCACGCCGGACTAAACCTATGCCCCCAGGGGTCATGGGCCATCGCCCCGGGAACTCCTGCACGTTGCGAACGCGGCCGGTGAGCAGACCTAGCTACCTCCATAAAAAGGCAGGTGCTTACGCAGTCCAACCCGGCGTGCGCCGCTCAGTCGTTGACGTCTATTAAGCTTCGGCTGATGTATACGACACAAAACGCCCATACTATGCCCACGTGATGGTTAGTGCTATCAGGCCAGAGGCCCCTCAGATCAAATATCCAAACTGTTAGTGTGTTGGTAGTGCGGTCACGAGCAGAGACTCACGAAAGATGTGACCCCGTCGCCCCGTCTCGAGGACTTGTGGCAAGGGCTAATAATGCCCGGCCACGCCTCGTAGTTATCTCGCGGGCACTCTCCAAGTCAACCCGACTCCTCATCACTCGCAATTAAGCTCGCGCGGGTACCCCTCAGGGCCGACCCATCTTTAGTAACAAGGTTCAGTGTAAAGTCATAGTAACCATAGTAACTGTGTGTCTAACACCAAGGGGAACCCTGAGGAATCACCCTCGATGGATTCCACTCGACATAATCATCAAGGTGAACATAAGAGGAACCGCCCTCGAGGTTCACTCTTGAGGGGTTGCACGACAGAGTCGTATCAGAAGTGGTTAAGGAGGAAATCACCCTCGATGACCACGACCGAACAACTACACTACATAGATCTCATTAGGAGTGATGTATGAGGTGTCACCCTCGGCACTCGATAATAACTCTGCAGAGTCATACAAGTAGGGGGGTGATGTGCGGTGTCGGGGCCTGGACGTCGATCGCGTTGATCGAGTCATCGAACACAAAGCGGGGCAACTGGGACAAGGTGGGGGTCACTGATGGATCACTAACCAACCTATACTAAGCAGTTTAGGGTAAGCAGGTAAGGTACAAAGTGCAGGTTACAAAAGCAGGCTATGCATGAGAATAGGAGCAAACAATAACAATAGCAAAATCTAGGGACATTTACATCTATGCCCTTAACTCGAACCCACTACTCAGTTTTTCCCCTAATTTTTAGGTATGCTCAGTTTTGCCCCTCCGCCGTTAGTTTCACTTATAGAAATGCCCTTCTCTGCCGTTACCGTCCGGTCAAAGGTCTTTGACCGTCCTGAAAAAATAGCAAAAAAAATCAAAAAAATATGAAATTTGGTGGGATCGAAGATAGTCATGTCCGCAAGGCGCGTGCACATTTTCATGCCATTCGGACACTCCGGGAGCTCGTGTCAAAGGAAAACATAAATTTTGTATGCATGCGAGCAGTAAATTCAAAAAAAATAGAAAAAAAATCAAAAAAATATGAAATTTCGTGGGACTCAAGATATTCAGGTGCGCAAGATGTGTGCACGTTTTTGTTGTGTTTGGACATTGTAGGAGCTCGTGGAGAAAAAAAACAAATTTTAGCTCAAAAAAACTTTGAAAAAATGCACTATTTTGTTTTTTTCTCTAGAGCGCCCCGTACGTCATTTGATCACCAAAACTTGCAAGCACTTTGTGCACTCAAGCCTCTTTGACGCCAAATAAATTCAAATTTTTTTGAACTTTTTTGCTATTTTTTTCGAATTTACTGTTCATAGGCATAAATTATTTTTGTTTTCCTTTGCCACGAGCTCCCGGAGTGTCCAACCAACACAAAAATGTGCACGCGCCTTGCGGACATGACTATCTTCGATCCCACCAAATTTCATATTTTTTTGATTTTTTTTGCTATTTTTTTCTGGATGGTCAAAGTACTTTGACCGGACGGTAACGGCGCAAAAGGGCATTTCTATAAGTGACACTAACGGCGGAGGGGCAAAACTGAGCATACCTGAAAATTAGGGGCAAAACTGAGTAGTGGGTTCGAGTTAGGGGCAGAACTGGAATTGGCCCCAAAATCTAATGCAAGCATGAGAGAATGGAATGGGCGATATCGGGATGATCAAAGGGGGGGGGGGTTGCGTGGAAGCTCTGCTGTAAAGGAAGAAGGGTCGTCGGAGACGTAGTCGATCACAGGGGCAACATCGGTCATGGGGTCTACCGAAGAGAAGAGGGGGAAGAAACAATAAATATAAAGCAATCAAAGCATCACAAAGCATAACAGGACAATAGATGTGCTGGGTGTAACCTAACGTATGGCTACACATTACAGGTGAAGGGGGAATTCAACCGGGAATGTTTTCCCGGTTCCGAACCTGTGTCAAACAGATGACCGGAGGGGGAATGTTCCATGTTCAGCATGCTAGGGGCATGTGACAGATGAACGGACCGCGTATTCGGATTCATTGGATTTTGCTAAGCAACTTTCATGTATAAAGTTTTCCATCCGAGCCACAGTTTATTTTATATTAATTTTCAAAGATTAAAGCATTTTTAGAAACTAATTAAAATAACAGAAATGGAATTATGACGTCAGCAGAGTGTCAGCATGACATCAGCAGGTCAACAGACCCGCTGACTGGTCAAACTGACCAATGGGTCCCACATGTCATAGACAGTGGACTAACAGAAGTTTAAACTAACTAAACCAGAGTTATTTAGCAGGAAGGACCCACCTGCCATAGGCTAATTAACTAAATTAATTAGTTTTAATTATGAAAACATTTTAATTAGAGGATTAAGCGGTGGGGCCGGCACGTCAGTGTCACAGAGACGCCCAGTCAGCACGTTGACTGGGCCAACCCAGTCAACGGGGCCCGCGGGGCCCGTTGGCAGTGACCCAGGGGTGGCCCCAGGTGTGCCACGTTGGTGGTGGCCGGCGGCTCAACGCCGGTGACGCCAAACACGGCGGCGCGACTTGGATCTCGCCGGAAAATGCGTACAGGGCTCGGGGAGGAGCGGGGCTAGGCTCATTCGAACGAGCTCTCAGCGCCGCGTCCAGTGGTGGTGGTGGCATCGCCAGACCTGGCCGAAAACTTTGCCGGCGATGAGGTCCGCGGCGGAGCGGCTACGGTTGACGGCGGAAAAGGTGCTACGACGTGCTACAGCTCAGGCGAAAGGGCTATGCGGGTGCTGCGCGATGCGGTGAAGCTAACGGGCATACGCCCATGACCATTTGGTCTCCGGAGACTCGCCGACGACGAGCTCCGCGGCGCTGCGTTCGGGTGCTCGGGGAAAAGGTAGCTAGGGAACGCGCAGGAGCATCCAGAGAGAGGAAGAAGGATGAGGGGCTCACCGAGCGGCATACGGAGGCCGGTGATAGGCTTACTAGCGGCAGGAGTCGTTGGAGAGGAGGAAGATCGCCGGCGACCGAGGCGGAAGGGGGGGGGGTGGCTCGATCCACGGCCTGCGGTGCTCCCCGGTTTGTGCTCGTGGACGGGGACGAGGAAGTTGACGACGGCGGAGCTGCTGGACTGGTCGGCGAGGCGAGGCGAGGTCGGTAGCCGCGGCTGCGACGGCGAGCGGCGACGGAGAGGCTCAGGATGATGTGGGAGTGAGGAGTGGCGCGAGGGAGAGGGAGCGGCGGAGAGGACAAGGGGGGGAGTGGGATAAGGGACCGAGGCACCGGGGGCATGGAGGCCTTATCCTCCCCTCGACGCCGGCGAGGGGGGTCCAGTGGCGACCGCACCCTGTAGCGGCGCGCGACCAAGGAACAGGAAGGGGCGCGGTGCGGGGAGCTGCGCCGGCTGGGCCTGCCAGGCTAGTTGAGGTCCAGGGGGGTTCTCTCTCTCTCCTCTGCTTTTCCTTATCTTATCTTATCTTTTTCTTTTGTTTTTCTTTGTCCAACAGCTTTTGCATTTTCTTTTTGCCACTAATGACTTTGCTTTGCACTTTGAAGTTGAATGGAATTCAAGGAAGGAATTTGAAATGCGATATTATCCCAACATGATTATCATTGCAAATCTCAGTAGCTTAGCATGATCATGATGGATTACTGTAGCTCCATTACATAGGGGTGTTACAATTCTCCTCCTCTAAAATAAATTCTCGTCCCGAGAATTAAGAGGTAGAAGGGAAAAGATCGGGGTATTCAGCACGGAGGTTATTCTCGCGTTCCCAAGTGGCTTCATCCTTAGTATGATTTGACCATTGCACCTTGAGGAACTTGGTAACCATCTGGCGTGTTCGACGTTCAACTTCTTCAAGAATGCGGATCAGATGCTCTTTGTATGTGAGTTCATCTTGAACTTCAATCAGTTCCGGATGCACTTCACGTTCTGGATCCTTGAAGCATCCACGAAGTTGCGACACGTGGAAGACCTCATGGACGTGAGAGAACTGAGGTGGCAACTCCAATTGATAAGCCACCAGTCCACGACGGGAGAGAATGCGGAAAGGACCAATGTTGCGCGGAGCAAGCTTGCCCTTGACTCCGAACCATTGAGTGCCTCTCAAAGGAGTGACACGCAAATAAGCTTGTTCACCAGGTTGATAAGTCGAACCCTAGTGTTTCCGGTCAAAGTTGCTCTTGTGGCGGGACTGGGCCGCCTTGAGATTATCCCGAACAATGCGAACCTGCTCTTCAGCTTGTTGAATAATGTCTTGACCAATGAGCGTCCGTTCCCCAGTTTCTGACCAATTCAGAGGGGTTCGACACTTATGTCCATAAAGCACTTCGAAGGGTGCCATTTTCAAGCTGGCTTGATAACTGTTGTTATAAGAGAACTCCACATAAGGGAGGGATTCTTCCCACTTCTTGCCGAAAGAAATAACACAAGCTCGAAGCATGTCTTCAAGAATTTGATTGACTCGCTCGACTTGGCCTTGGGATTGGGGATGATAAGCAGTGCTCCAGGTAATATGAGTTCCCATTGCCTCTTGGAAACTATCCCAGGCTGCCGCGGTCTGAACTGATCTCCTTCGGAATGCCGTGGAGTGACACAATCCTGGAGATATAAAAGTTTGCTAATTGACTAGCAATGATAGTCTCCTTGACTGGCAGAAAGTGAGCAACCTTCGAGAATTGGTCGATGACGACAAAGATAACATCGTTACCTTTCTGAGACTTGGGAAGGCCAATGACGAAGTCCATCTGAATCTTATCCCACTTCCATTCAGGAATCGGAAGTGGTTGTAGAAGTCCAGCCGGTTTCTGATGTTCTGCTTTGATGCGACGACAAACGTCACATTCTTCAATATATCGAGCAATGTCTTGCTTCATCTTAGACCACCAGTACTTCCGACGGATGTCTAGATACATCTTGGTACTTCCTGGATGAATAGAGAGAGGGGTGTCATGCGCTTCTTTCATCACCTTCTCTGTCATAAGCTCGAACCGGGGTACTAAAATGCGATCTCTGAAGTATAAGGTTCCATCTTCACCAAGTGAGAAATCTCTGGATTTCTCTAAGGCAAGATCCTTTTTCATCAAATCAATGTGAGCATCTTTGGCTTGAGCAGACTTAATTGCTTTTAGAAGAGTTGGTTCCAGTACAAGATTATTCAAAGAACCCTATGGAACTAGTTGAAGGTTCAACTTGCAAAGTTCTTCATAAAGGCGGGGTTGAGCTTTATGAACCATGCGGTTATTGCAATAAGACTTGCGGCTCAAGGCATCGACCATTACATTAGCCTTGCCAGGGGTATAGGATATACCGCAGTTGTAATCAGCAATAGCTTCCATCCATCGTTGCTGACGGAGGTTCAGATCTGGCTGAGTAAACAGGTACTTCAGACTCTGATGATCGGTGAAGATCTCGCAACGATTACCGAGATGGTACTGTCGCCATAGCTTCAGTGCAAAGATAACCGCAAGGAGCTCGAGGTCATGAACTGGGTAGTTCTCTTCATGAGGATGCACTTGACGGGAGGCATAAGCAATCACTCTGCGCTCTTGCATTAGGACACAACCTAATCCTTGACGTGAAGCATCGCAATAGATGACAATGTCCTTGCGATAATCAGGGGGAGCAAGCACTGGGGCAGAAGTCATCTTGTCCTTGAGTGACTAGAAACTTTCCTGACACTTTTCAGTCCAATCAAACTTAACGCCTTTGTGTAGCAGATTGGTCAGTGGCTTGGCGATTTTGGAGAAGTTCTCGACAGTGACGCCGGGATATTTAAGCTACAATAATTCCCTGTTAATCATGCCACATCATCACGGTTAATGATGTTAATCTCGCGTTAGTTAAACAGTGAAAGGTAAATAATAAAGAGTAATTAAAAAAACTAAACGAGACAAACCCCCATCCCTCACTGGGCCTCGGCCCAGGTAACCCCGAGACAGACCCACACAGCCCCCTCAGCCCCCTGCATAACCCCCCACTGGCTCACTGTGACCTAGCCCAAAAATATCTCCCCACTCCCCCCCGCACGATCCCCTCCCTCGAACACGTCTCTCTCTCCCCCTCTCGGTCAAATCGGGGCAACCCCGACCGGCCCCGCCAATCGCCGCCTCCACTCGGAGACCCGCCTCCCGCCTCCCGTCTCCTCCCGCCCCGCCGCCGCCGCGGCTCGCCACCTCGACGCGCCGGATCGTCCCCGTCCTACTCCCCGCCTCGACCTCGCCGACGGACACCGCTCGCCGGAGCCGCGTCGCCTCGCCTCCTCATCTCTCCCTCATCGGCTCCGACGAGCCTCGCCGACCCCCTACTCGGCAACGGCCATGAGCGCCCCCTCCATCTCCCCTCTCTTTCCGTCGTCCCGAACGCCACCGCGCTGGCGCACGCGCCTGCACCGGCCCCGCTCGCCGCGCACGCGCTTCGCCCTCCGTGCTCGCTTGCTGCTCGTCGTGCCCTGCGCCCGCACCCCGCCGTGGCCACGCCCTGGCTGCGCTCGTGCCGCGCCAGCCACGCCCGACGCGCGTGCTCGCGCATCGCCTCCCTCCCCGGCGTGCTCACCACGCCCTGCCACTCCCCCCAGCCGCTCTCACGCGCGCGCCGTGCGCCCCTGACCGCGCCCTCGCTCCCGCCCGGCGCGCCCTTCCCCGCGCGTGCCTCGTTGCTGCACCGCTGCTGCCGTGCAGCCCGACGCGCGGCAGCGCTCATCCCGCACCCGCTCCTCGCCGCTGCGCGCTCGTCGACCCGCCACCACCGCCACCTTGGGCCGCCGCTCGGCGCTGCTGACCGCTGCTGGCGCCTCGCCGCGCCCAGACGGGCTCCGGCCTCGACGGGCGCCCACGCCCGCAGCGCCCTGCGTCGTTAACGCACATCCGCCGCCCGTTAGCCCCTGGGCCAATGACGAATGGGGCCCGCCCCTTGTTAAAATGAAAACGGACTTAAAAATATAAAAACAATAATAATATATGATTAATTAATTAACTAACTTAATTAATCTACTTTAATTAAACTTAATTAATCCTGCTTAATTATAAACCCTAATTAATCTGCTTAGTCCATGACAGGTGGGTCCCATTGGACCCACATACCAGATTTGACTCTGGTCAACTGGTCAGTTGACCTGCTGACGTCATGGTGATGTCATGCTGACATCACCTTTCACTGTTCTGGATAATGTTCGATTTAAATAATTTAATAAATCCAGAAAATGCCTAAAACTTTGATAAATCATAGAAAATAAACCGTAGCTCGGATGAAAAAGTTTTATATATGAAAGTTGCTCAGAACGACGAGACGAATCCGAATACGCGGTCCATTCATCTGTCACATGCCCCTAGCATGCTGAACATGGAGCATTCGCCCTCCGGTCCTCTGTCTGACATAGGTTCGGAATCGGGAAAACATTTCCGGTTGACTTCCCCTTTCACCGGTATCGTGTAGCATCGTGTTAGAACACGTCTAGCTCTACCTGTTGTCTTGTTATGCACCTGCTTGCTATGTATTTACTGTTTCTCCCCCCTCTTCTCTTCGGTAGACCCCGTGATGATGCTGATGCCCCTGTGATCGACGACCCCTCCTTCTCGTCTGAGCGACCAGGCAAGCAAAACCCCCTTGAGCATCCCGATATTGCCCATTTCTTTCCCTCTCTTGCTTGCATTAGAACTGCTACTACTTTATGTATGATCCTACTATGATGCATAGCTTGTTTTTGTTACCTGCTTATCCTAAACTGCTTAGTATAGGTTGGTTAGAGATCCATCAGTGACCCCCACCTTGTCCCAGTTGACCCGCTTTATGTTCGATGACTCGATCAACGTGATCGATGTCCAGGCCCCGACACCGCACATCACACCCCTAGTTGTATGACTCTACAGAGTCACCATCGAGTGCCGAGGGTGGAACCTCTTACATCACTCCTGTTGAGATCATTGTAGTGTAGCTATACGGTCGAGGTCATCGAGGGTGATTTTCTCCTTAACCACTTCCGTTACGGCTCTATCGTGCGATCCCTCAAGTGTGAACCTCGAGGGTGGATCCTCTTACGTTCACCTTGATGATAACATCGAGTGGATTTCACCGGGGGTGATTCCTCGGGTTTCCCCTTGGTGTTAGACACACAGTTTCTATGGTTACTATGACTTTACACTGAACCATGTTACTAAAGACGGGTCGGCCCTGAGGGGTACCCGCGCGAGCTTATTAGTGAGTGATGTGGAGTCGGGTTGACCTGGAAGGTGCCCGCGAGATACTTACGAGGCTAGGCCGGGCATTCTTAGCCCTTGCCGCAAGTACTTGAGACCGGGCGATGGGGTCACATCGATCGTGAGTCTCTGCTCATTACTGCGTGCTCCTAATCCACTATGGTTTGGATATTTGATCCGAGGGGCCTCTGGCCTGATAGCACTAACCATCACGTGGGCATAGTATGGGCGTTCTGCGTCGTATGCACCAGCCGAAGCTTAATCGACATCAGCGACTGAGCGGCGCGCGCCGGGTTGGACTGCGTAAGCTCCTGCCTTGTTGAAGGAGGTAGCTAGGTCTGCTCACCGTCCGCGTACGCAATGTGCAGGAGTTCCCGGGGAGATGGCCCATGGCCCCTGGGGGCATAGGCTTAGTCCGGCGTGCTGACCTCTCTATTAAGCCTAGGTCGGGTTGCGGCGTATTGTTTGGCCGAGGCCGGGCATGACCCAGGAAAGTGTGTCCGGCCGGAGTTAATCGAGCATGGTGGGTAAGTTAGTGCACCCCTGCAGGGAATGAAACATCTATCGATAGCCTGTCCTATGGTAACGGACACTTGGAGTTGTATCCCGATCGATATAACTAGAACTGGATACTTGAGATGAGAAATGGTTATGAGAAATGGATAGTATGGCTCTGGGATTGCTTTCTCGCAGGGAGTCGCGAAAGGATCTCTGGCCGGGGTTGATAACATTACTACTACTACTTTACATTATGTTGATCTGTACTCTTCTATATGCTGCAAGATGCTTGAAGATGCTAGTCTTTGATAGGCTAGGCTTTCCCCTTCTCTTTTGGCATTCTGTAGTTTAGTCCACAGATACAGCCCTTATCCTTTGATACAGATGCATACTTAGTTTAGATCTGATGTAAGTCTTGCGAGTACTTTGGATGAGTACTCACGGTTGCTTTGCTACTTCTTTTTCCCCCCATACCCGATTGTTGCGACCAGTTGATGGATCCCAGGAGCCAGACGACACCACTGATGATTACTGCTACCCCGAGGGTGCCTACTACTACGTGACAATCGCTGACGACTTGGGAGTAGTTAGGAGGCTCCCAGGTAGGAGGCCTTGCCTTTTCGATCGATGTTGTTTTTGTGCTAGCCTTCTTAAGGCAAACTTGTTTAACTCATGTCTGTACTCAGATATTGTTGCTTCCGCTGACTCTTGTGTATTCGAGCTTATGTATTCGAGCCCTCGAGGCCCCTGGCTTGTAATATAAAGCTTGTATTATTTTAAGTTGTGTCTAGAGTTGTGTTGTGATATCTTCCCGTGAGTCCTTGATCTTGATCATACACATTTGCGTGTATGATTGAATCGAGGGCGTCACAAGTTGGTATAAGAGCCGACTGCCTGTAGGATCCCCCTTTCCAACTCCTTGGCCGAAGTTGAGTCTAGTCACTGAAAAACTTTTACTAACATGGCTGTGTGTCTTCCGGGCCCACGTCG
The DNA here is from genome assembly GCF_003073215.2 of Triticum urartu. NCBI lineage: Eukaryota > Viridiplantae > Streptophyta > Magnoliopsida > Poales > Poaceae > Triticum > Triticum urartu. Next base: position 49,064,103 of record NC_053026.1, on the reverse strand, counting down.
CCATTGGGTGGTATTAGGATCTTTTACTCCTCGTCTATACTCTGGGACTCTGATCTCTCTTCCTTTCGGGTTAAATTTTTACTAACTTGACATTAGGTTCTCGTAACCACTTCATCCCGGAGAGCCCCTTCACCACAGATGACCGACTGTTTCATCATAAGACTCTGAAGATACTCCTCGATGAGTCCCGAGACCCTGTGCCCACTTCTTTGCAGTTCCCTACCGCCGATATATCCTTATGGATAACTACATACACTTGTCATTCATACAATCATTCCTTGTTGCTCTTGTTATTACAAGATGCCCTGAACTGCTCTCCTTTGTTCCGAGAATCCTTTGAGCTTACTGCCTTGCAGTTCCTTGTCACCTGAATACCCCTACGGTTAACTTTGTGCACCTACCGAGTATCCGCTCATCCTCAGTTGATTCATGTACTTCACAAAAGTCTTCGTAATACCATTCGTTCTTGTGAAAATCCTCAAAGCCTATTGTTCTTGAATTTCTTGCTTGCTTGCATTATGGTTAATACCATAAGTCTAGTAATCTTATTGTCATCCTTTGTCATTATCATTTTGAGTCCGTTGATAGAATATGTTGCGAATGCTCGCAATCCTCAATCAGATCCTAGAATTCATCCTTCCGGCACATACGTCATTTTAACATGTGCTGGATCTCGACCAATCAAATCACCATCGATTGTACTCCTAAGGCTATTCTACCTACCCATCCCTAATCAGAGCATTGCTTCTGATCCCTTGTTTTGGAATTCATAATTCCTTTGCAATTGAGCTTTGAGTTAGTCAGTTGTTTCTATAATCTGATCTCCTTGCATTCTTTCTTCCTCTGGTTGAATATTGATGCTCACATCGGATCCCTTGTGGACCACCAGACCCCTTTTTTGGATTTTATCTGACAACGTCCTTCATATTCAGTAACCTTGTAGCCTTTTCCTCGGATACATAATGCCTTTGGTAAATTGTATCCCCTACTGTTGTCAACCATGCTCCGCTACCGAGCTTGTGTTATTTATTCTTGAAATTTATGATATATGTTCCTAAGATGCCCCGATGGGTTGAACCTATGCCTTCCCTAATCTGTGTGAACTCGAAAGTTATGCGGATTATACTCTACTGGCTTTTCGCCAGATAAAATTTCAATACTACAACTTCATCAAGAGCGAGAAGTAAAATGAAAGGTTATGCATTGTAGAAGTGGGAGTCGACCCTGAACCTTTGTGTTCATGCCCACGGACATGGTGTGGAACTTATCATGAAAGTTTCTTGCAAGGATATTTAATCATTTGAATAATTCTTCCGGTATCGTAAATTGGATCCCTCGTAGTTATGGTCTCGACCATATTTCCTCCTTGATCTCATTCACTGGGTAAGTTAAAATTACCTATCCTCTGCAAATCATTTCCCCCGTACAACCTCTACTGCGCTTTACCTTCTGGCATTACACCTAGTACTTGATACTGGGAAGCTTTATACCCCATCACATCATTCCTAGCCTGAACGGCTATATTTTATCATGACAACTTTTTAACTATGCTAGCTAGTCCTTATGCCCGGAGCAACTTCCGACGATGAGCTAAGATTACGTCGATCTTCCCCATCTTATCATTTCACCTCGAACAACAAACTTGACTTTGAGCTTGTGCCGAATCCGTGGTTCTCATAGCCTTTCACTTCATCCTCCCTTTTCTGCTCGAGGGCATCTTCATAGAGTCCCTCGACAAACTTTGTCTTGATCACCCTCACACTTTGGCTTCTTCAGAGATGTCAATTGAATTCATGGCTAGAAATACCATCCTTGCCTCTCGATGATTTGTGTCAGCATCAACAACATTCTTATCTTCCCCCCAACACAAACTTGATCATATTGATTTTGGGAATACATCCTTTTTGACATGACGATGGATTGCTACTGAGCCCGTCGGCTAGACCCTCGTCTTTTCCCTGCTAAAATTGTATGACTTATTTTCTAAGTTGTTTTCGATGGATCCTTGGTGTATCCGAAGTCTGACCTTTGCTTGAAACCATGTCAATGCTATCTCGAAGCATGTCTGTGATAATTCGATCTCCAATAAGAACATTTGAAGCATGATACTAAATTTTCTTTATCAATTATCCAAACACCGTTGTATGGGTAATGTCATGAAATTCTTTCCCTTTACCTAATTGGTTATCTACTTACTATCCTGTCATGGATATCATCCTCTGCTTGTCCTTGGGAAGGATATACTCTTGATAATTGTGTTTAAACACATTTTCCTTTCCATTGTTCTGATTAATATACTAATCATATTTTTCCTTTCCATTCTTTTGTTTAACCTTTCCGGTAAACTAACTTATCTCAGTAGAGATAATTTCTTTCTTAGGTAAGCACCTCAATGTAAAACTCTGTGAGTAAAGACCCTGTTACTATTGATGATGACATTCCAGTAGCCACCAATAGACGAGAACTTTGCCTAACGGCCCGCCTCGTTCAACGAGCAGGAAAATGGTTCTCTTCGTCCCTCACCGTTGGTATCAATGTTGTTGCCGACATAACTGACAAGCTACCCTCTGACATACCTTGCTATCGTGACCGTGCAAGATGTCATCCCCCTTTCTGCTTTAACCCACATGGTGGGCCCATAACCCACAGGTCCCAGGATCGAAACCTGACTCTCGTGTACACCCCCCGTTTCCAAGGTTATTCCTCACGCTTGGCTTCATGTGTAATTCGCGAACCACCTTCCTAGTGATCTATTCTGGTATCAGACATAATACTTATTCTTGTTACTCTGTACCCCTTTCACACCTTGTGTCAGTCATCGAACAATGGTCTACCCGTTTGAAACTTCTTATTGTATCGTATTACTTTGCTCTTGACATGTTTTATTCGTTCAACTCGAGAGATACTCATATGTTCATTCGTGGGATAACCCCCGATGATTACCCCTGGTAGCGTTCTATCGTTGTCAAGCTGCCCCTTTCCTATTCGTAAGTAAGATGGGGCTCCCGAAGAAAGGATGCCAACATTGTCATGATGACCCGAAGCAGAGAAATGAAGACACCCACGTAATGGATCGACCTCTTCGAGAAGAGCAACCAAGACCGAGATGACTCGTTAGAATTTCGTAACAAAATCCCTTCCCGGTCACTTATTGGTGGTGACCCAACACTTTTATAAAATGTTTAAATCCCCTTTTGTGAATATAACAGTGGCTAAACAACCATTTAAATGCCTTTTATAATTTCTATAAAATTTGAACTGTTTTATTTGTGAGTGAAACTTATTGTGGCAGAGGTATAAATAGTAATACTAATTTAGAAACTACTTTTGTATTTTAACTAAACTAAAATACTGTGGAAATTAATTAAAACAGTGAAAGGTAAATAATAAAAAGTAATTACAAAAAACTAAATGAGACAAACCCCCGTCCCTCACTGGGCCTCGGCCAGGTAACCCCCAGGCCGACCCACACGGCCCCCTCAACCCCCTACATAACCCCCCACCGGCTCACCGTGACCTAGCCCGAAAATATCTCCCCACTCCCCCCGCACGATCCCCTCTCCCTCGAACACGTCTCTCTCTCCCCCCTCTCGGTCAGATCAGGGCAACCCCGACCGGCCGCGCCAATTGCCGCCACCACTCGGAGATCCGCCTCCCGCCTCCTGTCTCCTCCCGCCCCGCCGTCGCCGCGGCTCGCCACGTCGATGTGCCGGATCGTCCTCCTCCTCCTTCCCGCCTCGACCTCGCTGACGGACGCCGCTCGCCGGAGCCGCGTCGCCTCACCTCCTCATCTCTCCCTCATCGGCTTCGACGAGCCTCGCAGACCCCCTACTCGGCAACGGCCGTGAGCGCCCCCTCCATCTCCCCTCTCTCTCCGTCGCCACGAGCGCCACCGCGCTGGCGCACGCGCCTGCACCGGCCCCGCTCGCTGCGCAAGCACTTCGCCCGCCGTGCTCGCTTGTTGCTCGTCGTGCCCTACGCCCGCACCCCGCCGTGGCCACTCCCTGTCTGCGCTCGTGCCGCGCCGGCCACATCCGACGCACGCGCTCGCGCATCGCCTCCCTCCTCGGCGTGCTCACCACGCCCTGCCACTCCACCCAGCCGCTCTCACGCGTGCACCGTGCGCCCCTGACCGCGCCCTCGCTCCCGCCCGGCGCGCCCTTCCCCGCGCGCGCCTCGTTGCTGCACCACCGCTGCCGTGCAGCCCGACGCGCGGCACCGCTCATCCCGCCCCCGCTCCTCGTCGCTGCGCACTCGTCGACCCGCCACCACCGCCACCTTGGGCCGCCGCTCGCCGCTGCTGACCGCTGCTGGCGCCTCGCCTCACCCAGACGGGCTCCGGCCTCGACGGGCGCCCACGCCCGAAGCGCCCTGCGCCGTTAACGCACATCCGCCGCCCGTTAGCCCCTGGGCCAATGACGAATGGGCCCGCCCCCTGTTAAAATGAAAACAGACTTAAAAACATAATAATAATAATTTACAAGTTATTAATTAATTAATCTAGTTTAATTAAACTTAATTAATCCTGCTTAATTATAAACCCTAATTAATCTGCTTAGTCCATGACAGGCGGGTCCCACTGGACCCACATATTAGATTTGACTCTGGTCAACTGGTCAGTTGACGTGCTGACGTCATGGTGATGTCATGCTGACATCACCTTTCATGGTTCTATATAATTTTCAATTTAAATAATTTAATAAATCCAGAAAATGCCTAAAACTTTGATAAATCATAGAAAATAAACCGTAGCTCGATGAAAAAGGTTTATATATGAAAGTTGTTCAGAACAATGAGACGAATCCGAATACGTTGTTTGTTCATCTGTCACATGCCCCTAGCATGCTGAACATGGTACATTCCCCCTCCGGTCCTCTGTCTGACACATGTCCGGAACCGGGAAAACATTCCCGGTTGACTTCCCCTTTCACCGATATCGTGTAGCACCGCGTTAGAACACATCTAGCTCTACGTGTTGTCCTGTTATGCACTTGTTTGCTATGTATTTACTGTTTCTCCCCCCTCTTCTCTTCGGTAGACCCCGTGACGATGCTGGTGCCCCTGTGACCGACGACCCCTCCTTCTCGTCTGAGCGACCAGGCAAGCAAAACCCCCTTGAGCATTTCGATATCGCCCATCTCTTTCCGTCTCTTGCTTGCATTAGAAATGCTACTGCTTTATGTATGATCCTACTCTGATGCATAGCCTATTTTTGTTACCTGCTTTCATACCTTACCTGCTTATCCTAAACTGCTTAGTATAGGTTGGTTAGAGATCCATCAGTGACCCCCACCTTGTCCCAGTTGCCCCGCTTTATGTTCGATGACTCGATCAACGTGATCGATGTCCTGGGCCCGACACCGCACATCACCCCCTAGTTGTATGACTCTATAGAGTTACCATCGTGTAACGAGGGTGGAACCTCTTAAATCACTCCTGATGAGATCCCTGTAGTGTAGCTATACGGTCGAGGTCGTTGAGGGTGATTTCCTCCTTAACCACTTCCGTTACGGCTTTGTCGTGCGACCCCTCAAGTGTGAACCTCGAGGGTGGATCCTCTTACGTTCACCTTGATGATAACATCGAGTGGATTTCACCGGGGGTGATTCCTCGGGTTTCCCCTTGGTGTTAGACACACAGTTTCTGTGGTTACTATGACTTTACACTAAACCATGTTACTAAAGACGGGTCGGCCCTGAGGGGTACCTGCGCGAGCTTATTAGCGAGTGATGTGGAGTTGGGTTGACCTGGAAGGTGCTCGCGAGATACTTATGAGGCGTGGCCGGGCATTCTTAGCCCTTGCCGCAAGTACTCGAGATGGGGCGACGGGGTCACATCGATCGTGAGTCTCTGCTCATTACCGCGTGCTCCTAATCCACTACGGTTTGGATATTTGATCCGAGGGGCCTCTTGCTTGATAGCACTAACCATCACGTGGGCATAGTATGGGCGTTCTACGTCGTATGCATCAGCCGAAGCTTAATCGACGCCAGCGACTGAGCGGGGCGCGCCGGGTTGGACTGCGTAAGCTCCTGCATTGTTGAAGGAGGTAGCTAGGTCTGCTCACCGGCCGCGTACGCAACGTGCAGGAGTTCCCGGGGAGATGGCCCATGACCCCTGGGGGCATAGGCTTAGTCAGGCGTGCTGACCTCTCTATTTAAGCCTAGGTCGGGTTGCGGCGTATTGTTTGGCCGAGGCCAGGCATGACCCATGAAAGTGTGTCCGACCGGAGTTAATCGAGCATGGTGGGTAAGTTGGTGCACCCCTGCAGGGAAGAAAACATCTATCGATAGCCTGTCCTATGGTAACAGACACTTGGAGTTGTATCCCGATCGATACAACTAGAACTGGATACTTGAGATGAGAAATGGTTATGAGAAATGGATAGTATGGCTCTGGGATTGCTTTCTCGTAGGGAGTCGAGAAAGGATCTCTGGCTGAGGTTGATAACACTACTACTACTTTACATTATATTGATATGCACTCTTCGATATGCTGCAAGATGTTGAAGATGCTAGTCTTTGATAGGCTAGGCTTTCCCCTTCTCTTCTGGCATTCTGTAGTTTAGTCCACAGATACAGCCCTTATCCTTTGATACAAATGCATACTTAGTTTAGATCTGATGTAAGTCTTGCGAGTACTTTGGATGAGTACTCACGGTTGCTTTGCTACTTCTTTTTCCCCCATACCCGATTGTTGCGACCAGTTGATGGATCCCAGGAGCTAGACGACACCACTGATGATTACTGCTACCCCGAGGGTGCCTACTACTACGTGACGACCGCTGACGACTTGGAGTAGTTAGGAGGCTCCCAGGAAGGAGGCCTTGCCTTTTCGATCGATGTTGTTTTTGTGCGAGACTTCTTAAGGTAAACTTGTTTAACTCATGTGTGTACTCAAATAATGTTGCTTCCGCTGACTCTTGTGTATTCGAGCTTATGTATTCGAGCCCTCGGGGCCCCTGGCTTGTAATATAAATCTTGTATTATTTTAATTTGTGTCTAGAGTTGTGTTGTGATATCTTCCCGTGAGTCCTTGATCTTGATCGTACACATTTGTGTGTATGATTAGTGTATGATTGAATCGAGGGCGTCACAAGTTGGTATAAGAGCCGACTGCCTGTAGGATCCCCCTTTCCAACTCCTTGGCCGAAGTTGTGTCTAGTCACTGAAAAACTTTTACTAACATGGCTGTGTGTCTTAGGGGCCCACGTCGCCATTGGGTGGTATTAGGATCTTTTACTCCTCGTCTATACTCTGGGACTCTGATCTCTCTTCCTTTCGGGTTAAATTTTTACTAACTTGACATTAGGTTCTCGTAACCACTTCATCCTAGAGAGCCCCTTCACCACAGATGACCGACTGTTTCATCAGAAGACTCTAAAGATACTCCTCGATGAGTCCCGAGACCCTGTGCCCACTTCTTTGCAGTTCCCTACCACCGATATATCCTTATGGATAACTACATACACTTGTCATTCATACAATCATTCCTTGTTGCTCTTGTTATTACAAGATGCCCTGAACTGCTCTCCTTTGTTCCGAGAATCCTTTGAGCTTACTGCCTTGCAGTTCCTTGTCACCTGAATACCCCTACGGATAACTTTGTGCACCTACCGAGTATCCGCTCATCCTCAGTTGATTCATGTACTTCACAAAAGTCTTCGTAATACCATTCGTTCTTGTGAAAATCCTCAACAACCTATTGTTCTTGAATTTCTTGCTTGCTTGCATTATGGTTAATACCATAAGTCTAGTAATCTTATTGTCATCCTTTGTCATTATCATTTTGAGTCCGTTGATACAATATGTTGCGAATGCTCGCAATCCTCAACCAGATCCTAGAATTCATCCTTCTGGCACATACGTCATTTTAACATGTGCTGGATCTCGACCAATCAAATCACCATCGATTGTACTCCTAAGGCTATTCTACCTACCCATCCCTAATCAGAGCATTGCTTCTAATCCCTTGTTTTGGAATTCATAATTCCTTTGCAATTGAGCTTTGATTTAGTCAGTTGTTTCTATAATCTGATCTCCTTGCATTCTTTCTTCCTCTGGTTGAATATTGATGCTCACATCGGATCCCTTGTGGACCACCAGACCCCTTTTTTGGATTTTATCTGACAACGTCCTTCATATTCAGTAACCTTGTAGCCTTTTCCTCGGGTTAATAATGCCTTTGGTAAATTGTATCCCCTGCTGTTGTCAACCATGCTCCGCTACCGAGCTTGTGTTATTTATTCTTGAAATTTATGATATATGTTCCTAAGATGCCCCGATGGGTTGAACCTATGCCTTCCCTAATCTGTGTGAACTCGAAAGTTATGCGGATTATACTCTACTGGCTTTTCGTCAGATAAAATTTCAATACTACAACTTCATCAAGAGCGAGAAGTAAAATGAAAGGTTATGCATTGTAGAAGTGGGAGTCGACCCTGAACCTTTGTGTTCATGCCCACGGACATGGTGTGGAACTTATCATGAAAGCTTCTTGCAAGGATATTTAATATTCCTTTCCATTGTTCTGATTAATATACTAATCATATTTTTCCTTTCCATTCTTTTGTTTAACCTTTCCGGTAAACTAATTTATCTCAGTAGAGATAATTTCTTGCTTAGGAAGAGAACTTTGTCAGTAAAACTCTGTCAGTAAAGACCCTGTTACTATTGTTGATGACATTCCAGTAGCCACCGATGGAAGAGAACTTTGCCTAATGGCCCGCCTCGTTCAACGAGCAAGAAAATGGTTCACTTCGTCCCTTGCTGTTATTATCAATGTTGTTGCCGACATAACTGACAAGATACCCTCTGACATACCTGTTGGGGAACGTTGCAGAAAACAAAAATTTTCCTACTCGTTTCACCAAGATCATCTAGGAGTTCATCTAGCAACGAGTCATTGGATGCATCTACATACCTTTGTAGATCGCGCACGGAAGCGTTCAAAAGAACGGCGATGATGTAGTCGTACTCGACGTGATCCAAATCACCGATGACCAGCGCCGAACGGACGGCACCTCCGCGTTCAACACACGTACGGGACGGGAGACGTCTCCTCCTTCTTGATCCAGCAAGGGGGAAGGAGAGGTTGATGAAGATCCAGCAGCACGACGGCGTGGTGGTGGATGCAGGGCGTCACAGAAGCAGGGCTTCGCCAAGACTACGAGGGAGAGACGTAACGGGGAGAGAGGGAGGCGCCAGGGGCTGTTGTGAAATCCCTCCTCTCCCCCCACTATATATAGGGGTGCCATGGGGGGGCGCCGGCCCTAGTAGATGAGATCTACTAGGGGGGCGGCAGCCAAGGGGAGGATTCCCTCCCCCCCAAGGCACCTAGGGGTGCCTTCCACCACATGGACTCTTCCATGGTGGAACCCTAGGCGCATGGGACTATAGGGGCTGGCGCCCCAGCCCACTATGGGCTGGGTTCCATCCTATTTCAGCCCATGGGGCCCTCCAGGATAGGTGGCCCCACCCGGTGGACCCCCGGGACCCTTCCGGTGGTCCCGGTACAATACCGATAACCCCGAAACTTGTCCCGATGCCCGAAACAACACTTCCTATATATAATTCTTTACCTCCGGACCATTCCGGAACTCCTCGTGACGTCCGGGATCTCATCCGGGACTCCGAACAACATTCGGGTTTCTGCATATACATATCTTCACAACCCTAGCGTCACCGAACCTTAAGTGTGTAGACCCTACGGGTTCGGGAGACAAGCAGACATGACCGAGACGACTCTCCGGTCAATAACCAACAGCGGGATCTGGATACCCATGTTGGCTCCCACATGCTCCACGATGATTTCATCGGATGAACCACGATGTCGAGGATTCAATCAACCCCGTATGCAATTCCCTTTGTCAATCGATATGTTACTTGCCCGAGATTCGATCGTCGGTATCCCAATACCTCGTTCAATCTCGTTACCGGCAAGTCACTTTACTCGTACCGTAATGCATGATCCCGTGACCAGACACTTGGTCACTTTGAGCTCATTATGATGATGCATTACCGAGTGGGCCCAGTGATACCTCTCCGTCATACGGAGTGACAAATCCCAGTCTTGATCCATGTCAACCCAACAGACACTTTCGGAGATACCCGTAGTCTACCTTTATAGTCACCCAGTTACGTTGTGACGTTTGGCATACCCAAAGCACTCCTACGGTATCCGGGAGTTACACGATCTCATGGTCTAAGGAAAAGATACTTTGACATTGGAAAACTCTAGCAAACGAACTATACGATCTTGTGCTATGTTTAGGATTGGGTCTTGTCCATCACATCATTCTCCTAATGATGTGATCTCGTTATCAATGACATCCAATGTCCATAGTCAGGAAACCATGACTATCTGTTGATGAACGAGCTAGTCAACTAGAGGCTTACTAGGGACATGTTGGTGTCTGTTATTCATACATGTATTACGATTTCCGGATAACACAATTATAGCATGAATAAAGACAATTAGCATGAACAAGGAAATATAATAATAATGCTTTTATTATTGCCTCTAGGGCATATTTCCAACAATACCTTGCTATCGTGACCGTGCAAGATGTCATCCCCCTTTCTACTTTAACCCACATGGTGGGCCCATAACCCACAGGTCCCAGGATCGAAACCTGACTCTCGTGTACACCGCCCGTTTCCAAGGTTATTCCTCATACTTGGCTTCATGTGTAATTCGCGAACCACCTTCCTAGTGATCTATTCTGGTGTCAGACATAATACTTATTCTCGTTACTCTGTACCCCTTTCACACCTTGTGTCAGTCATCGAACAATGGTCTACCCGTTTGAAACTTCTTATTGTACCGTATTACTTTGCTCTCGGCATGTTTTATTCGTTCAATTCGAGAGATACTCATATGTTCATTCGTGGGATAACCCCCGATGATTACCCTGGTAGCGTTCTATCGTTGTCAAGCTGCCCCTTTCCTATTCGTAAGTACGATGGGGCTCCCGAAGAAAGGATGCCAACATCGTCATGATGACCCGAAGCAGAGAAATGAAGACACCCATGTAATGGATCGACCTCTTCGAGAAGAGCAACCAAGACCGAGATGACTCGTTAGAATTTCGTAACCAAATCTATTCCCAGTCACTTCCCCTCTTAACTCTCGGGACGAGATTTCTTGTAGTGGAGGAGAATTGTGACGCCCGGATATTTAAGCTACAGTAATTCCCTGTTAATCATGCCACATCATCACAGTTAATGTTGTTAATCTTGCATTAGTTTGAAACCGATTCAAATTCAAATTTGATTTAAAGTCAAACGATAAAGGTTTTCAAACATAAAAACTAAAATGTTCAAGTTGTGGCAAATAATCACTTGTTAATATTGGTGGTGACCCAACACTTTTTAAAATGTTTAAATCCCTTTTTGTGAATATAACAGTGGCTAAACAACCATTTAAATGCCTTTTATAATTTCTATAAAAATTAAACTATTTTATTTGTGAGTGAAACTTTTTGTGGCAGAGGTGTAAATAGTAATACTAATTTAGAAACTACTTTTGTATTTTAACTAAACTAAAATACTGTGGAAATTAATTAAAACGGTGAAAGGTAAATAATAAAAAAGTAATTAAAAAAACTAAACGAGACAAACCCCTGTCCCTCAGTGGGCCTCGGCCCAGGTAACCCCCAGGCCGACCCACACGTCCCCCTCAACCCCCTGCATAACCCCTACTGGTTCATCATGACCTAGCCCGAAAATATCTCCCAACTCCCCCCTGCACGATCCCCTCTCCCTCGAACACGTCTCTCTCTTCCCCCTCTCTGTCAGATCGGGGCAACCCCGACCGGCCCCGCCAATCGCCGCCGCCACTCGGAGACCCGCCTCCCGCCTCCCGTCTCCTCCCGCCCCGCCGCCGCCGCGGCTCGCCACCTTGATGCGCCGGATCGTCCCCGTCCTCCTCCCCGCCTCGACCTCGCCGACGGACGCCGCTCGCCGGAGCCGCGTCGCCTCGCCTCCTCATCTCTCCCTCATCGGCTCCGACGAGCCTCGCCGGCCCCCTACTCGGCAATGGCCGTGAGAGCCCCCTCCATCTCCCCTCTCTCTCCGTCGTCACGAGCGCCACCGCGCTGGCGCATGCGCCTGCACCGACCCCGCTCGCTGCGCACGCACTTCGCCCGCCGTGCTCGCTTGCTGTTCGTCGTGCCTTGCGCCCGCACCCCGCCGTGGCCACGCCCTGGCTGCGCTCGTGCCGCGCCGGCCACGCCCGATGCGCGCGCTCGCGCATCGCCTCCCTCCCCGGCTTGCTCACCGCGCCCTGCCACTCCACCCAGCCGCTCTCATGCGCGCGCCGTGCGCCCCTGACCGCGCCCTCGCTCCCGCCCGGCACGCCCTTCCCCGCGCGCGCCTCATTGCTGCACCGCCGCTGCCGTGCAGCCCGACGCGCGGCAGCGCTCATCCCGCGCCCAGACGGGCTCCGGCCTCAACGGGCGCCCATGCCTGCAACGCCCTGTGTCGTTAACGCACATCCGCTGCCCTGCGCCATTAACGCACACGCGCCCCTCCACCCCACTCTCCCTCCCTCTTCTTCTTCTCGCCGCAGCGCCCCGAGCCCCGCCGAAGCGCTGCCGCAGTTTGTCTCCGTCGAGTTCGTCCGTCAACCTCGCGTCCCCATGGCGCGCGCCGGAGCCTGGGACGGCTCCACAATTCATGAAGACCACATCGACTTCCTCCGCCAGACGCGGCGGCTGCCCAGCAAGGACTACGTGAGGGTTCGCCTCGCGCTGGAGGGGGAGATCTCGCCGGCGCCGGAGGAGGGTGAGCGGGTCGTCTTCCGCTCGCACTGCCTGCGTGGCCTCGGCCTGCTGGCGAGCGGCTTCTTCCAGGCCTTCCTCGAATTCTACAACCTCCAGCTGCACCACCTCACCGGTGGTGCTGCTGTCCGCCTTCGTCACTCTGCGCGAAGGCTTCCTCGGTGTCCTCCCCACTGTCGAGCTTTGGGGGGAGTTTTTCTACACAAAGCTCGACACCGTTGTCGTGGGCGTGCCGGCTCAATGCGGCGCCTTCATCGCGGTGCGGAGGCCGGGAGGCGACAATCCATTTCCTCCCATCATGCTGATCCAGTCGGTGAAGATGTGGCAGCAGTCGTACTTCTACGTGAAGAGCATCTTCGCGGAGAGTGACTGGGTCAACCTGCCGGCTTACACTGCTGGCCCGCCGGCCGGGAGCCGGCCCAACTGGTCGTACCGGGCCAAGACATTATGACCTTCCGGAGCCGCCGCCATCGCGCGGCTCCGGGTGTTGGTACAGTCGGAGGGCCTGACCGGGCCCGACTTGCTGTCCCCCTTCGTGGCGCGCCGGGTGCTCCCGCTCCAGGGCCGCCCTCACATGATCTGTCAGATGAGCGGGCATCGGGACCCAAGCCGGCTGTGCACCAAGGAGAAGCCTCACGCAAAGGTAGCTCATATGGTGAACTACCTTGCGAACTGCAAGCTCATGGAAAAGTGGCGGTTCGGCAAGGAGCCGTATTCTCGCGCCAACCCCCCGCCTATGGTAAATTTCCTTTCCTTCTCTCTCTCTCTCTCTCTCTCTCTCTCTCTCTCTTTTTGCCGAGTTCCGTTTGTCTAACCTGACCAATCGGCTCTTCGAACAGAGCTCCCTCCTCCAGCCGGCAGTCGGCGCCGCGGGGCCGGAGCGTCAATTTCTCCCTGACCGGGCGGAGAGCGACGTGGATGACCCTGACTTGGGGGCGACGGCCTTGGAGGACGACACCGAGGGAGGGGGCGGCGCAGCAGGCGGCTTGGGGCTTGGATCCGCCCTCGAGGACTGGCCAGACGACGACGAGGTGGTGCGCATAAGCGCAGGGCCGTGCCGAGCCTGTTCGACAGCCGGCTGAAGAAGCCCAGGGGCTCGGCCGCGGCGACCAAGCAGGATGAAGCAGCCGTGAAAGCCATCCGCTGCCGCAGGGCGGTGAAGGAGCCGCAGCTGGTTTCCGCGTAAGTATTGTCTTCCTCTCGTACTTTCTCCTTCCTTGTTGATCTTGTCTGAGTTTCTTCGCTTTGTTTCCCTTGATCTAGGGCCCCGCTCTCTCTTGAGAAGTCGGCCGGCGCCTCCATCGTGGGGTCGGCGGAGACACTACAAAAAAAAGACACATCCATGACATTTTGGGCCGAACGAAATTTTTTCTGTCATACATATGACACTTCTATGACGATAATTGTGACAAAATCCGGTATCATCATAGATGTGGTGGGCTCCTACTTCTTTGACAAAAAATCATGACAGAAAATGGGCTTTTCGTCCTGGGCGGGCCGGAGACGCTGCTGCATGACACTCTTTGGGCCGTCCATGACGGAAAAAACCATGGTAGAAGCAAGGGCGAGGAAAATTTCGGGGAGTTCCCGGTTACGGTGGGAGGTCAGGGGCCGAGCGATGCGCGTTTCTCTCGTACACGTACGCGCGTGTGTGCGAGGCGTTGGCTCTAACTGAACCCGAGCGAGGCATTGGGCTCTAACTGAACCTGAGCGATTGCACTGCAGGCTACACGTTACTGAACCTGAGCGATCGATCGATGGCTTTTAACTGAACCCGATCGAGCGATTCCTTCGCTACTGCTGCTAACTGAAGTCGATCGATGCCGCCTCTGGGATGAACAGTGAGCGTTGCGGGGGGGGGGGGGGGGGGGGGGGGGGGGGGGGGGGGGATGAACAGTGAGCAGTGGCGTTGCCTCTGGATGAACATGACCCCGTGGTGCGGTGGATGGCTGGATGAACAGTAGACGGTGGAGGGGTGCCCGTGGAGGGGTGGTTGAACATGACCCCGTGGTGTGGATGGCTGGATGAACAGTAGATGGTGGAGGGGTGCCCGTGGAGGGGTGGTTGAACAATAGCCGGTGGAGTAGTGCGTGGTGGAAGCTGGATGAACAGGAGCCCGTGGAGGTTGGAGGAGGTCGACGGTAGCCCGTGGAGGCTAGAGGAGGTCGACGGTGGAGATGAACAATATCCCGTGGAGTCCCGTTTTGCGGTATGCCACACCCCTTCCGATGAACAGGACCCCCGTTTCGACCGTAGGAGGTCCGTTTCGTCCGTTTTGCGGTACGCCACACCCCTCCTGATCAACAGGACCCCAGTTTCAACTGTAGGAGGTCCGTTTTGTCCGTTTTGCGGTACGCCACACCCCTCCCGATCAACAGGACCCCCGTTTCGACCGTAGGAGGTCTGTTTCCTCCGTTTTGCGGTACGCCACATCCTCTCGATCAACCGGACCCCGTTCCTAATGTAGGAGGTCCGTTTCCTCCGTTTTGCGGTATGCCAGGCCTCGTTTCCATCGCCTGTTCTATCCAAGACCTCCCGATGAACACGACCACACATTCCGTTCCGACCCAGCCGGTTGGCTCCCACGCGTTCCGTTGCCTCCTGATGAACACGACGCGTTCCGTTGCCTCCCCATGAACACGACGACGACCCTGTTTCTCCGTTCCGACCCAGCCATGTACACGAGCCCTGGCCGTACGTATGCGCGAGTAGGCGTTTGAGACCCAGCCCGTATGTACACATACGTGGCCATATTTTCTTTCTTTCACCCTGGCCACTGTATGTACGTGTACATGCTACGTGCACGCCTCTACTACGACACGTGTGCGCCTCTACATCCACCAGTATATATGTACGTACATGTTTGCGACCAGAATGACAACGCTACGTACACTTTGACCAGGTGGGTCCCGACTGTCAGGCACTTCCTTGCGTGCGAAGATGTAGCTGGTGGGTCCCAGCAGTCAGGGGGGAAACATTTTTTTCACGAAATACGGTGGCCCGTCCGGTGAGTCCCTGCTGTCAGGTGGAGGAATAATTATTTTGCACGTAATAATGAGGCACTTCCTTGCCGCGGCCGTGGACCTAGCTGTCAGCCTCTCCACGTATAGTCCACGTCCGATGGAAGCCGTTCCTTGACCATGTTGACCACGTCGCGCCGAGAGCACCAGGGCGGTGGACGACGGCGAGGCCTAGGAAGTGGACGACGCGGAGCTGGGGAAGACGCGGCAGTGGATGCCCACGCGTAGAGGAGTACGAAGGTTCACTGGTTCGCTGTGGTGTGAGGCTGCCGTCGCCGCAGAATAACAAGGGGTGTGGGTGAGTAGAGGGATCGCCTGGCCAGCGGTGGGAGTAGTAGGGGGCAGTGAGGCCTCCGCCGCATCGCAGCCGGCCACGGGAGGCAGGAGCACGAGGCACGACCGGCGCTGGTTTGGGCGGCTGGAGCAAGAAGACCGGAGGTTGGAGAAGCACTACGGCCGTTGGATGGACATCGTATGGTCACTAGAGCTAGAATCGTGCATATTGACTAAGTTGACAAAGCCCTCCATCCCCGTCAACTTAGTAGGCCCACAAGTCAGCCTGCCACTATACTGGGTCCCAGCTAACATGGGGAGTATTCATTTTTTTGTGCGTAATAAGGAGGCACTTCCTTGCGTGCGAAGATATAGCTGGTGGGTTCGAGCTGTCAGCGGTGGTAACGTTTTTTTGCGAAATACAGAGGCCCTTTCGGTGGGTCCCTGATGTTAGGTGGATGAATCATTATTTTGCGCGTAACAAGGAGGCATTTCCTTGCGTGCGGCCGTGGACCCAGCTGTCGGCCTCTCCATGTACAGTCCACTTCAGATGCATGTCGGTCATTGACCACGTTGACCAGGCCGCGCCAAGAGCACCAAGCGGTGGATGACGACGAGGCCTAGGAAGGGAACGACAAGCAGGCAGGGAAGACTTGGTAGTTGTTTCCCACGCGGAGGGGAGTACGACTGTACGAGTGTTTACTGGTTCGTCTGCCGTCGCCGAAGAATAACAGCAGGTGTAGGTGAGTAGAGGGATGGCTAGGCCAGCGACGGGAGTACGGTGGGGCGGTGAGGCCTGCGCAGCAGCAGAGCCGGCCGGGGGAGGAGGGAGCAGGCAGTCCCGCCGGCGCTTGTTTGAGTGGCTGGAGCAGGAAGAGCAGAGATTGAAGAAGCACGACGGCCGTTGGATGGCCATCCAACAGTCACTGCTTGTGCGTCAACCTTTTTTTAGGAAAGCCTCAAATTTGTGGAAAACAACATACAGCCCATCTGCCATTATTTCTAATAATTTACAGCCCATTTGCTAATTATTAAGGTTTTTTTGGAGCCCATATTCTTTTTGTTAGCATTACAGCCCATATTGTGGCCACGGTTAAAAAAATATACGAAATTTTGCATATTTCGGTGCGGTCCGAACTGTTTTTAATCCCGAAATTTTGACTCACATTCAAACTGATTTTAAAAATAAATGTATATCAATATAAAATCCAACAAATTCTCCATGCATAAAAATTAATGTAATTTAAAATCTTGAAATGAAAAAAAGATATTTGAAACTAATTGCCGGTTTGATGTGTTTTAAAAATGTACGGCCCATTTCTCATTACTGATGGGCCATTTTCTCGGCCAGCCGAATGAAAGCTCTCCTCGTCTTGAAAGATTTGCAGCCCAACAGGCCTGACAAAGCGACTTACTTGGCAAATCACAAAAAAACTAGGCTGTGGCCGTGGACCCAGTTTCCAGCCTCTCCACGTACAGTACTCTTCCGATGGAATGTCGTTGACCACGTTGACCACGCCGCGCCGAGAGCACCAAGGCGGTGTACGATGGCGAGGCCTAGGAAGGGAACGGCGCGGAGCCGGGGAAGACGCGGCAGTGGATGCCCACGCGGAGAGGAGTACGAGGGTTCACTGGTTCGACTGCGGTGTGAGGCTGCCGTCGCCGCAGGGCCTGGCTAGCGGTAGGAGTAGTAGGGGGCGATGAGGCCTCAACGGCAGCACAGCCGGCCACTGGTGGCAGGAGCAGGCGGTCTCCCCGGCGCTGGTTTGGGCGGCTGGTGCAAGAAGAGCAGCGATTGAAGAAGCAGCAGGACCGTTCAATTCAAATCCAACGGTTACTGCTGCTAGAATCGTTTGTTGACTAAGTTGACAAGCCCTGCATACACATCAACTTAGTAGGCCCACAGGTGAGCTTCCCAACCGGTGCGCCCCAGATGTAAGTGGGAGGAATCATTTTTTTCGCGTAATAAGGAGGCAGTTGATTGCGTGCGGCCAGGCTAGTGGAGGGAGTAGGGTGGGCCGGGGAAGACTGCGCGGCATCACAGCGGGCCACAAGAGGAGGGAGTAGGCAGTCCCGCCGGCGCTAGTTTAGGCGACTGGAGCAGGAAGATCAGAGATTGAAGAAACACATCGGCCGTTGGATGGACATCCAACAATCACTGCTGCTAGAATCGTGTGTTCACTGATAAAGCCTTGCGTAAACAAGTCAGCCTCGAAATCTGTGGCGTGTATAGCCCATTTGCTATTATTTTTATAATTTTTACTCATTTTCTAATTCATATGGAATTTATTGCAGCCCGTTTTCCATTTTTAGAATTGCTGGCCATTTTCTGGTCAGTACCAGGGTCAAAAAATTAACTAAATATGTGGGAAATTTTGAAAATTCGCAAATTTTTTCTGGGGAGCGAAATATTCTTAATCCAAAAATTAATAGCCATACTAAAACAAATTTAAAAATAAATTAGTACTATGTCATGTTAAATCCAATGAAATACGTATAAGATATCAGTGAAGAACAAAAATAAAAAAAGAAACTTATATCCCATTTGCTATAATTTTTTTGGAATTTTCAACCCTTTTTGATATTACTTTTAATAGACATTGACCATACTCTTAAGCCAGGCCGGAATGCATCCCTCCTCGTCTTGAAAGATTTGCAACCCAGTAATTCGGAGAAAACAAATAGGCCTAGCTTGGGTATTCTTCAAAAAGAAATACTGGGCGACCTATTTTCCCAAAGAACTGGTGCATGAGCATTTAGCTTTATTTATTTATTTAATTATTTATGTTTAGGGGACCATGAGCATGTACCTGGGCCGGATTCATGTGAGAGCCTCTCTTCCAGTTAATTATGGGCTTCTCTATTGGGCCTTCATCAGTGGGCTGCATGTTATCAACATGTGGAAAATGTGTTCTGTACAAAAAATAGTATGCGCTCCGTATGGTACGGAGCACTAAAGGATCGAACCGTGCAACGACTTCCAAAACATTGTGTTTGTCGTTCTAACAACACATTTATTCAACCAACAGACGAAATATACTACTGATTGTACATTGAAAACAACAGCAGCATCAACCAGGGCTGGGGGTGCAACAGAAGCAGTAAGCAGGCCAGAAGAGTGAAGACACAGCTCTCTCTTCCAAA
Organism: Triticum urartu; assembly: GCF_003073215.2. NCBI lineage: Eukaryota > Viridiplantae > Streptophyta > Magnoliopsida > Poales > Poaceae > Triticum > Triticum urartu. The sequence goes on along the minus strand of NC_053026.1, from coordinate 49,044,885 downwards.
CCAAACATCAGCCATCATTACAAAAGGGCTACCAAAAAGAACAAGTGTATGCATCAAACTAAATAAAGATCCTACTACACCAAGTGTACGCATCTAACTAACTGGCTCAGTTAGACGTTACTATTTATTAAGCTGTGGAGATTGGCTGACGGCTTGAACCAGATGGGTGCCTGATGGGGGAAACTCCAGCCAGCAGGTCGAAGTCTGATACTTGCGATCCTCTCTCCTACTTTGGGCTGCAGAGCGTGGCGGCACATATGAGGGTATGGTGCATGCAGAGACGCATGGTACGCTGTGTAGACACAGTTTTGCCTGATGAACGAAACTGCGCTGCCATCAAGATCCTTGCCATCGGTTATCTCCTGGTTAATCGGATAATTCAGTCCGACAAACAGAGAGTGTGTACCAAGGCTACTTACCAGCCTCCAGTCAAAAATTCCTGAAGGCCCAAAGAAGCTAGGATCCTGCTCAAAGACCTTGCAGTGACTGTGATTGTATTCTGCGAAACAGCACATCTGGTACGTGCGAATGATCATCAATCTTTCGTCGTCGCCTGATCAAGCCAGGAACCACCTGCAACTGCCATGCCGCTTTTCTTTGAAAGGTTCTGGGATTAGGAAGGGTAGGGACACCAGGCGGCCTACAACATCATATCATGTTGGAGTCAAATAAAAAAGGGCTCTTGATTTAGTCAATCTTAAGAACAACATGTTGTGAGCATGAATATTTTTTCAGCAAATGTTGACACTAATATAAGCAAGCTATCATGATATCATAGGAAAGTAACATACTGCTGTAATATCCGTTTGTAGCGATGACTGAAGTAGGCCAGCAATACGTCCAGCCATAGAAGGAGTCGACAGCGTAAATGAAGCCCTTGTGTTCAATGGAATCAGAGAACCATGGAGGATGTATGATCCTGCGATGGACGTGCAGATTTATCCACTTACCGTAGTGACCTATCAGATAGGCGAGACCGCGATTGAAGAACGCAATTAGCCTGAAGTCTTTATAATTCGCAGATCTTATGGGCACTTGGCAGATTACAACCTTGAGCAAATCAAACTTGGTATCATGTTGGCTACTGTAAGATTCCGAGTATTCTGGGCCGCGGTGCCAAAGCAGTGTAGTGTTAATCGAAGGAAGGGGGATCAACCGCCGGGTGTAGACCTCCACGAGCATCCAGCTGCCGTGACCGTCGACGAGCACCATCCAAGATGTGTTCATGCCGACCCAGTACATACCGTTAATGTAGTTGAGGCTGACGGGGATCGGATCACAGTCAAGGGGGTTGATGCTCGCCACCCTACGATTGTTATGCTGCGTGACACACCGTTTCTGAAGATTAGGCGGCATCAGTAAGGAAGGAGCTGGCTTAAAAAGCTCCGGCCTGAGGGCTTTGAGTAAACGGTACAGCCCCGACGAGCACGCGGCTAGCGACATGGTACTGAGATTGTCCACACGCAAAACAATGAGCTTGATTACCTCTGTGGGGAGCGAATTCCAGCCACTCTTTTGGTGGACGCTGCTCGGTTCTGCCATTGTTAGTGCTTGGGTTTCAGACGAGGGGGGGGAGGCGCCTTAGCGGGGATGGAAGATTGGACGAGATTATGTGCGGACAAAGATGGAGAAGCGAATATGTGCTGCGGGAAGTGGACAGGTGATGATGACTACAGCACGCCGCTTGACTTACGAGACACATACCAGCAGCATAGGGTCATGTCGATGCCAGACAACTTGCTTGAGTGATCACAGTACTGGTACTCCCTATAGTGCTATGCCCTAACTTGCTTGAGTAGAGTAGTAGAGTAGGACTCTGCTCTACTACTAGCACCGGAGGAGTAGTATATTCTAATCTAAAATAGTTACAAACTTCAATGCCCGAGCGTGGAACGACTACGAACCGTGCTCAAAGACCGTGTCTACGTGGTGTTTGGACATGGGCGACAACCTCAACGCCAATGGTGCTGCTCCTGTTGCACCGTATGTGTTTCTGTCCTTCCTGTTCGAAATCATGGTAGAATTCATGATTTATTTTGTGCTTATTCGGATTAAATCTCGTAGTAACTTGCTCATATATTCAACTGGCGCAACGTCCCCTATAGCCACTCCCGTTTCATGGACGGCCTGGTCGATGCCTCCGAGGAGCCCTTCGTTCACTGCTAAGAGTGCCCGATGCCGTTTTGTGGCTCGCCGGCGGACATGGTGCATCACCTCCCGGATGCGTGCAGCGGTCACTGCCGGCCCTTGGCGGAGAACATCAAGTACGAGACGTGCTACCCGTTCACCATGCCGGAGTCACTGGAGGATCGACATGAGAGGGAGGGGGAGGAGATAGCGATGAATGTGAACGTGAGGGGGAGGAGATAGCGATGTCGTGGGAGGCGCAGTATTTATAGCGAGCAATGGCACACCTACGTAAGATGCACTGACTTAACTGCAGGTCCAGTTGCGTCACTGACATGTGGGCCAGATCCCTGTTGGGCCCATATGTCAGTGACCCAATGCACCTGCAGTTAAGTAATAGCTACGTGGGAATATTTGTTGGAGTAAATTATGGGGGAGCGAAGGGGTGGAAATATTGCTGGTCACAACGGATTAGACAAGCGTGGGGGAGGAGAGTCACGCATGCAGATTTTTTCATACGGGGTGGAGTGGTGGGACCACCGGAGGGAGAAGGAGAGTTTGGCAGGCATATTGTTTCCACACATGGAGAGGAAAAGATTTGGAGACGAACGGGCTTCCTGCAGGTATGGGAACGGTGCATAATAAGTCATCTTGCATGTCGGGCTAGGTATAGTCTCAAGTCATTAAAAACATACACGCCCCACACATGTTCATATTTCAAGGTGCACTAAATTATTGCATGCGATGATTAAGGCTAGCCATAATGGTGGTATATTAGCTGGTATCATGCACACAGGAATAGCAAACATGTTGATGTGGCAAATAATTAAAGAAGAGAGGGGGGTTAGAGTAACTAGTGTTCATGCATGCATTGGTAAACACATTTTTTTGTGAAGAACGACAACACTAGTTGAGTACTTTTGCAGACTTCAAAAACTATTCCACCGCCTCTACTATCTTGCTAAGAGTAGGTGAAATTTTTGAATCGAGCCCTTTAAACTAGAAGGGAGGTACTGGTACTCTAATAGCTAACCTTGTTGTGATGACAAGATAGGACATGGCACACACCTGGATGGAGGAACCAGTCTGCATTGTGCATTTAAGTTTTGTCTGAAGTCAATGTACCTCTACTTTCACTAGACTTATAGAAAAATGTGTCAACATTCACAATGTCAAATCAATATTTTTACACTCATTATAAAACGTAGTTCTTATACTCATTATAATCAGTATTGTAGATATTGATATTTTTAGTATAAATTTGGTCATGGGATTTCATTGATGCTTGTCAAAGCGTGGAGGAAGCGAAGCTTAGGGCTTGCATTGCCGGTCTCTACATAGGTATTTCTCTTCATAATCCTGTAATTTTAGAGACTGATTGCGCTTTTGTGGTAGCGTCTCTTGCATCGGGGGACTATGACAGGTCTGCTATGCGTGACCTGAAGATGATAGCATTGAGAATCTCTAAGTTGATCAACAATCTTCAATTGTCAAAGATTAGCCGTTCGGCCAATAAGGTGGTACACTTAATCGCTAAGTATAGCTTTGACAATAGATTAGATGGTATTCTTGTAAATAACGTACCGCCCTGTGTGGTGAATATTGTATCGAATGAGTGTACTGGTGTACCTGATTAATTAATATAAGGTGGTGTTCAACAAAAAGTATAAATTTGGTCAAACACTTTGCAAATGGTTGACGGGAGTAAAAAGGACCAGAGGGAGTATCATGCATGCGGAGTAGGCAAAAAAATTGATTGTCTAAAAAAGGCAAAAAAATTGCTCATTTATAGCCGGTCGAAGTATCAAAGGGCGCGACCGCGCGAGGGAGGCGAAGGTCGTGGGAGGCGCGACGTTTGACGGAATTAAGTGAAGTTACATCCATGCGCCGGCATGGCGTGTGAACAGGCAGAAGCTATACCGTCAGGCCTATGATATGGGTCTGGTAGACATGACATCTAGTGGGTCCCGCATAGTTCTTGAGAACTCTTTGGGGGCTTGCAACCGTTTATCCACCGGGCAAGCCAGCAACCCCACGCCGTTCGCACGCCCTACTCGTCCCCGTCTTCTACCTTATAACAGTTCGCTCCCAGTCATCCCGTCCTTTCACATTAGTTTGCTCCCAGTTTTTTTTGTGGGGTACAACAGTTCAACTTCTCCTAACCCTCCTCCAAAATCCATGGCCTCCCAAATCTCCATGGTCGCCGCTGAGTACCAGGTTAGAGACATCACCGGCGATCAGTTCATCATCATCTACACACGTGGATCCGAGATGGTGAAAGCATGGCTTGCTCACTTCCTATGCATGTTCAACAGTTCAACGGATGAGTGGGTCGCGGGGCTAGATGTTGAGTACACCACAGTCCTGGGACGACAGAAGGATCTAAAGGACGAAGAGAGGAAGAAGCCTGCCGTAATCCAGGTTTGCGTACATAACGTTTCCTTGGTGTACCACATATGCCATGCCGACGTTGAGTGCCAGGATTTTAAGAACTTCCTCAAGGACAAAAGAGTGAAATTTGTTACTATAGGCTTTAAGAACGACAGGGATGTCCTGCGTCGGATAGGTCTTGTTGTAGGCCAGCCCTTCGATCTCCAGAAGGCAAGCCTGGTGTCCTCCTCTCAACCTTCAATGCTGACCCTGGCAGCAGCCATGATTGATCCTTCGTACACTAAATTGAAGAAACCTCATCACGAGTTTCATCATGCATGGGAGTCGAAGACATTAGATGAAGATCACATCCTGTATGCAGCAATGGATGCCCACCTTTGTTTAAATACCTACAAGGGTTGGATGAAGAAGCATAGCCCAGTGTCTCGTTCAAGCAAAGAAGCGTCGGCGAAGAGGAAGAGGAAGAGGGACGAGGACGAAGTTGAGGACGTGGACTCGGACTCCGAGTAGGTGGCAGTGTCGTCGCTCATGCTGGTTCTACTACAGTGTCAAGCGGACTAGTTGCTTAGTTTATTTTCAAGGGTGTGTTGTGCTGAGGCCCCAGCAGAACTATGTTTATGTTCTTTCTCGTTATTTGAACTCTTTAGTACGTATAGTAGTACTAGTACTATGTCTTGCTACTGTTCTTCTCGCAGTTGATACTACTGCTCGTATCTTCGTGTTCCTACTGTACTTAATACATTCCTACTAGTAGTATAATTTGGGTCAGTCGATTTGTGAAAGAAGTTCGACGGAGCGAAGGAAGAAGACGACAGAAGAGGTGGAAGAAGCCCTTCTAGCCATCCATGTTGCATCAAACGACTCACATGAGTCGACTGACCCAAATTACTCCTTCAGATTGCTGGATCCACGTGGCATTCAAGGTCTCAAAGGTAGATTCCGCGTCCGCACTCGGTTTGCGGGTTCGACGCGCGCGCGACCGGCTTCCGCCGCGACAGCCACCATGCGCACCTCCTCCGCGCGGCCGGAGTCGACAATGACACGGTAGTTCCTCCTCGCCAGCGTGCTGGAGCACGCGCTCGTCCTCCTCTTCGTACGCTGTGTGCATAGATGCGGCTCCACTAGCTGCTCCCGTGCTTGGCAGCGCAGAGGCATCGCGAGGAGGGACTGTAGACGACGTGAGCGGGTGAGCCATCGGCTTCATGGCACAGGGATGGCGGCGACACGGCGATGATGGGCGAGAAATTGTTGGCTGGAGCAGGCGGGCGTCGGCATGCACAACGGCGGCGGCGGCATATTGATGTGTGCGCGTGTGGGAGCTTACTTTAGTTATATATATAAGGTTGGTCAAACTTAAAAGAAAACCGTACTAGTACACGTAAACATTAGACTTAGGCAGCGCTTTTATTAGTTAGTACCACATCCACGATACGGAATCCTGTGCAAGCGCGTGAACTGCGGCCGCGCGGTCGATCGAACGGTGCGTCACCGTGTCGCGCTCGAAGGACATCCACCGAACCTTTTTTTGTGTGTGAAAACAATCCTCGAATATTACTCAACTTTTTTTCCTGTGAAAGTTCTTGACGCTGCAATATTTCCATATATTTGAATTTAGCTCCAGTTCGTGTTTATTTGGATTTGGACGTTTTAGGTGCGCCCTAGTTTTTTTAATACTGATTTTGTGTGTGTGACTGAGAGAGAACGTGTGTATGTGTCCATATGTGTGTTGTGGCGGAAGGGCAATGTGGAGACGGTGTGCGTGTGATACAGACATAGAGAGGTGTGAATGTGCAAATGATCATGCATGAGTGAGACATAGACAGATGCCGATACGTTGTGTATACATGAGAGGACGGTCTTCTAGTTTAGGGCCTGTTTGGTTCCAATAAGTCACCTGACTTATAAGTCAGGTGACTTAAAATCAGTGACGTATAAGTCACGCCTGTTTGGTTGTCATCTGACTTATAAGTCACCAGACCACCACTTCCCACCTTGTTTTTTAATGTAAAGGTGATGGGACCCACGTAAAAAGGGGTGACTTATAAATTTTAAGTTGGGGTGGAGCAACTTATGACTTATAAGTTGGGTCCGTTTGGCAAAATAAGTCACTTTTTGCACTTTTTGACTTATAAGTTGGTGACTTATTTGGAACCAAACAGGTCCTTACTTGTGTGTGTGTGTGAGAGAGAGAGAGGGAGAGAGAGACAGAGAGAGGAGCATCTGTAACACAACAACCATCTCTCTCGATTCATCCGTCCCTCGCACGGTCGCATGCAACACATGCATCAACGCGCACATTTTGATACCCTCACCCGGCCCCTGCCCACCTCAAGGCCCGCACAATCTCTTTGTGAATACCCATTTCTCTCCTTAGGTTTGTTTTCTCTCATTATCTGACACACACACACACAGAAAGAGAGAGAGAGAGAGACGCAGCACAACACACACACACACTCCCCCGAGCACACAATTCATCCCCATCCAAGGTTATACGGTGACCACTCTCGATTGTGCTTCTTTGCACCCCCAACATGCACAACACCTCAATCTTGAAAGAGGGCATCGAGCAGATCGAAGACGGCGACCATACCGCGCTAGAGAATGCGGGGTCATTTGGAAGCAGGGTGATGTGACAACGGCTGACAGACTCCTCCCCCCATACTCTCTCTCTCTTGCACAAAATTACCAATCCCTCTCTCCCCCACACAAAATTGTCATCCCTCAACCCACGAGATCCTTCCCCTCTCATCCATGTTTTTCCAGCTCTCTCATCAAACATGTTGTCTCTTCTCCTTCCACGTATACAGAATGCAGATGCACACGCATCTCATGTATATTACATGTATCCATCTTTCTCACAGACCTAACTTCTTCCTCTCTCTTTCTCTCTCTATCTCTCTCTCTAGTTAGGTTTATCTCCTACTCTCTCATCCACATACATACAATCTTTCCCGCCCTATCTGCTCCATCTTCAAAAGCTCTCTCTGCATGTTTCATTCACACATTGGGATATGTCAAAATGTTGCTTCTATAATGGCTGATGTAGAGTCATGGTTGTTTTTGTTGCATCCTAAGAAGTAATAACTATGAAATTCATTTAGATTCTCATTTGACTGGGACTATGTGAGTTTGAGCATGTTGTGAAGTACTATAGACCTTGTATACATCTGGGCATTCGACAGTGATTGTAACTATTGAATTGTATAGACCATTACATTCGAAGTCAATAGCCTAATATATTAATTTCACAATTTCAACAAATGATTAGTTCACTACAAACTAAGAAAACAAATGTGTACTCCCTCCATTTTTATTTAAGTCCGCGTATTAGCATTGGTCAAAGTCAAGTTTTGTAAACTCTCAGAAAGCTTATAACAAAAAGTATTAACATATACAATAACAAATAAATACCGTTAGATTCATTATTGAATGTACTTTCACATCATACATATTTGTTATGGTAAATGTTTATATTTTTCTATAAACTTGGTCAAACTTTAGGAAGTTTGACTTCGGTCAAACTTAATATGCAGAGTTTACTACTACTACTCGCTAGTTGCTTAGCCGAATCACTCAACACGCCACACGAGGAGTCCAGTGTCACAAAATTTTGAGGTCGGCAAGAAAATCTCTGGCGATCCTGATTCGAGCAGTGGGAAGTTACCATCATAGCCTTTGGAACAGGCCTATGGATGACGCTTGGTAGGGGGCTGTTTTCGTAACTTCAGGTTCACCCTACCCAGCCAACCCCACCCCAGCACCCAGAGTAGTACACCTGAATACTCCCCATTTTCTATCCCCACCGCAAAATAGACTTCTCCACGGCACCGCAGCCTTCGTGCTCCTCCCCTTTACATCGGCGCACTCGTCCACCGCAGTGCATCTGCCTCATCGATGACCTCGTACGCCGCACTGGAGCCGGTCCACCGTCGTCGTCGTACACGGAGCCTCTTCCCCGGCATCGTCTTCCACGGTCTCGGATCTGCTTCCCGGAAGCCGACGCCAAGTGCAGAAGTACCACCGTCGTGGACAATGAACTGACTCCCGTTGCCAACCATGACTCACAGAGGCCGCCGCGACCATCGTTCTCCTCCTCGATTGGTAATGTGTGTATTGAATCACTTAGCAATACATGTGCAGTTCCAATTTTGTTCATACCTACCCTTCAAATTTCCTGGGTGCTATTGTTCCCGTAAAAGTAATTGGTTATAGCCTCCATTGCCCAATAGAATATCAGCTTGTAATTGTGCATCGCTCCTGTATCGCGTTGTGCTTGGGTAGGTTTTTCATCTGCAACCAATAGTGTGGCAAATGATGGACATGTTTTTAGAAATAGCAAGATGCCCATGCGTTGCACGCATCAAGATGTATTTGTATGAGTAGTTTATCTTGTGGGAGAAAAGGATGAATGAGGGAAGGCCAATCTGGAGAGGGGTATGGGTATCTTTTTGCAAAATTCCCATTTGTTTCCTTCCTATCTGTCAGATATAAATCGGACGACCTATATTGCAAGAAAAAAAGTATAGAGAAAAAAAAGTAGGCAATAAAGGAAGTAGATATAAATATTAAATATTAAATATTAAATAAATATAACAGTAGAGAAGAGAGTAGAGATAGCATGTTGAGATTTTTAAAGCGCCGCGCGTTGCGATTCTGTTGGAGATGCTCTAACATGGCAGAAGAGTGCTTTAATGTTGCCCACAAGATGCGCGAGTATTACTAGTAGTATATTTTTCTTGCCATGTTGAGATTTTAAAACCACGAGTGCGAACATGCAGAGGAGCAATGAAGACCAAACACAGGATATTCAGGACATCTTCAAGGAGTATGGCAAGTTAAAGAGGAGCTGCACCGAACCTGTAAAATGAGCTTTGGTAAGTAACACCCTTTCAATTACTTTCGTGTAGCCTCATGTTCTTTGATGTGTATATGTTGTAGTTTCTGTTTCTCTTAAGCATGGTGTTCTTCGATGTGTAATAAGAAGAGTCTTAATCGTCCTAATGCTTTCGTTTTTAGCTTGATGTAGGAAGTGGGTGTTCTCACCTTGTAGTCTGTTTTTATTTTTTTCCTTTTGAATTCACTTCTCCGAGTTCTGTTTATCTGGCTTCTACTAAATGGATCTAGGTTGCTCTGAGTATTGATCTAAAAAAGAAGTAACTTCATGTCAGGATGCAGTTCCTGCGAGGAGGGAAGTATGGTCAACCTCAAGATCATGTTTCCAAAATGAGGCTGGATTACACACAAGGTGCCAGTTCCCTAATGATGCTGGATTAGACACAAGGTGCAAATTCCCAGATGATGCTGGATTACACACAAGCCAGGTGGAGTCGTCAGCTGTTCGTGTCCTCGTGGCATTAGTAAAGGCTGAAAGAAAGCGTGCAGCAGCCCTTGAGAATGTAGCTGAGTTCCTGAAGAAGAGAAAAGAGCAATCAGATGCTCTCTTCACCCAAGCCAAAGAAGAGATGGAAGAAGCCAAAAATAAGCTAGCAGAGGCAGAGCAGGCTAGGTGTCTCCTGCTATCTAAAACTGTTGTCAATACAAAATTTCCTTCATAATAGCTAGGTTCAAATGTTTATCCAGTCAGCATGCCTGTTGTGATGTCCGTGCATCTACTGATGTGGCACAAAATGTATCTTTTTGGGTCATGTAATAACAACAATTACTTTCCAAACAATAACATACGAAGCATTGGACATGGTATAGTTCACGCGCAAGCCCGACATTCCAAGTTCAACTTCCACATCAAACTCATGTTCACAGATATCTGCACATTCATACATAATGTCCACAACCATGATTCACTTCAAAGCCAAAAAAATGTGAGGAGAGTTATAAATAAAGAAAATCCTCTACTAGTTCCTGCTACCAGTGCGAGCACAACAAGTCAAGACCATGCGTAAATTAATTATATTTTAGTCATTTTTTGTGTTCTAAAATGCCTGCCGGCTCGCGGAAGGACGTGTTGTCGGCACACGTGCGGATTCAATGAAGGCAGGCGGGGCAGTCTTAAGCTGGTTGCATGCGGCGAGGAGGCGTGCTCAGCCGGGCCTGCAGCGAGTGCGGCCCTGTTGGCCAGCGCGCCGGTTCAATGCCTGCGCTATGAGATGTCGCGTCGGTGTCAGAGCAATTACGCGGCGAGGAGGCGTGCTCAACTGACTATTCCTACAAAGATGCTCCACCACGTACCCGGTACCCGCGAATGCAATAATCGTGCACCTAGGGTTTTAGGGTTTATTTGTTAACGTCGCCTTTACGTAACACTCATGTGTGCGAGATAAAGAGAGGCCGACTGTGTGCGTGCGCCTCTTCTCTTCGTATATGTACTCCACCATTTGTCTGGTGTGCAAAAAATTATAATAACTACTAGCAATGTGCCAATGCGTTGCCACACGATCAAAGTAGATTAATACATATTCACCGATTTGATAGAAAAAAAGTCTAGTTTTGAAATACGTATATCACTAAAAATATTTTATGTTTCACTCAAAATATATTCCTTTCGCGGTTTTGATGAGATAAGGGAGGAATGCTTTGGTTTCAAGATTCGAGAACTGGTATATGTCTAATTTCTACTCTTACTAGCAAGATGCGCGTGCGTTGCACGGAACATCAATATCTTGTGGGAGAAAAGGATGAACGAGGGAAGGCCTTATCTGCAAATGTGGTGAAGAGTGCGGGTAAAGTGCCATATTTTCCTTACTATCCGTCAGATATAAATCGGACGACCTACATTGCAGGATGGCAGGCCCACCATCATCACCAACTCTATTTTTTATCCCTACTCTTATAAAAAGCATTTCTGGTGATGATCGTGTGCCTGCCATCCTTCAATATAGGCCGTCCGATCTATATCTGATGGATAGGAAGGAAACTATGGCAATTTTGCAAAAAGATACCCACACCCCTCTCCACATTTTCAAATAAGGCCTTCCCTCGTTCATCCTTTTCCCCCACAAGATAAACTACTCATACAAATGCATCTTGATGTTCCGTGCAACGCATGGGCATCTTGCTAGTTGTTGCAAAAAGCCCATGTGTGTGAGAGAGAGAGGGAGAGTGGAGGAGGACGGAGTGCATGTGTGACAAAGACACAAGGAGTGTGTGCGATAGGTATCAGCTTAAAATGAGGCGATAGTGTGTGTGTGTGTGTGTGCACGATCGAGAGGGCGTGTCTCAAGAAGGGAAGAAAAATCTACATAGATACAAGGAGCGGGAGAGAGACATGTATGCGATGGTGGAAGCACGAGTGTGCGGGTGTATAAACCTATCTAGCGGCTAGCTAGTCGATAAATGTTTGTGAGAGAAATACGAGTCGGGGTGCGAAAGCGAGAGTTTTGTGTGTGTGAGAGAGAGATGGTAGTCGGGAAGGGGAGTGGAAGCAGGAGTTGTGTGTGTGTGTCTGAGAGAGAGAGAGAGGAGACGGTAGTCGGGGTTGTCTGATCGGTAAACAAATGAATAATGTCAGTCTGGGATGGAGACGAAAAGGAGACATATGTAGAGACATATAGGGTGTGTGAGAGAATCCCATAGAGAGAAAGACAAAGTGAAAGACGAGTGGAGACTGTGTGTGTGGCGGTGAAAAAGAAAGCTTAGGTACCGAGTGATACCAGAGAACAGTAGAGACGTGAGAGATAATGAAAACCGTGTAATGTATAATGATAGGGAGAGTGTGACACTTCTCAAGGGAGACGTCGAGAGACCATGTTTGCGAGGATAGGAGAAACATGAAGTGAGCGTGCGGGTGAGCTGGAGAAAAGAGAGTGATAGCTACCTGAAGGAGCATGCATGCAAGAGATATGGGCGTGAAAGGAGTGAACAAAAAAGGGATTCAAATATTTGAATTCGAGATGATGGTACATGTAATCCGTACTCGAACCAAAATTGATCTATCAAACATGCATACTCATATGAATTCACGCACATCTATGTTATTTAATATGTAGATATTACCGATCCATACATTTTAGTAGAACATAATTTGGTTAAATTTTTTCGAATTCAACCTTAAGATTTCGAGATCGTTGTATTTATAAATCATATTATACATATGAAGGAGCAGAATTCTTTATTGTGCTTTTGAAAGTATATATAAAAATGATGTATATAGAATGTAATTCCAATTGAAAATGGATCCCGCCCGAAAAAATAAATAGAATACAAACGGGATTCGAATTGAGTTGGCACGGTAAACGTGCACTCTGCAAAATTTGAATGAAGCGGGGAAAGTCGCAGTAACCGCCCGAAACCAAAATCTGCGAGATGGAAATCACTACTGCCTATCCCTGCCATGCAAAGCCTATCTGCTGGATTTCTATAGGTTTCGATAGGGGTAGGTTTGTAATTTCACCCAAACGTGACGTAACCACCTCTCACCATGATTCATACACTGTGGGTGCCAAAACACAGTGTGTCCTCGGCCAAAATTGACTCCCTCCCTGATTCATATTCATACATGGTGGGCGCCAAAAACAAACTCTCGTCGGCAAATATGCGGTGTATGCGAGATTACCGTCCTATCCCCAACCGACTAATGTTGCTGTGATGTAGTAGAAATTTGAAACGAGGGCTAAGTTTGTAAATTTCCTCGCATTTGAGACAAGCGCGCCCTGAATACATGGTTCCCCCTTCCTCTCTACCTCCCTTTTCCCCATTCGTACTCCGTGGGTGCCAAAACACCTGTAACACCCCGGATGTGATTTACCCAATATGTACTCCAACTTTTGCCGTTTCCGGCCTTAAGTTATTTTATTTTCTCGGGTTCGGGTTTTTGTCTCTGTGTGTTGTTATCATTGTCATGCATCTCATATCATGTCAACATGTGCATTGCATTTGCATACGTGTTCATCTCATGCATTCGAGCTTTTTCCCCGTTGTCCGTTTTGCATTCCGGCGCTTCGTTCTCCTCCGGTGGTCATTTCTACCTTTCTTTTGTGTGTGGGGTTTAAACATTTCTGGATTGGACCGAGACTTTCCAAGCGGCCTTGGTTTACTACCGGTAGACCGCCTGTCAAGTTTCGTATCATTTGGACTTCGTTTGATACTCCTACGGTTAACCGAGGGACCGAAAAGGCCTCGTGTGTGTTGCAGCCCAACACCCATCCAAGTTGGCCCAAAACCCACCAAAACCCTCTCCATCATCTAGAGCGTTCAATCACGATAGCGTGGCCGAAAACCGCACCTCATTTGGACTCTCCTAGCTCCCTCTATGCCTATATATACCTCCCCCATTCCAAATTCGGATCTCGCAGTCCAAACCCTAAAAACCGTCCCCTTCGCTGTCGGATGTGTCCGCACCCGCCGGACACGCCCGCGCCGCCGCGCCCAACCACCCAGGAGCCGCCACGTGGCCTCCCGCCTCCATCCACCACGCCGGCCCGCTCGGGCCCGAGGCTGGCCTCCGCGGCCCGGTCGCCGCGCGCCGCCGCCCGTCTCCTCCCGCCGCCTGCCCGCGCCCGAAGGTCGCCGCCTCCACCGCCCAGTTCGTCGCTGGCTGCCTCCGACCTCGCTGCCCTCGTCACCGGCGAGCCCCGGCAAGCGCGCTGCCCCACCGCCTTGACGTCCGCACCGGCCCCGCGCCTCCTCCGGCCTCCTCCTCGTTCCGCCACCGCCCCGCAGCTCCGGCGAGCAGCTCTGGCCACCATCCTGCCTTCGTCGCCAGCGAGGTCCCGACGAACCTCAGGAGGCGTGCCCGATCCAGATCGACTACAGGAAACCCTAGGTCGACTTTGGATTTTCCCTAAGTCCCCAGTTTGCATTATTTTTTTAGGCAACTTCATCATGTCATAACTTTGCACCCGTGGCTCCGTTTTGGGCATATAGCATATCAAAATGTTCATCTCAGAGAGTACATCATTTCACTGCATTGCATCATTTTCATTTGAGTTCATCTTGATGCCCGAAATGCTGTTACAAGAGTGCTACTTGAGATAATTGTCAGATTTGCTGCTCCAATTAGATATTTGTCATTTTTGCCATGATTTATGTGTGCATGATATGCCCATGAGCTTTACATGTGTTTTGTTAAGGGTTTTGCCATCTTTCCAGAGGTGCAACCCATGTATTTTTGTGATGTGTGTGGTGACTAGCACAAACTTGCAAAGTGATGCATTTGCTAATGCTGATTTCAGGGACTTAGCATTTCCACTAAGTCCTTGAGTTGTTTATCTCATTTGGCCATATGTTCATGTTGTTTCCTAGTGATCCGTGCCTCTTTTGAGGATGATCAGTAAGGATGTTTCGTTAATCATGTGGTGATCTATCCATCCATGTCTTTGTTTTCAATTATGGAGCACCCTAGCTTGAGTCAATCGAGCTCTACTTTTGTCATTTCGTGAATCTGGGCAGTTTGTCTACTTGTTAGCAATTTTGCCGATGATGTTGTAGTTGATCCGTGCATGCTATGTTATTGTTCTTGCCATGTCTAGCTTGCATTTTGTGTATTCTTGATGGGTGTATGCTTAGATTGTCATGTCATGCTATGTAGTTAGTGCATCGAGCTCGTAAACATGCCTACTTGATATCTGTTTTCAGCATGCTCCAGTTTTCACTAAGTCTGAGAACTGATTATGTTTTTGCCATGTTCACATGCTTGCAATTGTATTTTCTGATCCCTTTTGGCTCAAGGTCACTAAGGGACTTTTGTTAAGCTCTTTGAGTAGCTCCATGCCATGCTTTACTTTGCCATGTTCAGGTCCTGTAGCATGTAGTTTTGTTGCTCCGAAGAGTGCTATCTGATCTGAAATTCCATATAAGTGTTAATTTCACTAAGTCTGAAATCTGTTTGCCAAAATGCATTTTTGCCATGCTTGTTTGAACCTGTTAATGGATGATTTGGCCATAGCTCAGTGCTAGACTTTTGTTAAGCATCATGAATGGATCCCTGCCATGTATTTTGATGCCACGTTTGGGTGCTGTAGTATGTTCATCTTGTTGCATTTAGATGGCTACTTGCTGTAAATCGCAGAACGTGGTCATATTTGAATCGCTTGCCATTTCCAAACCGTAGCTCCGATTCCGGCGTTCTTTATATCGTTTTCAAGCGATTTCATCTCATCTTTCCAGTGGCACACTTGGATTTCCAAGTTGAGGCCAGGTTCATTCATTCCCTGTCACATCTTGCATATGCATCTCGCATCGCATCCCGCATAGCATACCATCCTTGCATCATATTGCTTGAGCTTTGCACGTGGTTGATTGTGTTCCGTTTGCTTGTTTGTCTTGTTTGGGTAGAGACGGGAGACGAGTTCGCTAACGAGGAGCCCATTGATTTTGCTTTCGAGGATCCAGTCAACTCTGACAACTTTGCAGGCAAGATGATCATACCATCGAAATCACTACTATCTTTGCTTTGCTAGATGCTCACTCTTTTGCTATGCCATGCTACGATGCCTACCACTTGCTTTCAAGCCTCCCAAATTGCCATGTTAAACCTCTAACCCACCATGTCCTAGCAAACCGTTGTTTGGCTATGTTACCGCTTTGCTCAGCCCCTCTTATAGCGTTGCTAGTTGCAGGTGAAGATTGGAGACCGTTCCTTGTTTGGAACATTATTTACTTGTTGGGATATCATTATATTGCCATGTTATCTTAATGCATCTATATACTTGGTAAAGGGTGGAAGGCTCGGCCTCTCGCCTAGTGTTTTGTTCCACTCTTGCCGCCCTAGTTTCCGTCATATCGGTGTTATGTTCCCGGATTTTGCGTTCCTTACGCGGTTGGGTTATAATGGGAGCCCCATGATAGTTCGCCTTGATTAAAGCTTTTCCAGCAATGCCCAACCTTGGTTTTACCATTTGCCACCTAGCCTCTCTTCCCTTGGGTTTCCGGAGCCCGAGGGTCATCTTATTTACCCCCACGGGCCAGTGCTCCTCTAAGTGTTGGTCCGAACTAGAGTCCTGTGCAGCGCCCCCTTGGGGAAAATCGAGGTTTGGTTTTAGTTGTATGGAGAGCTCATCTGAGTGTGCCCTGAGAACGAGATATGTGCAGCTCCTATCGGGATTTGTCGGCACATTCGGGCAGTGTTGCTGGTCTTGTTTTAACTTGTCGAAGTGTCTTGAAGAACCGGGATACCGAGTCTGATCGGAACGTCTCGGGAGGAGGTCTATTCCTTCATTGACCATGAGAGCTTGTCATGGGCTAAGTTGGGACTCCTCTGCAGGGATTTGAACTTTCGAAAGCCGTGCCCGCGGTTATGGGCAGATGGGAATTTGTTAATGTCCGGTTGTAGATAACTTGAACCTTAACTTAATTAAAATGAATCAACGGTGTGAGTTATGATGATGGTCTCTTCTCGGCGGAGTCCGGGAAGTGAACACGGTGTTGGAGTAATGCTTGCGCAGGTTATCCTCTAGTTTCTCGCTCGCGCTTTGCCTCCTCTTCTCGCTCTCTTTTGCGGACAGGATAGCCACCATATATGCTAGTCGCTTGCTGCAGCTCCACATATTTACCTTGTCTTTCCTATAAGCTTAAATAGTCTTGATCGCGAGGGTGCGAGATTGCTGAGTCCCTGTGGCTCACAGATTACTTCCAAACCAGATGCAGGGCCTGATGATTCCGCTCCAGGTGACGCGCTTGAGCTCAAGTGGGAGTTCAACGAGGACTCTCAACGATACTACGTGTCTTTCCCAGATGATCAGTAGTGGTGCCCAGTTGGGGGTGATCGGGACCGTGTCGCATGTTAGGTTATCTTTTATTTTGGCGCCGTAGTCGGGCCATGAGTGTTTGGATGATGTAATGTTATTTATGTACCTTGATTGACGTGGCGAGTGTAAGCCAACTATGTTATGTCCCCTTTATTATTTATATTACATGGGATGTTGTGAAATTGCCTAACTTGCGACATTGCTTTCAATGCGGTTATGTCTCTAAGTCGTGCCTCGACACGTGGGAGCTATAGCCGCATCGAGGGCGTTACAACACCCTCTCCACCCCACCCTCCCCCGTCCGCCGCCGTCCGCCACCCCATCCACCGCCGTCCTCCTCCACCATGTCGGAGCTGATACCCAGACGCCGCCGTCCATTACAAGAGATCGACCTCTCTCATCCATGGCTTCGGATCGGGATCCTTGCATCCCGTCCTCTCGCTTCATCCCTGCCGTCGTCCACCTTGCCGGCGCTGCTCCTACGACCGTCTCGTCCACCGCGCCCCACCGCCACCGTGTACCCTCCTAGATCTGCTTCCGTGCCACCGACAGCCATCACTACCGCAGCACCGTCAAATTCTCAGCAGATGCGTACACGGCGCCGCACCAGAGGCGGTACTCTTTCGTATGTGCTCAACTTATTAATCGCAACAAGAAAATAGATCGCCACTGCTTTACTCTGATTTCTTGTCTTGGTTGCGAAGTTGCCTTTGTCCAGTTTGCACCTTCAGATCCTCCATGGCACGCTCAACACTATACTCCCAATGCTTATGGTTTTCCCCTTTTATATTCCACACTAGTTAAATCACAGTAGACTAAATTTCAAAATTGGGTCAGTCGATTTTTCAGAGCTCGCCGGAGTTCGCCGGTGCGATCGAAGGGGCTCGGATGGTTGTGGGGCCTTGCCGAACAAAGAAAACTCGACGCGGGTGGGGGTTGGGGCGGGGGTGGGGGTTGGGGTGGCGGAGGAACACAGGCGGTGGGTGCCGGTGGTCCGGCCGGTGGCCCGTGCGGTGTTCTGTATGGGAAGAATTAGAGACGAGGAAGAAGAAGGTTTAGGAGACGTAGGATCTTCATCCAACCGCCTGAAATGGTCGAGAGACAGCCGGGAGTTGCATTCTTAATGCGGCCTGGTTCATCATGTGTGGGCACTGCGCAACAACATTTTATTATCCAAAATCTGCTTGCTCTTCTTTACCATGTTCCTCTTCCGTTCTTCTTTAATATGTACTCTCTCCGTTCCTAAATACAAGTCTTTGTATAGATTCCACCATGGACTACATATGGAGCAAAATGAGTGAATCTACACTCTAAAATGTATCTGGATACATCTGTATGTGATCCATAGTGGAAATCTCTACCAGGACTTATATTTTGGAATGGAGGGAGTATGATAGTAGTATAGTATGTTCCTTGTACTGAAGATGAGCAGGGACATTTGCAGTGTAGAGGTATATACGGTCGGTTGTGATGGACACTTTGAGCCTCTTTGATTCGTAGGATCTTGTAAACATAGGAATAGGATTTGTAGTGGCCTGCCCACTTGAATCCTATAAGAATAGCAAGGAAATGCGGGGAGCTGTGTCGCCTTTGAGAGTTACACTGATATTAACAGTACCGCACCTTCACTTGAAGAGAGCTGGTATCCGAAGCCTTTCTAGCCGTACCGGCAATACTAGCACATATATTCCAGCAAGTTCCACTTTGCTGATTTTACT
This sequence comes from Triticum urartu, assembly GCF_003073215.2. NCBI lineage: Eukaryota > Viridiplantae > Streptophyta > Magnoliopsida > Poales > Poaceae > Triticum > Triticum urartu. The sequence continues at coordinate 49,026,008 of NC_053026.1, read as the reverse complement.
CTGATGCTTCAGGTTTTCCCGTTATATCTACACTATGATCTATGTAGCTGCTTTGTGTCGCACTAGCAGCAGTCCACTCTTGAAGCTAAACACTGCAATGACTTACAAAATTGGCACCAAGGCATTGAGTGCCATTCTGGATGCAATGAAACTCATACGCTCCCCACCTGTTGATTCTTGTTCAGAATATGATCCTAATGACTATTCTAACCTCGAGGAGTCAAAGGCAGATGGCCTGTCCTGTTCACCCATCAAGGTGCCTGTTCTAATTTGGCAATGTTTTATTGATTGCGGGTATCTTGCATATGTTGTCTTGCATTTCTTCTACTTTGTTGCACCGCCATCTGCTTAGTTTACTCATAATATATGTTGAGATGCCATGCCCATCCATTATCAATACATATTCCATCTGTCATCATACCATGTTTTTCCACTCAAATGATGTTCTTGTGCATCAGACATCAAAAAGGAAGAGGGTGATTGCCGAACCTGAAGGAGCACCAGCAAAGTCCTTGAAAAACATGGTGGTGCCGGAGAAATCAGACAACACCCCACTTATATTGGTTGTACAACCAGTGACACAAAACGTAGGACCGACTCCAGCAGACTGTACCCATACTTCACTGGCCACACCACTAGCCACACCACACAGGAGCTGCACTCCAGCAAAAGGTATACCGATTTCATTTGCCATAGCACCAGCTGTATGACAGAAAAATCCCACTCCAGCAAAAAGTACAGCAAGTCCACCGGCCGAAGACCTATCCCAACTGCAGAGACGGCCAATTCCTTTAGATTGGAACCCCATTCCATTTATTCCCAGTTTAGAAGACAATGCTTTCAATGTTGTTAGGGACTACATGCATATATTCCCATCATGGGAAGATTATTGTGAAGACAAACACCATTCTCACATCTTCCTGCCCAACTTACGTGTAAGTGCTATTATTCATGGTTATTATTTTCCTGTTTTCTGCTGATTGAACACATCAATGATTTACATTACATTGTTGTAACTAGGCGAGGGTCAATATGGATAGTCATGATGAGCAAAGCTTGCTTGTGCTTTTCGAGGAAGCATTGCAGCAGTATCGGTGTACCTGAGGAAATCACACTTTGATGGCAAGTCTATAAACGAATTTCCGGTGAAGTCTCCTGTGCTAAATTTAGAAGATATTGAATGGAAAAACCTTGTTATGCACTGGTCTCATTCCCAGGGTGAGGTACTGTCTATAAAATCACATGACAATTTGAACTTCTACTTTTCCACATGTGCCTTACGGATCTTTTTTGCAGGAAATCTACTCGAAGAAGAATTCCGGTTTGACAAGAACGATAGGATATCGCAAACATGCTGCCCGCTGCTTTGCTCTTGTTAGTACCTGTTGTCCTGTATCACTGTACTTGCATACATACCTAGTTCATTATGTGACAGCAGTATGCATGATAGCTTTCTTATCAATTGTTCGTTCCAAATTATCTGATCTGTATGAATGGTTACATTAGTGTAGAATATATCCAATGCCAATGTTTTTTAGCTCTGCATTGTTCTTGTAAGTACATGATGTCCTTTATCAGTGTACTTATAATGACAGGTAGTTGTTCATGTACCATCACTCTACAGCTTATTTTCCTTTGCCCTCTATTTTCTACACATCAGATCTATATTTACTCTTACCATAAGGTTGGTACTGAAGAAGTTTACATGTGCATTGCTCTTGGCTGTACCTTTTGCCTGTATCGTTGCACTTACATTTATAGCTACTTGGTTATGTAGCATCACTCTTCATCTTATCTTAAATATTCTCCATTTTTTCGTATATTATCACATCTATATTTACTCTTAACAAAATGTAGAATAAAGGCAATGCTTTTGAAGAATATTCTATGGAAACTTCTTGAATTGCCCCCCATCAGCATGGACAAGGCCTTTATAGAGCCTGTCTTCACCAATAATGTAAGTTTGTCCATCTCAAGCCTTCAAACTTTGTTGTATATATTTGGTTAGGCATGACTGCAACATCTGTTTATTTTTGGTGTTTGCGTCAAATTGCTTGTTTAAAGTTTATTATGTAGTTCATAAACAAAAGTTTGTCCTTTCTCAATTTAAGTTTTCAGTTGTACAACCAAGTTCCTTCTTCATACCATGTAAATTAAACTATACAGAGCAAGTGATCTTCTTTTGCACTGCATGTATGCTTCTGTTCTTCATCCGTAATCCAGTGGTGTGGTGAATCTACCCACTACAGCACAATGTCATATTCTGCAATGTCTTAACTATGAACAATGTCATATCATTCTACTATTATTTAAACCGTCTCTTTATTTGCCAATCTGAAATGGTATAAATTGATAGCACACTAACCATTGATACTTATGAGTTCTTGATCTGTAATCCAGTGGTGTCGTGAAGCTGCCAACTCCTTCATAATGTCATTTCCTGCCATGTCTTGACCTGAACAATACCATATTGTGTTAATGCAATTTTAAACTGTGTCACTTTATTCGTCAGTATGAAATGTGATGAATTGTCAGCACTGATACTTTTATGTGCAAAACCTGTCATCTGTCTTCTTGTTTATCTTTCAGAGTGAGGAAGATATAAGTGTTGAACAAGCATAGTATCATCATCTTGCTCAGCTGCTTGCGCTGCAGCTCCCCAGCAGGGCTAACCTTTCTTGAACTCTATTGAAGTGCTGTCGGTTTTGTATATTATTTTGTCGGTGTGTTTATTTGCACTGGTGGCGATCTTTGATGCCCCGTGTATGTAATCTGGTGTTTGCTTGTGCTTTATTATCATAGTGGCGAACTTTGATGCCCAGTGGATGTAATATGTCATAATTTCTTTATTGTATAGTCTAGGTTTTTTCTTATTCATGATGCTGCAGTTATTTTACTGTATATATATATATCCTGTCTTCGCAGTAAACCGGCCAAACCGTAAAATTACGGTACATAATCGGGCCGTCATGCAATCACGATGTAGGTTGGGCCTGAAACGTGACGAACAGCTCACGGGCCGGCAGCAGCCCGAAATGAACCCCAGCCCATGATTGTGCGAATCAAATCACGGGCTTTTAACAGGCCAAAATTGTCTCGGTCCTTGTTTGGCCCAATCAGATATCGGCTGCGAGCAGGCCGGATACAAACCGGGCCGTAGTTAGGCCCAACTATATGACGGGCTTTTAACAGGCCGAAATTAATATAGGGCCGAAATGTTAAACGGGCCCTTAAGAGGCCAAAACTAATATCAGGCCGAATTACTAAGTGGGCCTTTAGCAAGTGGGCCCAAAAGCATAGTGTCCAGTTGACGGTCCGAATCTGATATGAGCCATAATTGAGCCCAAAGCCTCTTAAAGGGCCGGACCTGATCTGGGCCGTAATTTGGCCCAGAACGTGGTAGGCTTTTAACGGGCCGGATCTCATACGGGCCACTATTAGGCCCGGAGCGTGGCAGACCATTAATGGACCGGATCAAATATGGGCCGGCATTTGGCCCAAAACATGGCAGCCAGTTAATGGGCCAACCTACTAGGGTCCTCAAAATCTTGTGGGCCTACAGCTGGGCCGGCCCATTAATGTCGGCGAAATCTCGTGGGCCTTTAGCTGGGCCGACCCATTATGATCCACAAGAATCTTGTGGGCCTTTACCTGGGCCGGACCATTATGGCACACAAAAATCTTGTGGGCCTTTACCTAGGCCGGACCATTATGGCACACAAAAACCCATTATGGCCTGCAAAATCTTGTGGGCCTTTACATGGGCCAGCCCATTATGGTCCACAAAATCTCGTGGGCCTTTAGTTGGGCCGGCCTATTATGGTCCGCAAAATCTTGTGGGCCTTCAGTTGGGCCGGCCCATTTAAACTTGATGGGCCATTCCACGTGTCAACATATCATAGGCGCGTCTAGCCCATTGGATGAGTGACACCTGTGCCAACGCGGACCTGACACGTGTCTCCTCCAGCCTATGATGATTTTACACGTGGAAAATCCCCATTGGTCGGGGCTGTTAACGGGTTTTCGGATCCAAAACCCGACCCGATAGCTTAACGTCGTTCCGTTATGGTGGATGCCACGTGTCGTTCACCCTTGACAAAAGCACTTCTGTGACGCGCGATTTATCGTCATGGAAGTGGACAATTCCGTGATGATAATTTTGGTAATGTCATGGAACACTTCTACGATGACACATGTATGACTATCTTGATTCTGTCATAAATTTGTCATGGATGTACATGCATGACAAAAAACGCGACCTACTGTGACAAACACGTATCATCACGGAAGTGTATTTTTTGTAGTGAGACTTCCACCACCACCCGGCGGATCGATCCGGCCACCGACCTCCGGGAGGCGATGGAGCGGAACGCGCGGGAGGTGCGTGAGGAGCGGGAAGCCGCCCGCCTGGAGAAGGCGGAGGCAGAAAGGGCGGAGGCTGCCGCTTTGAAGAAGCTGGCGGAGGCCTATGCCGCTGCCGCGGCGAAGGAGCAGGCGGAGGGAGCCGCACGCCGTCAATCGGCGATGTTTGTTACCCCCCTGAACTCTGCGCCGCCACCACCGGAGTTCGTGGCGCAGACTGGGGAAACCGGCGGTGAGCACCCTATCATGGAGAGGGACAGCGGCGACGTCGCCATGCCGGACGTAATCGTGCCCCCGGCCACCACCTTCTGAGGAGGCACGAGACAAGTAGCCGACCGACCCGCCGGCGCCGCCAGCCGGAAACGATATGGTGACGGGCCCGACTCCCGGGGTCCGCACACCCTTACGCCACCGGCTTGCGAAGCCGGCCTCGGCGCCTCGCCCACTGGAGACCGGCACCGCAAGCTCCTCGATCCCAGACACCGAGGCGACCAGCGCCGTGCCCACTAGGTGGGTGCGGGGAGGCGGGACGGGCCCTCTGAACAAAGCGATCCTGGACGTTCAAGCCAAACTCCGTGCCGAGGCCGACGCTCTCAAGCTCTGCAACAAGGCGTTCCTAGAATTGCGAGAGGCCATCCGAGTACGCTTCTTGGTTCTTTGTTTTTAGTTCTTGTATTGCTTCGTGGGGGCATGCCAGCGCACCCACTGGGTGTAGTCCCCGAGTTTCGGGCCGGCTGCTGAGCAAGCGGCCCAGAACTTTAGTTAGCAAGCTTCGAGTACTAATATCTTTGCTGCAGGACTATCATAACTTCCGTGCGACCGCCTTCAACTCCAGAGTCCAGGAGTTGGATCAACGTGTCTTCGACTTGTCGGAGAGCCGGAGTAAGTCTTCTTCTTTCTCTGCGGGGGCGCGCTGGCGCACCCGCGGGCTGTAGTCCCCGAGATTCGGGCTGACTGCTGAGCAGTCGGGCCGGATCTTCCTGGCAACTTCATCTTTCTTTGCTGATTGTTGACGTCCTTTCTTCTTCTTCTTTTGCAGAAGCCAATGCCACCCTGCAGCAGCAACTGGGAGAAGCCAACACCGCGCTGCGCGCCAAGGAGGCGGACAGCAACAAGCTGGCCGCAGAGCATGACCGGCTGGTTACGCAGCTGGCGGAGCAGGCGGAGCTTCTCAAGAAGGCCCAGAAGGAGGCGGACGACCAGGAGGCCGGTCTCCTTGCTGAGTTCGATACCGAGCGCTTGCCTGGACCGACAAGGAGGCAATGCTGACGGCCGACTTTGGTGAGATCGAGGACATGGTCGACGGTAAGCCGCCTTCTTTATTATTTCTTCAAACCGTCGGCTTCTGATCAAGCCGACTTCTCGTTTCTGTTCTGACTCTTTGCTTTTTTGTTTTGGCAGACTTCTTCCCAGGTCACACTGGTGCCGCCAACCAGGCTATTGAGGCCGACTACGAAGGACGAAGGGCAGAAGGTGAGGAGATCGCTGCCAATGCCCCTCGCATTCTCCACGAGTAGCTTCTCAGCATCCAGGCTCGTCTTCGGCCGACTCATCGGATGCTGAGCCGCCTTCAGCATGTCGGCGCCCTGGCAATCGCCGCCCTGTGGCCTGACATGCCGGCTCCGCGCACCCCCAGCCGGACTGCCGATTGGCTAGAGGTGGCGGCCGACCACCTTGAGGCATGGAAGGGCTCCTCGGCCCAGGCCGGAGCACGCCGGGCCTTGGAATTCGTCAAGGCGTGGTACCTTGGGCTAGATCTAGCCCAGTTGACCATGTTTCGACTGGAAACCTAGGAGGAGCCGGTGGCGGTGGAGGATGACCTTGTCAAGCAAGCGGCGACAATCGCCGAGTACACCAACACCAGCATCTTCGTCCCGGAGCTGGCCGAGAATGGTGCCGAGGCGCCACCGGAGTGGTTTGGGCTGAACCCGGAGGATGGCGAGGACTCGGCCGAGGTGATCGATTCCAACGACGAGGGAGAAGATGAAGAGGAGGAGGAAGATGAAGAGGAGGCACCAGAGGGCGGAGCGGACGGCCAGCCTCATCTCGACCGCGCCTCCAGCAACGAGCCGCGCCCGAGCGAGCCGGCTTCTGCTGAGGGCGACCAAGCAGAGACCGACCAGCCGGCCGCCCAACCAGCCGGCACCACCGACTCCGCCATTCCGTCGACTCCCTCTGGTGCTTCCTAGGCTGCTATTTACCTTTGCTTCTTCCTGCTTATCGGTCTCAACAACTTTGTTAATTTCACACAATCCCACCCACCGGGGGTATTTCAGACTCCTATTGAATATCGGCCAAGGGCCTTTTGATGTGTAAATATCTTATCCAAGTTCTATCTTTCCTTGCTTTCTGCTCTTTTGGCTTTTTTACTTTGCCGCCTTCCCTTGGTTGCCGTCTTGCCAGCCGAACGGCCGCTCTGCAGACTGTGGCTGGGTCAAGTACTTAGCCACTTTCGGGAAGGCAAGTACTTAGCCGGCTAGAGTTTTCTGGCAAGTTAAGTAGAAGCTGGCCGGCCGACTGCTCGGCAGCCGGTCGATGAGGTGAGAAGCCGGCTTGGACTATGTGTATGCTTTAGGACCTTAGCCATTTTTCATGCAGACGCCCTTTTCGCCTTAGCTCCTGCCGACCGAACAGTCGCTCTGCGAGCTGCGGCCTCTGGTAGGAGAAAGCTAAGGTGCCAACACACTACTTGTCCGGCTGCAGGAAGCATTTCATAGTACAAAGCGGCAAGTCCCTGGGTCGACTGGTCGAACCCGGTGCTGGACGTCTAATGGGATAACACAAATGATAGGCATAATACTTATCATATAGATAGAAGAGGGCAGTCCCCGAGCTCTTCTTGGGGGACCCTGAGTCTTCGTACTTAATACAAAAGTTGGCGTGATACATACTGCTTTTAACTGTAAAACCTTCGAAGGGGATTGGCATTCCATGGTCGCTCTGTCTCCTTGCCGGAGTCATCTCTTTTGCGTGCTTGAGGCTTCTGAGCATCAATGAGGTAGTAGGAGTCATTGCCCAACACCTTGCTGATGATGAAGGGGCCTTCCCAAGGTGCCGAGAGCTTGTGCTGGCCGGCTGTTCGCTGGATCAGCCGGAGCACAAGGTCTCCTTCTTGGAAGGATCTTGGCTTGACCTTTCGGTTGTAGTATCGGCGCAGACTCTGCTGGTAGATGGTGGACCGACTGAGTGCCAACAGCCGGCGCTCTTCCAGTAGATCGATGCCGTCTTGTCATGCTTCTTCTGCCTCCTCTTTGGTGTACATGGTGACTCGGGGGGAGTCAAATTCTATGTCCGTCAGGATGACGGCTTCGGCACCATAGACAAGGAAGAAAGGAGTGAAGCCGGTTGACTTGTTCGGGGTTGTGCGCAGACTCCAGAGGACAGCCGACAGCTCGTCGAGCCAGCAGCCGGCCGAACGCTCCAGAGGCTCGACCAGTCGGGGCTTGATGCCGGACAAAATAAGGCCGTTTGCTCGCTCCACTTGGCCGTTTGACTGCCGATGGGCTATAGACGCTAAGTCCAGTCGGATGCCCTGCGTCATGCAGAAACGGGCCAAGGCGCCTTTGGCAAAGTTCGTGCCATTGTCGGTGATGACGCTGTGTGGTATGCCATACTGGATGGTGATGTCGGATATGAAAGTCACAGCAGTCGGACCATTCAATTTCTTGATTGGTTTTGCTGCTATCCACTTGGTGAACTTGTCCACCACGACAAGCAGATGTGGCATGCCACCTCGTGCTGTTTTGAATGGTCCCACCATGTCCAGGCCCCAGACAGCAAAGGGCCAGGCAATGGGGATAGTCTTGAGTGCAGAAGCCGGCTGATGAGGCTTGGAGCGGAACTTCTGGAACCCTTTGCATTTCTGGACCAAGTCTTTGGCGTCTTCTAGAGCAGTCGGCCAGAAAAAACCATGGCGAAAAGCTTTGGCAACAAGTGCTCTTGAAGCCGCGTGGTGACCACACTCACCTTGATGGATATCTTTGAGGATTGCTTGGCCTTGCTCTGGCTCCACGCAGCGCTGGTAAACACCAGTGATGATGCACCTCACAAGTTCTCTGTTGACGATTGTGTACGCTGCTACCCGGTGTTGCACCTGTCGGGCCGAGATCTCATCAGTCGGCAGTTTTTTATTCACCAGGAAGTTGAGGATGGGGTGGGCCCATGAAGGTGCTGCAATTTCTTTGACTGCCAGGACTGCTACTTGCACGAGGGCAGTTGGGCTAGGAGGCGGTGGGTTGGAGTCGGCCACCGTTTGCTGAATTGATGAAGTCTCCGAGCCGACTGCTGCAGTCCTCGGGCCGCCTGCTGAAGTTCCCGTGCCGCCTGCTGAAGTTCCTGTGCCGGCTGCTAGGGCTCTTAAGTCGGATCCGACTGCTTCAGGAGGAGCCGGCACAAAGATGGAATCCGACTCTGGCGATGGTTTAACAGACGGCTTGCGGAGGTGTTGCAGGGCGACGCCGGCTGGTATTGCTTGCCGGATGGAGCCAATTCGTGCCAAGGCGTCATCTTGCTCATTGTCATTTCTTGGCACGTGGAGGAACTCGCACCCTTCGAAGTATCCACTGAGTTGGTGTACGAGGAAGCAGTAGCTGGCCATATTTGCATCCTTGGTGTCCCAGTCGCCCGATGACTGCTGGACCACCAAGTCGGAGTCTCCATAGCACAGGATCCGGCGAATGAGCGCTTCGTATGAGCGCTTCGTATTCAGCTACGTTGTTGGAGGCGGAGCCGGAGCCCGTGTATGAGCGCTTCGTATTCAGCTACGTTGTTGGAGGCGGCAAAGTGAATTTGCAGCACATATCTGAGCTTGTCGCCTTTGGGAGAGGTGAGGACAATGCCGGATCCTAAACCGGTGTGCATTTTTGAACCATCAAAATGCATCCGCCAATGGGTGGAATCTGGCGCTGGCAGCAGGTACTGGGTCTCGGCCTAGTCAACGAGGAAGTCGGCCAGTGCTTGTGACTTGATGGCGGTGCGAGGCTGGTAGTAGATGGTGTAGGGGGCCAAATCTATGGCCCATTTGGCCACTCGGCCCGAGGCATATCGGCTTCCAATGATCTCGGCAAGCGGAGCTGTACAGACCACAGTGATTGGGTGCTCTTGGAAGTATGGCTTCAGCCTCTTGGCAGCAAAGTGCACACCATAACACATCTTCTGGTAGTGGGGATAGTTCTGCTTGGAAGCGGACAGTACTTCACTCAGGTAATACAACGGCCTTTGGACTAGTAGAGCTTTGCCTTCTTCCTTGCGTTCGACCACTTTGACTGTGCTGACCACCCGGCTGGTAGCGGCGATGTAGAGGAGCATGGGCTCCTTAGGAGTCGGGCCCCCCAGAACAAGCGGAGTGGTCAACATTTTCTTGAGCTGGAGAAAAGCTTCATCTGCCTTGTCGTTCCACTCGAAAAAAGTGGTCTTCTTCATGAGCTGATACAGGGGAAGAGCCTTCTCGCCCAGCCGACTGATGAAACGGCTGATGGATGCCAAGCAGCCGGTGAATTTTTGCACGTCCAGCAGTCGGGTGGGCACCTCCATCCTCTCGATGGCCTTGATCTTCACAGGGTTTCACTCTATGCCGCGCTCTGAGACCAAGAAGCCAATAAGCTGGCCGGCTGGTACTCCAAAGACGCATTTCTCTGGGTTGATCTTGATCTGAAATCGGCGCAAATTCTCAAAGGTCTCCTTGAGATCTTCTAATAGCGTCCCATGCTTCTGCGTCTTCATCACCACATCGTCCACATAGACATGAGCGTTTTTGCCGAGTTGCTTGAGGAGACACTTCTGCATGCATCGTTGAAACGTGGCGCCGGCGTTTCTGAAGCCAAACGTCATGGTTAGGTAACAGAAGGCTCCGAATGGCGTGATGAAGGTGATCTTCAGCCTGTCGGCCGGGTTCAGCTTGATCTGGTGATACCCGGAGTATGCATCCAAAAAACTCAACAACTCGCATCCAACTGTAGAGTCAATCACTTGGTCGATTCTTGGTAGAGCGAATGTGTGGCACCCCGGCTCAGAGCGACCGGTTTACCCTGCATTGCCAGCCCAGAGACCATGTCTTCTGGCAACACACAACATCTTGGTACAGAAAAACAACCGCTTTATTTATGCTAGCGGATCAGAGTTTATATTACAACAGATGTCGAGGCCGAGCAGCACGCACGGTGCGGCTTAACAATATGTACATTATTTAGTGGACATAAAGGGGCCTCGATCATACAATACGCGGCAGCGGAACAACGTCGTAGTGGAAACTCCATAGCATAGGGACACCGATGTGGACACGATCTAGACTCGAGCAGTGCTCCTTTCCAACGCGACTTTCTTGAAATCTGGCAAGACACGCCAGGTCAGTACATTGAATGTACTTGCAAGCTCACAACATGCATAATCATAATGACAAACAATATCATGATATTTAACCAATTAATAATGCAATAATGTTCCAACATGTTGTGCTCATGCTCTTGGGATAGACGTCCCTCGGGACCGACTTACCAAGCGTGATCGTTCTCGGATCACAAACAAACCACCATCGTGGTCTTAACTAGAGTAACCCGTGATCCTTACGGCGATCACAACCAAACCACCATCGTGGTCTTGACCAGAGTAACTCGTGATCCTTACGGCGATCACAACCAAACCACCATCATGGTCTTGACCAGAGTAACTCGTGATCCTTACGGCGATCACAACCACGACCCATATTGGGTCTCGAACATCTCGATGGCCTTTCCGCCATCATCATCAGTGAAAAGTTCATACTTAGTGTGCAGGTTTATTAAACGTTGACTCATGGTGGGACCTAGTACGAGGTGTCCGTGGCCGTGGACTCGGCTATCGATAGATTATACACTCTGCAGAGGTAGCACACTGTACCCACACCACGGAACCCATGGCCTCGCACTCCCATTCGGGTGGACCAACGACATTTAGACAAAACCCTTCCATTGCCATGACACTCTCCCGGCCACTCCGACCCAATCCCCAACGGGCTAGTCCTGGGTGGCCCCGTGTCTACCAAAGACACAACGACCACCGTCGTGGCCAAAACGATCCAACTCGGGGACCCGGTACCATAATCTCAACAACGGGCACACAAGGTTATGCCTGTTTACCTGGCCAGGGTAAGCATGCCCATAACCTTCCCTAGTTGGAGGCACCGACCAAAGGCATGTCAATGGACCAAATCAAGGCCTTCCCACAAAGGCAAATGTGGTTGCACTAGGAAAATCTCGATTCAGCGGCACCATGACCAAGTCAATGATATATTCAAGTTGAGTTATATTTAGGTTCAACTTAAAATGAAGATGACCAGTGTCATATCATGCCATGAAATGCAATACTACACATGCATCACACATTAACGAAAATGACTGATGTCAACAATATTCATACTAAGCATAAGCATCAACAACTTATATTACTTTCCTGGTCAGGGTAACTCTCACTTTAACAATATATTTTGCAGCAAGCATTATCATTTTCTCATGCAAGAAAATAACTTTGATTAATTTATCATATGCATAGCAAAGATTTTACTAGCACCACAAGCAAATCCTATTCTCTTTGCCAACCAAGTTAGGTTCAAACATTCTGTAACTTAAGTAAAATGGCTAAACAAGCACTTAACAGGATATTTTCTAGCAAATTTAACTATTTTATTTATGCAAGAAAATAACTTTAAGCAATTACTCATATGCATAACAAATCATTTTATCATTACCATAATTAGATCTTAGCTTCTTTACCAACTAAGCTAGTTTCAAGGTTCTGTAAATCAAGCATAATACTAACACACACTTAACAGAATATAAATAACATAATAGTTATTTAAATGCATGGATTAATCATTTCATTCAAGTAAGAAAATCATCAATATTGAAATGGCACCATGAAAATGTTGTTGTGGCTTGCCTTAGTCCAGATGAGGTTCACAAGCCTTCTGGTGATCCTCAAGACAAGCCTCACCTTCTAAAAATAATTTTAAACACAAGAAGAAAATATCAAGAACTCTTCTAAAAATCACCAGAAATTCTAGACAGCTCAGAAAAATCTCATTTTTGGCGAGCTGCTAGATTTCTTGCAAAGAACATAATGTAAAAAGAATCAATTCATTTGGACTTATGGTTAAAGAGTTATAGCTGTTTGAAGCTCTCTGGAATTGAATTGAATTTGAATTTAGATAAACAGACTAGGGGGTGACGTCGAAGGCGTAAAGCCTCAGGGCGCCACCACTCGTACCGCTTCGCGCGCGTACAGAGTGGCTGACTAGCGGGCCCCACTAGTCAGGTGAGAAGGAGGGGAGAAGGAAACAGAGGGGGGTCGCGGCTTCGCCGGAACTCTCGCCGGCGACGAGTGCTCCTTGGCCAAAACGAGAGGGACGGATCGATAGAGGGGATGTAGGCACACCTGCCCGTACCCGTAGCGTAGCTAGGGGTGGTCGGACAGCGTCGGAATCGACCTCGCAAGCGGAGGCAGAGGGTGGTGGTCGCCGGAGATGAGGAAGACGGCGAGCAGGGGCAACTTCAGGGGCTCCAGGGGGACAAGATGGCTTCACCGGAGAGAGGCGGAGGCCCTGGAAGGATCGCCCCGGCCTGGGAGGGGCTGGAGCTACTGCGGTGACCAGAGGGGATCGCCGGCGAGCTCGATCTCGAGGACGGTGGTCCGCGGCCTGCACGGCCGGGCTACAGTTTCCTACGCGCTTGTGGGGTGTGTGGGAGTGGTGGATGGTGCTCGAGGAGGCCGGGGGCGGCTCCATTTATAGGCGAGCAGAGAGGGGTTTTTGAGCTCCGCCGGTGGACACCTGTCCACGGCGCCCGGCGACGAGCGGTGTCAGTGAGAGGGGGAGAAGGCGACGCAGCTCACGCGGCGACTGTTGGCGAACGGGGATGAGCACATGAACAAGGAGAAGGCGGCGAGCACAGTGCGCACCGCACTGTTGGGTTGGTCGCACCGTGCCCGTGCTCGCTGTGGCAAGCTCCGGCGTCGGCGAGCGCCAGGGGGAGTTAATGGCGTTGAGACGAGGATGGTGGCGAAGTTTGGCATGCTTAGGCAGGCGCGGAAGCGAGCACGCGATCAACAGAGGCTCGGGCGCGTCGCAGAGCGCGTCGGCCACATGCCAGTACACCTGGACGAACGCGGTCACCACGTGAACTCTGACCTCATGCCGACCTAAGCCCAAACTTCATGTCTGACACGTTGTTCGTGGTAGTTTTGAATATTACCACGCTTTGGTTTGGCTCCAGATGCAGTAGAGAAGATTTTACACGCCAGGTAAGTTTCTGGTCAGTAACTTTGAGATGTTACTAAGGTCAAATGGCTGGGAGTTGGGGGTTGTGCTTTGGAGGCTAGCCATCATCTACTAAGGTGATGATGCACAAGAAAATTCAGGCACAAGGGAGCAAGTAAAATGGTAGTTGCTGTAGAAACCACTATTTTTGTCCAGAACAGAAAATATTTTCTGTAGCAAAAATATTCCAAAATGTGATGAAATATTTTTGCTCGGGAAGGTGCCCTAGGGTTCAAAGAATATTCGGGAATTTTCTCAGATTTTTGTGGGCAATAAAAATGAGGGTTGCTTTGGAGCTCATTGAACTAGCTAGGGTTTTAGAGAAGAAAAATGAATATTTTTCATTTAAGAAAAATATTCCCAAGATTATTTTGAGATGGATCAGAAGGGGAATGATGATTAGAGAGGGGAATGATGCACTTGGGTGAAAGCCAAGGGTACCCAAGTGTCTAAGTCCATATGAAAAGATTCAAAAACCCCAACTTTCAAAAGAAATCCAAATGAAAATCAGGCAAATAAGAGAGGGAAAAAATTAGGCTGTCACAGAATGGGTCTTTGGGGCATGCTTTGTTGAGGCTGGTATAATCAATACACATGCGCCACTGCTTGTTCTTCTTCAGCACTAGGACCGGATTGGCTAACCACTCTGGAAAGAACACCTCCATGATGAAGTCGGCTTCCAGAAGCCGGGCGATCTCTTCTTCAACAACTCTTCTTTTCTCTTCTGACAGGCGGCGCAAGGGCTGCCAGACTGGCTTGGCATCAGGTCGGACGTGTAGCTTGTGCTCAGAAAAATCCGTCATAACACCCGGCATGTCCTTGGGGGACCATGCGAAGATGTCCCGATTCTCACGGGCGAAATCGACGAGCTCGCCTTCCTATTTACTGTCAAGGTTTGCACCTATGACAGTGTACCTCTCCGGGTGCTCCAGGTCCAAGGGTATCTTCTTTGTTTCTTTGGCCGGCTTGAATGAGCCCTCGGCTTCCGATCCTTGGGGTTGGGTGACATTTCCGGCTGCTTGCCTACCATTGCCACAACCCGGTCAAGGAGCCGCTTCTCCGCTGCGATCACAAGGGACTCGGCCAACCGGCTGCTCTCTGTAGTGCAGGCAGACGACTTCTTGTAGTCTCCTTCTATGGTCAGGACCCCCTTGGAGTTCGGCATCTTCATCTTTAGGTAAGCATAGTGGGGAACTATCATGAACTTGGCCAGGGAAGGCCGGCCAAGTAATGCATAATAAGGGCTCTCAAGGTCCACCACTTCGAACCAGACTGGCTCTCGGCGGAAATGACTTTTGTCCCCGAAGAGGAAATCTATTCGAGTCTTGCCGATTGGTGAGCAGGAAAGGCGAGGAACTATACCATGAAAAACAGTCCGGCTGGGCTGAAGATGTCTCTGCTTGATCCCCAACTTCTCCATGGTATCTTTGTATAGAGCGTTGATGCTACTGCCGCCATCTATCAGGAATCGGGAGAAACGAGCAGCTCGCCTCTCTATCGCAAACGTGGCATCCAACACCAAGGCATAAGAGCCGGGGTTTGGCATCACCTCCGGGTGGTTAGCTCTGCTCCAGCTGATGGGCTTCTCCGACCAATCACTACAAGAAATATGTCAACTTGTGACCTTGACTATTGGTCATTGAAAGGTCATTGTTTTTCATTTGCGACCTTTTTGTGACCAAAAACAGAAGATCAAAAGTTGGCGGTCGTAAACTGAAATTAACGACCTTCTCTGTGAGAAGGTCGTAGACATTTACGACCAAAATATGCCTACTGTTTTGTTTTGGTCACTAGCAGCCTCCCCAGGCCACGTAGGCATCCGACGTGGCAATCTGATGTGGCACAAGAATCAGCCCGGTCCAATTCGATTTTCTACATGGGCCTAGCCCAACAATTTGGCCTTTTTAATGTATTTTTTCCTGTGCTTTTGTTAGCTACATGGGTCTGGCCCAACAATTCAGCATTATTGATTTCTTTGTGTGGCCCTTTTAACAACATATTTTCTTTTTGATCATGTATTTTTCTGGGCCATTTCTTTGCTGGGCCTCTCATGTTTTTCCCTCAAAAATAATTGTCCAATATAACTTGGGCCTAGCCTAGTTCCAAAAAATTGATCCAATCCAAAAAAAGTTATTATGCCATTGACATTACAACACATCACACCACAAGCTATCTTGGGCAACGTGCAATGTTATTATATTACAACCATTCATTCCAGCAATACATATCTAAGATATCTTTACATCCCAGGAATAGTAACTACCAAACAAAACTATTCTACAACAAAGAAAATAAAAATAAAAATTTAGATGCTAAGACATAACAGAAGTTCCTATTGTCCTCCTCCTTCCAACATTTGAAAACCTCATTCACCTGCAGTAGATCAATCATGAGTGAGAAACTATATAGCAAAAAAAATGTTTAAATGATGCAAAAATAACAATCATTACACATGGTATTCGGGTACAGATTCATTAGTCATTCCACATGGTATGGCAGGTACAGATTCATCAGCCATTAGAGTAGATAATAACATCACTGGCAACAATTAATACGGCTTGGATCAAGTCTCAAGCATAATAGAGTACAGATTAGTCTAGTTTATACTCCTCTTTTAGAGGTACAAATTATAGCTAATGGGAGCTGATGTCCAGGAGTATTTGCAAATGATACAACATCATGGAGTAGGATAACATGTTTAGCAGTACAGGTTATATAGTAAGCAAGCAAGCAATTTGGCAAGCTATGTTGCAAGATAATTGTTGAGTCGCTAACAATCACCATGTAAGAATGCTTTGTTGTACTAATACATGCACATCAAGCGAGAGTGGTGTTCTATTCTTACCACGGAGGTACAAGTGAGATGATGCGCGATTTGCCCTGCTTCTCCACAAGACTCGGCCAGGAGCACAGCAAAGTAGGCTGGTAACAAAATAACAAGCCACACATAAAACTGTTATGCCCTGGACAACTACAGAGAAGAAAGCAAAAGTAACCAGAATAGTAGAGGTGTGGTGATCAAGTATATAAACACTCCTAGCAGCTAATTATATAAGGGCATTGCTCATAATGAAGAGCAAAGTATTTTTATGGAGAGGAAAGGCTCCCAGCTTCACCACCCCCAGGATATGCATTCAAACAAGAATTTATTAGTGAAGAACAAAAAGAGCGGCTCCCCTGTTTTTTGCTGGAACTGCAGTAGCCTAGCTTAGCTTCAAACAAGAATAACAAATTTGTAAGACATGTATGTCTGCCATAACCAAGCAAGCAGATTCAGTAGCTACTTAAACAAAATCCTAGTTCCAAATTCTTTCATACAGTAACGATGACTAGATGAAGGTTATTGAGTAGTAGTAATATGCATCTACATCCACATAAGTTAGGCCCGGATAATTC
Source organism: Triticum urartu (assembly GCF_003073215.2). Lineage (NCBI taxonomy): Eukaryota > Viridiplantae > Streptophyta > Magnoliopsida > Poales > Poaceae > Triticum > Triticum urartu. The sequence goes on along the minus strand of NC_053026.1, from coordinate 49,008,964 downwards.
CCTTGAAGAAGTTGTATTGACACTCACACATAGATATCTCAAGGCAAATTCTAACTATATTTGTGGGTTTCAGCTAAAAAGGGCAACACCAACAATGAGCATCAGCGTCACTGAGATACTAATAATCATTCTTGCTGCCTTTCCTGATGATCAGCCGGAGGTTGCTTCTCACCACACAAGTACCTGCCGCCATGTCACCTACCCTGTACCGTGGTCACTCGGAGTTGCCGAACAGCCAAAGCACTTCGTGCTCCCGCTCGTCCCAGAAACTGCAAGGTGACTGAAAACAGTCAAATATTAAGATTCTTGATCATTCTGATATATATAACAAATATGTGATGCAAATTTGATAAAAAGGTAAGAAATGCTACTTGAACACCGCTAGCGTGGGCTACTCCTACTCCTACTCCACTGTTGACCCAAAAACTGGGGGATACTTTGGAAACGTTGTACTGTTCCTGCTGATATGTTGAGTCGAGTTTTTGAAACTGAATCTTGTTTGGTTCATTCGATAAGGAACGAAGTCAAGCCATGTATGATGCCAATGCCTATCTATTCGCATGAACAGGTTAGCTTCCTGTAAAAATAAATAAGTGAATAGCTTCCTATCTAGTATAACAGGAGTAGTACAGAAGAAGTAAACCAAGTCGCCGATCGAACGACCGACGACCAAACAGGATAGAAAGCGTGCATTGATTGCGGGCACAGTGTCGCTACCAGTACCATGTCCGTACTCGATCGGTACTGCTGTATGATGGCCAAGTACCCGAACGACTGACAACGAGGTCGATGGAAAAAATTGAATCACCGACGGACCAGTCCAACCCTGAAACACATCGAACAAACACCGTTCCTTCAAAAACAATATTGAAGCAGCCATCCACATGGAGGGAGCTAGAGAGTACATGGGTGTACAAATGTACACCCATTGTTTATCGAAAAAATGGAGTACACAGGTTCATCGTTAAACCATATCGTTTAATAAATACTAGAAGCAAAGGGCGCGCTTTGCTGTGCCATGAAATTATGGTGTGTTTTGTTTTTGTTGTGGTTTTCTTTATGATACATTGCCAATCGATACTAAATACAATAAATAGCTTGCGCCGTCCTCCGTGGCTGCTCACCAGTATTGCATGATAACAACTATTTATGTTTGCTGAAATGTTGCTTAAAAATATAGGCATGGATAATTAATGACCTGCAATGTTTATCAAGCAATTGCATGTAATCTTCCCAGAGAAGAAAGAAAAAGTATTGCACTTAATTGTGCAACATAAAAAATTCAGAGTCAAACGACACGGCTGTATAGAAGACCACTACAGTGAGTGAAAATAGCTCAATCTTTGCTTTGTCATATTACAAATATAAATATATAGAACCCCCGCGGTTTTACTCTTGTCAGTTTTTGATAATATAGTAAGCACAGATCAAAATACTGGAGCAAAATTAGATAGCACCATCATTCACAATAAGGTAAGACGTCAAATGGGATTGGAGAATGGTTGTGGTTGTGGGCGATCAATGCAGATGACGATTCATCATATAGTAGCATAGCTGAACATAAATTATGTTTGCTCAACATGGCTTTCTTATGCTAGCTGTCAAAGGAATGGTTACAAAAACTTCTTCACAGAATCATAATTTCCGCCTCCATATCGATTCATGGGTCTGATCATTAGCTTGCTTCCCAGGATCTGAATTCTTTTCTGTTTGCCAAATGCGGCCTCCTTTGGAGGTGACTTTTGTTTATCACGGCTTGAACTCAGTTCTGAATGTGGATTATTGGTATAGAATGCATCATGCTACGTACGGATTGCGTTCCTTTCAGTCAAAATCTTGACAACCATCATGACAGTCTCAGATTAGAACATCACAAAAAGCAATTTAACTAAGCACCCTCACTACATAATGTTTCCATTTCTTGTGTGTATATATTGTTCATTCCCATGGACCTCCGTTTTTCGCACGAACATTCCCGCAGACTGATGACCCACAAGTATAGGGGATCTATCGTAGTCCTTTCGATAAGTAAGAGTGTCGAACCCAACGAGGAGCAGAAGGAAATGATAAGCGGTTTTCAGCAAGGTATTCTCTGCAAGTACTGAAATAAGTGGTAACAGATAGTTTTGTGATAAGATAAATTGTAACGAGCAACAAGTAACAAAAGTAAATAAAGTGCAGCAAGGTGGCCCAATCCTTTTTGTAGCAAAGGGCAAGCCTGGACAAACTCTTATATAAGGAAAAGCGCTCCCGAGGACACATGGGAATATCGTCAAGCTAGTTTTCATCACGTTCATATGATTCATGTTCGGTACTTTGATAATTGATATGTGGGTGGACTGGTGCTTGGGTGCTGTTCTTACTTGAACAAGCATCCCACTTATGATTAACCTCTATTGCAAGCATCCACAACTACAACAAAAGTATTAAGGTAAACCTAACCATAGCATAAAACATGTGGATCCAAATCAGCCCCTTACGAAGCAATGCATAAACTAGGGTTTAAGCTTCTGTCACTCTAGCAACCCATCATCTACTTATTACTTCCCAATGTCTTCCTCTAGGCCCAAATAATGGTGAAGTGTTATGTAGTCGACGTTCACATAACACCACTAGAGGCTAGACAACATACATCTCATCAAAATATCGAACGAATACGAAATTCACATGACTACTAATAGGAGGACTTCTTCCGTGTCCTCAGGAACAAACGTAACTACTCACAAAGCATATTCATGTTCATAATCAGAGGGGTATTAATATGAATAAAGGATCTGAACATATGATCTTCCACCAAATAAACCAACTAGCATCAACTACAAGGAGTAATCAACACTACTAGCAACCTACTAGCACCAATCCCGGACTTGGAGACAAGAATTGGATACAAGAGATGAGCTAGGGTTTTGAGATAAGATGGTGCTGGTGAAGATGTTGATGGAGATTGCCCTCTCCCTATGAGAGGAGCGTTGGTGATGACGATGGCGATGATTTCCCCCTCCCGGAGGGAAGTGTCCCCGGCAGAACAGCTCTGCCGGAGCCCTAGATTGGTTCCGCCAAGGTTCCGCCTCGTGGCGGCGGAGTCTTGTCCCGAAAGGTTGCTTATGATTTTTTCCTCATGGAAAGACCTCATATAGCAGAAGATGGGCATCGGAGAGCCAACAGGGGGCCCACGAGGTAGGGGGCGCGCCCAGGGGGGTAGGGCGCGCCCCCACCCTCGTGGACAGGTGGGCCCCCCTCTGGTGAACTTCTTCCGCTGGATATTTTTTATATTTTCCAAAAATGACTTTCGTGGAGTTTCAGGACTTTTGGAGTTGTGTAGAATAGGTCTCTAATATTTGCTTCTTTTCCAGCCCAGAATTCTAGCTGTCGGCATTCTCCCTCCTTATGTAAACCTTGTAAAATAAGAGAGAATAGCCATAAGTATTGTGACATAATGCATAATAACAGCCCATAATGCAATAAATATCGATATAAAAGCATGATGCAAAATGGACATATCACAGACCTTATTCAAACTTGTAAATATTTTTAATTATAAAATCGATAGATTAAAAATGTAAATAAAAAAAGACACAAACTTATAGTGTCTGCCTCGAATTTAGACAGCTCGTCACATCATGGGAAAAGCTTG